>NC_090648.1:176405319-177005319 GCF_040937935.1 Hyperolius riggenbachi
AAGCCATTAATTATATACTTAATTATATACTTATATACTAAGTTATGTCATTCTACCTTATGCTTTATATTATTACCCCATAAAATCTCCTTAGTTATCTCCTAGGAGACAATTTTCACATTCACTTTAAAATACCTTTTCAGTACTTTGCAATTGACAAAGTAAGTTTTTTTTTCCTTACTTGCTGGTAAATGGCATTTTATGACAAGATAAGAAAATATCACCTAGTATAGAACTCAGGAGAAAAAGGAAATTACTTAAAGCGGACCCAAACCAAACATTTTTATTAATTCAAAATATTCAGTTGCACCACTCTGACACATACAAAGATAAATAAACACTCTTTCAAGTCTATGAGCATTTCAGTGCATACTTTTCACCCTGCTCTTTCCATAACTAGGGTTATACTGGTGGCAGCCATTAGCAATTCCTCCTTTGCCGGACACCTTCTACTCCACCAGTTTGACGGATTTTGTCCCGGCAATATGAAAGGAAGGGAGGGGTTCCTCCAATAAATGTAAAATATTTCATATTTGTCATCATGCAGCTGAAAAAAAGGCTGCTATTTATTATTATAATTTAGAAAATAGATTTTATTTCTGAAATCTTGTATTTTTAATTTGGGTCCACTTTAAGGGGCCCATATCTTATACTAGATACAATTATATTATTCTTGAGCTACCGTAAGGTGTTAACTATATTAATGGTTACAGTGGCATTCTGTTCCACATCTCCAAACCACAGATCACATTCCAAATTTTGTATGCAAAGTAAGAGACTATGGGAAGATTACCTATTTCAAAATTATTATTATGGACCTTATCCAATTCACTTTTCCTCTGAAGTTTTCTCCTATGAGATACTTTATCATCTTCTGTTTGAAATAACTTTTCAGCACTCTGCAATTGAAAACGTACCAAAAAGTAAGTGAAAAGGTACTCTCAAAATTATTCTGAGTATTTTTTGTTTGCTGGTAGCTTAAAAAGCATTTTATTGATCAGATGTCAAAATATCACTTAGAACAAAACTTAGGAGAAAAAGTAAGTTGGATCAGGCCCAATGTGTAAATCCTAATTTCTCAATATTTTCCTCTTGAGTTAAACAGATACTTCAATTAACCAAAATCAACCATTCCCATATTAAACAAATTCTTTTAAATACTTGGGAGTAACCTTCCAAAGAACCTTAAGATAAAAGTTTCTTTAGAAGCTTAAAGCGGTATTGTCACCATAAAAATCAAATTTCAACAGCAACTGGTCTTGCAAAACTTTTTCTGCTGTTATGGTTTGGAGTTATGACATACTTTAGGAGCACTGGCCCTAGTGCCAAACAGTGCCAAAGAGTTGAATGCTGGGAGTTCTTTTTATCTAGAATATATTCCTCCTCTTCCATTTATTTCCCTGCCTAGCTGCTTATCAGCAACTCCCTCTGATTACTTGTGTTTAAAAGCAAGGCTGAGGTGATTCAGTGATTGGATGTGTAAACAAAAATAGACAGTGCAGTTGTTAGTATACACCTCAGTGGAAGTGTCTGAAGACTCTGGGAGGAGGGCAGCTAATGAATACACAATGAGCAAGAGAAGGGAGGGGGGAAAACAAGAGTCAGGGAGGATATGATGTCAGCATTAGCTTGGCAAGATGGCCACTGCCTAGAATAGGATTTTCTGCTTTTTCTTTATAAAATTCACAGGAATCAGTACGTGGATAGCACAATACATCTGTTATGTAAGTAGAAGTAGTGTTTATCTACTTATATATGTGTTTTTTATTTCTAGGTTAGCATGGGTGTCGCTTGTTCTTTAACCTCCTGGGGGATACAATTATATCGCCCAGGAGGTGGCGCAGCACTATTTTTAAAAATGTTTTATTTTTTAAATCATGTAGCGAGCCCAGGGCTCGCTACATGATAGCCGCTGTGCAGCGGCATCCCCCACCCCCTCCGATCGCCTCCGGCATACAAAGCAAACAGGAAATCCCGTTCAGAACGGGATTTCCTGTTTGGCTTCCCCCGTCGCCATGGCGACGATCGGGATGACGTCATCGACGTCAACGACGTCGTGACGTCAGAGGGAGTCTCGATCCACCCCTCAGCGCTGCCTGGCACTGATTGGCCAGGCTGCGCAGGGGGTCTTGGGGGGGGGAGCGGCACGGCACGGCGAGTAGCGGCGAATCAGCGCGGAGCGGCGGCGATCGGTATATACACGCAGCTAGCAAAGTGCTAGCTGCGTGCAACAACAAAAAAATTATGCAAATCAGCCCACCAGGGCCTGAGAAAACCTCTGTGGCGGCTTACCCCGAGCTCAGCTCGGGATTATCCCCCAGAGGGTTAAAGTGTCAGGGGAGGATTGGGATACAAAAAATATATATACATTTCTTTGTTATTCTTTGTCTTTATGATCCCTAAAACTACAAGTTACATTTTTACTTTTTATGGAGGAATTTCAAAATGTTTTTTTTTTATTTACCAGATTTGTATGGAAAGAGGTAAATTTCCAAAAGCTCTGTAAACTTAACATGTGCAGACAACATGTTTTCCAGCATTTAAGCATTTTATATAACAAGTTACATAAATCGTGTAACTCATTATATACTTACATCACTTATGTTGTTTGTGTACCATGCAAAGTTAAAGTAATGCATGTATGTAGCTAGTGATGTCACTTGCATAACTCTCCGCATAACATGAGTAGAGTAATGCATGTATGTAGCTAGTGATGCCACTTGCATAACTCCCTGCATAACATGAGTAGAGTAATGCATGAATGTAGCTAGTGATGCCACTCCCTGCATAAAATGAGTAGATGCTAGTCAAATTTACAGATCTTCTGTGAATTTACTCCAATATCTCAATTACATCTAAGAAATAAGGATTCAACTTCTAAGCTTTCCAAGCAAAAGCACTTAGGCAGATACTGAACTGAGTGCTTAGTTTAAAATACAAAAGGTGGACTGTATTATAGAAGACACTGAAGATCAAGATCTCACTGGGGTCCCTTGGGAATATTGTAGCCTCTCTGCTGAGATTCCAGGGTCACTGGCCCATTGGTTGACTGTTTGGGATAAGGTGAAAAGAAAGTATTTTGGAGATACAGTCAAATGAAGCACTTCTTGTGTGAGCTTAAAGTAGGGAATAACTTCTGGTGGTCTAACCTCCACTGCACCCGTCGGCCAGCATTTCAGGCAAAACAATAATGGTGATTATAGGGGTCTGAGATTTGTTGGGCTAGACCGCATACATGGGTCAATCAGAGGGGGCGATCAGGACAGATTGCTTAAACAACGGGAATGTCGGTGGATTTTTTATCTTAAGGCGACATTTCCTCCTGGTCTCAATGAGATGGAAGGCTTTGCTTCCTTCCTTCCTTCATAGTCCTTTTTTACCTCAATCTGACCACCTGACGAGCATCCCTGTTCTCTCTTCCCCCCCCCCCTTCTCCTTTCCACCTCCCCCCTCCCCCCCCATGTTTTCCTTCCACTCTTCCCCTTTTCTCCTTCCATCCCTCCTCCTCCCCCCCCCCCTTCCTCCCCTCCCTACCACTTCCCGGGGACTCTACCTGATTTTCTTCCTGGGTTATTCTTTGGGTCCCGATTAACCTCTGCTTCCCTGGGCACCATTGGGGGATACATACGTATTTTTTGTAGATTGGTTTAAATATCTGTGGTTCAGCTCTGAGGTTTAGGATGACGTGTTTCTTTATTATGTATTGCAATTTTATATTTAAGAGAATCAAGGAATGTTGTCACGTACATTTTGTATATGAGTGTGAGAGCTGAGATGCGGGTCGGCCCGGCCCCGCCACCCCTCTCCTTCATGATCGTGGGTCTCCAATATGTCCTGGCACGGTTGTCCGGGAAGCGGGGATTCCGCGTGATGATGCGGCGAGGCGCGCCTCCTTCTCCCGCCCCTCTGTGCGCTCTTTTCTGCGACAGGGGGTGGATGTGTTAGGGGGATGATGCCGCTATTGGGAGGGGGGCGTGGCTTGATCATCCCGTCTCTCGGTCGCGTGATTGGCCCAGGAAGCCCATTTAATGCTAATGGTAATATACAGCGGTGAGCCACGCCCCTTGGGGAAACAAGCAAGGAGCTCGTGAAACATGTCGGTTCTATAAGTGGCGTCACCGCGTGTTTGCCCTGCATCCTTATTGCCCTGATCCACTGGGACTCCTCCTGTGCATGTCCACACCTGGCAGATCGTTCAAGGATCAGACATTACAATGCTGCACAGCCAACTGTGATCCACAAGGACACAACTACAAACATGGTGAGCCGTATAATGCTATCCTTTACCAAGAGACTGTGGGCTGAAGGCATGTATGCCTGTACCTAATGTACTCAGCTGCCTCTCGATGTATGCACTGGAAGTAATTTCATACTGCAACTAATAGGATCAATATGCTCAGTTCTTGTGGACAAGGAGGACTTGCTTAAATCCAATAAGCTACAACTGCCTGCTGTGCATTTACTGTGTGTATGGAACAGACATGCTTTGCTTACGTTTTTCTCATGCTGCATCTAACAAGATCTAAGCTTGCTTTGCACACTGCTGTGGACACTTGCTGCTTTGCTAAACATTTTGATACCAGTCTACCATAAGTGGGGAGTGTGGAGTGCCAAAAACACCTGGCCATTTGAACTATATTTGATCTCCATGCCCTATGGATTTTCACTTACATAGCTCTAGGAGCATCTGGTCAATTGGACCACATTGATTTTCATGTCCCATGGACTTCCATTAGTCTAACATACAGTGTACACCAACACTACCATCCACCTTGGGCTTTACTGAATGGTGTGTGATGTGTATGCATGGTTGTAAGGAGTAGACAGTTTGGGTACAGGGTAATTTTGGGGATTGTCCAGGGCAATTTTAAACATTTTTGTACCTTTTGATAAATAAAAGTTGATATAATTTTTGAGAATAACACTCTTTGGTTGTTTTATTGGCATGTACCATCCACATTTTGGTTCCTTCCTAGAAAGTTTTGTATTTTAACTTCTGGTGGTTGAGCCTCCAACCACCAAGGTTCTGAAATGAGACGGACCAGGAGCCCAATGGTGTAATATTGATAAGAAAATGGATACGAGTAGGGTAGTACAATATACTCACAAGTGTGGGTTGCACTCCTGCAACCACCGACAGAGCCTACAGGAAATTAACCGTTCCCATTTGGTATTCCAGATCTTCTAAGCAGGTGCTGGCTGGTCGCTCTCCTGAAACTTAGTGTACAATACACTACCCTGAAGGGTTAGCTATTAACTGGGATAAAAAAACTTGTAGGTGGTGCACCAAATGATACTTTAACTTTGAATCATAGATATAGGAATGATAGAGTCTTACCTCTATCAATAAACAAACCATATAGGTAGAACATAATTTTTATTGATGCTCAAAAAGACAAAGCGTTTCACAAGTACTGGCCCACTTCCTCAGGTCAATATAAAGTGCCTACAATAAAAACATATAAAAATATGTTCTAAGCGCCCATCAATTTATAACTTAGGTTACATTGTGCTTATAAAATCCATAAAATAAAAAAAATAGTATTCAGAGAAAGCATTTCACATCAGGGGAGTACATAACAAGTATCTCTCCACTATGAACATAGTACTGTCAAGGTCAGTTACCTGTCTGGCGGCTGGTACATGCGGATGCTGGCAGATGTCCTGGCATGGTTCACCAGGGTCCCAGGAATGGTGGTCTGGTTCTCTGTGCATACGTGCATTGCATGGTGTAAGTGTTGGCGGCAAAAGCTGTTGGCATAGCGCTGTGCGCGTATGCGCGTAGGGAATATGATATGTGCATATTGTTGCCTGCATGGGACGTGTTGCGCGTCTGTGCCTTGAGTGTGCATATGGCTTGATGCATTATGCAACACACTATTCACGCCAAAGCCTGGAGAGTACAGGTCTCCAGTGCTGTAGAATTGCAGCTATTGTGTGAGTGTGCTCCCATGTTTTACCCAGAGTCTGCCTGTTGTCTTCCTGGATGTTTACCCTGGCCTGTCTGACTACCCTTTCCATTGCCAACCTCAGCTTTGTATGACTACCCGCCTATGTACCGACCTCTGTCTTTCTGAGAACCCACCCTTTGCCTGTCCAAGGACCTGCTACTGAACTCTGCTTGTACGAGAACCCGCTTTGTTGCCAAACCTCTGCTCACCTCTGGACCTGGCTGGTTGTTGAGTCATTGCATTACCAGACACAACCTGTGGGAGCACTGTTGGACATTCCCGGTCATCTGCTTATTCGTCATGCCACCGGTTCTTCAAGCACTCCTGCCCCTTGCTTATAGAAGATCCCTGTTCGAACTCCAGGGTCCCCAGTCGGCGAGTTTCAAGGGTAGCCCTCAGCACATCGGTCTCCTACTATTCAGGTACGTGATATGTACATAAGTATGCATAGTATTCCATCATAATAATCACCATATTTGTCCACAGTCTTATAAGTATACTGTACAACTATGCCTCTCACTGCATGGCTGTTTGTAGTCCATTTATGCAAAAATGTTCATAATTCACATTACATAAACTAGAACAACATCATCATAAATAATCTCACTAATACTATAAATGCGAATTTTTGGATCTTTGGATGTTTTTACTCAATCACGCAACAATGGCTTAACGGATTTGAATGAAATTTGGCACACACATAGTGCATTACCTGGAATAACATATTAGATACTTTTTATCCCCATAACCAAAAGGTGGGCCGAGATAAATACAAATTTCACTGGGAAAATGTAAACTGCAGCCATTCTTACACTGTTAATGGTAGGTTTCTTTGCACAGTTGGTCATTGGGTGACTGGGATTAAAGAGCAACTGAAGTGAGAGGTAAATGGAGGCTGCATTATTTATTTCCTTTCAAACAATACCAGTTGTCTGGCAGTGCTCCTGGTCTATTTGGCTGTAGTAGTGACTCAACCACACCTGGAACAAGCATGCAGATAATTTGTCAGATCTGACAATAAAGTCAGAAACACCTGATCTGCTGCATGCTTGTTCAGGGTCTATGGCTAAAAGTATCAGAGGCGGAGGATCAGCAGGGCTGCCAGGCAACCCGTATTGCATAAAAGGAAATAATTATGGCAGCCTTGATATCCCTCTCACTTCAGTTGTCCTTTAATATTCAGAAAAGTGGGTGGCGCCTACAAAACCCAATCAAAATTCACCTATTGATTTTCAAGGTGAATATTTAATTGCTGCCATTCTTGCATTGTTAATGGCACAAGCCTCAAACCTGGTACAGTTGGTCATTGGGTGACTGTGGTTCAAATTCAGAAAAGGAAGTGGAGCCACAGCCAATCACATACCAAAGACCACAAAGCTCACAAACTAGGTCATTGAGTAATTGTGTGTTAGGGTTAGAAAAAGTGGGCGGGGCCAACACCAGCTAAATACATACCCAGGCAAAGCTGGGCCATCAGCTAGTTTATTGTAATTGTAATGAAAACAAGAGTATAACAGTCATTGGTAACTATGTTGAACACAAGAGCTAGGGTACCACTAGTAGTGTACTAGTTATTCTTAAATGAGGAAAGATTATGCTATGAAGAATACAATTCAGTGGAATTATGAGACTAGAGTAGTGAAATAGGAGTGTCAGATAGATATGCAGACAAGGTGAGGGGTAAAAAGCATTAGGAAACCCCATGGGACAGTGTAGGGACCAGTGTGGGTTTGGAGTAATGTGTGAGATTAGAGCACTGGTCAAACTCAGTTGGATTTCTCCAACTTTAAAAAATATTCGCACAAAACCGTAGACATATTGCATCAAATATCTATTTTGGTAGAATGCTCTGGGGGTTTCCCTGCTTCCTTATAGAATAAAAAAGGAAGCTAGGGACAGAGCTAAATGCAAATCAGAAAGCCAGAATAAGTAGATTAGTAAAAACATTGCTTAAAATGCACTTATTGATGGGAACTAATTACACAACGTGCCAAGGAACCCATAGAAATGTTTTGAGAGGCTTTGGTCAGTTGGACTTACTCTACCACCTTCTCTGAGAATCTACAAATGTGAAAGGAATTTGGAGACATGTGGTAGACTATGCCTACAAATTAACATTGTACCATATTGCTTTATCAGCATGCATCCCTTTTCTAACAACATCCATTTCCCTGTGAGTGCATACAAACATCTTTGATTCTCTGCAAGCCAAATGCAATGAGTCGTATGATCACAACCAAGTGGGCATTTAGAGGCTTTAATGGAAAAGGAATGGTTAAGTAAACTACATAAAGTAACATATGAGTAGGAACTACTGGTTTTATGTTGTTACATGATTTGGAAAATGTAACTTAGTGTGTTCTGGTTGGATTTATTTCAAGGCCCAAGTAGAAAAATCTAAATATAGTGCAGCCACTGGAGGTAAGGTTAATAGACGTTAGAAATGTGTGTAAAGACACCCCTTGGTAAATGTCATAGTTACTCTATCTTCAGGTTTGAAATCCAGTTATACATGGAAGCCATTAGTACCTGGCTTGTGTGATACTGATCTGTTCCCTTTTTCTTTTCTTTTTTTTTTCTACCACCTTGTTAATATGTGTATCTGAGCATTGTGTTTGAGTTTAAATTGAATTTATTGTTAAAAATGAGGTAGGTTTAATTTTGTACATTTTGTTATACATAAAAGTTATAGGGAGGAGTTTAGTTTGAACAGAAGGATTGCCATAGCTTTTGTAGACATATTTAGAAATATCTCTAAACTACAAATACAGTTATAAGTATAGATGCCAATTCATTTTCAAATATATAGACCTGATAGATGAGTTGTAGGGTTTACAGAGATCCTGGGGCCAAGGCTCTGAAGTCAAGCTAATATTAAAATTTGGGGATGAATTTACAATATGCATGCATTAAAGGACACCTGAAGCGAAAATAAACTAATGAAATAAATGACTATCTATTTTTCTTCTCCTAAAAATTACTTTTTAAGATATTCCAGTTTTATTTTATGTCGAAATCTACTTTTTAAGTTTTTAAATGTTATATTGTTTTTCTCAATGACACATTCATTGAAGTATGCCAGAGATAAAATCTGCAAACTATTGACCCTTTCTATCTCTTTCCTGCTTTCAGAAGCCATTTTCTGCTTGGAACGTGTTTTATAGTTGTAATTTCTTATCAGTGAAGGTCACACTGTAGTCACTTCCAGCCTGAGTCAGGACTGAGTCAGCCACTTACATACCTGATATTTAACTCTTTCAGGCAGAGAAAGAAAAAAAGGAACACAGCATAGTTATTTGTGTGCTACGCACTGTATATACCCACGTCTATCTCATCATGTCACATGTCACCTCAGGTATCCTTTAAGTGCTTATGATCAGGAAACATTTATTGGCAAATGTCTTCAAAACCTAGAACAGACCGCAAAGCCATTTGCATGTTGTACTAAAAAATAGTGTTGACATGTTTGGAATATTAAAACTTTGAACCTCCTACCAAATTCTTCCAAACAGAACCTGAATCTTCATGCATGAGCACCACAGCAGGGGTTTTTAACTTACCCTTGTTGCTTCTTCAAGCCACTGCAATACAGTACTTACTTGTGAAGGAGTGAGTATGTGAGAGCTGGAAGGCAATGTGGATAACAGTGCACAGGGGCAAAGATGAGTAAACACCCTCTGTTGCGTGCACATGTATTGTTGTGATTGGAAGAATTCAGAACGAGGTTGAATATTCCAAACATGTCAATACTACTAATAAAAGTTTGATTGTCCATTGTCACTCATTAATGTGTCCTATACTTATGGTATCGGTAAGCCTTTTATTTTATCTTTTTAAGCTTTTCACTCTTTTATCTGAGCTGGCTACCTACTTACTAGCAAATAAAATATCCCTTGAAACCCATCTCTTCTTAAAGTGACCTTGAACTCTCGCACAGGACAGAAGGAAAACATAAAGAAATGCACCTAGTACAGGATCTTCTCAAAAAATTAGCATATTGTGATAAAGTTCCTTATTTTCTGTAATGTACTGATAAACATTAGACTTTCATATATTTTAGGTTCATTACACACAACTGAAGTAGATCAAGCCTTTTATTGTTTTTCTTATTGATGATTTTGGCATACAGCTCATGAAAACCCAAATTTCCTATCTCAAAAAATTAGCATAGTTCATCCGACCAATAAAAGAAAAGTGTTTTTAAAACAAAAAAAGTCAACCTTCAAATAATTATGTTCAGTTATGCACTCAATACTTGGTCGGGAATCCTTTTGCAGAAATGACTGCTTCAATGTGGCGTGGCATGGAGGCAATCAGCCTGTGGCACTGCTCAGGTGTTATGGAGGCCCAGGATGCTTCGATAGCGGCCTTAAGCTCATCCAGAGTGTTGGGTCTTGCGTCTCTCAACTTTCTCTTCACAATATCCCACAGATTCTCTATGGGGCTCAGGCCAGGAGAGTTGGCAGGCCAATTGAGCACAGCATGGTCAGTAAACCATTTACCAGTGGTTTTGGCACTGTGAGCAGGTGCCAGGTCGTGCTGAAAAATGAAATCTTCATCTCCATAAAGCTTTTCAGCAGATGGAAGCATGAACCCATTTTTGAACCAGAAACAGCGGCAGAAGCGCCTGACCTGGGCTACAGAGAAGAAGCACTGGACTGTTGCTCAGTGGTCCAAAGTACTTTTTTCGGATGAAAGCAACTTTTACATGTCATTCGTAAATCAAGGTGCCAGAGACTGGAGGAAGACTGGGGAGAGGGAAATGGCAAAATGCCTGAAGTCCAGGGTCAAGTACCCACAGTCAGTGATGGTCTGTGGTGCCATGTCAGCTGCTGGTGTTGGTCAACTGTGTTTTATCAAGGGCAGGGTAAATGCAGCTAGATATCAGGAAATTTTGTAGCACTTCATGCTTCCATCTGCTGAAAAGCTTTATGGAGATGAAGATTTCATTTTTCAGCACGACCTGGCACTAGTGTTGGGCGAACAGTGTTCGCCACTGTTCGGGTTCTGCAGAACATCACCCTGTTCGGGTGATGTTCGAGTTCGGCCGAACACCTGACGGTGCTCGGCCAAACCGTTCGGCCATATGGCCGAACTAAGAGCGCATGGCCGAACGTTCCCCGAACGTTCGGCTAGCGCTGTGATTGGCCGAACGGGTCACGTGGTTCGGACCTGAACGCGCTCTGATTGGCCGAACTGTCACGTGGTTCGGGTAAATAAATACCCGAACCACGTCATATCTCCGCCATTTGTCTGTGGGTTTAGCTTTGGGTAGGCAGGCAGGGTAGTTCGCGCTCCAGCCACGCTAGCCAGGGTCCCCCCCAGTCATTGTGTGTCACTGCTGGGAACAGTAGTACACCGCTCGTTCAGCCACACTATATAGCATTCTGTGTACTGTTCTGTGTCTGCTGGGAACAGTAGTACACCGCTCGTTCAGCCACACTATATAGCATTCTGTGTACTGTTCTGTGTCTGCTGGGAACAGTAGTACACCGCTCGTTCAGCCACACTATATAGCATTCTGTGTACTGTTCTGTGTCTGCTGGGAACAGTAGTACACCGCTCGTTCAGCCACACTATATAGCATTGTTTACTGACACTATATAGCAGACTATATAGCATTGTGTGTACACCGCTCAGCCAGACTATATACCATTGTTTACTGACACTCTGTGTACACCGCTCAGCCAGACTATATACCATTGTTTACTGCCACTCTGATTCTGCTGGGAACAGTAGTACACCGCTCGCTCAGCCAGACTATATACCATTGTTTACTGACACTCTGTGTACACCGCTCAGCCAGACTATATACCATTGTTTACTGCCACTCTGATTCTGCTGGGAACAGTAGTACACCGCTCGCTCAGCCAGACTATATACCATTGTTTACTGACACTATATAGCAGACTATATAGCATTGTGTGTACACCGCTCAGCCAGACTATATACCATTGTTTACTGACACTCTGTGTACACCGCTCAGCCAGACTATATACCATTGTTTACTGCCACTCTGATTCTGCTGGGAACAGTAGTACACCGCTCGCTCAGCCAGACTATATACCATTGTTTACTGACACTCTGTGTACACCGCTCAGCCAGACTATATACCATTGTTTACTGCCACTCTGATTCTGCTGGGAACAGTAGTACACCGCTCGCTCAGCCAGACTATATAGCATTGTGTTTACTGCCACTCTGTGTACACCGCTCAGCCACACTATATAGCATTGCGTACTCTGCCAGTCAGTGTGTATATTGCTGGGATCAGTAATACTCCACTCACCGTCAACCACTATATGAGCTCAACATGAGTTCCCCAGAGACCTCCGCTGTGAGCAGCACTCCCAACAACAGCAACAGCCAACGCCCCACGCAAGCTATAACATCCACCCCAGCAGCCAGTGGTCAGCAGCAGCCCTCCCCGGAGGAGAACGTTGTGTCCATCAGTCCGTCGCCAGAGCGATTAATGAGGGCTGCCATTGAGGAGATGATGGGGCCTGATGTGGAGGAGGAGGTCTGGCTCAGGCCAGCATCCCAAGTTAATGTTAAAGACGATGAGGGGTCTGTGTCTGGGGATGTTGGGGTGGCAGAGGTGGTGGGTGGGTCAGACTCAGGAGAAGAGTTGTATGATGAGGATGATGATCGGGACCATCTGTATGTGCCTCAGAGTCCGACCCCGGAAAACATGTTGTATCGTGTGTTTAGGTACTAAAATCTGCGTTCCCTCCCAGTAGTGTTGGGCGAACAGTGTTTGCCACTGTTCGGGTTCTGCAGAACATCACCCTGTTCGGGGTGACTATATAGCAGACTATATAGCATTGTGTTTAATGCCACTCTGTGTACACGGCTCAGCCACACTATATAGCATTGTGTTTACTTCCACTCTGTGTCTGCTGGGAACAGTAGTACACCGCTCACCCGCCACTGTATAGCATTGTGCTCTGTGTCACTGCTGACAATAGTGGTACACCGCTCACCCACCACTGTATAGCATTTCTGTACTGCCACTGTACTGCTGCCAGTCAGCGTGTACTTTAAGGATAAGTGAAATGAGGAAGAAATCCGGTGAAAGAGGGAGGGGCAAGGGAAGAGGTGTTTCCCCTGACGGTTCACGTACAGGCCACAGGGGAGCACCCAAGAAAACCCACTCAATACTGCCCATGTTGTCCAGGACAACAACCCTCACAGATCCAAAAGAACAGGACCAGATAATTACTTGGATGACCTCTCAAGCGTCCAGCAGTGGGTTAAGCAGCACCAGCACATCACGCACGAGGTCCGAGTCCTCAGCCAGTTAAAGTCTGGGCTTTCTTTGAAGACTGCACTGAGGATGTTACCATGGCGATTTGCAAGGTGTGCAAGACCCGCCTGAGCAGGGGGAAAAGTATTAACAACCTCTCCACCACCAGCATGAGCCGCCACATTCTATCCAAACATCCCACTCTGTGGGCAAACGCGGCAGGACAGGGTACCACCAGCAACACTGCCTCCCTTGGGTTCACCAGACTCACCACCAGACCCGCCTCAGCAGCAGCAGTAGCCCAGCCATTGCGTGGTTCACAACATTCACAAACATCAGACGATGCTGACACTGTCACTTTCCGGACTAGTGCTCTTGAGGTCTCCCAGTGTTCATCAAACACAACAACCAACAGCCCTTCGGTGTGCAGCGCTACGGTTGAGTTGTCTGTCTCTGAGATGTTTGAGCACAAGAGGAAATTGCCAGCAAATGACCCCCGGGCCGTGGCAGTAACAGCCAGCCAGCATAGCCAAGCTTCTGGCCTGCGAAATGCTGCCATATCGAGTGGTGGAGACAAACAGCTTCAAGGGCATGATGTCAGTGGCCATCCCACGTTACGTGGTTCCCAGCCGCTACCACTTTGCGCGCTCTGCAGTGCCTGAGTTGCATGAGCACGTGGTCAGCTAAATAACCCGAAGCTTGAAGAATGCCGTTGCCTGCAAGGTTCACCTCACCACTGACACCTGGACGAGTGCGTTCGGCCAGGGTCGATACATCTCCCTTACCGCGCACTGGGTGAACCTTGTGGAGCCTGGCAGCGATTCCTCACCTGCTACGGCGCGGGTGTTGCCCACGCCGCAAACAGCTGCACCGCCGTCCCTCCCACTGGATAACAACAGCAGCACCTACCTCTCTGACTCCTTCTCCTCCAACGCATCTCAAAGCTGTACCTCATCCGGAAACGCTAACCCAGCACCAGCAGCAGTAGGATCGTGGAAGCAGTGCAGCACAGCTGTTGGCATGCGTCAGCAAGCGTTGCTGAAGCTGATCTGCCTTGGGGATAAGCAGCACACAGGGGAGGAAATTTGGAGGGGAATAAAGGAACAGACGGATTTGTGGCTGGCACCGCTGGACCTGAAACCGGGCATGAAGCTAGACACCTGGCACGAACTGGCAATGTACGCAATAGAGGTGCTGGCTTGCCCGGCAGCCAGCGTTATGTCGGAACGCTGTTTCAGTGCTGCCGGAGGCATCATCACAGATCGGCGTATCCGCCTCTCCACAGAAAATGCAGACCGTCTGACTCAAATTAAAATGAATCAATCCTGGATTGGAAACGACTACGCAACACTCCTGGACCCCAACCAAGTAACATGACCGATGAACATCTGGGATGGTTTAGCGTTTCCGGTCCCTGTTTATTGAACCTCTCATCTGTATTACATTTATGACTGCATGGCGGCAAAAAGCATTGCTGCTATATCCGCACGCTTTTTGTCCTCATGCAAGGCCTGGGTTGTTGTGTCTCACAAAGCGTGGCCTTCTCCTCCTGCGCCTCCTCCTGTTCCATCACGTGTGCTGCTGCTGCTGCTGCTGCTGCTGCTGCTGCTGCTGCTGGGTTACCGTTGCCGGTCCCTGTTTATGGAACCTCTTATCTTTATTACATTTATGACTACATGGCGGTACAAAGCATGCTATCCGCACGCTTTTTGTCCTCATGCAAGGCCTGGGTTGTTGTGTCTCACAAAGCGTGGCCTTCTCCTCCTGCGCCTCCTCCTGTTCCATCACGTGTGCTGCTGCTGCTGCTGCTGCTGCTGGGTTACCGTTGCCGGTCCCTGTTTATGGAACCTCTTATCTTTATTACATTTATGACTACATGGCGGTACAAAGCATGCTATCCGCACGCTTTTTGTCCTCATGCAAGGCCTGGGTTGTTGTGTCTCACAAAGCGTGGCCTTCTCCTCCTGCGCCTCCTCCTGTTCCATCACGTGTGCTGCTGCTGCTGCTGCTGCTGCTGCTGCTGCTGGGTTACCGTTGCCGGTCCCTGTTTATGGAACCTCTTATCTTTATTACATTTATGACTACATGGCGGTACAAAGCATGCTATCCGCACGCTTTTTGTCCTCATGCAAGGCCTGGGTTGTTGTGTCTCACAAAGCGTGGCCTTCTCCTCCTGCGCCTCCTCCTGTTCCATCACGTGTGCTGCTGCTGGGTTAGCGTTGCCGCGTGGTCCCTGTTTATTGAACCACTTATCTTTATTACATTTATGACTGCATGGTGGTACAAAGCATGCTATCCGCACGCTTCTTGTCCTCATGCAAGGCCTGGGTTGTTGTGTCTCAAAGCGTGGCCTTCTCCTCCTGCGCCACCCTCCTCCTGTTCCATCACGTGTGCTGCTGCTGGGTTAGCATTACCGGTCCCTTTTCCTGGAACCTCTTATATGTATTACATTTATGACTGCATGCCGACAAAAAGCATGTTACCTGTGCAAAGAAAACAGACATTTCCCGCATTTAAAAGACAGTTTTCCCTTTGAAAAACTTTAAAATCGATTTTCTCAAAAACTATAAGCTCTTTTTGCTAAATTTTTTTTTCCTCTTGTACCCACTCCCAAGGTGCACATACCCTGTAAATTTGGGGTATGTAGCATGTAAGGAGGCTTTACAAACCACAAAAGTTCGGGTCCCCATTGACTTCCATTATGTTCGGAGTTCGGGTCGAACACCCGAACATCGCGGCCATGTTCGGCCTGTTCGGCCCGAACCCGAACATCTAGATGTTCGCCCAACACTACCTGGCACCTGCTCACAGTGCCAAATCACTGGCAAATGGTTTACTGACCATAGTATTACTGTGCTCAATTGGCCTGTCAACTCTCCTGACCTGAACCCCATAGAGAATCTATGGGATATTGTGAAGAAAAAGTTAAGAGACGCAAGACCCAACACTCTGGATGAGCTTAAGGCCGCTATCGAAGCATCCTGGGCCTCCATAACACCTGAGCAGTGCCACAGGCTGATTGCCTCCATGCCACGCCGCATTGAAGCAGTCATTTCTGCAAAAGGATTCCCGACCAAGTATTGAGTGCATAACTGAACATAATTATTTGAAGGTTGCCTTTTTTAAGTTTTAAAAACACTTTTCTTTTATTGGTCGGATGAAATATGCTAATTTTTTTGAGATAGGAAATTTGGGTTTTAATGAGCTGTATGCCAAAATCATCAATAAGAAAAACAATAAAAGGCTTGAACTACTTCAGTTGTGTGTAATGAATCTAAAATATATGAAAGTCTAATGTTTATCAGTACATTACAGAAAATAATGAACTTTATCACAATATGCTAATTTTTTGAGAAGTTCCTGTATGTATTTAGAGAGTTTAGCACGTCTAATTCCCCCTCATCTGTGTCTAATCACACGTTGTAATTTTATCTCTCCCCTGTGTCAGCTGACTGTCATGGCAGATAAGTTAATTTGAAAGCACAGGATGTTAACAATATGTCTGCTTCCATGAAAGCAGAAAATAGAAACAATGCAGATTTATTGTAGGATTTGTATCAGCTGTAACAAAGAAATGTTTTTCTTTAAAGGTTATTATAGTGTTGCCTATCTTTTAGAGCAAAGATGAAGTTCTGAGTTCAGGTACTATTTAAAGGAAACCGGAGATGAGTACATGTACAAGTTTTACACATACCTGGGGCTTCCGTCCAGCCCCATCCGCATGGATCGCTCCCACGCCACCGTCCTCAGTCTTCACCCTCTTCGGTAATAGGTCCTGTAAGTTCAGCCAGTCAACGCATGTGCAGTGCGCTACTCCATCTTGATTCTGTGGCTGGGAGCTTTCTGAGCCTGCACAGTAGCTCGCAGCCGCCAGAGAGAGATGGAGGAGCGTACTGCGCATGCGTTGACTGCCCGCGACTGGCCGAAATTACAGGACCCGTTACTGAAGAGAGAGAAGACTGAGGACGGTGTTGTGGGAGCAATCCGTGCTGATGAGGCTGGAGGAAGCCCCAGATATATGTATGAAACTTGTACATTTTAGGACCACTGTGTAAATGTGTACCAATTCACTAGATTTTTTTAGGGAGTGATCACACTTCAGGTAAGACCAGAAAAGTATGAGAGAGTATGGTTGTATCTCAAATAGTTGCCTGTTAAATGGAAACCCAAAATGAGTGAATTATATCTTATTCTCACTTTGTCTATAATGCTGCTAAACATATTAGCGCAAGTTTGGTTCCCCTGTATTAGTTCCACCTTTCTTTCTCAAAGTCTGGAGTTAAGTCCACAAACAGGATGCTTTAAAAAAAAAAAAAAAGGTTTACTCCAGGAAACAAATGGAGGCTTCCAGTTTAATTTGGGAGAGAAAAGAGGTAAGTCTGTTGTTTGTAAAGAATATATATGGGATTTATATGTGATTATACCACCCAATGTGAAAACAAATCCTACATGTTTTTCAAGGAAATAAAGAGAAGTAGAGCCAAGAAGCATAAGGATGTGTGATATTTCCTACATGGATGAAATAATGGCATATGGATATAGGCTGTGGATTACATATTTCCTACTGTACTGTTTTTTTTCCTTCTCTTGAAAAGCCACTAGGAATTCATTTTCTATGTTAACTGAAAACTCATATGAGCAGGCCCCTTCTGTAATGAATTTAGGATTTTATGTGACATTAGTACAATACATCCCATATGCCTTCAATAAGGATTTTCCAAACGATATATAAACTTAATTTCCAGTTGATATTTGAAACAAGAAAACAATAAGAATATAAAATCAGTTCTTTTCCCATATGCATCCTATGAATGTTCAGCTGTTATGTTCATTATTAATGCAGGTTAGAAAATTAACACTAAGTATGCAGCAATAATAACAGATGGATTGTGGACCAGTTTTGGAGGCATATAGGGAGTTCCTCAGAAGGACCTGGACTCGTAAGTAAGCATTCTAACAGCAAACACATATTGTGTAAAGTACTGTACCTTTCCGATTGCAGTAACTGATTTATAACTGTTTACAAAAGCAAGGCAGCACAATGTTTCAGGCTTCTTTCACAATATGAAAGTTACCTTGTGATTGTTCTTCAATCAGATCACAATATATCTGAAAAGTTACATCGCATGTTAATGGTGTGGTGAGACCACACAGTGAGGCATACAGTACCATGAAAGTGCACCTCACAGGCACTGTAAATGCACATGTTACGCTGTTAATGCACTGCATGCGGTGTGTTCTCCTGGTGGTAACTGCCGCATTGTATTGCACCACAATCAATATGATGACCCCATACGGTAGTAATATCATTGCATCTGTGTTGGGATGCGATGATAATGTCGGTTGGAACACAACACACAGAAATCCCCCTGAGGGCTGCATGAATCTGATTTTTATGCTGCCTTGCTGTAGTATGCAGTAATAAATAAGGTTATACAAAAAAGGAATGGTGGAGTTCCCAGCAAACTTTTCCACTAAGAAAATGTATGCTTAAAGGGATACTGTAGGGGGGTCAGGGGAAAATGGGTTAAAGTTACCTGGGGCTTCTAATGGTCCCCCGCAGACATCCTGTGCCCGCGCAGCCACTCCCCAATGCTCTGGCCCCTGCCTCTGGTTCACTTCTGGAATTTCAGACTTTAAAGTCTGAAAATCACTACGCCTGCGTTGCCGTGTCCTCACTGCCGCTGATGTCACCAGGAGGGTACTGCGCAGGCCCAGTATGGTCCGTGCCTGCGCAGTACACTCCTGGTGACATCAGGGGGAGCGAGGACACGGCAATGCAATTGCAGTGGTTTTCAGACTTTAAAGTCTGAAATTCCAGAAGTGAACCAGAGGCGGGGCCGAAGCATTGGTGAGTGGCTACGCAGGCACAGGATGCCTGCGGGGGACCATTAGAAGCCCCAGGTAACTTCAACTCATTTTCCGCTGACCACCCTACAGTATCCCTTTAAATAACATTGAATGAGTTAAGGAAGGCAGATCATATATACGATTTTCCTCTACTGAAATAATTCCTAAATATTTTACCCAGAATTCTATAGTGTATACAGGTGTACCATGTCATCACTGACCTCTCTATCTGTGATCTGTGATCGAGTACCAAAATGTTCTTTCCAAAGAAAGCCATAATGTTATAAAGGTATAAGCATGAGAACAGATAATTATTAACTCTACTTAAAGAGGAACTCCAGTGAAAATAATTTAATATAAAAAGGTGCTTAATTTTTACAATAATTATGTATACATGATTTAGTCAGAGTTTGCTCATTGTAAAATCTTTCCTCTCCCAGATTCACATTCTGATATGTATTACATGGTGACATTGTTACTGTGGGCAGATTATGTAGCTGTTCTGGCTTTAACAGACAGCTATAAACAGCCATTTCCTGTGTGTGTCATTGTTACATTGTGGCAGTTTGCCCAGAGTACCGTACGGTACCAGAGCCTCTTGTGGGAGGGGTTTCAGCTCAAAATCAGTCATACAGCGCCCCCTGATGGTCTGTTTGTGAAAATCATTATATTTTTCATGTAAAAGTGGGTATCAGCTACTGATTGGGATAAAGTTCAATTCTTGGTCGGAGTTTCTCTTTAAAGCGGTATTGTCACCATAAAAATAAAATTTCAACAGCAACTGGTCTGAGTGTATTAAGTGATAAAGATGCTAATCCTGCATTCAAAACTTGCAAAACTTGTTATGCTGTTATGGTTTGTAGTTATCACATACTTTAGGAGCCCTGGCCCTAGTGCCAAACAGTGCCAAAGAGTTGAATGCTGGGAGTTCTTTTTATCTATACTATATTCCTCCTCTTCCATTTATTTCCCTGCCTAGCTGCTTATCAGACACATCCTCTGATTACTTGTGTTTACAAGCAAGGCTGAGGTGACTCAGTGATTGGATGTGTAAATAAAAAAAGTCAGTGCAGTTGTTAGTATACACCTCAGTGGGAGTGTCTGAAGACTCTGGGAGGAGGGCATCTAATGAATACACAATGAGCAAGAGAAGGGAGGGGGGAAAACAAGAGTCAGGGATGATATGATGTCAGCATTAGCTTGGCAAGATGGCCACTGGCTAGAATAGGATTTTTTGCTTTTCCTTTATAAAATTCACAGGAATCATTACGTGGATAGCGCAATACATCTGTTATGTAAGTATAAGTAGTATTTATCTACTTATATATGTGTTTTTTGTTTCTAGGTTAGTATGGGTGTTGCTTGTTCTTTAAAGCACAAATAGCACTAATACAAATCGAATTAATTAGCCGAAGAAGGGCCCCTCTGTGAACCCTCGGATCAAGGGGCAGTTGCACACTCTGTACCCCAAATTGCTAGACCGTCGACATAGAAAGAACCTTGTTAATATACAGGAACAAAGTCTGAGGAAGGCTTCTTAGCCGAAAGCTTACTTTTTGTTTTCCTTTGAGACAGCCAATAAATAGTATCATCCTGATTCAAAACCTCTTGCATTAATTGCTCAACACAAAGTTCCTAGGAGAGGACAGAGGTGGAAGTGGTTTCGGGTTACCCATCCTGGGCCATTCACTGCTACATCTTTAATTTTATGAGGTTGTAAAGTATGGCCAACATTTTGTCTTTTGTTATGATAAATTTATAATAAAAATAAAAAAATAAAATGTATTTCTTTAATGAGCCAGTTGAATTATTAAAAGGACCACCATAGGATAATTGTTTTGTTTGCCCATTGCTGTGAGAGGGCTACCCGGGCTACACCCCTGGTCAAACCAGTTGGAAATATTAAAAGTATACAACTGATTGAGAGCACGATACATACTGAGATCTTTCCAGACCCTGATTATGATGACTTGTATGTGATTGACCCAAACATATCATCTCATCTGCCTATTATTACTCAAGATGCCCTTGTTATTGTGAAGATCCGAGTACTGACATTTCCAAATTACCTACTTTACATGTTGTTCCTGCATTCAGTGTCAAACTATAAGAAGAGAGAGTTCAGGAGTGTGAGACTGGCAATAAAAACAAGTGACATTTTATCACTGCAATGATAAACTGCTTATGATGAATGACAGACATGTACAAACAATTTACGACTGCCATTGTCACTGGTTCATGAGATGTCAGCAAGAACACTCTGGATGTGTCTAAATCCTGACAAGGTTCCTTCCCAGCTGCCAGAATGAGCTGCTACACAAGTATAAAAGTTCATTATAAATTGTGTCAATCAAAGGTTTTGATCTCATTTCATTGTGGTTATTCGATACATCATCCTAATCCTAGAAAGTGGTAAAATGCAATATACTTATTGTATTAATCGTGCCAAATACTTGAATAAATCAATGTGCACAAATCTATGCTCTAAATAGCTGACCAGAGTCACCTATGAAGGAACAGCTCAGGGTTTCAAATTGCCCCGGGCTAAATGTCACCTTTAGACTGATAGTTGCATTTATAGGCACATAAACTAATATAGATTTAGTTTTTTGGAAATGTTTCTATTGAGCAGCAAGCTTTAGAATCCAATGTCTCTTACCAGACGTAAAACTAAATCCCTAAATAATGTAAGCATCACTTTGTTTTAACTATTCTTGTAATGTATCATTTAAATGAACACCACAACCTTTTAGATATCCATGAAGTGTTTGTGCGGATCTGGCCAGACTCAAACAGATTTGAACTGGACCTACAGCATGTTTTCTCTGTTAAAGAGAACCCGAGGTGTGTTTAAAGAATGTTATCTGCATACAGAGGCTGGATCTGCCTCTACAGCCCAGCCTCTGTTGCTATCCCAAACCCCACTAAGGTCCCCCTGCACTCTGAAATCCCTCATAAATCACAGCCATGCTGTGAGGCTGTGTTTACATCTGTAGTGTCAGTCTCAGCTGCTCCCCCGCCTCCTGCATAGCTCCGGTCCCTGCCCCCGTCCCTTCCCTCCAATCAGCAGGGAGGGAAGGGATGCAGGCGGGGACTGGAGTTCTGCAGGAGGCGGGGAGAGCAGCAGACTGACACTATAGAGATAAACACAGCCAGCTCTGACAAGCTGTTTGTCAGCAGCGTGGCTGTGATTTATGAGGGATTGCAGAGTGCAGGGGGACCTTAGGGGGGTTTGGGATAGCAACAGAGGCTAGGCTGTATAGGCAGATCCAGCCTCTGTATGCAGATAATATTCTTCAAACCCACCTCGGGTTCTCTTTAAAGATACGGCAGGACTATTGCTGTTTGTGGTAGATTTTCCCATTGTTTAGTATTTATGAGCCCCCAAAATGCCAATGTCAAAAAATAACCCGAAAATATCAAATGCAGCCACTATGACCATCAAATAAGGAGGAGGAGCAGCTGCTGCTGTGTAATGGATTCGTACTTCTGGTATGTGTTACTTTTTTGTCACCCTCCCCCTGTGTGTGACCCCGGATTGCCTTGCCCCTCATGCCTCATCATTAGTGCACTACAGTACATCACTATAGATACTCAAAAATAAACCGACCAAGTAAAAACCAAGGGACTTAGTTTTTCCTTCAGACATAAAAAAAATAGCTTAACTAGCATATCCACCTAGGGTAGAACAGCTGACTACTTTTGACATCTGCATATTGCTTTGCTGGTGTCTAGTAGCATCCTCCCCCCTTCAGCCTTCACTGGTGTCTAATGGTGTCTTAGACATCCAGAAGAGGTGCAACAATCAATATGAACCACACAGTTACATAGTTATTTTGGTTGAAAAAAGACATACATCCATCGAGTTCAACCAGTACAAAGTACAACTCCAGTCTGCTCCCTCACATATCCTTGTTGATCCAGAGGAAGGCGAAAAACCCTTACAAGGCATGGTCCAATTAGCCCCAAAAGGGAAAAATTCCTTCCCGACTCCAGATGGCAATCAGATAAAATCCCTGGATCAACATCATTAGGCATTACCTTGTAATTGTAGCCATGGATGTCTTTCAACGCAAGGAAAGTATCTAAGGCCCCTTTAACCTTCTGCCGCCCGCGTCACGCCAGTAGGCGTGGCCGCGGCGGCAGCCCCAGGACCGCCTAACGCCAATTGGCGTAAAGTCCTGGGGCTCTGTTTTGCATGAGATCGCGCGCATGGTGCGCGCGCATCTCATGCTCGGAGGGCAGAGCTCCGCCCACCTTCAGTCTCCGAGCGGCTATTGCCGCTCGGGAGACTGTTAGACGGCGATCACGCCGACTATTTACTAGGTGCAGCGCTGCGATGAGCAGCAGCGCTGCACTGGGGACAGCCGTGTCACACGGCTGTCCCCATGGGGGACAAGAGAGCGATCGGCTCTCATAGGCAGAAGCCTATGACAGCCGATCGCCATAATTGGCTGGCTGTGGGGAGGGAGGGAGGGAGGGAGGGAGGGAATAAACTTAAAGAAACAGGGGTTTTGAAGAAAAAAACCAAAACAATAATATTTATTTTAAAAAAATAAACATGGGGGGGAGCGATCAGACCCCACCAACAGAGAGCTCTGTTGGTGGGGAGAAAAGGGGGGGGGGGTCACTTGTCTGCTGAGTTGTGCGGCCCTGCAGCTTGGCCTTAAAGCTGCAGTGGCCAATTTAGCTAAAAATTGCCTGGTCACTAGGGGGGTTTAGCCCTGCAGTCCTCAAGTGGTTAAATCCAGGTATAGAGTTTGCCATAACGACTTCCTGTAACAATGCATTCCACATCTTAATCACTCTCACTGTAAAGAACCCTTTCCTAAATAAATGGCTAAAACGTTTTTCCTCCATGCGCAAATCATGTCCTCTAGTCCTTTGAGAAGGCCTAGGGACAAAAAGCTCATCCACTAAGCTATTATATTGCCCTCTCATGTATTTATACATGTTAATTAGATCTCCTTTAAAGGGAAGGTTCAGGGAGGGGATTAAAAAAATAAAAATAAATTTCCACTTACCTGGGGCTTCCTCCAGCCCGTGGCAGGCAGGAGGTGCCCTCGCCGCCGCTCCGCAGGCTCCCGGTGGTCTCCGGTGCCGCGCCTGCGCAGTACAGCCCGGCGGACTTCCGATGACGTCAGCGCGCCGGTGTGGGACGCAGAAGTGCCAGGAAATGGAGCGCAGAAGAGCCCGACCTGGCAGCCGGCCTGGCCAGGTCGGGTCGGGCACCGGAGACCACCGGGAGCCTGCGGAGCGGCGGCGAGGGCACCTCCTGCCTGCCACAGGCTGGAGGAAGCCCCAGGTAAGTGGAAATTTATTTTTATTTTTTTAATCCCCTCCCTGAACCTTCCCTTTAAGGCGTCTTTTCTCTTGACTAAATAAACCCAGTTTATATAACCTTTCTTGGTAAGCGAGACCTTCCATCCCACGTATAAATTTTGTTGCTCGTCTCTGCACCTGCTCTAAAACTGCAATATCTTTTTTGTAATGTGGTGCCCAGAACTGAATTCCATATTCCAGATGTGGCCTTACTAATGAGTTAAACAGGGGCAATATTATGCTAGCATCTCGAGTTTTTATTTCCCTTTTAATGCATCCCAAAATTTTGTTCGCTTTAGCTGCAGCGGCTTGGCATCGAGTACGATTATTTAACTTGTTGTCGATGAGTACTCCTAAGTCCTTCTCCAAGTTTGATGTCCCCAACTGTATCCCATTTATTTTGTATGGTGCTAGACCGTTGGTACGACCAAAATGCATGACTTTACATTTTTCAACTTTGAATTTCATCTGCCATGCATGTGCCCATATAGCCATCCTATCCAGATCCTGTTGCAATATGTCCCTATCTTCCTAAGAGTTGATGATTCTGCACAATTTTGTATCATCTGCAAAAATAGCAACATTGCTCACTACTGCATCTACTAGGTCATTAATAAATAAATTGAAGAGCACTGGACCCAGTACAGACCCCTGTGGGACCCCACTGCTAACAGTCTCCCATTTTGAGTATGATCCATTGACCACAACTCTTTGTTTTCTGTCCATTAGCCAGTTCCCTATCCATGCACACAGACTCTTCCTCAGTCCTTGCATCCTCAACTTTTGCACCAGACTTTTGTGTGGAACAGTGTCGAAGGCCTTTGCAAAGTCCAAGTATATCACATCTACAGCATTCCCAATATCCATATTAGCATTCACTACCTCATAAAAGCTGAGCATGTTAGTCAAACAGGACCTGTCTTTAGTAAACCCATGTTGATGCTGAGAAATAAGATTATTTTCTACTATGAAGTCATGTATAGTATCTCTTAGTAACCCCTCAAATAGTTTGCATACAACTGATGTTAAGCTTACAGGTCTATAATTTCCTGGATCTGATTTTTTTGCCCTTCTTAAATAATGGGCAAACGTGGGCTGTACGTCCACTTAAAACAGTTTGTTTATTTATCACGTTATTAGCACACAGCATATTATTGTGATTCTATTCAGAACTTCTTTGTTATGCTAATCACCAGTGCCAATTTAGGTACTAAAATAATAATTTATCCTTTTCTTAATGGAACAGGCAATTGTGTATGAGAATTTTGCAAAACACCGTGGGCTAAAAATATCCCTACAATGCCACTCCCTGTAGGTTGCACCCTAGACATCTGCCTAATTCATCAGTGCCTAAAATGGCCCTGATAACAAAGAAACAACTGTTACATATGTAGTATATTTACTAGGATTTAATGAGTCACTCATGTATAAGAGTAGTAGGAATGCTTAGCCTATTGACTGTGAGAAAATACAAAGAGTGTAAAGCAGCAATGAAAGGGGACCACATTACTCCTTTACCAGCTTACAAATGGGGAGGGGTTTAATCAGGAAAAAAATTCGAATGAGCACAGTGGAATGTGATTTATGAATCAGTGGATCACAGACATCCAGCATTGAAGTGAATCTGATCTGCATTGTGGGTGTGTAACTCAGAGGGCATTGTCATTCTTGTTTGGATTGAACAGCGTGATCTCTAAATCCAGCTCCAGTGATGAGATAATGAGACAGCCTGCCTAATGGTAGATACATTGGCAAACAAGCATTTTCCTGCTGCTCTAAAAAAAGGCAACAATTAAAGCCTGATTGGAAGCTATGAGCAGTTACATGTTTATCCTTTACAGCTATTTACGAAAATGTCTCTGCATGGCTTCTAAAGCGTGGCCTGACCTGAAAGGACGAATATTAAACGAGGTACACTTATCATTAGTGGAACGGTGTGGGAAAAATGCCTGTTTCCGTTAGAGAGAGATTCCTTTCATTTAAACTTTGGTGTTTAGCGGTGTTTTTATGCGGCTGTTATTGCTGTTGCATTGATTATTCTGAAATAGATGCACACTGCAAACAAAGCGAAATAATAACTTATTCCCGTATTCCAGGCAAGATTAATAGTGCCTGCAAATGTTATTCATTGAACGCCTGTGTGGACTAAAAATAACTTGCTATTATAGCTTGTCCATAATTTAAAGCTGGGTGTGCAGGACTATTATCAGAATTTGCAGAGCGGGCCTGGCGTTCACAAGCCACACCTGTGGAGAACAGAACAGCATGGGGCCTGACTATTGGATCAGGCAGCACTTCAAATGGGCTTCCCTGCTGATCCGCTAAACCAGAAAGAATCTCTGTACTGTAATAGATTAATATGGCGATACGCAGTAGTGCTGCTCTAGTAATGGCTTACCATGAGGCAGTTATGAAAATGTGGTTAATGGCCTTCCCACGGAAAAAGGCCAGGGGTGTGTATGAGTCACTTACAAAAAAATAAAAACAACATTACATCCGTTTAACTCTTTACGGGGAACACTGTCAGTTTTATGTTATAAAATGTGTTCTGAGCAGATATATTCTAGGCTGTACATTAATGCATATTCCCTGCACTGTCACATCAGAATGCAGAATGGACGTCTACCTTTCATCTGGAATGCTGTAATAGCTAAAAAAAAATTCTGATGTCATTTTGAAATTCAACTTTACTAAATGGGGTAAGTATAGTGGTACGTTAACACACATCAACCATTCTCCCAAAAAAAGGCACAAATGAGGAAAAAATATAATTTCCCATACCTAAATGCATGTCAAAGGAGCTGTCTAAAGCTTTGTTATTTTGGGGGGTCTTGAGTAAACTTTGATCAAAGGTCCCTTAACTTGGGTTTGCACTGCTGCAGCACTAACTGGAATGGGAGTTCCACGGGGGCTTCTCGTTGGTCCATTGATGTAGACCAGTAAGAATGCTTCCTTCCCAAAGATCACATTAGTTTAGATCTATAGACCAATTAGAAAACCCAGTGGGAAAGTCAAAGATGCTTATGCATGGGTTTCCACCCTGATGCTGAGGCAGTATGAGGTAGTAGGGGGGTATTCAGTTATTATTTACAAAGCACCACGAAAGAATTAAAAAGCTTGGGACAGCTTGTGTGACATTAATTACAGCAGGGGACAAGCAAAGTTTTATTTTTTTCTGGTATGTGTCTTGCTATTGCTAATCTTCTCTTGAGCACTGAAGTTAAGAAACATTTTATGATTAACATTGGAAAGGCTCCAAATGGTCCTTTGCCTAAAGGGGTTCCACTCCACCTTGCAGACTACTCCTTCATGTTACAAACCATGTGTGCTCATATTGCTCAGGCAGCATGGCCAGGCTGAGCAATACCAGGCTGCATAACGGATAAGTGGATAAAAAAAAATCTTGGCAAAAATGTTATGGAAATGTTATACAAAACAACAACAGGGCTATTAAAAAAAAAAACTTGATTAAAATCAACCACCAATCGACCTAAATGCAGTGACTTAAAGTGACACGGAAGTGAAAAAAACCCTATAATGAATTGTATGCGTAGTAGGGATAATACATAGAACATTAGTAGCAAAGAAAAGAGTCTCATATTTGTATTTTCAGTAATATAGTTTTTTTTTATAACATTGCATCATCCTCTAATATTTGCAGTTTACAAACAAAACTCTGCATTTTAAACTATGAAACGGTTTTGTTTGTAAACTGCAAATATTAGAGGATGATGCAATGTTATTAAAAAAAAAGAAATTACTGAAAATACAAATATGAGACTCTTTTCTACTACTAATGTTCTATGTATTCTTTGAACTTCCCTGCAGTAATATCTTATCTAACATTGCCTTTCATTGTTTCTTTGATGTATAAGTGCTGCAGAAAATAGCACTTTTCTCTGACTAAATTAGTCAGAAAGTTTAGAGAAGCTCTTTTGCATAGATAACAAGTGAAGTTTCTTAACTCTTCCTGCACTGGAAACAATATAGTTACATAGTTACATAGTTATTTTGGTTGAAAAAAGACATACGTCCATCGAGTTCAACCAGTACAAAGTACAACACCAGCCTGCTCCCTCACATATCCCTGTTGATCCAGAGGAAGGCGAAAAAACCCTTACAAGGCATGGTCCAATTAGCCCCTAAAGGGAAAAATTCCTTCCCGACTCCAGATGGCAATCAGATAAAATCCCTGGATCAACATCATTAGGCATTACCTAGTAATTGTAGCCATGGATGTCTTTCAACGCAAGGAAAGCATCTAAGCCCCCTTTAAATGCAGGTATAGAGTTTGCCATAACGACTTCCTGTGGCAATGCATTCCACATCTTAATCACTCTTACTGTAAAGAACCCTTTCCTAAATAAATGGCTAAAACGTTTTTCCTCCATGCGCAGATCATGTCCTCTAGTCCTTTGAGAAGGCCTAGGGACAAAAAGCTCATCCGCCAAGGTATTATATTGCCTTCTGCTGTATTTATACATGTTAATTAGATCCCCTCTAAGGCGTCTTTTCTCTAGACTAAATAAACCCAGTTTATCTAACCTTTCTTGATAAGTGAGACCTTCCATCCCACGCATCAATTTTGTTGCTCGTCTCTGCACCTGCTCTAAAACTGCAATATCTTTTTTGTAATGTGGTGCCCAGAACTGAATTCCATATTCCAGATGTGGCCTTACTAGAGAGTTAAACAGGGGCAATATTATGCTAGCATCTCGAGTTTTTATTTCCCTTTTAATGCATCCCAAAATTTTGTTAGCTTTAGCTGCAGCTGCTTGGCATTGAGTACGATTATTTAACTTGTTGTCAATGAGTACTCCTAAGTCCTTCTCCAAGTTTGATGTCCCCAACTGTATCCCATTTATTTTGTATGGTGCTAGACCATTCGTACGTCCAAAATGCATGACCTTACATTTGTCAACATTGAATTTCATCTGCCATGTATGTGCCCATATAGCCATCCTATCCAGATCCTGTTGCAATATGACACTATCTTCCTGAGAGTTAATAATTCTGCACAATTTTGTATCATCTGCAAAAATAGCAACATTGCTCACTACTGCATCTACTAGGTCATTAATAAATAAATTGAAGAGCACTGGACCCAGAACAGACCCCTGTGGGACCCCACTGCTAACAGTCTCCCATTTTGAGTATGATCCATTGACCACAACTCTTTGTTTTCTGTCCATTAGCCAGTTCCCTATCCATGAACACAGACTCTTCCCCAGTCCTTGCATTCTCAACTTTTGCACCAGACTTTTGTGGGGAACAGTGTCGAAGGCCTTTGCAAAGTCCAAGTATATCACATCTACAGCATTCCCAATATCCATATTAGCATTCACTACCTCATAAAAGCTGAGCATGTTAGTCAAACAGGACCTGTCTTTAGTAAACCCATGTTGATGCTGAGAAATAAGATTATTTTCTACTATGAAGTCATGTATAGTATCTCTTAGTAACCCCTCAAATAGTTTGCATACAACTGATGTTAAACTTACAGGTCTATAATTTCCTGGATCAGATTTTTTGCCCTTCTTAAATAATGGGAAAACGTGGGCTGTACGCCAATCCACTGGGACTCTGCCAGTTGCAAGAGAGTCACAAAAGATAAGATAAAGGGGTTTATCTATAACTGAACTTAATTCCCTTAGGACCCGAGGATGCATGCCATCCGGGCCAGGTGCCTTGTCTATTTTTAATTTATTTAGTCTTGCCTTCACTTCTTCCTGCGTTAAGTATTTAATATTACAGTTAGAAGATTGAGACTCTTCCGCCTCTGTAGTTTGCAACAGTGCTGTTTCTTTTGTGAAGACAGAAGCAAAGAAAGCATTTAATAACTCTGCCTTACCTTGGTCATCCACCATTGAGTTCCCATCCTCATCCTTTAGGAGTCCTATACAGTCAACCTTTCTTTTTTTAGAGTTAATGTACTTGTAAAACTTTTTTGGGTTAGATTTGATATCCTTAGCGATTTGTTTTTCAGCTTCAATCTTTGCCTGCCTAATTTATTTTTTACAATTTTTATTGCACTCCTTATAATTGCTTAGTGCAGCCTCGGTGCCCTCCTGTTTTAAGACCTTATAGGCATTCTTTTTCCTCTTCATTTTATCTTTAACCTTTCTATTCATCCATAGAGGCCTTTTTTTATTCCTAGACATTTTGTTTCCATATGGGATATACATACTACAGTATTGATTGAGTATAAGTTTAAAAGCTTGCCATTTCCCTTCAGTGTCTTCCCCTTGTAGTACATTATCCCAGTTCACCAAACTTAGTGCCTGCCTAATTTGAGTGAACTTTGCTTTTCTAAAGTTCATAGTTTTAGTGGTCCCGCTGCCCCTTGGCCTATCAGTCACCAGCTCAAACGTTATCATGTTGTGATCACTATTTCCCAAATGTTCTTGAACCTGCACATTTGATACATTATCTGGTCTATTAGAAATGATCAGATCCAGTAACGCATTCCCCCTAGTTGGTTCAGTTACCATTTGAGTCAAGTAATTGTCCTGTAGTGCTGCCAGAAATCTGCTGCTTTTACCAGAATGGGTAGCCTCAATACTCCAGTCAATGTCTGGAAAGTTGAAGTCGCCCATAATTATGACCTCATTTTTACCTGCAGCTTTTTCAATCTGCTGTAGTAATCGCAGTTCTGCAGCTTCATTAATAAGAGGTGGCCTGTAGCATACCCCAATAAGCATTATGAGACTCATAACTTTGCTACTAATGTTCTATTTCTTAGCTGTAGTACACATACAATGTATATATGACAAGTTTATTTTCACTTCAGATTCCCTTTATTGCATGGTCAGAAAGATGTAATGAGTCAACTTCACTCCCAATAATAGGAGATTTGAATTAGGCTGCACATGTGTTGCAAAGTGATGCAATAGGCTTAATGACAAAGAGCAGAGTATGGTTTTTTTTATGGAATTAGGCCCTAGTTCTCACAATCTGATAGGCTCTATAGACAACAGCACAATGTATCTTCTCACTTTGCATGTACTTATCAATACCTAAGCAGGGCCCATTTACAGTAGACAGAATGATCCATCAGAACCCTCTGTGTGCAAACTGCGTACACAGATTGGCCCGTAGATGAGTAGACGGTACAATACAGCAAGCCTAGTATATTCCAGTAAAGACAGTAACTGTAATATATGGGTCAGCACGGAACAAATTTCTGATATGTGGTGATCTGCAGTATCACCAATAATACAGATGCTATATCTGATTATATGGTGATCTGCAGAATCACCAATAATGCAAATATAGCAACACTGAGAAATATCGAGACCTTAGTCACACTTTATTGTACTGAGTGTAGTAATTGGTGCGAACAGTAAGTACTGACAGATTTGACGATACCTCACCAGTGGAGCTAGTGGGCACTGTCAGCACAGCGAACACCTCACCAGTGACAAGGGCTCACTGGTGAGTAGAAAGGTCAGACTAATCGGGTTTGGTAACAGACAGGCAGATACAGTACAGAATCGGGAGGCAGAGAAGAACGGTTAACAGGCAATATCAGATAGGCTAAAGTACAGAATCACTGAGCAGAAAGAGGTAACGATATTCAGGCAGAGTCGGCCACAAGGTCAGATGGGCAAAGATACAGAATCACTAGAGAGTAAGAATAGTCAGAAACGAGCCAGAGTCATAAACAGATAATAACAATATAATGCACAAATCCTATCACTGTGTGAAATCCCTGGTTTCCTCCCGGCTCAAAGCACACCAGATCTAACTAAGGTCTGAGCGCTAACACGAAGTGATCGCAACAGCAGACAAGTTGCGAGTGACTCCTCAGTCCTTTTAGAAGCTGAGGAGTCCATGAGGCACGCCCCCCACCATTCGGCCAATCGGGAGCGCTGTTACCACCAATGACGTCAGCCGACCTGCAGGTCAGGTGACGTGCCTCCTCCCCGAATAAAGATCGCGGTGGTGCGCGCGCGCCCGCTCTATTGCGACCTTATGGGCACACGATAAACCCGTCCTCAGCGTGCTAGATGCCCGAGGCACGGGGGAAGGGGCAGGCAGGAGAGGAGAAGCAGCTGTGGCTGGAGCACTGTTCGCCGCAGCTGCCAACTTCATATTTGTTACAGTAACATTGGTACAGTCATAAGAAGTCAACTAGGGTCATTAAAAGTATAAATGCAGCCTGGCAGAGCATCACAGTGATTTCCTCTCGATTTAGAGCATACATGTCAAACTCTGGCCTGTGGGCCAAATTTGGCACTCAACGCCATCAGATTTGGCAATCAGGTGGTTTCCCCTCTTTGCCTTATGTTTGGCCCACTCTAGACCACCAGAGAAGCTATATTGGAGGGAAAGCCCTAGTTCACCAGGGAAGCCATATGGGTAGGGTGACAGCACTACATACCAGGGAACTGTATAGGGGAAGGAGGGGCCCACTAGACACCAGGGAACTGTATAGGAGAGGGAGGACCCCTAAACACCAGAGAACTGTATATGGGGGAAGGACCACTAGACAGCAGGGAACCATATAGGGGAAGAAGGTGGCCACTACAAATTGAAGTCATCCCGCGACTTGGTCCCAGAGCTCAATTTCGGCCCACTTTGTATTTGAGTTTGACTCCCCTGATGTGAAGTAGAATCAGTTCTTCATCTATATTTCTCTAAGTGACATCTCTAGTAAATAAAAATATAACTGTATTGCTCCAGTGGTAATCTCAGAAAGCAGAGAAGGGTCAAATAGGGGCTATTACTTCCAGCTTGGTGAAATCATGTTCAGAAATTAATGTTGTCATATCTGGCAACATTTCGCTTCTTCTCTTAAGCAGTTCAGGGTGTTCCACGTAGATAAGGAGTCAGGTCAATATTTTTTCAATTATCACAAGCTGTTTATTTTCATCATTTAAAAAAATAAAATTCTAGCACATTTTACTGTGTTAAATTCATAAAACTTTCTTCTGAGATCATGCAAATGAATAAATGTACATATAATGTAAATCAAAATCTAACAATGGCTGTGTGAAGGGGGAGGGGAGATCTCAAGCCTACTGATGTGTGGAATAAGGAGTGGGAAGATGCATTTGTTATCATCATATCAACATACATATAGGAAATCTTTACCATCACTGTGACTGAAAACTGCATTGCACACAAGAGCTATTACATCAATTTGTCTAGTGACACAAGCCATCACAATTCCCAGCAGGCACTGGGTGAAGCATCATTTATTACACCAAAGGCTCTGGGTATATGTCAGTAGAATATCCTAGAGGTGATCTCCCTTTACCACTAGCAATGAATATTCATAAATCAGTAGTCGGAGCCGTACTGCTAGGAGGCTAACGATGACAAGGGAAGTGTCCCACCAAAGGAGCAATGGAATACAAAATGAAAACAAAGCATCTCCCCATTACGTGTAACAGTGCAGTTAAAAGCAATGAACTGCACGTACGCACACATTCCCAGCAACTCAGCTTTTATAAATGGATCTGTTCAGCATCTGTATTTCAGTAAGAAAAGCCCTAAGGAGACAATTGCAAGCCTGGCCTGTATCTGAGTGCTATAATGTCAGACACAGAGAACATAGCACAGCATGGTGTCTAGGGAACGTGGAGAGGCAATCCGGAGGCTGTCCTACTTTCCTGCTCAAAATAGGCCAATAGAGCTAATAGAATCAAAGGCTGCTATTGCATACTAATTAATAAATGCTTGTTCACACCATTGCTGATGTGAAAAATGTATGTATTATGTATTATTATCGTGGCATATTAGGATGCTTTGGGGACACCAAATTTTCAAGGATAAGCTCTGAATCTCTTCCAGATGTACATTGGTTCCGTGATCACCTTGCTTCACATTCTCCTGTTTATTTATTACCTAAAAGATGCTCTCGGCTGAAGCATGGTGATGTGGTCATGTGCAAGTCAGATGCTTTCAAGGAAAAAGGCAAATTTAAAGCAGAACTCTGAGCACATAGCTTTATAAGCCTGGAGGAAAAACGAATATGGAAGCTGATGCACCTGACAAAATATTTATCATTCTGCACATCAGCAGTGTTGGGATTCCAATGGTGAAGAATGAAATTAATAATAATCTAATAACTGTTTTATTAATATTCTGATTAATTTTAATTAACACATAGTAGCTAACATTGTCTTTACCCTATATGTAACTAGTTGTGGATGTATACATTAACCTGCTGGGCATTCTGATTCCCACGGCCTTACGGCCGCAGAAGGGTTTTTTTCGCCCGATTTTTTTTTTACATCATGTAGCTAGCCTAGCGCTAGCTACATGATTCTCCCCTTCCTACTCATTCCCCAAAGCGCAGCCTGGCAGCGATTGGCCAGGCTGCGCACGAGGTCTGCGGGGGGCCTCTTTTGCGTCGGGTAGCGGCGGATTGGCAGCGAGCGGTGGCGATCGGGTAGGACACGGAGCAAGCAAAGTGCTTGCTGCGTGTTTTACAAAAAAAAACATTATTCAAATCGGCCCACCGGGGCCTGAGCGGTGCCCTCTAGCGCCTCTGGACGAGCTCAGCTCGTCCAGAACGCTAGGGGGGTTAAAGAGGAACTTCATCCTAAACAAAAATACTGTTATTAAGTTACATTAGTTATGTTAATTAAAATTGATAGGTAATATCTATTACCCACCCTGTTTTAAAAGAACAGGCAAATGTTTGTGATTTCATGAGGGCAGTCATCTTTTTGGTTGAAAGGAGGTGACAGGAAGCACGAGACACAGTTCCAACTGTCCTGTGTCCTGATCACCCCTCCCAGCTGCTAAGCAACGAAAACAACAACATCAGAAATCCCATCATGCTTTGCACAGCATCAGGGGAAAAATGCCCGGGCAGTTTTCTTTGATGGGGCGGAGCTTAGCTTCTATGCAGCTAAAAATGAGGCTTTGGTAAGAAAAACAAAATTATGATGTTGTGAAACTGTTAAAGAAACACCAAGCCTTTTCAGTGCTGCTGAGTAGATTTTTAGTCTGGAGGTTCACTTTAATCTGTAAAGAAATCAGGAATACGTAGATGCTGCTGGGTCATGGAGAAGAGGGGCTGGAGAGGAGGGAGACAGAAAGACAGACATAGGGAGCCCGCTGGCCAGGCAAGTGAGTTTGCCCCACTGCAAATACTTTGCAGGGGCACTGGGGAATTATGGGAAGACATAGGTAGCCCATCCGTTGGCTTTGGGGCACCAGGAGCAGCCTAACACTATGGGAGGGGGGTGGACAGGGGACAAAAGGTCAACTCAATGAAGCTAATTTTTTTTTCTAAAACTGACCCTGTTGTGACTATGATTGTGAAAGTCATCTGACGTTTCAAAAACATTCTTTGAAGACTATATTGTCCATATGAAGCAGACTTGTCACACATTAGTGGTTAGCAAAATTTTTAATGAGACTCTGAAGTCTCTTTTTTCTCCATGCTTTTGTCATATAATCCTGTTCAGCATGAATGCCCCAGTGAAATTTCCGCATCCCCGAGGCAGATGAATGATTTATTACTGAGGAATAGCCCTGCAAAGCTCCAGGGCTCACAGGGCTTTACTACAGCCTTTTACTGTTACAACCCAAAGCTCCAGGGCGGCACAATCTGCGACCAGCAAAGTCGTGGAACTTTGCAGGTAGCTTTCTCTCTATTAAATCATTAATCTGCCGCGGGGATACGGCGATTTCACTTGGGCATTAATGCTTAACAGGATTATATGACAAAATCAGTAAAAAAAAAAAAGAGACTTCAGAGTCTCTTTAATGCATTGCTGAAAGAAGCAAAGGACAATGTGACGCCGAGAGTCAGCTCTAGTCTTCACTACTAATGCTATTTTTTTATTATGTAAATGTTATCAGAAAAGGATCATGCTTGTGAAAACAACCAATTTTAGGGGATCCTGTCTGGATGACAAAACCCATGGTCTTATCTCAGTTTACTAATCCGTAAGGTCACATATATGACAGTATTTGCTTCTTCCTCCAATCCAATATACTCCCCTCCCCCTTTCCACCTCTTACGACAATAGCCTTTTGTGCAGTTCACCACTTTATTTGTCACCAAAAGTGTACAAAACACTTATCTCTAATAATGACACTTGTGGTTAAATTACCGTATATACTCGAGTATAAGCCGAGATTTTGAGACCTAAAAAGTGGTCCAAAAGTGGGGGTCTCGGCTTGTACTCGAGTCATAACCCCCCAGTGCACTGGCAGCCCCCGCAACATAAAAATAGGAGCTGCGTTTGTGAGTGATGGTGCATTTTTAAATGTGCAATGCGTGTGCGCTGGCTTGCCGTGTCCCCTTCCTCTCCATGTGCGGAGCGGCTTGTAAGTTTCACTGCCCGCTGTAAACCCCTCGCCCGCTAGAGTAGAGTTTTGGCATATCTCTTCGTCCTCTTCCGCCCCTACCCCTCGTCCTCCAGCAAATGCAGCGTGGGTGTTTCAGGTTTGTGTCGCTGGTTCCCGGTCAATGCTCTGATTCCTCTTCAACGTGAGTCACAGTCTTTGCTATGACGCCATATAGCGGCGCCCGTGCGCCACTGCAGGCTGCATAGTAAAGACTGCGACTCACATTATAGAGGAATCAGCGTGGACCGGGAACCAGCGACACAAACCTGAAACACTCGCGCTGCATTTGCCGGGGGACGAGGGGTAGGGGCGGAAGAGGACGAAGAGGTATGCCAAAACTCTACTCTAGCGGGCGAGGGGTTTACAGCGGGCAGTGAAACTTACAAGCCGCTCCGCACACGGAGAGGATGGGGGACATGTAAGCCACTCTCCACACGGAGAGGAGGGGGGGGGGGGACAGCGCACAATGCATTGCACATTTAAAGATTCACCATGGCTCTTTAAATGCAGCTCCTATTAAGTTGCGGTGTGGGGTGCACTCGGGGGGGGGGGCATTCTGTGCTCTTGGGGCAAGGCTGATGTCACCCTTCTAGTCTGCTCCAAGTGTTGTGTCTGCAGAATGACAGTTCAGGGTGCTGCTGTTGGTGAGTGCTCTGATTCTCAGGGAGATAAGTGTATGTAAGAGTGTGTTCTTTACTGTGTCCTAGGGCCAAATCCAGGGCAAAAGTCAGCCATTCAGAGAAGCAGTTCAGAAGAGAAGCCTGGTTAGAGGTGGCACTCTCTTCCCTTGTCTCCTCCTCAGCTCTGACTGTGTATCAGGTGCATATGTCCAGTGGCGGACACAGCCAGCAGTGGGCCCCTGTGCAAAATTGTAATTGTGGGCCCCCTATGACCTGCGGCGCGCGTAGCGTGCCGCGGCAAAATATGGGCGTGGCTACAACGCAAAAAATAGTGGATAGATCCTGCGGCGCATAGCGCCGCGTCAAAAAATGGGCGTGGCAATGACCGGATGAGGGCGGAGCTAACTGTAACTTAAAGCGAACCCGGGGTGAGGGTTTATTTCCTTTTAAACAATACTAGTTGCCTGGCGGCCCTGCTGATCTATTTGGCTGCAGTAATAAACTGAATTACACCAGCAACAAGCATGCAGCTAATCTTCTCAGTTCTGACAATATTGTCAGAAACCCCTGACCTGCTGCATGCTTGTTCAGGGTCTATGGTTGAAAGAATAAGAGGCAGAGGACCAGCACGGCAGCCAGGCAACTGGTATTGCTTAAAAGGAGAGAAATATGTCAGCCTCAATATTATTCTCACCTCAGGTTCCCTTGAAAAGTGCAACGCAAAGACAGTGGGCCCAAGTTTTGGTGACCCTTTCCCCAGAAAATTCACATAATTGTGCAGGTTTTCTCAAGAAAATACACATATATGCCCAGAAAATACGTGCAATCATGTCGGCAGATATGCCCAGAAAATACGTGCAATCATGTCGGCAGATATGCCCAGAAAATACGTGCAATCAAGTCGGCAGATATGCCCAGAAAATACATGCAATCAAGTCGGCAGATATGCCCAGAAAATACGTGCAAACAAGTCGGCAGATATGCCCAGAAAATACATGCAATCAAGTCGGCAGATATGCCCAGAAAATACGTGCAAACAAGTCGGCAGATATGCCCAGAAAATACGTGCAATCATGTCGGCAGATATGCCCAGAAAATACATGCAATCATGTGGCAGACCTGCCCAGAACATACACCTGCTAATATAAATAAAACAAAAACATTTACTCACCTGCAGCAGCAGACCTCCTGTCCCAGCCTCCATCCGGCGCGCAGCTCCCATGGGTGGTTGGGTGGATAGGTAGCCTAGTGGGTGGGTTAGTGGGTGGGTGAGTGGGTGGGTGGGTGGGTAGGTAGGTAGGTAGCCTGGTGGGTGGGTGGGTAACTAGGTAGGTAGGTAGGTAGCCCGGTGGGTGGGTAGGTAGGTAGCCTGGTGGGTGGGTTGGTAACTAGCCCGGTAGGTAGCCCGGGTGGGTGGTTAGGTAGGTAGCCTGGTGGGTGGGTAGGTAGGTAGCCTGGTGGGTGGGTTGGTAACTAGCCCGGTAGGTAGCCGGGTGGGTGGTTAGGTAGGTAGCCGGGTGGGTGGTTAGGTAGGTAGCCTGGTGGGTGGGTGGTTAGGTAGGTAGCCTGGTGGGTGGGTAGGTAGCCTGGTGGGTGGGTTGGTAACTAGCCCGGTAGGTAGCCGGGTGGGTGGTTAGGTAGGTAGCCTGGTGGGTGGGTTGGTAACTAGCCCGGTAGGTAGCCGGGTGGGTGGTTAGGTAGGTAGCCGGGTGGGTGGTTAGGTAGGTAGCCGGGTGGGTGGTTAGGTAGGTAGCCTGGTGGGTGGGTGGGTAGCCTGGTGGGTGGGTAGGTAGCCTGGTGGGTGGGTTGGTAACTAGCCCGGTAGGTAGCCAGGTGGGTGGTTAGGTAGGTAGCCGGGTGGGTAGGTAGGTAGGAAGCCTGGTGGGTGGGTAGGTAGGTAGCCGGGTGGGTGGTTAGGTAGGTAGCCGGGTGGGTAGGTAGGAAGCCTGGTGGGTGGGTAGGTAGCCTGGTGGGTGGGTGGGTAGGTAGGTAACCTGGTGGGTGGGTAGGTAGCCTGGTGGGTGGGTTGGTAACTAGCCCGGTAGGTAGCCGGGTGGGTGGTTAGGTAGGTAGCCGGGTGGGTGGTTAGGTAGGTAGCCGGGTGGGTGGTTAGGTAGGTAGGTAGCCTGGTGGGTGGGTGGGTAGCCGGGTGGGTGGGTAGGTAGCCTGGTGGGTGGGTTGGTAACTAGCCCGGTAGGTAGCCGGGTGGGTGGTTAGGTAGGTAGCCGGGTGGGTGGGTAGGTAGCCTGGTGGGTGGGTTGGTAACTAGCCCGGTAGGTAGCCGGGTGGGTGGTTAGGTAGGTAGCCGGGTGGGTGGTTAGGTAGGTAGCCGGGTGGGTGGTTAGGTAGGTAGGTAGCCGGGTGGGTAGGTAGGTAGGTAGCCGGGTGGGTAGGTAGCCGGGTGGGTAGGTAGCCGGGTGGGTGGTTAGGTAGGAAGCCTGGTGGGTGGGTAGGTAGCCGGGTGGGTGGTTAGGTAGTTAGGTGGGTGGTTAGGTAGGAAGCCTGGTGGGTGGGTAGGTAGCCGGGTGGGTAGGTAGGTAGGAAGCCTGGTGGGTGGTTAGGTAGTCGGGTGGGTAGGTAGGAAGCCTGGTGGGTGGGTAGGTAGGTAGCCGGGTGGGTAGGTGGTTAGGTAGCCGGGTGGGTAGCTATCCGGGTGGGGGGCCCGACTCCTATCCTCCCTCCCTCCCTTCCTCACCTCGGGGGGCCCCCTCCCGATATGCGCGGCGGGAGAGCGAGCGGCAAATGCAGGAAGTCTTCAGGGCTCTCCAGGCATCTGCTAGAGGCCCAGCCGCTGAGTCTCCAATATGTCTCCAACTGGAGACATATTGGAGACTAAGCGGCTGGGCCTCTAGCGGATGCCTGGAGAGCCCTGAAGACTTCCTGCATTTGCCGCTTGCTCGCTCGCTCTCCCGCCGCGCATATCGGGAGGGGGGCCCCCCGAGGTGAGGGAGGGAGGGAGGATAGGAATCGGGGGGGCCCCCCGGGGAATAAAATAATTAAAAAAAAATAAAAAAAAAAAAATACTTAATGGGCCCCTGAAGAAAACGGAACTTCAGGGGCCCTCGTGCGGCGGCACGGCCTGCACGGCCGTATGTCCGCCACTGCATATGTCCCTTCTACCCCCTCCAAGTCTGCTGACTTGTCCAAACAATGCTCTGTTCTGCCCTTATAAGGCCACTACCCACGGCTAATACTCGAAGTCAATCATTTATTCTAGTTTTTTAGCTAAAAGTTGGGGGGTCGGCTTATACTTGGGTCGGCTTATACTCGAGTATATAGGTAGGTCCAATTTCCAGTAGGAGTGATTCGCAGCATTTCCCTGCACACAAATTCAGATGGAAATTGTAGCCTATTGAAATCAATAGGTTGCCTCTAGAATTGTGTGTGGAAAAAAATAGTAGTGCCTGCAGCACTGAAACGCATACCGCAGCCGTATCTCCATAGCTTTGCGTGGCATGTCTTAGGGATGCTCATTTGGATTTAGCAGGTTTGAAAATTCCGCATTTCCGATTTTCCAATCGGATTTCTCCGGAAATACTGCATTACCACAACGCTGTAATTTTAGCCCAGTCTTAGAACTGGGAAGCAGTGGACCAACCAGAGAATGCAGAGTCAACTCGGAAGTATTTGGCCAATCAGAGAATGCACAAAATGACTAAAAAACTACTCAGAAATTGGAAAATGGATTTCTGCGGAAATTACGCATTACTTGGTAATTTTAGCCCAATTACAAAACTCTGAAGCATTGGACCAATCAGAGAATGCAGAGTCAACTCAGAAGTATTTGGCCAATCAGAAAATGCAAAGAATGCATTGGGTGAAATCGTAAATCTGCAGAAACGGAAATTGGCATCTCTGACTATATGGCACAAATGGAAACTGGGGCCTTAGTAAATTTGATTCATACATTTTGATCCATTTACAACCATTTTTTAACTGAAAATACATGATGTATGGGAAAATCTTTTCCTATTCTGAATGTATTTCTTCATTTCGCGGAAAATAGGAAAATTACATTAATCCCTGTGCTGGCAAGTCATAGATTTTTTTTTTTTTTATAAAACAACTTGCTCTAAATTTAACTTAGTAAAGAAGAGAAACTTGGGCCAAAAGTGTAGCGTGCATAAAGGCTTGCTTTTCAAAAACAAATATGAAATTAGCTGACACGTGTGTGTTGCATATGATGTTCTTTGAACTACATTTGCAACAGAGGTCTATTCAGTCAGTACAGCTTGTTGATTCCCGATTACTTCCTTCCTGTACAAGCTTTCAAGTCAAGACTTCTTAGGTCTCAGTTTCAGCAGACTGGCTAGTTGCCTTTCACTTGTTTTCTTGCAGAGCTGGCCATATTTACTAAGACTCCTGAGGTAACCTCAGTTCACACCCCATCCCATGGGTATAGAGTTTACATTTTTTTTATATTTCTTTGAAATGTGCACTTTGGCCCACATCCTTCCTCTTCTACAATCACAACTTCTGACACCAGTTCACCACCCAGCCACTGACAACTGCCTGTAACCTAATAACTTCCCTGAGAATAAAATGCATTTATTACACAAAAGGGACTAGGGCTAAACAAATTCCACTGGCTTTACTGGCTTTACCACACAGCAAGGGGACCAATATCAGCTTGGCACCAAAGGTGACTGTGTGATACTCCTGTTTATTGTCTGATGAAGCGGGACTATGCCCGTGAAACGCATTGCCCGATGTTTCTAGGAGTATGTGAATAAATTGTTACTACCTCAATCGGCAGCATCGTGTCTGTTTTGTGGAGTGGCTGGTCCACCACCGCCTTCTGAATGTTTTAAACGATTTTAGCATATTTCATTATTTTGGCGCCTCTGTACACCTATACAAATCAAGATATCCACCCATGGTGGAAGGGTGGTACACCCTCCTTTTCTTCTATCCACAGAGAGCGACATCTTAGTCCTGAGTGGGGACAAGCCTAATCTCCCCACCTGCCTTTACAGTGGTTGCCTTAGGGGTAACCCCGGTTTGTAAGTAAAATACTTACGATTCATTAATTCCTCCCTGTTCCAATACTTACTACACTATATTGGGCTCTTGGTTTTCTTCTTTATACTAACCACCACAAAGTCGCAATTTGTAGCAATGTGTGAAAATTTGGGACAGGTATCTTTGCACCCGCTATTTTATCAGGCACCTCTGGGCACCCAAATTTTATAATGGGCACCTATGGCAGCATTCTTCTTTCAAACTTCATGCATTTGTTATATTGATTTCGCACTACATGTGCCTGTTATTCCACTGACCCTTCCACTGCCCTCATTTTGAACAAGATGGAAATGTTTCTTACCTAATAGTAAACAATTTTTAATAACACCAATGTAGTTTTTCAGGACTATTTTCTTTCTCCATTGTTCTTCAGCCTTGGAAAGTGTTAGGGTGGGATCACACTGACTTAGCTACTATCAGTTATAATGAATGGACATGCGTTATACCTGAAAGCTTTTTCACAATGCATTGCAGCACTCTTGTGTGCATTGTGGGCCCAATCCATAAAAAAGCAGATGACAATGCCCAGCAACTGAAAGAGGGAGCACAAAACAACTGATCAGTTAAATCACATCATTTGCTATTACTTGCCAGTGTATAACAAGCCCAGGGGCGGACTGGCCCGGGGTTACGGGTGCCGGTTTCCCCCAGGGCCGTCGACTCATTAAACAATCAGGGCCGCCAGCTTAGTGCAGGAACGAAAATAGAATTTCAGCCCCGCCCCCAGCTCTCTCTTACCAGCCACAAATTGCAGGGCATTGGCTCAGCACTTTCTCCTCTCGGTGTGCTGCTTCTTCATTGGCTGCAGGTGATGCACTCCACCCCCGGAAGAGAAGCTGAATGGAAGCAAACACACTGCAGAGTGCAGACACATGTAGCAGCCAGCTAGATGGAATGCAATGAGCCCGGTCAGCCCACTGTAAGTTGCTCTTTTTCTGTCAGTGAATGTGGGTCAGGACTCCCTCCTTCTATTACTAGTAATGTCATGCTTATTTTTTAATTGCAAAATAGCTAGGAATCATTAAAAAGAAATATGCTTAAAAACAAGAAGAGAATCGAGAGCCCAATATGGTGCAGTATTGTCAGGTAAAATGAAGAGTTCAATACAATTTTATGTATATATATATACTCACAAACACGGGTTACCAATAGGCAACCACTTTAAATGCAGGTGGGGAGCATTAGGACCTGACCCCACTCAGGTTAAGAAGTCGCTCTCTGTAGATAGTAGATGGGGATGCACCCCTCCACCCAGGGTGGACTAGAAGATCAGCAAAAACTCGGTATACAGAGGCGCCAGAGTAGAGTAAAACGTTTTAAAAACCGCTTAAAAGGAGAGGGGGATGTTAAGGTGGACTCACCTCCCTCTTACAAAAAAAGAAAACTCACTTGAGTCTCAATAAAATAGAATTGTCAAGTAATTTATTCAACTCCACAAATGCAACGCGTTTCGCGGGCGTGACCCCGCTTCCTCAGGCAAAAATGGGAGCACAACTGGAATAAAAACAAAATATACACAAAATAACTACCCACAGAATTGCAACAATTGGCGCAGCAGATAATTGGTAGAGAACACATAAAATAATTGCTACATAAAGCATTGCTACAAAAAAAAAAAAAACATTTTCCGCCCACATAAACACAGGGCTATGCAAACAAGCTTAGATGTCAGAAATCAAATAGCTAAGGCTTAATGCTCCCAGATTAAAGGAATCACTTTGTATGTCTCAAAGTGAAACAGTTACATGGTAGAGCTGGGTATAGGCCACGGTCTATTCCCAGATAGCATATAGAGCTTTATATGGACACAAAAAAGGATTAAAATAAACTGCAAGCATAAAGTATAAGATAACTTACCTCAGTGGGTCAAGCAATAAGTTTGAGCGCCTCTGTGTCAGTATGAAGTGAGGCTTGCTTTAAATGGGAAGAGAGGTTAAACTGACAGGACTGAAGTCCAATCAGGAATGTTTGGTAACAGGAAGTATTTGGTAACAGGAGGTGTGAACAACTTTGCACAGGAAGTGAATCTCTCCAGTGGGATAGTTACGAAATCCCCAGCAGTGGCTGGGACATGGGATAACCAGCAATGGCTGGATAGAGTAATGGTCAAGGGCTCTGCCTCTGACACAGGCAACCCGGGTTCAAAACCCAGCTCCACCAGTTCAGCAATTTTTTGTGGCAGCTAGACAATTCATGTAACTTTTAGCCATGGATGTTCGTATAAAGATGTCACTGGGTGTGCACATGTATACATACGGATTCAGGTGTAAACCGGTAAAAATGGTAAAATATAACAGTATGAGTGTTTTTTAAAAAACCATATAAACATGCCAACAGTATATAATAAAAGTATACATGAGATAGAGCATAAGAGGCTGCCAATGATAAAAATGTGAACACAATGTTATTATAAAAATGTGGGTAATGATGATATAAAATAAATAAATTAAAAAAAAAAAAAAAAAAAATTAAAAATAAATATATACACATACACATATATATATATGTATATACATACATACATACATACACATAAAAAACGTAGACGTATAAAAGTAACATCTATAAATTTTGACATCATAAAAGGGGTCAAGAGTAAGAAAGATATAAAAGAGAGGACCATTAAAAGCATAAAAAAGGTTTGGAGTATAGATGGAGCTATTTACCTATAATTAAACACTTGGGAGGTGGGATCAAAATACTTTTTCTAAGACCTCATTTAGCCCTGTTGGTGTTAGGGTTTTGAGGATCTGTATCCACATCATCTCCCTATGCCGCAAAGTCTCAAAAACATTAGTGGTGTTGGAGGGTAGAGATTCAATCAAAGTGATAGTGAATAGGTGTGGGTTGTTTTGGTGATGGGTGCCAAAGTGCCGGGAAACACTGTGGAGTGCATAATTATTAATGATGTTCCTTTTGTGTTGCCCAATTCTGGTTCTGGTGGTCTGGGTGGTCCGTCCGACATATTGCAGTTTGCAGGGGCATGATATTAGGTATATTACATTTTTGGTTTCACAGGTGATGTTTTGTTTGATCGTGTAATGAGTATTGGTACCACCAATACTCATTACACGATCAAACAAAACATCACCTGTGAAACCAAAAATGTAATATACCTAATATCATGCCCCTGCAAACTGCAATATGTCGGACGGACCACCCAGACCACCAGAACCAGAATTGGGCAACACAAAAGGAACATCATTAATAATTATGCACTCCACAGTGTTTCCCGGCACTTTGGCACCCATCACCAAAACAACCCACACCTATTCACTATCACTTTGATTGAATCTCTACCCTCCAACACCACTAATGTTTTTGAGACTTTGCGGCATAGGGAGATGATGTGGATACAGATCCTCAAAACCCTAACACCAACAGGGCTAAATGAGGTCTTAGAAAAAGTATTTTGATCCCACCTCCCAAGTGTTTAATTATAGGTAAATAGCTCCATCTATACTCCAAACCTTTTTTATGCTTTTAATGGTCCTCTCTTTTATATCTTTCTTACTCTTGACCCCTTTTATGATGTCAAAATTTATAGATGTTACTTTTATACGTCTACGTTTTTTATGTGTATGTATGTATGTATGTATATACATATATATATATGTGTATATATTTATTTTTAATTTTTTTTTTTTTTTTTTTTTTTTTTTTTTATTTATTTATTTATTTTATATCATCATTACCCACATTTTTATAATAACATTGTGTTCACATTTTTATCATTGGCAGCCTCTTATGCTCTATCTCATGTATACTTTTATTATATACTGTTGGCATGTTTATATGGTTTTTTAAAAAACACTCATACTGTTATATTTTACCATTTTTACCGGTTTACACCTGAATCCGTATGTATACATGTGCACACCCAGTGACATCTTTATACGAACATCCATGGCTAAAAGTTACATGAATTGTCTAGCTGCCACAAAAAATTGCTGAACTGGTGGAGCTGGGTTTTGAACCCGGGTCGCCTGTGTCAGAGGCAGAGCCCTTGACCATTACTCTATCCAGCCATTGCTGGTTATCCCATGTCCCAGCCACTGCTGGGGATTTCGTAACTATCCCACTGGAGAGATTCACTTCCTGTGCAAAGTTGTTCACACCTCCTGTTACCAAATACTTCCTGTTACCAAACATTCCTGATTGGACTTCAGTCCTGTCAGTTTAACCTCTCTTCCCATTTAAAGCAAGCCTCACTTCATACTGACACAGAGGCGCTCAAACTTATTGCTTGACCCACTGAGGTAAGTTATCTTATACTTTATGCTTGCAGTTTATTTTAATCCTTTTTTGTGTCCATATAAAGCTCTATATGCTATCTGGGAATAGACCGTGGCCTATACCCAGCTCTACCATGTAACTGTTTCACTTTGAGACATACAAAGTGATTCCTTTAATCTGGGAGCATTAAGCCTTAGCTATTTGATTTCTGACATCTAAGCTTGTTTGCATAGCCCTGTGTTTATGTGGGCGGAAAATGTTTTTTTTTTTTTTTGTAGCAATGCTTTATGTAGCAATTATTTTATGTGTTCTCTACCAATTATCTGCTGCGCCAATTGTTGCAATTCTGTGGGTAGTTATTTTGTGTATATTTTGTTTTTATTCCAGTTGTGCTCCCATTTTTGCCTGAGGAAGCGGGGTCACGCCCGCGAAACGCGTTGCATTTGTGGAGTTGAATAAATTACTTGACAATTCTATTTTATTGAGACTCAAGTGAGTTTTCTTTTTTTGTAAGAGGGAGGTGAGTCCACCTTAACATCCCCCTCTCCTTTTAAGCGGTTTTTAAAACGTTTTACTCTACTCTGGCGCCTCTGTATACCGAGTTTTTGCTGATTAAAAAGAAAGTATTCCTTGCAGCCTTGGAAATGATCCGACCTCCTATCAATGCAGGCTGGTATAGCTACTACTGGGTGCCTGGGCTGCTGCAGGAAGCTGGATGGCATAATACTATGTAATGTCAGGTTGCAGGGACACACAGACTGCTCAGCTGGCTTGCAGTCAGAGTGTCCGTGTCTCTACCTGAACTGCTGACCCTGCACTGTGGTTTTCACTTGTACTGGGCTCCCTCCCCCACAGATAAGGAACGGACATACGCCTGTCACTGGCACTTGGCAAGGCTGCATGTCTGTGAGATGAGACTGGTAGGGATGAGTTTAGCACAGGGGAAATGATCCCTAACCTCTCCATCTGATTCTTAGAACACTAGTATCAACAGGAGCAGAAAAATGATAAGCAAGCCTGGCCCTGGAGCACTAGGCCTTAAGGTATGATGGAAACTATGGGGGAAGGGGGGAGGGTTTATAGTGAAGGGAGCTGCCAGAGCCAAGTGACCAAAAGACACACAAATACTAAGGTGCCCATACAGATTCAACCAAGAGACAGATCTCTCTCTAATTAGACCCATACACTATTGGCAGATTCCCAATCCTATTTCAGCATTAAATCTTTCAGGAAATGGTCTCTAGACACCGACACTGGCTGCTGCCCCCCCAAATGTTAAGGTGGCCACTAACGGTCCAATTTCTAGCGAAAAATTGTTCAAGCGATCAGAAATTATGATCGTATTAGTTGTAAATAATCTCCATTGGTGGACACAATCGATTATGAACGAGTGAAAAAAATGTCGCCCGAATGAATTTTCGTCAAACCAAAATTTGGATTTTCTTGTTGGTTGTGATAGATAGGAAGCAAAGATTGCTTCGTTGATGGTGTAGTGAACAATGAATTACAGTATTTAACTTCCGATCAGAATTTCTGATCGCTCGAACGATTTTTCGCTAGAAATTGGACCGTTAGTGGCCACCTTAGATTCCTCTTCCCCGTGCACGTAACTACGTTACCTGTCTGCTGCCCTGAATGTCCTTTACACTTCTGCATTGGCACCCCACATAGCTGCTGGCATTATAACGACATCGGGGGTGTGACTGAAAAGCCACCTGTTTAGCCTGGCATTTCCAGATTTATAAAATTCTTCCTCTGTACCACGATGGTCGGAGCCATGCTTATGCGCTTTGAGTCCCACGGGAGAAAAGCGCTTTACAAATGTTATTTGTTGTTGTTGTTGTGTGACATCACACATGTGTCCCACATACTATATGCTGGTTGTCACATGGGACGTGAATGCGTAAGTACAGCAGACATTCGGCAGACTCCTGGTGGCAGGGGATAGGTAAAGTATGTACATGCATAGGCACCAGACGGACATATAACATTTGGAAGGACAGCAGCCAGAGCAGACATTCGGCAGACTCCTGGTGGCAGGGGATAGGTAAAGTATGTACATGCATAGGCACCAGACGGACATATAACATTTGGAAGGACAGCAGCCAGGGGATCCATCGCAATCATTGGCAATTTTGCGTGCTGTTACAGCCACGCACCCAATTGTCCATGTTAACCCGAGATTTCTAAGCATGTCCAATCAAAACATTGGACTCATTTCAGCATGACATTGGTCGAATAGTCAATTGGGCATGGATCAGCTGATTTTGGCGCGGGCTCTGAGAGCCGAGCGCCGAAACTAGGCGCCCCATAGCAGCAATGCTATGCTGCGTGCCCTGTGTAGCGGTAATTTGGGGCTCTGGAAGCTGCCAGACCCCACATTACATCTCCCGAGTTGCGACAACTCGGAGGAAGAATAGTATTTAACGCCGCCTCGAGTTTAGCGGCAGCGGTGAGAGCCGTCATTCGGCTCTCTCGTGCCGAACTGAGCGGCGCCAAATTAATATGCAACCAATTGGGTATGCTTGTTCCAGCACCGATTTTCATCCATTCGATGATAATAATCGAATCGGACACAATCTACAGATGTATGGCCAAAATGTATGGCTGAAGTACTGATGCACAATTCAGCGAGCATTCATTGATTGGAATTTAAAGCGTGAAGTGAACAAAATAAAAAAAAGTCAAATACCTATGGAGAGGGAAAGTTCTGTAATCAATACCTACCACACACAGAACATCAATTTTCAATACATTCCAGCAGGGAATCTTTTAAAAAACAGATAAACTGCAGTATTGTACTGTTCAATGTGGTGCAGCACTTTTAGCCACAGATCTACCACTGCTTCTGGCCCGTGCCTAATTAATTTAACCTAGATTTTCTGTCCTGTCTGTTGGACACTTTCAATCGTTTCTGTGTCATAATCAATCGAAATGTGATCGTTCAGACATTTTAAGGGGATTGATTCCTAAAAAAAATCTGTGTGTGAGGGCACCATGAAGTGCATCAGAACTTTACTGTATTACTGTTTTACGTTAATATATGCATTTGGGCTGGGGCTGCCATGACAGGGCCTCTAGGCTGCGTTTTCCCCCCAGGCCAAAAGGTCCCAGTCCTCCCCTGAACAAGCCCAAGTAAATTAAGTAGTTTGGAAAAAAGCATTCTAACATGACAAGATAATAAATTCTACTCATTTTGCTGATAGTTTAATAATGAATCATTCCTTTTTTGTATATCGCTTTTCTCCTGTCGGACTCAAATCGCTTGCAAGGCAGCCACTAGAGCGCACTCATTAGGCAGTAGCAGTGGTAGGGAGTCTTGCCTAAAGAACTACTGAATAGGTGCTGGCTTGCTGAAATAGGTAGAGCCGAGGTTTGAACCCTGGACTCCTATGTCAGAGGCAGAGCCCTTAACCATTACACTATCCAGTTTGACCTGGTTTTAGTTCACACAGGCCATGAATGCTTGGAAGTCACAGCTACACTGAAGATCTGGTGTGCAGATTGTGCTCCTCTGAAAAAAAATATGTGGTGGCAGATATCTGTGTGGGCGTGGGTTAGCAATCTAGTTATTGTTACCTGTGACACACTACTTATCTTGCTAGTACAAAACAATGAATAGCAAGAGACACTACTATTGGTAATATGTTCTGATATCCTGCAGATGCTACAGAATATGCCTTAAACATCAGTATGAATAAATAATTTTGCCCTCTGGAGAGTTCTATCAATCTCCGTAGAAACACTGTGATCTGTGTAGCTAGACCTCGAAGCTTAAAAAGTATGGGTGTGGTAAAATGTCTGGTACTTAAAGGACCTGATTAGAGCCCTATAACATCCCAAACAATAGGAGGCCTGTCTCCACAAACACAATTTCTAGATTCCATCTGTGTAGACACATAACATATTTCTCCTCACATAGGATTCCATGTTCCTGTGCTAATCTATGGCCACTGATTGGCTGATGCAGAGGCCCAGAGCCATGTGGGTTAACCTGACCAAGTTACCTGTGAATATTGCTGCTGTTTGGTTTGGGCATTCCCAAATGAAATACAGAATATTCTGGGAGAATTTTACTTTTACCTGAACAGTAACAGTAACATTAGATATTGGTTTAGTGTGATAGACTTAACATAGTTGTTTAGGACACATCTTGCATGCATGTTCCTCAGTGAATACATTCGATTTAAATGGAGACCTGCTTTCCAGAAGATTACTTTCTATTAGCTAGTACATGACCACAAGGTCCAATGCACAGTATCTATATACCGATTAACAACTGACAATCACACAAGCATTCTACAACGGAAGACCTGTAGACTCTTGGCCTTAGTTGCCAGAAAGTGTTGTGATTGCTGATGGTCTTAAAGGGAATGTCCAAGCAAAATAAAAAAATTTGTTTCACTTACCTGGGGCTTCTACCAGCCCCATGCAGCCATCCTGTGCCCTCATAGTCACTCACTGCTGCTCCATTCCCCCGCTGGCAGCTTGCCGACCTCGGAGGTCGGCGGGACGCATTGCGTACATTTTTACGCATTCCTGCTAATGCTGGAACATTAACACATACATTTTAACGCGTAAAACAGTAATGCGTAAAAATATGTGTTAATGTTCCTGCACTAGCGGGAATGCGTAAAAATGTACACAATGCGGCCCGCCGACCTCCGAGGTTGGCAAGCTGCCAGCGGGGGACTGGAGCAACAGTGAGTGACTACGAGGGCACAGGATGGCTACATGGGGCTGGTAGAAGCCCCAGGTAAGTGAAACTCATTTTTTTATTTTGCTTGAACCTTCCCTTTAATGTCAGCACGGGCATCCCTTGTCTACTGCGGGTATTTCATGATTGGCCAGGTTTGAAAGTTTGCAGCTGATAGTCTTGCATTGTTTTGCCAGGTGCACATGTTTATAACTGCTCACTTGGCATATGTCAAACAATTGTTTTGGGAAGCAAAAGTCTAATGAATCTATAGCCTCAATGCATTCAAACGTCTTTCTTCCACAAGGACTAACTATAAAAGCCAATGAGCAGCTGCAACCCTAGCTCTGTCTTCGGGAATCCATGCCAGACACAGGGTTTTTTTTGGTATGCTCATTAGCAGCGGGTTTTCATCAAAACCCATTTGGACTAATTATCTTTTAAGGCTACACACAACCAGTCAGTGTCCAGTGAGGACCCATGACTTGCACAGTTCCCTCAACAGACTCCAATGGTTTCATGTAATGCGTAGCAGAGAGTGGACTGATGACAGCTTTTATCAGAAACGCAAAGCCTTGTGGCTGAAAAAAGATTGGTGACAACCCAACAGAGGTGATAGTCATTCCACTCTGACATTGGGACATATGACACATAGACAACCCATCAGAGGTGATATTAATTTTACTCTGACATTGGGAAAGATGACACATACATGCTTGGTGACATTGCAGCATTGTGTTGTTTTCCATGTACTGACAACATTCTTTTTGAAAACATTACCATAGTCTGGTAGCATTGTATTCTGACACAATGATGTGAGGTGACAGTGCCATATTTGGATTTAATAAGACACTTTTTTAAATTCATTTCTACACTTAAAACAATGGGAAGGAGTTTTGAGCAATATTTGCAGAATAGAATTAGTTTTTTTAAAACCTAAATGACAGTATTTATTATTTTAAATACTTGGTGCATCCTTTGAAGCATACTTAAAGGACTTACGAGCCCAAATCACAAAAAAAATCTCTGTACCTGCATGCATCTCCTGTAGCGTGGATCGGGAGGGGGTGGCCCTAGAGCTGCCCAGCCGCACTCGCATCTGTGCGGACTGCGCAGCCGCGGCCTCCTCCGGCGGCCATATTTGAGGAGGCAGGAGAGCCCGACCCGGGCTGTGGGGTCGGGACCCGGCCGGGGGGAGAATAAGCAGCGGGGACCCAGCAGAACTACACACGCGGATGGCGTCCTCCGTGCCTTCAAAATTCATGCAGGTACAGACCTTTTTTTTTGTGATTTGGGCTCATAAGTCCTTTAACCACTTAACGAACGCCTAACGCCAATAGGCGCCGGCAGGTCGAAGTGGTGTTACCATGGAAACGTTCCATGTCAGTTCACGGAGGGTGTCTCCGTGAACAGCCTGCGAGCCACTGATTGCGGCTCGCAGGCATAATGTAAACACGCGGGGAAGAAATCCCCGCTGTTTACATCAATACGGCCCTGCTGCGCAGCAGCACCGTAAAAGAGATTGGCGATCCCCGGCCTCTGATTGAATATCCGTCCTGTGCCGCCCATAGCCGACAGGAGAGGGAGGGAAGGAGAGGGAGCGCAGGATATCGCTGCGGAGGGGGGCTTTGAGAAGCCCCCCCCCCCCCCGCTAAACACATGTAGCCGGCGGCGATCAGACCCTCCCAGCAGGACATCCACCTAGTGGGGAAAAAAGGGCGGGAAGTCTGGTCGCCCTGCAGCATACCTAATCTGTGCTGTGGGCTGGAGAGCCTACACAGCACAGATCAGGGAAAAGGAGCCTGGTCCTTAAGTGGTTAAGCTTAACACTTAAAGGGAACCTGAAACGACAAAAGTACTTTCCTGCTACACAAAGCTTATAGCTATGTGATGCAGAGCAGCCCAACATCCTGTCTGAAAATGAATCTTACTTTCTACCAATAGTTGACCTAAAGTAGCAAGCTACAGTGTTTATGTGTGGTGCCTACAGGGGCGCCTCTAGCCATTTTGTCACTCCAGGCGAGAAAACATGTGGCGCCCCCCCATGAAAATAATCATAAAGCGGTAGCATTTCACCAGGAAATAACCGTAATGCGGCAATGTTTCACCGGAAGATAATTGTAATGCGACAGCGTTTCACCAGAAATTACACTTATTGCAGCAGCGTTTCCCCAGAAAACACATGTAAGAAAGAAAATACATGTAAGGAAGAAGGCACATGGGGGACATAGGGAGGCACATGGGGACAGAAGGCGGCACAAGGGTCAGAAAAACTCACAAAGAAGGACAGAAGGAGGCACAAGGGGACAAAAGGAGGAACAATGGGGGTAGAATGAGACACAAAGGAGGACAGAAGAAGGCACAGGAGGACAGAAGGAGGTACACAGAGGGGCAGCGAGAGGTACAAGGGGACAGAAGAGGCAGGAGGGCCAGAAGGAGGCACAAAGGAGGACAGAAGGAGGCACAGGGGGACTGAAGGAGGCACAAAGTGAGGCAGGAGGCGGCACAATGGGGACAGACTGAGACACAAAGGGGGACAAAAGGAGGCACAGGAAGAAAGGAGTCACAAGGGGACTGAAGGAGACAAAAAGGGGACAGAAGGAGGCACAATGAGGGACAGAAAAAAAGCACAAAGAGGGGCAGAAGGAAGCACAGGGAGACAGTAGGAGGCACAAAGGGGCACAGAAGTATGCACAAAGGGGGACAGAACAAGGCACAAAAGGGGGACAGAAGATGGCAGAGGGGGATGTAAGAAGGCACAGGGAGGCAGAAGGAGCCACAGGGAGACAAAAGAAGGCACAAAGGGGCACAGAGGTGGCACATGGAGTCAGAAGGTGGTACAAATGTAGACAGAAGCAGGCACAGGAGGACAGAAGGAGGCAGAGTGGTACTGAAAGAGAAACAGGGGGCAGAGGTAGCACAGGGGGGTGAATAAAGGCAAAGGGGACAAAAAGGAGGCACAGGGGGACAGAAGGAGGCACAAAGGGGCACAGAAGGAGGCAGAGGTGGCATAAGGGGACTGAAGGAGGCACATGGTGTCAGAAGGACAAACGAGATCAGACATGGCACAAGGGACTGAAGGAGGCACAAGGAGACAGAAGGAGGCACAAGAAGACACAATAGGAGGCACAAAATGGACAGAAGGAGAAACAAAGGGGGAGAGAAGGATGCTACCTGCAACTTACGCTAAGTAGATGCAGCAGAAGCAAGTAATAGAACACCCACATGGTGGGACTTAGTCCAGGGGTGGGGCTTACTTTGGGGGTGGGGCTTAATCCAGCAACACTGCGCCCCCCAGGACCAATGGCACTCCAGGCAATGGCCTGTACTGCCTATGCCTAGAAGCGCCCCTGGGCGCCTAGCTTTCTCTGTAGTCACTAGGGTTGGGGACAAAGTGATTGCAGGGTGACATCAGGTTGCAGCCCTTGGGCTCTCCCCTCAGTTGACAAATGAGCTTTGCAAGAACACATATACGCATTCAATTTCAACCAGGATCACTGGGCTGTAGTAGTCAAAAGAGATTTCAAAAATAACCAAAGAGGGTGTAATCAGATGCTACAGAATACAGAGATCATCTGACATAGCATCAATACAGTATAAACAAAACTCAGCATCAGTGAATGGAAGGAGTCAAAGAAGTAAGCTAACAGCAAATTGGAATCATAAATTGGAATCATAAATCAGGAACTTGATTAGTATCAACAGATTAATAGACATCACCTTGTTCAGGCAGTGCCAACGTGCAATATGTTTTGCTTTTATTGTGGCCACTAATGAGTCAATCTTTTTCATCCAATCTTACCATTTCTATGTAATATAAGGGACTGACAGGGGCGTAGCAATAGGGGGTGCAGAGGTAGCGACCGCATCGGGGCCCTTGGGCCAGAGGGGCCCCGAGGGGCCTTCCCCCAGCTGCAGTATTAGCTCTCTATTGGTCCTGTGCTCATAATAATCACTTCTATAGATACTTTGAGTAGTGGTAATCATTAACAAACTGCTCCCCATCCCCTTCTTACACCTCTGACACTGTAGTTGCCATTGGCAGGTTTTGGTGCACCATATTAATTGCTATGTATAGAGTGCTTGGGGGGCCCCATTGTAAAACTTGCATCGGGGCCCAGAGCTCCTTAGCTACGCCACTGGGGACTGCCTAAATTATCCATTCAATATATTCATTCAATTTACTACATAGTTTTGGTAAAAAAAGATTGGATGAAAAATATTGGATCATTAGTGGCCACCTTTATGCCTGGTACATACACCATGCAATTTCTCGCCAGATAGATGGTCCAATAGATTATTGCCAACAGGTCCGATCTGTGAAGTAAGACTGTGAAGTCCTACTATCTAATCAAAGAACATATGAAGATAATGTAGGTAACAGCCACGGGATGTCACTGAGGCGGGAATTCATTATTATTATTCACTATTTATATAGCGCCATCTTCCACAGCACTGTACAGAGTATATTGTCTTGTCACTTAACTGTCCATCGGAGGAGCTCACAATCTAATCCCTACCAGAGTCATATGTCTATATCATATAGTGTATATATTGTAGTCTAGGGCCAATTTAGGGTTAAGACAAGTAACTTACCTGTATGTTTTTAGGATGCGGAGGAAACCAGAGTGCCCGGAGGAAACCCACACAGATACAGAGAACATGCAAACTCTGTGAAGAATCAGGGTGATGGAAGATTTTACAATAGGCAAACACTGACTTAATCATTTCTGAATGAATATTGGGAAAAAAAAAAGTTTTTATTAATTGAGTTATTTTCAATTTCCACTACAGTTCCTCTTTAATTTTAAGGATAGTTTTAGTAAAGTGTAGGGAAGTTAATATTAAAATGCCCATCAATGATACAACCTTGATTGTACAATATTACCAAATCTATCTATTAGAATAGTAAGCTTAGTGAACATACTTAGAATGGATCATTTGGGTAGTACCTTATATTACATAAAAGTGGTAAAATTGTACAATCAAGGTTGTACCATTAAAGGGTCACTTATAAAACGTACAGCACTCAGACATGTACATGACGCACATTTGTCCCAGAGTAAAATACACTATATATATTTTTTCTCCCATGTTCCTGTCACTTACAGTAGGCAGTAGAAATCTGAAAGATCTGGCAAGTTTTGGACTAGTCCAACTCCTCATGAGGATTTTCAGGGATTTCTTTGTTTGCAAAAGCACTTGCTAAATGGCAGTTGCTCAGGTCAACTGGCAGAATAGTGTCCAAATGACTAGAGAAGACAGAAGACATCTTTGTATAGATCCTTTCCAGGGAATGTTTTTGAAAAGAATAAATGAAATACTGAGATTCACGCGTGAGTAGTTAGACTAGCCCAAAAGCTGTCAGATGTGTCAGATTTTTACTGCCTACTGTAAGCATCAGCAACATAGGAGAATGGTAATGTAAAGTGCATCTTAATCTGGGAGAAACATACTTCTTATAGGTACTGTAACTTCTATCTCTATTCCTGTATAAATCACTGCTTCTCTCTGAGAACACATAGAGAGACACAATTTACTTTCACAACTTGCTGTAGTAATGCTTAATTAATATGTGAATAAAAAAAAAAAAAAAAAAAAATATATATATATATATATATATATATATATATATATATATATATATATATATATATATATATATATATATATATATATATATAACTAATTAGCAGAAAATTGTTACATGCTTGCTTGCTTGCAGATGTCTGACATTATGATATAGCATGATATCACCAGTAAGGAAGGAGTATAACAGATTGGTTCACAATCTTCCTATGGATGGCAATATGAGATCTTACAGACAGTGCTGATATGCACTATCTATTGCTTTAAGTCTATCATACGTTATTGGTTAATGGACCTACAGGTCTGCTATCATCCATAAAGGAAGTAGTCATTTTTCTTAACATTGGTGTCATAGAAAAATCTAATTTTAAATAGGGCCCTCTCCTCTTTCATTTTGAAAATGTCATTATATCTTTTGGCCACTGATCTCAAGCTGAATGTTATCTGCTGACATTAATTCATTTCATAGTAAGCATCACCCTAGTGGTGAGATGACTTCCTCTTAGTCATGACAGGACCGGCAGACTATAGAGTTCTATACTGAAAGAATAGATCCTAAGCCCAGTTCTAATCCTTTTATAGCCCTAATTGGAGGATGGCCTTTCCTTTATGATCTATCAAAATACACAGATCAAAATATAGTGCTGGGGCTAATAGCTAAGCTGTGCGCTGACTAACAATGTGACAACACTGCCTGGAGTATATTAATGTCACAGCTCTTCAAACTGCAGCCTCTGCCTGTCTGACACAGACTTCTCAGTCCCCACAGCAGTACTGGAAATGAGTCCATATCCCCCCAAAACATCCTATCTAGCTAACTATCTTCTCAGCAGCTACACTATGTGACTAGCTAGCTCCAATTCCACTGTGCACTGGATGATGGCAGATCACATAGCTACTGCTGTATAGTGCCTGGGTGTGGCCAAATGAATCAGGTGCCCAGTAGGCCACTGGCCACCCGAAGAAGGCTGACAGGCTTTCAAGCACCCCCTGCTCTTCCCCAGCCACAGACTGATAAGCCAGTTCATTGGGAAAGCCCATTAACTTTGTTTTGTTTTTTTACTACAGCATCAAATTTGTTTGGCTCAGTACTTGCCCAAACCAAAATTGCCATTGCTCCAATGCTACTCTTTGTAATGCGACTGCCAGGTATCAAGCTCAGGTAGCACACACAGATGGGATTCTCACAAGTTGTACTCAAGTATGAAGAAGGCACTTCATAGTGTAAAACATTTTTTTTAGCTTTGATTACTCAGATAATGCTTTGATTACTCCGATAATGCTTTACCTGCAATCCAATAAGAGCAGACACACACATAATTTCAAATAACTCCCGCCCTCTAAAACTCTCACTAAGTCCTGACTGGCTCCACCCTCCTCATGCATCACTCCGCCTTGTGGAGTGATGCATGATACAGTAAGTGTGGAACTGCAGGATGGCCAATTGCTTTGAAATGAGTGTTTTAAAAGAAGGTGATGTTTATATCATGCTTGCTTGCATATTTGCTGGAAGACTGGATGTTAATGGGTGTTATGAAGAATGGAGAACATTATTTGCTCTCTTGTATATGTTCATGTTTATGCTTTGACTGGAAAGTTTTTATTGAGCTTTTAGCAAACGTATAAGCATGGATAAGCTATACATAAGCTCCAAACATTAGAGTGGAAACTCAAATACAGACATTAACAAAAACAACATTATTTCAAACAGGATTGGAAGCAAGGTACAAAGCGATTAAAGATGTGGGACAATAATGACAACATAACAGAACATAGAAGAAGCGAAGGCGTACATCAAAAAAGGGCGTCGGGAAAAAAGGGCGCGTGGTGTAAACGATAAACAGTATTATCGTTTATAGAAATATTGTGTAGAATTTCGTTTACAAATAGTGTTTTAAGAATTTATAAATCACTAAATAATGTATATGAGATCGGCAATTCTTAAAACGTTAATCTTCCCTGTTTGTAAACTGAAACGTATATTTACGTTTGTTAAAAACCCTCCCTGTACCTATCCCTAACCCCTATACCCCCTGTTGGTGCCTAAACCTAAGACCCCCCAGTTGGTGCCTAAACCTAAGACCCCCCTGTTGGTGCCTAAACCTAAGACCCCCTGTTGGTGCCTAAACCTAAGACCCCCCTGGTGGAGCCTAAACCTAAGACCCCCCTGGTGGTGCCTAAACCTAAGACCCCCTATGGATAATAATGTTTTACAAAGATTAATAAATAAAAAATGAAAATAAAAAAATGTAAATCATTTTTTTGGGTGGATAAAAATGTTTTAGAAATGTTTTAGAAATAGTGATTTAGTATCTTTATAAACGTTGTTCGTCACGGGCTCATTTTGTAAAGTTAAATCATCACAAACATAGTTATAAAACCTTAAAAATCTCCGGGCGCCGTTTGTTAAAACGTTAATAATCTCCGGCGCCTTTTTTTCCCTGTTCGGCGCCCATTAAACGATATTTATAATGGGAGTGAATGGGGCGCCCTTTTTGTCCACTTGTCTCATGCGCCCAAATCTCCTGCTTCTGAAGTGAAGATCCACACGTTGATCCAATTGATTTTGGCAAGCCTTTATTAAACAGCGTAAAGCCTGATTACATGTATAGCTGACATGTTTTGGACACGCAGTGGTCCTTATTCCTTAATCATCTTGCTATGATTAAGGACCACTGCGTGTCTGAAACATGTCAGCTATACATGTAATCAGGCTTTACGCTGTTTAATAAAGGCTTGCTAAAATCGATTGGATCAACATGCAGAACCTCACTTCGTCTTGCTGCATATCGGGTGAAGAGTCGCTTAGTTCCAGCACTGATCCTTGATTAAAAGAAAAGAGCGGATTTCACCTTAAACTGTTCATCATAACAGAACATAGTTGTGCCAAAAAAAGTTAAGTTTTTTTTAAAGGCAAACTGACTTTGGTCAGTTGGATTTGAAACAAAATTTAACTCAGAATTTCCTAAGTCAGATTTTGCAGAGTTGCAAAGCTCATTCCTAATCAGAAACACATTTAGTATTATTATTATTTTTATTATTAATTCATAAATTGTCACACACATTCCATGACGCTATAAGCTTTTCCACCGCATTTCAGTTAATAATAAAGTAATTCTCTAAGTAAAAAATATAAATACAGTGTTAGGGAAAAAGTTAAATCCTTTTCACTTTTGTAGATATAAATGCTTCTAGAGCAGAATTCATTGCAGGTGTCAGTCTGCGTAGAGATGGAACAGCAGATTTGATGTAATTGGGAAAGAATGCAGAATAAAGGAGTGGAAGAGTTAATTAAAGGCCTTCTTTGTCCTGTGCCTAGAAAGCAGCACAATTCTTCAATTCACCTAGACATTGTAAAGCATATGCCATCCAGTTCACACCAGTTAACACTGCTTATGACAGGGTATCAGCTGTTGACAGTCTGCTGCTTAGATTAACAGGCAGAGCAGCAAAGTAGCTCTTACTATGGGGAGGATGAACTTAGCTGCAGGAAGCTCACTTGCTGCCCATTTAGATCTTCTGCTGCATTATTAGTCCCAAGTTTCTTTCATTAAAATATCTGGACAGCATTAGTAGAAAACTGAAATTTGCTTACACATCCATTCATTTACAATAGTAAAATATGCATAGTGTGATCTATTATTCAGTTGGAAGGACATTAACATGGGGGAAAGCCTAATTGGACAGGTAATAACACAGACATATTTTCATATCTATTGTATCGATCAATTACTTCCAACCTAACTATAAACACTCTGGTTCAATTATTATCGTGAATTATTATTGTTGTTATGATGATGATTATTATTTACTATTGCTGTTATTTATTAAGCATTTATATACCACTGAAACATTTTCAAGATTTTCAAAGGGGTTTAGAGACTAATCCACCAACACGGTCTAGGGAAATTTTGGGAGGAAAGGGTGAGACCAATTAACTTACCGGTAAGTTTAGGGATATGTAAGGAAACTGGAGTGTTCACTGCCCAGTAGGGATGGTACTCAGGCACAGCATACGTTTCAGTAAATTTCTATCCCATAATGCCCAGCACGGCCTCTGGTCTGAAGACAGCTGGACAATAGGAAAGGCTTCTCAGCGGGGTCCACACTCCATCCCTTTTGGCCAGTTGACTTCAAGCCAGAGGCCAAGATGGGTATTATGGGATGGAAGACTATGCAGTGGCCAACTACCACATCTACAGCCCATCAAAAAACACAGGGTATACATACAATCATCATACAGGTAGTGTCCTGGCTGAAACACTGTATAGCAAGAGAGCTAGCAACTTTGTCATTATGCCAACCATCACAGACAGCACTACTAACACTATGTGAGTAACTACTCTAACAAGAAGCAAAGGAAAGTAATCCCCATTATTTTACCAAAATGTGCGCTGAGCAGTTTTGCGATCACAATGCTCCTAACTTCCTATGTCCCACTCCCACAGTGTTCTGCAGTCGTGTAGCTAAGCATGATCCTCAGCATTGCTTTGTCACCGTGCAGACAAAAGAAGCAGAAAGCCACTCCACAGGCCTACAGCTGTTCACCTGGTGTATTTTCAGCAAGATCAATCGCTTTCTCAAAATACACAAGCAGAACAGCTGTAAGCTTGTGCCGTTCCTGCTTCCTTTGTTATACCATTGCTGACCAATACCTGTGCGAGACCTGGCAGACACCAAGCCTTTTTTAGTCCAGGAAACACTTGGATTGATAATATATTTGTTTGTCACTTTGCATCTGCATCTCTGATAATCCTAGAAGTGTTGGATTATCTACAGTATCTATCTATCTATCTATAACTACCTCCATTTTACTCTCACCTTAGGTTCACGTTAATGTTTTTATAAGAAAACATCCTACAAAGTGCCTATACAGAAGAAAACAATATCTTGTCATGCTCTACTGACAAACTTGGATCACTGAAGAAAGTTCAATTTCAAGTATTAAAGGGAACTTTCCACATAAATACCCTCCATACTATTGTCCCCACCTCCTCTCCTTTGCTCCAGAAGCAGGCTTGAGCTCCTCATTGATATTGGGTACGAGGGGAGGGATCTTGATTTTCTTTCTTTGGAAATATACCCCAATTCTGAGAAACATGTTATTGCTCAGGGGGCGGAGCCCAATGCTCAGCAACTCTTCTTTCTTTTATCAAAATTAATTTTTAAACTTTTTTTTTTACGTTTCACTTTTCATACACTGCACAGTGCATAAAAAAGGAATCCAAAGACATGACATGCACACTAATTTGATATGTGAAATCCAGCAATGAATGGGGAAATATGTACTTATGTAGTCATATTAATAAAAATCCACTTACTGTAGATGCAAGTCAGGGTGGATTTATCTGCTGTGTACCGTGATTCCCAAATATTTAAATAAGGAATTGTCTTTAGCCCTCTTTAATAATAGCAGGCCATTATGAGCATTATAGATATTGCAAACGGCTTTTAGTGATTTTGTACTCCATTAAAATATGTGAAAAAAGGTGCCATGTGAATTATTTTGAGAAAAAGGACTATTTTCCTAATATAAAAAAAACACATCTTGATGAAGGCAGATTGGTGAAACGCGTTGGAAGGGTGTTGGCGTATGTACACACTGCCCAACAGAGCACCTTATTCGGTGACTGATTGCTGCTTCAATATTAGAGAGATGAGCTGGACAGAGTTGTCATATTTGAAGTAATATAAAATTATCCTTTCTTTTGCATCCCTAGTTCCAATGGAAAACTATCATCCAAAGCCCCTAAGACTCTTGCTGTGACAGAGCAGGGCCTTTGAGTGTACTGATGCATGCAAACATATAGCAGTTGCCTTATCGCCTGGTAGCATTGCAGAACTACTATATCTGGATATCTATAATAGCATGGAGAGCTGGCTTCTTTTCACAACTATTATATGTGTGAATGGTTACAGTGCTATGCATACTAACGCTCTATCACTTATACGCATGATTAAAACAGCGACCTTGCTGTGTTACTCCTGAGTTGGATTGTAACCTGTGCTGATTGATAAGCAAAAGGCATCATTTATATGACTACCCGCTGCCCTTTTCTGCAATATTCATTGTTTGTTATTATTTATTTATATGGCAGCAACGTCCTCCATGGCTCTGTACAACACTCAGTAAACACTATAGGGCACAGAGGTGCATGAACAATAGGGGGATATAGAAAACGAATATAACAATGTAAAATGATACTGAAACACACAATCTAATGGCTTGGCTTATTGTTTACTTACACTATGTAACATATTTGGTTTATGTTTTTAACATTTTCATATATATATTATGGGTATTATACTTCAATTTTATTTATAAATGAAGTATAGCTAATTATATGCCCTGCATAGAAAGTAAAGATGACCCTACACTGGTCGATTTGGCCAAAAGATAGATCCCGCTCAGATCATAATCTGATCACAGGGGGGTTTATCTGATTGAATCCTTCCACACACTGAGCACAGATTTTCAATAGAACTATCTAACCGGGGGGCGTGGCCGGAACTGTATGGAGTAGGGCGCAACAGCGGTAAGCTCCCGCTCCAGTACCCGCAATACTCATCCGTATAAAAATCCTGCTGGCTCTTCAGATCTGTAAACACCACCCATATCACGGTGACTGTGCCTGCGCCCTCTGGGCTTAGTTCCAGGATGACCCCTGATCGGAGGCAGTAGCTAAACTTCAAAAATTCCGTATGGACACCCAAGATGGCGACAGCAGAGATGGCATTAGCGTGGAGGAAGATGACACTCCTGCGCCCTCCCTAAAACAGATCCTACAGGGTATAACAGCCTGCCAAGAAGCTCTCACCCACATTACCACCCGTCTTGAAGGGTTAAAATCTGATGTATCGCTACTCAGGGCAGACATGCAATCGCTCCACACCAGAGTTACCTTAGCGGAAGACCGGGTAGGCGCCATAGAAGATCGGTTAAAGCCTTTAGAAAAGGCCTCTTCGCAAACGCAACATGATGTCCGCATACTCAAAGAGCGCCATGAAGATCTTGAAAACAGACGCTCTAACGTACGTATTGTGGGTCTACCTGAAAAAGCCGACGGAAACACCCCAGAAAACTTCGTAGAACAACTCCTGATAGATCTATTCGGCAGATCCATGTTCTCTACAGCCTTCATCATAGAAAGAGCGCACAGGGTATCCGCTAAAATCCCTGCACCGGGCCAGCTGACGAAAACCTTCATCATGAAGCTCCTCAATTACCGGGACCTTCTTCGAGCTGCGCGCGATAAAGGAGAAGTAAACCACAACAACGCTCGCCTCTCCTTCTACCCAGACTTCTCCATAGACCTCCAGCACCAAAGAGCACAATTCATTCAGGCCAAGAAAAGGCTATGCGACATGGGTCTTACATACGCAATGATGTACCCTATGAAGCTATGAGTTATAGATGGTGATAGCACACACTTCTTCACCACCCCTGAAGCAGTGCAAACTTGGCTAGACGCTAGGCCTACACCTCGTGCTACCCCAGACCGCGTGGACAAGAGCCCTTGAAGGTCTTGAGTATCACTACAAAAGAGATTTGTTTGCCCTCCATAACTTAACTGTCTGATCCTTTCATACACCCTATGGGCGGTTTAAATCCCTCACTTTTCCCGGCAATACCCCTATATCACGCTGCCTGACCTACATGTGCCACGTGTGGTACGAAGTGACAATGCCAACATGCCTGCAGGATGGAACTGCACCACATCTGCTATGTTCTGACACCAGGACATCAGTTGCTCTTTTCAGCCTTATATATCTGGTGCTTATTCTCTGTATAAAGGGTTTCGGCGCTCAATACATAGAACGGTCACATCTATGCATCATTAATCGCACATGTGGAAGCACTGCGCAGCAAGGCGCCCATTACATGGTTTAAGGCTACTCTATCAACCCCATTATGTTGCTGTGTGTTGTTGTACTGTTGTTGTATGCTGTTGGGCCGGGAGATGCCCAACCCATACCCCTCTCAAATGTACTACCCTGTTACTAACCCCAATCCTATCCTGTACTGCCTACACCCCAGGGTGCTTTGTCACTCCCTGTCACTGGGCCTCCTTTACCTCCTTCCTTACCAGTCCAACTCGGGGTGTCTCTCCCCCCCACAGCATGGATGCAGACGCTTGTGTGCTCTAAGAGTAATATGCGCCTGGTTACAAGGTTATATTCCTTTTCATGTACCTGACTCTGTAATACCTTGGAGCTGTGCCCCTATTTGTGGTGTACTTAATTAAGGTGCGCTACCAATCCTCAGTAACCATTATGGCCCCGCAGGTTACATTTACAAGTCATAACGAACGGGAGCTTGCCACGTGGGTGTGGTAAGTTGCAGCACCCCCCAACCTCTTCTCGTTTGTTACAGCTTTAGGTTCTTCTCCCCCCTCTGAGAGGGAGACTCCCCGCACCCGGGGTTTTTTTTTGTTTTTTTTTCTGGGGTGGACTTGAGCGCTCCACGGTTCCCCCTAAGCAAGTGCCACAGTAATTGCTGTATCTTGCTTGGTAAACTGTTGTTGGTTTTTTGTTTTAGGGACTAAGGACCTGTCTACGTTTAGATGGGTCAGGGTGGGATACGGGGTTATGGGTGTTTTTATTTTTCTTACAATGTTAATTCTTTGCTTTCCACACTGTTTAATCCTTATATTTGGTCATGGTATCACTATTGCAACTTGCATCCCCCCAGGGCGAAATACACTCATTTTAAAGTAAAATAGCAGATGACAATGAATTGAAAGTTATAAGTTGGAATGTCCGTGGGCTTAATGACCCTATGAAACGCCAGATGATTATGACGTACCTCCACCGTCATAAGCCAGATATTGTAGCTCTCCACGAAACTCACCTTACAAGTGGTAAGACTCTGGCATTAAAACGTGGTTGGGTGGGATGGTCATATCATTCCTCCTACTCCCAGTACTCCCGTGGTGTATCATTACTTGTTAAAAAGTCCCTTGCACTCCAAATACTTACGGTAAAAGATTACCTAGGAAAATACATTTTTATGCATTGCAGGATTGCTGGTATTCCCATTCTAATTTTAAATGTCTACATCCCACCCCCGTACAATTCATCAGTTATCAAGGAAGATGTTCAGTTTATTCTTGCCCATCCAAGTGACTTTACCTTATGGATGGGAGACTTCAATGCGGTATGTAACCCCCTACATGACCGTTACCCACCTAAGCAAGATAAACCTACCAACTTTGATAACCTCATGAATGAATTGCAATACCTAGATGCATGGCGCCATTTTCACCCAACCCAATGCAGTTATACATGCCACTCCGCCACGTTTGCAGCCTCTGGACTTCTTTTTGGTTTCCCCAACTATATTGCAGGCAACCACTGATGTTGGCATGCTACCTTGCCTGGTCTCTGACCACACACCCATTTACATTGAGTTTACCTGGGGGCAACAACCCCCATATCGCTTCTGGTAATTTAACCCCTTCTGGCTAGATCTTATCACCACACATGATCAGATGAATAAACATATAACGAAGATGTGTCGTTGGTATGGAATACCTTTAACCACTTTAGCCTAACTGGACAAAATTTCTCATCCAGTTAGGCTGCGCGCACTCCCGCGGGCACCCCCCCCCCCCGTGCGCGCCCCCGCTGCTGGCCGTTAGTCCATCGATCAGTGAAAGGGATTATAAATCCCTTTCACTGATCGGACCCCCCCGGAGAAAAGCCGACAGCGTCTCTTCAGACGCTGCGGCTTTTCTGAGCTCAAAAAGTTCCCCTGCTACAAACTTCTTCCTGGGAGCGAGCTCGATCGCTCCCAGGACTTTTTGACTGTGGCCATCTTGTGGCCAAATAGTAAAACTACACCCACATACATTTTGCATTACACATACACACTTTTTACAGTAAAAATTACCTGTTTACCTCCCACACCAAAAATTACCCACATACAATTTTAATAAAAAAAAAGAAAATGTACAATAATAAAAAAAACAAAACAAACATAAATAGTTACCTAAGGGTCTGAACTTTATAAATATGCATGTAAAAAGAGTATATTAATATATTTTTTAAAAATTATGGGCTTGTAAATAGTGATAGACGCAAATTGAAAAATTGCACCTTTACTTCCAAATAAAATATCGGCGCCATACATTGTGATAGGGACATAATTTAAATGGTGTAATAAGCAGGACAAATTGGTAAATAAAGTACATGGGTTTTAATTATGGTAGCATGTATGAATTTCAAACTATATTGGCCAAAAGCTGATAAATAATGATTTTTTTCCATTTCTTTCTTAATATTTCTGTTAAAATGGATTTAGAATAAATTAATTTTCAGCAAAATGTATCACCTACAAAAAGCCTAATTGGTGGCGGAAAAAACAAGATATAGATCAATTCATTGTGATGAATAGTGATAAAGTTATTGGCAAATGAATGGGAGGTGAAAGTTGCTCAGATGCAAAAAAATGTCAACCCTTGGGGCTGAAGTGGTTAAAGCCTTTCTATGGGGTGAGCTCATTGCGGCAGTTGCAAACTGTAAAAGCGACACAAAAAAAAACGCAAGCAAGACCTGATACATCAAATTGATATGCTTCATAATCTATATTTCTTTACCAAGGATCCAGTTCACTTATCAGTGTGGCGCTCGGCACTAGGTAACCATAAGCTGCTTATTGAAGAGGTTGCGAAACGCAAACTATTCTTCAATAGACAGGCCTTCTTTGAGCAAGGGGAGAGAGCGGGCACCCTGCTAGCTAAAATTTCCAAATCATACACCTCTCCCCCAGTAATAACTCACATTGCGAATAGTCAAGGAACACCAGTTACCGGAAGTGCAGAAATGAATCAGACATTTTTTCAAATACTACAAATCTCTTGACAGTAGCACTACCCCTGCCACCCAATCTGATTCTGAAATATACCTATCTGAACTGCAGTTACCACGACTATCTCCTGAGCAACGAGAATTATTAGATACCCTCTTGTCAATAGAAGAATTAAATATAGCTATAGCAACGTTCCCAAACAAAAAAGCCCCAGGTTTGGACGGTATCCCCATCGAAATCTACAAAAAAATTGATTAAGTAATCACCCCGCTCCTGTTGCAGACTCTCACCAACGCTTTTGAGACTGGCTCTCTTCCTTCCTCTATGCAGGAGGCTCTAATAATTGTAATTCCCAAGCCTGGCAAGGACCCACTATACTGTGATTCATATAGGCCTATCTCTCATCTCCCAACTGACATTAGGATTTTGGCTAAAGCCCTGGGCATTAGACTAAACTCAGTAATACTATCTCTCATTTACCCTGATCAAACAGGCTTTATGCCAGGTAAAAACACTGCTATGAATGTAAGACGCTTATGGATAAACATTCAGGCACATCATACAAATTCCGGCAACAGAATAGTAGCATCATTGGATATGGCCAAGGCCTTCAAAACCATGGAGTGGCCCTATCTCAGGGCTGTCCTTGGCAGGTTTGGGTTTGGTGACAAATTTTGCAAATAGGTACATATGCTATATAGTTCACCTAAAGCTAGAGTCTGTACCAACGGCTGGATCTCGGAGTCCTTTGCTTTGACAGGGGTGCCCTCTCTCTCCCCTATTATATGCTCTTGCTGTGGGACCCCTAGCCTGTCGCATTAGAGCTCACCCTCAAATTCGTGCCCCCTGTACTTCCCACACGGAAGAAAAGATAGGGTTGTACGCCGACAACACAATTCTTTATCTTGCTGACCCTGACAGGTCTTTGTCCTGTGCACTTTCCACCATTGAGGAATCTGGCTACTATGCGGGCCTAAGTATAGGTAGCAGGGTATATGGGCCTTCAGTATAGGTAGCAGGGTATATGGGCCTTCAGTATAGGTAGCAGGGTATATGGGCCTTCAGTATAGGTAGCAGGGTATATGGGCCTTCAGTTTAGGTAGCAGGGTATATGGGCCTTCAGTTTAGGTAGCAGGGTATATGGGCCTTCAGTTTAGGTAGCAGGGTATATGGGCCTTCAGTTTAGGTAGCAGGGTATATGGGCCTTTAGTTTAAGTAGCAGGGTATATGGGCCTTCAGTTTAGGTAGCAGGGTATATGGGCCTTCAGTTTAGGTTGCAGGGTATATGGGCCTTCAGTATTGGTAGTTAACTAGGTATAGGGGCCTTTAGTATAGGTAGCAGGATATATGTGCCTTCAGTATAGGTAGGTAGCTAGGTATAGGGGCCTTCAGTATAGGTAGTAAGGTACATGTGCCTTCAGTATAGGTAGGTAGGTAGGTAGGTAAAGGGACCTTCAGTATAGGTATATAGGGTATAAGGCCTTAAGTATAGGTAGGTATGTAGGTAGGTAGGTAGGTATAGGGGCCTTTAGGTAGGTAGGTATAGGGGCCTTTAGGTAGGTAGGTATAGGGACCTTCAGTATAGGTAGCAGGGTATAGGGCCTTAAGTATAGGTAGGTATGTAGGTAGGTAGGTATAGGGGCCTTTAGGTAGGTAGGTATAGGGGCCTTTAGGTAGGTAGGTAGATATAGGGGACTTTAGGTAGATAGGTAAAGGGACCTTCAGTATAGGTAGCAGGGTATAGGGCCTTAAGTATAGGTATGTATGTATGTATGTAGGTAGGTATAGGGGCCTTTAGGTAGGTAGGTAGGTATAGGGGCCTTTAGGTGGGTAGGTAGGTATAGGGGCCTTTAGGTAGGTAGGTATAGGGGCCTTTAGGTAGGTGGGTATAGGGGCCTTTAGGTAGGTAGGTATAGGGGCCTTTAGGTAGGTAGGTAGGTATAGGGGCCTTTAGGTAGGTAGGTAAAGGGACCTTCAGTATAGGTAGCAGGGTATAGGGCCTTAAGTATTGGTAGGTATGTAGGTAGGTAGGTATAGGGGCCTTAAGGTAGGTAGGTAGGTATAGGGGCCTTTAGGTAGGTAGGTGGGTAGGTAGGTATAGGGGCCTTTAGGTAGGTAGGTAGGTAGGTAGGTATAGGGGCCTTTAGGTAGGTAGGTATAGGGGCCTTTAGGTAGGTAGGTAGGTATAGGGGCCTTTAGGTAGGTAGATAAAGGGACCTTCAGTATAGGTAGCAGGGTATAGGGCCTTAAGTATAGGTAGGTATGTAGGTAGGTAGGTATAGGGGCCTTTAGGTAGGTAGGTATAGGGGCCTTTAGGTGGGTAGGTAGGTATAGGGGCCTTTAGGTAGGTAGGTATAGGTGCCTTTTGGTAGGTAGGTATAGGGGCCTGCAGGTAGGTAGGTGGGCAGGTATAGGGGCCTGTAGGTAGGTAGATGGGTAGGTAGGTATACAGGCCTTTAGGTAGGTAGGTGGGTAGGTAGGTATAGGGGCCTGTAGGTAGGTAAATGGGTAGGTAGGTATACGGGCCTTTAGGTAGGTAGGTATAGGGGCCTGTAGGTAGGTAGGTATGGGGGCCTTCATGTAGGTAGCCCCCCGTGCCTCCTCCGCTCACCGCCAGCCAACACTCCCCCCCCCCCCCCCCCCCCCCCCAGCCTCCTCCGACCCCCGTGCCTCCTCCGCTCACCGCCAACCCCCCCACGGCCCCCTCCGTCCCCGTGCCTCCTCCGCTCACCCCTGTATAAGTATCTACTCACCTTTCCCGTGGAGCGCAGAGCGGCAGACCTCTTCGTTACTTCCCTGTTCCCTCTAGTGGCCGGACCGGCTTTTACTGATGACGTCATTGTAAGAGCCGGTCACTAGAGGGAACCAGGAAGTCAGCGAGAGGTCTGCCGCTCTGCGCTCCGCTCAGGTGAGTTGATGCTAACTATGCGGGGGGGCGAACGGAGGAGGCGCGGGGGGGTCGGAGGAGGTCGGGGGAGGACGAGTGCAAGCGGGGGGAGCGGCGGATGCGCGACGATGCAGCGTCGGGATTCGGCGGATTCGGAAAGTGAAAAATGGCGTCGGGATTCGAATCCACGAATCTCAAATATTTCCCAATATTCGAGGGATACGTGGATTCGCCGGATTCGTCGTCCCATCCCTAGTTAAAATGGTACTGCTACCTAAGTTATTGTACATTTTGCACCAATCCCCCATATATATCCCGGGCCACTTTTTTAAAAGACTTCACTCCCTAATTACAGCTTTCATCTGGAATAACAAAGAGCCAGAATCAAACATTCCCTACTGATATGGGCGGTCTTGCTCTTCCATCAATGCAGCACTATTACCTAGCAGTTTAGTTGCAACACCTGACCTCCTGGTTTGTAACTGGTGATCTGTATAACACTGAATCCCTGGGGTACAGCCTGGACCTTAACAAAGAGAGTGTTGCCATTGACCTACTCACGCCCCCCCCCCCCCCCCCCTCTCACACACACACACACACACACACTTAAAACAAACACTATTTTATCCCAAGCACGCCACATTTGGAAATGTGCCTGTAAGCTATACCCCCTCCAAGACCATGATCCACGCACCCCTTTATGGCGTAATCCCACACTCTCTGAATTCTCCACAATACCAGATCCCCACTACTGGGAAAAAGGTGGTATTATTTTCTTAGAACAAGTAGTAGAGAAGGGAAAACTTAGGAGCATCTCTAATCTTCGTAAATGCTTTCCAACCTTCAATATTCAGCAATTTTGTTACATTCAGCTGCAGCATGCCTTTCATGCCCAGTTTGGGAAAAACACAGTCCATATTGCTTCCCACCCTCTTCTTACAATGTTGGCAAAAGGCCCAGCTAAACACCTCATTAGTGACCTATACAAGGAGTTGGTGCTAAGCAAAGCATTGGACCGTATGGAACCAATTAAAGAAAAGTGGTTAAAAGAAGGTCTTGACCTGCAAACTGAAGATTGGGAAGATGCTCTGGAAGCCCCAAAAAAGGTATCTGTATGCATCAAAAACAGAGTCACTCAAATATATATTTTACACCAGGCATACCTGACCCCCGCCAGAAAAACTAAATATAAATGGGATACCTATGACACATGTCCTAAATATGGGTACGACTCTCCAACCTTCTTCCATTTAATTTGGCAATGCCCCCTGTCCAAACTTTTTGGCTACAAATAATACATTTCCTACATGACAAAATGAGCTGCCCAGTAACATTAAACCCCGCTCTATTATTATATTTATTGATTTATAAAGCGCCAACATATTCCGTGGCGCTGTACAAAGTAAGAAACAAACATGAGGTACATAATACAGACAATGGTGTACACTAATATACAAGATACATAATTAGTGACAGAAAACAAAAAAAAAATGATACAGCATACAGAATACAAAATACAGAAGTGGTAATGACAGTGATAAAAATAACATGATGAATAAAATGTATAATGATTTCCAAGACACAAAAGGGGGAGAGAGCCCTGCCCTTGCGAGCTTACAATCTAAAAGGAATGGGGGGAAACAGGAGGAGGGGTAGTATATGATAAAATATATAAAGGCAGTGTAAATTAGGATACTTAGTAGGAGTGCAATTTGGTCTTAGGACAAAGGAAAGTGGCTTAATGTAGCGCATATGCTTGTCGGAACAAATGAGTTTTTAGAGAGCGTTTAAAAGTAGCAAAGGTTGGCGAGTGACGGATGTGTTGTGGGAGGGGATTCCAGAGAAGGGGTGAAGCGCGTTCAAAATCTTGTAAGCGTGAATGTGAGGAGGTGATTCTAGAGGAGGACAACAGAAGATCGTGTGCAGATCTGAGATTGCGATTGGGTTTGTATCTGGAAATTAGTGAGGATATGCACCGGGGAGAGAGATTGTGGAGAGCTTTGTAGATTAGGGTTAGGAGTTTGAACTGGATTCTCTGGTTAATTGGCAGCCAGTGAAGAGCTTGACAGAGAGCGTCAGCCGAGGAAGATCGAGAAGAAAGATGAATGAGACGAGCAGCTGAGTTCAGTACTGACTGGAGCGGGGCCAGTTTGTTAGAAGGTAGACCACAAAGTAGTACGTTGCAGTAGTCCAGACGAGAAATTATAAGAGCATGTATTAACATTTTGGTTCTATGTGTGCTGCTAAGCATAATTTCAGATGAAGGAATGCAACCCACCTTCAAAACCTTTATTCATGAAACGCTTTTTTGCAGCCAGACAGGAAATTGCCCTTAAATGGTTGGCGGCAGAGACCCCCACATTTGCATGCTGGAAGAAGAGGCTTAACAAAGATTTGCCCTATAAAAAACTGGTATATCAACATAGAGGCCAGTTGAAACAATTTCACTTAATATGGGACAGGTGGAGGGAGGGGACCTGAGTTTAGATACTTTTCATTAAAACCTTACATGAGGATATTAATATGCTCCCTGCTCCTATTCCGCTATTACGGTCTTTCCAACTCCCTTACTGTACACTACATGTGCACTTATGTGTATCCTAAATTGTGGAATGTAAAAGCGCGCAATAATTTCTACTGTACATGTTGTGTATCGCATATACTTTTGACCTGTACCTTTGAAATATGTACATGCTATTTTTGTATGCTTACTTTGTACCAATAGCCCTGTTGCACATTTGTCAACCCTTTTCATTATCCGTAATGTGTATATCATGACCAATTTGACCAATAAAACTTTCTTTGGTTAAAAAAAAAAAATCTATCTAACCTCAGCGTTGTGCTGTTTGATGCAGTGCAACACTATGGGCCATCCATCTGATGCTGGTCCTGACCTGTCGCCAATCATTTGATATTTTCTGTCCGTTACGATCAACCCTATCAGCCTAAAATTAACCATTCGTCCAAATGGAACAGCATGTTGGGGCATTGACTTCTAGCAGATTCGATTAACTATCGGCCAGAAAAAAACAACCAGTGTATGGCCACCTTGACACTAAGGCTAGGTTCACACATACAATGTGTACAGTGTGTCAGTTTTCATCAGTGTCTATCAGTTTTCTGTCAGTTCCATTCCTGTCCATTAAAACGGATAGAAAACTAATGCAAACTGATGAAAACTGACAGGACAAGACTGGAATGGGACTGTACACATTCTATGTGTTCACCAAACCTAATCATTTGGTGAATTATATAGATAAGATTTTGCCGGTGGGTCACTGGAAATTTCACTGAGAACTCTTTGTGGACTCAATTTATATTGTTATTCATATCCTGGTATGCCCACATAAATGTGACTATTGTTTTGAAAAGTGTCTCCATACGTGCTTGCTTCAGCACTGTTGCTGCAAAGAAATGTATTCAAGTTCAACTTCATGCAAAAACAAGTAAAGGAGTTTGTAAACTATGGGCCTCTGCTGCCTTTTCATATCTCTTCTCATTAGTGAATTCCATAATACTTTTGCAGTAGTGACTAACAACACGTTTTAAAGCCTTCTTTGAAAAAAATGGGCCATTATTTTTAAAATAAATTAAATTATTTAGTATATTTTGTGCAATGCATTTACTTAAGTTATAATTAATAAGGCATCTGAGAGATAATTTGACCAGCTGTCTGTTCCATTGACCAATTCACACTACACTGAAACCAAGAATGCCAGATGGTGTTAGTTTATCAGAATGGGTGAGTGAGTCCACATTTAATCACTGCTCTTCATACATAAAGTATTTTATAGCATGGAAAGTCCAAAAATAGTGAAAGAGATCAAACAAGGCCAACTCAACCCACACTGGACCATCTGGCATGCTTTTTTTCAGTAGAAAAAAAATATATCTGTTCTTGCTATTTCTTCTGTCTCTCAGAACAGTTTAAAGTCTGCTGTCAGTTCTTTTGTCCTAAAGAAACGTGCCTATTTTCCAAACGTTGCACAGATGCTTCACTGCAGAGGTGCTTAGGTCATCTAAACTCAGAACCTTGAGGTTCCACTGTTTTAGGATCTCAAATGCCACATTGTTCAAGTGCTAAACTCAGAGAGAGCACAGGAAGTACTCCAGTACTGGTCTGAGGGTGGGGCTGCTCTGAAGCCCTCCGTTTATGGTGATCTCATTTGTATTCAAGGTGTGTATCAGTCCCTGAGGGGCGTGGCACATCTCTGTTTCATTTCATTTGCAGCCTGAATAGGAGCGCTGCCAACTTCTTGCTGTTTCTTTGAAAAAAGAAATGATTTATGGGCTAGCAGCCCCAGGTTAACTATGTTTAATTTCTAGTGTTAGGTCTCTTCCGAGAGGGCACGTTATCATTGTGGAAGAGTATAATATTTAACAATCTGTGCAAAGGCTGTTCTTGAAGCCAACATCCTCCTTTGCTGCATCTGTTTTGAATGCAGGTTTTGTAATCTGCCCGTGGTTGGCTCTGCACATCTATGCAGCTAGTCAAGTCGGGTGAAGCCTATATTTGAAAGCACTGCCATTTCCTCCTGCTGCACCTTTTATGGTGGCCTCAAGGAAACTCTGACATTTACCTTTTGTGGCGCCTGGCAAGTTTTCAAGCTACTTCTAGTTTCATCTAACATCCAACAGTGTCTAGATAGCGTACAGGTTAAGGGCTCTGCCTCTGATACAGGAGACCAGGGGTCTAATCTCAGCTCTTCCTGTTCAGTTAGTGAGCTCCTATTTTATAGGAGACCTTATTTTTAAAATAAATTAAATTATTTATATTCAGTATATTTTGTGCAATGCAGTTGTAATTAATAAGGTTGACAAAAAGTTACAGAAGTGATTTTTCAGAATCACTTCTGTAACAGGACAATTTCAACTGCAACCCTTGACATCTCCAAAGGGTCACCTCTTATATAATGACCACCACCTCTGACAGGAAGTCATCTCTGTAACTGAGAGGGATATTCATAAAGTTCAGTAAAGTCGCCGTGCTCAGGGAATGCACGACAATTTTACCGCTACCTACACTGACAATGAAATGCATTTTGCCATTAACTTGACCAAGGCTACTTAGGTAACATGAGCATTGTTAGAGAGCTTTTGTGAATATGCCCCATAATCTCTTTATTTTTTCCTCTCTTTTTCTCAATGAAAGTTTATTCCTATAGTTGCAAAAATGGGCACACATGTTAATCACATGCCTTTTAGGGTGTAGATATTTGAGGCAGTTGACACGATTATTTTTTTTCAACTCACTGACAGAGATAAAATACTCCCAGAGAAGTTATTTTGTGTTGGGTGTTTCTTGACTTTCAAGTCAGTCATTTCTATGGTCCAGTGCATAAACGGCATGAATTCCTCCTGCAGCAGACATTGAATGATGACACCGATAACCTGTTTGAGCAAATGGTCTGTTGCTATTATGATTTCACATGAGATTCTGCATTATTAGGTTTCATTCTGCTCCTGATTACTACAGTAACTCAGTGATTACATGTAACAGCTGCAATTACATTCATAATCATGTCTTGTTCTCCACACCTTATAATGATATATTTCATCTACAGTATGGCCTGGCCCAAAATAATGTAGTAAATTAGTCTGTGTTTGGTATGACTGACAGTGAAAGAGATACCTAGCAAATGATCTATTAGAACTGATGAGAGAAATATGGAGGCTTTTCCATTCCTATCCTCATTCTAAGGGCCCTTTCACACCAGAGGGATTTTTCGGCGTTTTAACGCCACGGCTGAAGTTGGCGTTTTGCTAGGTAAAAGAAAGTCCATAGACTTTCATTTTACCTTTCACATCTAACTCGGCGTTTTGAAGCGTTGCGTTTCAACGCTCCCAGGAGCTTTTTCAGGGCTGTTAACAGCCAAAGTTGGCTGTTGCGTTTCAATGATAGTCAATGGAAAACGCCAACTTCAGCCTTTTCAAAGCCTTTTCAAAGCGTTTTACAGCTATTTTGTTCACTTATTTTTATAGAAGAAAAAAAAAAGGACGTTTTCATATGGGCTGTAAAACTCTTTCAAAAGGCTTTGAAAACGCTATGTATTGGCGTTAAGCAAAAGGCTGACTTTCAGCCTTTTCTACCGCAGCCTCTAGTGTGAAAGAGCCCTAAGGCCTGTCCTCAGGTTTGTAATCAGTGCTCAGATGTTAAGCTTGACACATTGACAGATTGCCACCCAAATTAGAAAAACAATTGCCACTCAAATTAGAAAAAAAAATCAATCTTTCTCTGATGAAGGATCAGAGAAGGATTAATTCTTACCCCACAAACCAGGAAATCTATTGAAACTTGATCAAACCACGGCACGGCCACTATAGATATCCATACAGCTGTGATCTTTAGGTGTGTGAGTAGGGTGCACCTAAGGGTGTGAATTCCTGTTGGTTGCATAGTGGGGTAGCCATCCTATGCACTTGTATGTTTTTATTTTCTCTGAATTTGTTTGATTTATTGATTTAATACATTATTTTTTGTACTTTGTTTTTTTTTTTGTTTTTTTTTACTTTGTTAAACCTGTTGCCCAGGGGTTACATTTTTTTAAGATACAAATGCCAGCTTTTGCTTCAGTCACTTCCAAAAAATTTTGCATTCAAGTATGAAGAAACTCCAGGAGCAACACACTGACTGTTACCAGTCCAGCACACTTCTCAAAAATCTTTAATCGATGAATCTTCAAAAGGCAAAACAGCAATTAAAAAACAGTATACTTCTCAGCACATGTAGGATGACGAGGAGGTGCAAGGAGAGTTGATGATCGTTTTGCCCTGCAATATGGCCATACTCAAGACCATTGTTTCAAAAGACCGTAGAATCTTGAATCACAATTATTATAAATCGGACATGTTAGCAGGGCCGGCCCTAGGTTTCACAGCGCCCTAAGTGAAACCTGATTTTGGTGCCCCCCCATCCCGTTCGCACCTGTATACACAGACACACACACACACAGGCCCATATGTAATTCACCTTTTCTCCTGAATAACCTAGGACAGATATTCCCAACCTTTTTGAAGTCATGACACATCTCACCAAACGCTCAGATCTCTGTGACACATCACATCTGTAGAATAGAAAATTACTAATAACCACACAATGGATGGAATGGAGTGCATTATCCTGTATACACTTAAAAATAAGGCTATACATTTTCAGGAATATTAACAAAAACATCATCATCACAAAATCAGTGAGACAGTTAGCCACCCCCCCCCCCCTCCCAATTTGGAATGAAAGTACAGCACCGACAATTTTCACCACACATTATAGCCACAGTGCGTGTCATGCCCCCCCCCCCCCCCACAAAAAAGCCCTCAGACTCAGTATAGGTAGGTAGCCTAGGATCTCATGTGTAGGTGCCCTCAATATTGGTAGCCAAGCATAGGTGCCCCCAGTATAGGAGGTCAGGTGTAGGTCTCCCCGCATAGATAGCCAGGCGTCAGTGACTCCAGTATAGGTCGCCAGGTGTTAGTGCCCTCAGTATAGGTAGCCAGGAGTAGGTGCCCTCCCTCCGTTAGCCAGCTCTAGGTGCCCCCTTGGAAGCCGGCGCCCTGAGCGGCAACTCGGGTTGCTCAGGTCAAAGGCCGGCTATGCATGTCAGTCAGAGAGATTGAATCTGTTGAGAGTCTAACTAAAAAATTGCGAGGCAGGGCTTTTTGGTGATGCCACGTGCTGCATAGCACTGAAGCGTGGTGCAGCTGTAGCAGTAATGCTATAGTCCATGCCCCGCGCTTGGGTAATTATCATTTTTGTATCTGATTAATAAAATGTATTTCTTATATTGGTGTTGCCCCATCTTCGTAGAGGTAAGCCATTTTATGTTTATTACATCCATGGTTCTTTTGGGGACGCCTTCTCCCTCCCAGTGATCTATACAAACATAGAACTCTGCCATGATGTGTTGACTGTTGACACAGATTTAGAGATACACAGAATATTTTGACACTTTATAAATAGGGTTGAGCTTTCAGATTGGAACAGTTCAGAGTTCCGATGATCTGCATCGGATTTTGGCTTTTTGAGTAAAATCCAAAAAAATCAAAACTCACTGTTTTGAGTGCTGTGTTCTGTGTGAAAATTAGCATCAGAAACAGGAATTTTCAGCAAAAAAATATCCTTAAAGGGGAACTGAAGAGAGAGGTATATGGAGGCTGTCCTGTTTATTTCCTTTTAATCAATACCAGTTGCCTGGCAGCCCTGCTGGTCTATTTCTCTGCAGTAGTATCTGATTAAAACCCAGAAACAAGCATGCAGCTAGTCTTGTCAGATCAGACTTATAAGTCTGAACCACTGAAACACCTGATCTGCTGCATGCTTGTTCAGGGGCTATGGCTAATAGTATTAGAGGCAGAGGATCAGCAGGGCTGCCAGGCAACTGGTATTGTCTAAAAGGAAATAAACAGGACAGCCTCCATATACCTCTCTCTTCAGTTCCCCTTTAAAACAATGGCCTGTGATGGGAAGTGGAACTTAAGCTGGTATATGTATATTGGTTATAAAAACAATAATTTTTTGCAGTAAAGTCAACAAAATGGCCACAGGGTAATCCCTGGTCCCAGGAGGCCACAGTAAAGTTGCAAAACAAGCGTTTTTTCATGAATGGTGGAATCAGGTCATCCCCTCTCCCCTGGACTCCCGATCCAAGTGAAAAATCTCTCCCTCTCCAATTTTAGAGTGGCCTCCTGGGGCCAGGGATTACCCTGCAACCCTTTTGTGTACATCCCTGTGTGCCAAAGATTCTTGTTGTGAAAGCCCATTTTTGGGTTTCAGGTAAGCATACAATGATGCTGGCCAGCCTCCCTTCTTGTTTGCACACTACTTTGCAAATTGCATTGAGCAACTGCTGTTCGGTAAGTAAATTTGTACATAAAGACATACCCGAGAATCCCCCATGAGGAGATGGACTAGTCCAAAACCAGATGTCAGATGTGTCAGATTTTCACTACCTACAGTAAGTGACAGCAACATAGGAGAAAAGTAATTTATAGTCCCTTACATTTTATATGTATGTGTTTCAAATTGTACACTTGCATGCAATATGTCCTTTAAATACCATACTACATCAATAATGACATGAGACATCTTCCACTTCCACAGCCAAAAGCCCTATTTTAAACATGTATTTAAAAAGCCAACAGACCACAATAAAAGTCTTATGATCACCTAGCAGGGCCGGGCCGAGGCATAGGCTGGAGAGGCTCCAGCCTCAGGGCGCAGTGTATGAGAGGGCGCAGAATTCATTCAGCTGTCATTCCTAATTGTGTTTGAAGCAGAAAGAAATAAGTAAAGTGGATACATAGCAGTGACTGCAAGCCAGATAACTAGATATTAAGGTGTTGGAGAGGTTGTGAGCCCTATGGCGCCTCTTAGTCTAATAGCAATCAGTGTGTGACGGCTGGGGTGGTAGGGATGGAGGGGCGCACTTTGGTGTCTCAGCCTTGGGTGCTGGAGGACCTTGTCCCGCCTCTGTCACCTAGCATATCTGTACAAGTTTTCACCCTATCTGACAAATTTGAAAAGTGCCACTTAACCTCCCTAGTGGTCTGATTACTTCCAGATTTTAGGATCTAAAAGTGGTGCAATTTTTTCACAAGCATTTAGACCATAAAGGCAGGTAAAAATCATACCCCATTGAGATCTGCAGCAGCCCCAGCACTTACTCACCTCCCTGGGATCCAGTGCTGCAATTCTCTCTCCGTCCTCCAGGTGGCGCTGTACCCCAATAGTGAGATCACCATTTGACGACCGCATGATGAGAAACAGGGAACTCACCCGAGAGATCCAGAGCCTCTGAGGACTGGAAGAAGACTATCTGCAAGCGTCTGGTTCCCAGGGGACGTGAGTTGAAACACAGCCATACTGCACTGTCTTTGCACACCTCCCCATGCGTATCCTGATTCCTGAGTCATGCTTGGGATTCACACTCCTGGTTTCTTTTTTCCACCCCGAGACTGACTCCGGGTTACCGCCAAGGAGGTTACAGGTACACACAGAATTATCTATTTTTTTTTTTTTACTGTCACCTTATTTGGCTATTTGTGGTGTGATTGGACAACAAATACACACAGCTATGAGGTTTTTCTGTTCTTGCGGACAAAGTCTGCTTAAAGAATTAACAATCCACCAACTGGATTTTTCTGGATTATGGCCACAATGGGAGACTCCCAGCTTTCCTTCCCTGTTGCTTCTCCACAGTTATGAACATACACAGATGATCTGAATAGCATGCTCATCTCATCTTTAATGATCTCACATTCTACATTCAACAGCCACTTACAAGTCTTTACCAGGCTTTACTCCAGCAGTACACCAGCCCCATTATTAGCAAACCTTTTTCTTCAAAAAAGTGTTGAGAAACAACATGTTAAAGTTTAAGATTCATTTTAAGCTGGTTTATTTTCCTATTACAATTGTTAATGATTACTTGTGGGGAAAAAAGTCCATTATATGTAAGAGAGGCAATCAGGGCTAATCTATTCAACTCTGATACATTCTCTAAACAAAGCACAGCCTGAATCGCGCATAATTAGCCTCTATTCTTGTATGCTTTTAATTGGTGTCTTTTTATTTCCCTGCAAACACAAATTTCTGCAAGTCAGAGAAGATTTTTTTTTTCTCTTGGAATCAATAGGCAAGATATATTAAGCAAAAACAGCATTACTTGCCTGTGCTGTGCAATCAGTGGCATTACAGGGAGAACTGACCTACTAACTACAAGTGGATGGTACATGCTATTGTCCTTTAGCAACAATGGTGAACTGTGAAATCATGCATTACATAGGCTCAAAACAAAACGTTTTTAAAATTGAGCAAAAAACTCTAGTTCACACATTATCCAGGTCTCAGCACCAAGACCCAAGTAAAAGTATCAGCACTTCCAATGCCAACAGGTAAAGCTACATACACAAGCCACATAGAACTCATCTGAGGCGGCCATTCAGGGCCAGCTTGGCTGAGAACTCAGTGTGAGTGCAGGTGTTCCCCGAGGTCACTTTAAAATACAGCACACTGGATCTTGAAGCAACAGCAACAGTGAAGTGCACCGTGTCCTTCCTTACCTCAGTCTGTTGAGCTGGTTGTTTTCAGGTTTTAATGACTTTCTGGTGAGGTAAAAGTACAAGATTCAGGGCCGGTTCTAGTAACAATGGATCCCCTGAACAAAATCAACCTGGGAACCCGTAATGTTGAAAGGCAAGTGGTGTCATCTCTGGCACACAGCGTTGGATCAAGGGTCCATCTGACCACGTGGTCTGCAAAGCACGGTCAGGCCTGCCCGAAGACTAAGTCAGTCCTCACACACAGCATCTCTGCCTGCACACCATGTGACTGAGTGCCCCAAGACTAAGTCACTCCCCACACAGCATCTCTGCCTGCAGGCCGCTTGACTGCCTTCTCCGCCACCACCAACAGGGTCCAGGACTCCAGGCAGATTCCTGAATTTTTAAGGCCGCTGCTAGCAGCGGCCGCTATAATAATTTTTCTGATGCGTGTACATGCCTGCCTAATTTTTCTGGCTGCACTGCAGCTGCAACAACAAAACAAAAAGCATGAACATGTGTCAATTCCCCTTCATGATCGTTACCTTGCCGCGGTGAAGGGGCTTGCGCATCACATTGAAGCAATGACCGACGGCTATATGAGTGTTCCGGGGGGGGGGGGGGCGTGCACACCCAAGATAATAAGGTTGTTGCTTTATTGTGGTCAGACCAAATTCGATCAGCTGGACAGTCACTGTTGTTCTGTCATTGAGCTACCTCAGCCCGGCGACCATATGGGCTTGAAAACCACCATGGCCTGCACTCTTGCCATGGTGCGCACCAGTCCAGCACGGCCGTCAGTACACAAACAGCTGTGTGCGGTGCGTTACACAGTGAGTTTGGTCTGTCAGTGTGAAGCAGTACTCTAATTACACTCCCTGATTGATGTATACATATGCAAGATGTTTTAAAGCACTTTAGGCCTCCAATTTAGCATACACACAACAATTTGGAGAAGATACAATTCCACAGATGCTATCAGTGATGTTCCCAAGTATAGAAAAAATTATATCATAAATCTGTAAAAGTATACATTTTATTAAAGTTACATCTAAGAATCATATTATAATAAAAAACCCATGAGATGGCCACCTCCTCACATAGACCCCATGCATACCTCTAACACACACATGACTGGCCGGGTAATGGTATGAGCTCATATATGTTGGAATAAGCTATCCAGAGTTCAATCAATGTTTGCTCCAATTTAGCATACAATGTGATTTCTGCCCTTAAAACGCTGCTTTGCGTCAAATCAAGATTTTTTTCCCTGGGATGTTTGGTGTGTATCCCACTCCCCCATGCAAAAACTCAGATGTTAGACCCCTTGAAACATCCTTTCCATCACTTTTGTGGCCAGCATAAATGTTTCTAATTTTCAAAGTTCGCCTCCCCATTGAAGTCTATTGTGGTTCGCAAAAGTTCACGCAAACCAAACTTTTTGAGGAGGATAACGTTCGAGGTTCGCGAACCAAAAATCTGAGGTTCGAGCCATCGTTAGGAATGACAATTGTTCGGGGCCATGGCGGGTCCCCTTCCTCAGATAGTGCAAACAATTGGCCTGAGGGGTAAGCTGATAGTATATAAGATGGTGTGATGTTGAATGTTGATTTAGTGTGGGACTGTCCAGCCTGATAAAGGCTGAGAGGTCTGAAACAGCAGGCAGTCGCTGGATAGAAGCCCCATACTTTTTTCACCATTTTTATGGATTGTAATATGATTCAATAAAGAGCTATGTTTTAATGCAAAATAGCATTTTTGGAGGTGCTGACCACTTTTCTTTTGGTACTGTGAACAGTATGCAGGAAATAGTGTTTGTATGTTTTCACTTTCACTTTCACAATGACCACTGACATCTCATCGCTGATCACAGGAACTTTGATCAGTGAGTGAGAATATTTTTTCCTTTTCTACGTTCATTGTAATAACCACTAGCAATGGGAGCACGCACAGCGACAATTGTGGTGAGGTACATATATCTACACCCTTGGAGCGAAGTTGAAGTCTCCAGAGGCGTAGATATACTGTTGCCAGAAAAAAGTCGTTAATAAGATCTGGCCATCTCATTTGTAATTTTAAAGTGGCAAACAAACAGGACCTAGTTGTTCAGCTACTCCATAATTACTTTCTGCCTTTGTCCCACCTCTCTTGCATATACTGTACCTCCACCTCTCTCATGCTGCCTCCCTCTGTTGCACCATTCTTGCCTCTGCCTTAAAGTGGATCCGAGATGAACTTTTACTCATTGCACAATTGTGTTCCTTTCCTATTGTTTATAGGGCATTCCTCAAGCCAAATACTTTTTTGTTTTAATACTCTAATTCCCTAGAAACTAAACAAGCCTCGCCCACAGTTTTTCAGAGAGCCTTGGCAGTAGCAAGGGCTCATGGGAGCTCAGTCTGGGCAGTAGGAGGGGGAGGTATTACTAGCCAGAGCTTTCAGAGGCAGAGGGGAGGAGGGAGGAGGAGGGGGGATTAGGTTTTTTTCACAGAATATGCAGATAAGCTTGCCTGTTTGTAATGTTTACAAACAACATGGCTGCTGTCATTGTATCACAGGAAGAAATAATCATAATCTATTGAAGCTGTTTGCAGCTAGACTTGCTGTGTAAACTATCTAAACTTTAGATAAGATATATAGATAAGTTACTTGTTATAGTTAGTTTTTCATCTCAGATCCATCCGCTTTAACTCTACCTCTGTTAGCAACCATGTATTGGCACTTTCTGCCTGCTGGTGGCACTGGCAGTATTGACTTTGTCTGCCCTGGACTTCAGCTGTCCACCAGTAAGTGGCTCTATCCTGATTCCGGTCTCCCTGGATTTCCACTGTTCACAGGTGGCTCTATCCTGTCTGGAGATAGCCCTTGTATTACTCTTGCCTTCCTGTGAGCAGTGTATTGTGCTGGCTCTCTGGGTTCGTCATGCAGTGGGTGTGGCTTCTCTATCTAAGAGCCGTGTGAGAAATAATCAGTGCCAGAAATGTGTGCTGTTTAGCCTGAGGACAGCCCTGAATCTGATTCTTGCTCTGCACCTGTGCCTACTGACCTGTTGCCAAACCTTGTATTGTGTCTTGACTTTTCTACTGGGCTGCTTCCTTCTGTACTGCGCATGGTTGTATATGTGCACATTTTTTATATATATTTCCTATGTATATATTTAGTTAGCTAGATAGATAGGTTTACTGGGGGTTCTGTGTGCACACTATTTTGTCATTTTATTATAGTTTCCTTGCATGCTCATTGTGTACAGGCTGATTTGCAATAAACGCTATTGCACCATATTTTGGGTCTCAGTATTTCCTGCAAACTGTTGTCATCCCTCAGTGACAGCAGAGCTTCCGCATCCCGGTCAGGAGCCAATGAAATGAACCAATGAGCCAATCACAGTAATCACAGAGCACAATAGGGTAAGGACAGCTCAAGTCCTTAAGGCACCAGACCATCCGGTCCCAAAAGGGTTAAGGGGAACCAGAAAGTTGGAACATATTTTAAGGGGCACTTGAAAGCTGACATAGACTTTAAAGGCACTGGAAAGATGGAACAACATGGGGGGGACTGAAGACACTCAAAAGCTGAAAAGAGGGTGCTAGAAAACTGGTATAGTTAAATAATGCATCCCAGAAGTAATCTCAGCTTGGGGGGCCCCAGAAGTGAAGCCAGCATGGGACTCAGGAGGTTCTGATTGTGGCCCTGCTCAAAGCTCTTGAAGCTCAAGAACAACATATTTTATTCATTTCAAGAAAATAGGTAATTAAGTTGTGCTCTGTTTGCATCAAAGTGACATTTGCATATTCTCTCGCACAATAAATTAACTGAAAATTATTGAAACAACACATTTATTTTGGTGTCATGCTCTTTTCAAAATAAAACATACTACTCTTTCCCCAGATACAAGGGGATAAGCATTGCACTAAACAAGACCTTATTAGGCTAATTACCACGCAAAGAAATGTTACACTGCTTTTATCAAGTCTGGTAGGGGAAAACACACAAAAAATATTAAAGGCCCTCTGTCGCGAAAATCTTAAAATTTAAAATATTTGTAAACACACAGATAAGAAGTATGTTTCTTCCAAAGTAAAATGAGTCATACTTTTCTCCTATATTGCTGTCACTTACAGTAAGTAGTAGAAATCTGACAGAACCAACAGGTTCACCAACAGGTGAATAATAATAATAACAGGTGAACAGATTCACCAACAGGTGAATAATGATGTATTTATACTAGTCAGAACATTTCAGAGGGAAACAAAGGGACAAGATTATAATTACTGAGGGTATTGCAGTAAAAATGATGTTTATTGATGTAGCAGCTTCAATAAAATGTTTGGAAGGAAAAACAATTGTGAAGAGGGTCCAGTTGTAAATAAAGTTATTAAAATGTGCAAAACATTTGAAGAAGGCTATGCTCAAAATGTCTTTGTCACATGATAATGGGCTCTAATAATAAAAAAAAAAAACCTTTGGCTACTTGCACTGCTTTCTTATCTGGAAGTAAGTTCTCCTCCTTTCAATATTTTATATATTTGATTATTTTATTTCGAGTGGAGTGCTTTTCCGCCCCTTTTTTTTTTTTTTTTTTTTTTTTTTTTATTAAAGTGTAGTTACATTCGCTGTAAAGCTTTTAAAACTATCAGAGACTTTTATTTATTTTGTTTAAAAATGTTTATACAATCTAAGGAAGAAAGAAATGATAAAGATTTATGATGAAATAATGATTTGTTGACACATGCATTTAAAGCAGATTTTTTTTTAGTAAAACAAGCATTTAGCACTCAGTGTTATACCTACAATAGTTAGTAAACACACAGCTTTGTGTGAATAATCCTTAGAAAAGCCTCAGCTCCAGTTATTTCCATCTCCTGTGTTCACACAAAGTGTGTTCTCACATTTATAATGTACACAAATGCTGTGTACACAATACCTCCAAAGAAAGCCACACAGACACTGTCTCCCTCCATCAACCTGTCAGGGAGAAGTACAAACACTCCCTGATGAAAGATACCTATGTGAAAATAACTGTGCTGCTGAATGCTACATTTCTCAACAGGACAGAAAGGCTAGTTAGAATTGTAGAGAAAAAGAAAACACAGCATTAGTTCTAGGAAGAAAACATGCCGCTGCAATATAGGCAATCGTGTTTACGGTTTTTAAATTCCCCAGGAGCAGCAAGCTCTTAACTTTACTTAATGATTCAATTTATGGCTAAAAAAATATAGCAGCCTATGTGTATATGAGATTGTGTAAAGCTCACTTTAAAGAATAGTCAATTTATGCATAAATGTAATTGTTAAATATCTTTTCAAAAGCTCTGTAGCTGTCAAATGTAATAAAATAAATACAAATATTAATAAAAATAATAAAAAAAAGTTGTATGAGCAACTAAAAGCACAGTCCTGTTTCCAGACCAGGAGTGAGTGCAGTGTTTGGCCCAATGATGTAGCCATGGTCCCGCCTATGAGACCATCAGCTCCAGTCAGAACAGCAGGTGGCTGTGATAGGATGGTTTTTGTTGCATTGGTCTCGTTTGATTGGCCGCATGGCGTCTGGGGCTAACGCGACTTCAGATCAGCTGGACCGGTGGCATTCACTTAGATGAAGGGACTGAATTGCCGCATGGCCATCCAAGAGCTCAACAACTGCCACATCATTTACATCGGTGGCAAGTATATTACTTACTAAGAGAACATGGGGGCAGATGTGACACAGGAGGACATAGAGGACTGTGGAGACACCACACAGAGGGGACACAGAGGACACTAGAGACACAGGAGGACAAAAAGACAGGGGGACATAGGGGGGCAAAGGAGGACACCGGAGGACATAGAAGGACATGGGGTAATAGAGGAGACACAGTGGGACAGAGGAGGTCATAAGGGGAGCAATGGAGAACACAGGGGGACAGAGGAGCATGCAGGAGTTGCAAAGAAGGCACAAGGGGGACACAAGAAGTACAAGGGGGACATAATAATTGAGGGGAGAAGATCCACAAGATGCCCCTGCACCATGGATGTACCAGGTTATATATATATATATATATATATATATATATATATATATATATATATATATATATATATATATATATATAGTGGGGTGTGCATAATTATTCAGCCCCCTGAGTCGATACTTTGTAGAACCACCTTTTGCTGCAATTACAGCTGCCAGTATTTTAGGGTAATTCTCTACCAGCTTTGCACATCTAGAGACTGAAATCCTTGCCCATTCTTCTTTGCAAAACAGCTCCAGCTCAGTCAGATTAGATGGACAGTGTTTGTGAACAGCAGTTTTCAGATCTTGCCACAGATTCTCGATTGGATTTAGATCTGGACTTTGACTGGGCCATTCTAACACATGGATATGTTTTGTTTTAAACCATTCCATTTGTTGCCTTGGCTTTATCTTTATGGTTGTTGTCCTGCTGGAAGGTGAACCTCCGCCCCAGTCTCAAGTCTTTTGCAGACTCCAAGAGGTTTTCTTCCAAGATTGCCCTGTATTTGGCTCCATCCATCTTCCCATCAACTCTGACCAGCTTCCCTGTCCCTGCTGAAGAGAAGCACCCCCAGAGCATAATGCTGCCACCACCATATTTGACAGTGGGGATGGTGTGTTCACTTCAGAGTGATGTGCAGTGTTAGTTTTCCACCACACATAGCGTTTTGCATTTTGGCCAAAAAGTTCCATTTTGGTCTCATCTGACCAGAGCACTTTCTTCCACATGTTTGCTGTGTCCCCCACATGGCTTGTGGCAAACTGCAAACGGGACTTCTTATGCTTTCTGTTAACAATGGCTTTCTTCTTGCCACTCTTCCATAAAGGCCAACTTTGTACAGTGCATGACTAATAGTTGTCCTATGGACAGGGTCTCCCACTTGAGCTGTAGATTTCTGCAGCTCGTCCAGAGTCACCATGGGCCTCTTGACTGCATTTCTGATCAGCGCTCTCCTTGTTCCGGCCTGTGAGTTTAGGTGGACGGCCTTGTCTTGGTAGGTTTACAGTTTTGCCATACTCCTTCCATTTCTGAATGATCGCTTGAACAGTGCTCCGTGGGATGTTCAAAGCTTTAGAAATCTTTTTTGTAGCTTAAGCCTGCTTTACATTTCTCAATAACTTTATCCCTGACCTGTCTGGTGTGTTCTTTGGACTTCATGGTGTTGCTCCCAATATTCTCTTAGACAACCTCTGAGGCCGTCACAGAGCAGCTGTATTTGTAGTGACATTAGATTACACACAGGTGCACTCTATTTAGTCATTAGCACTCATCAGGCAATGTCTATGGACAACTGACTGCACTCAGACCAAAGAGGGCTGAATAATTACGCACACCCCACTTTGCAGTTATTGATTTGTAAAAAATGTTTGGAATCATGTATGATTTTCATTCCACTTCTCAAGTGTACACCACTTTGTGTTGGTCTTTCATGTGGAATTCCAATAAAATTGATTCATGTTTGCGGCAGTAATGTGACAAAATGTGGAAAACTTCAAGGGGGCCGAATACTTTTGCAAGCCACTGTAGATCATCAGCTGGGCCTGTATAGCTGATGTTGTGGGGAAACCCCTCCTGCAGTGTGATGATGTCATGATCATGGTCATGATCGTTTCCTTTCTGTGAACTTTGATGCATTGGGCATGATTCACAAAGCTTTTTCACCTGTTTTCCTCTGTATTCACCTTACCTATGTCATGTTTTCAAGCACCCAAAGAGCAAATATATAATAAAATGAAGGTATGGAAAGTAATACTGAAATGAAGTTAATCAGGAACAACTTACTTTGAGTGATTATTTTGCCTGTAAATGTGCCGTAAGGTCATTTTTATCAATTAGGTGATAAATAAGTCATTTATGAGAAGTTTTATGAATAGAGCCCATTGTGGGAAATAATGGCTGTTTTCAACTGCCAAGTAACGAGAATCTGTCTCTGTGCATATGTATATCTATACAAAAACAACCGTTTAGCTTATTGCAGTGTTAGTGGATGTGGTTCTACATAATGGCAGCTGGTGCTGTCTAGTTATTTTCCTGTCTGCCAGTAGTAAAGATGATTATGTGCAGGATGATTGTGGATCAAACAACATGAACAAATTACATGGTAATTATCAATAATTTCTTGATCTTGCTTCTATTTTAACTTCTCACTTTACAACGTATTGATTTATTTTTCTCCCAACTACTATCCTCTATAATAAAACCCCTGTGTCCGTGCGCTGTCCCTGTGTAGCGTTGTCCATGCTGAACCGTTGTGCGCACTGCGCAGCACGGACAACACTACACAGGGATAGCGTGGGGCCAGGGAGCTGAACGGGCGGCGTGTCAGTGGGCGGCTGGACGTGCGGCGGGTCAGCGTGCAGCGGGTGTGCGCGCATGGCGGTGACACTGCGGCGGAGAGTGGGAGGGGAGTGGAGGAGAGGGGCGGTGGGAGGGGAGTGGAGGAGAGGGGAGTTGGGAGGGGAGTGGAGGAGAGGGGAGGTGGGAGGGGAGTGGAGGAGAGGGGCGGTGGGAGGGGAGTGGAGGAGAGGGGCGGTGGGAGGGGAGTGGAGGAGAGGGGAGGTGGGAGGGGAGTGGAGTGGAGGAGAGGGAAGGTGGGAGGGGAGTGGAGGAGAGGGGAGGAGAGGGGAGGTGGGAGGGGAGTGGAGGAGAGGGGAGGTGGGAGTGGAGTGGAGGAGAGGGGAGGTGGGAGGGGAGTGGAGGAGAGGGGAGGAGAGGGGAGGTGGGAGGGGAGTGGAGGAGAGGGGAGGAGAGGGGAGGTGGGAGGGGAGTGGAGAAGAGGGGAGGTGGGAGGGGAGTGGAGAAGAAGGGAGGAGAGGGGAGTGGAGTGGAGGAGAGGGGAGGTGGGAGATGAGTGGAGGAGAGGGGAGGAGAGGGGAGTTGGAAGGGGAGTGGAGGAGAGGGGAGGAGAGGGGAGTTAGGAGGGGAGTGGAGGAGAGGGGAGGTGGGAGGGGAGTCAAGGAGAGGGGAGGAGAGGGGAGTTGGGAGGGGAGTGGAGGAGAGGGGAGGTGGGAGGGGAGTGGAGGAGAGGGGAGGTGGGAGGGGAGGGGAGGAGAGGGGAGGTGGGAGGGGAGTGGAGGAGAGGAGAGGGGAGGTGGGAGGGGAGTGGAGGAGAGGGAAGGTGGGAGGGGAGTGGAGGAGAGGGGAGGAGAGGGGAGTTGGGAGGTGAGTGGAGGAGAGGGGAGGAGAGGGGAGGTGGGAGGGGAGTGGAGGAGAGGGGATGGGGATTCCACACAGACCTAGAGCCCGTTTTTAAATGGGCTTAGGTCACCTAGTTCTTTAATAAAGTTCTTCTTTAAAGAGGAACTCCAGTGAACATTTTACTGTTGGCAGGTGATGTAGCTGCTGCATGGTTTTTGGCAGTTGGAAACAGCTGTAAACAGCTATTTCCAACAGTGCAACAAGGTTCACAGACAGGAAACTGCCAAAAGTTCGAACTTTTCTTGTGGGAGGGGTTACTTGTGGGAGGGGTTTCACCACAATATCAGTCATACAGTGCCCCTTGATGGTCTGTTTGTGAAAAGGAAGATTTCTCATGTAAAACCGGGTATCAGCGACTGATTGGGATAAAGTTTTGGTCTGAGTTTCTCTTTAACCTATTTTAGTTCCTGGACGTAGAAACTACGTCCAGGAACCATGCGGCCGATCATGCGCGTGCGCCCGTGCTTCCGGCCCACGGTTCATTAGCCAGGCAATCAGTGAATCGGGCTATGGTGCCTGATCACTGATTCCTCTCCCCCGCTGAAAAAGCGACAGCTTCTCTCAGAAGCTGCGCTTTTTCTGGCTGTTGCCTCCCCCATGCGTCTCTCTAAGCGTATGTTACGCTTAGAGTGACGTCATGTAAACAAACTCATGGCTGCCATCTTGTGGCCAAAAAGTAAAACTACAACTAAAAGTAAAAAAAAAAAAAAAACTCAAGACACATTTACATTATAAAACTATTGTTTACATCCCACCCTCCCAAAAATACCCAAATAAAATGTTTAATATAAAAAAAAATTACAATAAAAAAAAAAACATGTAAATATTTACCTAAGGGTTTAAACTTTTTAAATATCAATGTAAAGATGAAATATTTCTATATTTTTTTTATTTTAAACTTGTAAATAGTGATAGATGCAAAACGGAAAAAATGCACCTTTATTTCCAAATAAAATATTGTCGCCATACATTGTGATAGGGACATAATTTTAACGGTGTAATAACCGGGATATATGGGCAAATACAATACGTGAGTTTTAATTATGGAGGCATGTATTATTTTAAAACTATAATGGCTGAAAACTGAGAAATAATGAATTTTTTCCATTTTCTTCTTATTCTTCCTGTTAAAATGCATTTACAGTAAAGTGGCTCTTAGCAAAATGTACCCCCCCCCCCAAAGAAAGCCTAATTGGTGACAGAAAAAACAAGATATAAATCAGTTCATTGTGATAAGTAGTGATAGTTATAGGCTAATCAATGGGAGGTGAACATTGCTCAAGTGAAAATGACGGAACGCGAATGGGTTAAGTATGTTCCTTTGTGGTGAACTGAGGGACATAAATACATGTTTCTCCATAAGGGAGGTTCATAATAGTATGCTGTTGGGGGGTGGGGGTTGGAGTGAGATGTATTACTTACCTAAAGGGAGCTGCTTCTCTAGATGTACTCGCATCCACAGACTACATCTCCTGGGATGCACGCGGGAAAATGAAACATGTGGCATGTACAGAGGAGATGATGACCACGATACAGAAGGGGGGGGGGGCTAGAGAAGCAGCCCCCCAAAGGTAATTAATAGCCCTCAACCCAACCCCTGCTTCCCCCCCCCCCTCCTCCCCAATGGCACACTATTACAAACCTCCCTTATGGGGAGGTTAATATAAAAAAATAAGTATGCTGCTTGGTTACCTTTTAATAAGTGGGAGCTATTTCTACTTCCTCTTTTACTTCATATTTACTTCCTGTTTACATTTGACGTGCCTGTCGTACAGGATTTAAGCAAGAATGTTTGCTATGCGGACATGTTATCTATGCACTGCTACTAGAAATAATTTCATAACCTTTTTTTCTGTTCTGCGCCTATTATAGACAAGCTTGGTGGCTTTTGTAGGAGGAAAACAATTCATAGCACAGCTGATGAAGAGGTGTGTAGTGTTGACCACTGTCCCTCCCAGAAGTGTAACTATGGAGCTGTCACTGCAGCCTCACCCAGCAAGAAGCCAGTGGGTGGAACAGCTGTTCAGATTATTAGAATGTTTCTATGGTAAGATCTGGAACAACACCTAAGCATGTCACATATTTAAAGACAGATGACTTCTTTAAAAAGCTAAACATGACAGAAATGTGTGCTGACACACAGAACAACTGGAAAGAGCAAAGCTGATGAGAAATGACTAAGCAATAGAGATACCATTTGCATTGATCATCGTATATCATTATTACTTTAGACCTTTTGCAATGATCCAATCCTTGAAAAGCAAAATATTGATGCTGAATATATAAATGTATTCTAGAGTGCATGGTACATTTAACAGCTGATATTATCAATGGCAAATGGCATTTTTTCCTAACCATCCTACATAATAAAAGGCAAGTGTTGCTGCGTCCCATGTCCGTCCGTCAGTGCTTTTTGTGCACTGTGCATGTGCAGGGATGCAGAGACACTGCCGAGAGCCAGAGGAGGATGGGGCCAGAAGGAGCAGGCGTGTGTGCGTCGCACGCTGCGGGCGTGCGGGCGACAGGTGCACGCGCAACGGGTGCGTGGTGGGCGCGCGCATGTGCGCGGCGCATTAGGGACAGACCTAGCCCGTTTTTAAACGGGCTTAGGTCCACTAGTTAACTTAATAAAATGCTCACTTATTTTTCTTCCTCCAAAAGTGTCCTTCAGAAAATCAAGTTAATTCACAAAACTTAAAAATCTCATAAATTATCACTTCTTATTTACTCTATGTATAAAACAACTTTTCACCACTCCCCCCCTCCCCCCCCCCCCCCCAAAAAAAACATCTATAATAATAATAATAGGACCACTAGCTAGCAAGAGCATCAGAAGCAAAAAAGTTCTTCAATGAAAATGGGGGCTATATTTACAACTCTGGATGTGATCTTTTATCAGGCCAGGCTTGTACAGTTCCAATTCTCAAGGGCCACTATCCGTACATATTACAATATAGGCCTAAATAACAAATGAGAGTAAAGGGCGTGGTCCACCAAGTAAAATTACTTTGAAGGTCATTGCTCATGCATCTGACTGACATTTAGTATCTTCAAGCTCCTTCACACTGGGGAATCTTTATCCTCTCCTGTCACAATTTTTATCTTTCCATCCTTCCCCATTTTGTCTATATTCTGTTCCTTATTTAACCTCCCTGGCGTTCTGATGCGCACGGCCGCGCATGGTTTTTTAAACCTAATTTTTTTTTATTCATGTAGCTAGCCTAGCGCTAGCTACATGATACCCCCCTCCCTGCCGATTCCCACCCACCCTTCCGATCGCCGCCGGCGATCATGCCCATCAGGAAATCTAGTTCTGAACGAGATTTCCTTCAGGGCTTCCCCCGTTGCCATGGCGACAAACGGAATGACGTCATCGACGTCATCGATAACGTGACGTCACAGGGAGTCCCGATCCACCGCTCAGCGCTGCCTGGCACTGATTGGCCAGGCTGCGCACGGGGTCTCGGGGGGGGGGGGCCTGTTACGCGGCGGGTAGCGGCGGATCGGCGGCCAGGCGGAGAAACAAGCAGCTAGCAAAGTGCTAGTTGCATGTTTCAAAAAAAAAATTATTGAAATTGGCCCACCAGGGCCTGAGCAGTGCACAGCGGCGTCACTGGACACGCTCAGCTCGTCCAGAACGCTAGGGAGGTTAATAGTATAATTATTTCCCATGTTTCCTCCTCATTATCTACTGTATCTTCTCTTCCTACCTTACTTATGTTTCCTTGAATCTAGTTTTATCCCACTGGGCAAGACTCAAGGTGGCCATACACTTGTCGATGTCCAGCAGAATGACCATCTGATAGATCACTGCCACACGCCTGATCGAACCCTTTAGAGCTAGATATTTCCACCATGCTAGATCAATCGCTTTGATCATTTTGGCCATAAATCTACTGAAATATTCAATCGGGTGGCCATGTTGCACCATTGATCTCTGCCAGATTATTATTATTATTATTATTATTTTTTGCCAGATGCTGAAAATTGGATATTGATGCAGAAAATCGAGTAATATATGGGAATTTGTAATATTCAGTTGGTGTAAAACATCTCCTTCTGCTGTTCCGCATATAGAGCGTCTCAGGAAATCACTCACACCTGGTGATAAGGATTAGGCCTTATTCATCAGATTCCCAAAAAAGTAGCATTTATTATAATTTATAGTGTGCTGCAAAATGTTCGATACCCCCTCCTCCAGTAGAGTGTGATTTCTCTTTTATATAAACTTTTCTTGTTAATAATTTGATTACAAAATGTCCAGAAACACATAAAAATCAGCTTAATAATGTACACTACAGATGAACCTTTCTAAATGGGCAATTAAAATGAGCCATTGCATTTTAACGTCCTTCGTCCACCTCCTTCTTGATCACAGTCATATTGCTCTGTAAAGAAAGCAGAGCAGTCTTTGTAGATGTCAAAATTTCTCATTAAAAGCTGAACTTTGGGCACACTTTCCCTCTGAAGACTTTTATTTTGCTCTGCAGACTCTCAGTTCTACATGACATTTCTTCCCAAAACTAACCCTATCCTAATTATCTCCCTGTCATTCGAAGAGAGAAAATTCCTCTGACAGTGATATGCTTGGTCGGTCAGTCTTTATAATGAAAACCCAGATGATGTGTACAGACTGACTTACCTATTGTTCCCTGACCATATTGATGTTATCCAGGTCAAAAATGCAGACAGGCTGAAATTCACATTCTATTGTGGCATTTTGGAGGATCTTATTGTAATGGATGTGGCATCTTATGTCATATTTATTATAGTTATTGACCAGTGAAACCTCTTATAAATATGTCTGTGGTTATGCTTTGCAGTACAGCTGTAGAGTACAATTGGCATCATGCACTCCATGATTTAAAATGTAAAGATATTAGAAGTAACCTTGATCTCTGATGACATCATTAAAAGCCCCCTTGAATTCTTCATGAAGCAGACATGAACCCGTATGCAGTGCAACTACTTATAAAAATGAATCAGATTTCATCTGTCAGTTCTGAGCATTAGAACAGCGGTTAAGGCCATCAATACACTTAATAACATCAGTAAGCAATCCAAAAATTGTGACTTAACAGTTGGTGTGTCCAGTTCATCAACTTCAACTCGCGAGTTCCTGGAACCGAGGGAACAAACAAAAAATACACCAGGAGTGTCAATATAGTGGAGTATTTAAAGAGACTCTGTAACAAAAATTTCTGCCTTATTTCTTGTATCCTATAAGTTCCTATACCTGTTCTAATGTGGTCTGGATTACTGCAGCCTTTTCTAGTTGCGCTGTCTCTGTAACATATCTAATCTTCTTTTCTTTGTCAAGCCTTGTCAAGCCAGGGAGGAATGTGCTGCCTCTGCTGTGATAGGGAGAAGTTATACACACCCCCTGCAGGCTCTGAGTGGTTTGTTTACTATTCACAGACAGCTGCTTGTCTCATGCTGTGAACTTTGAGAATTTCCAGACTGGAGTGCAGGTAATTCTCTATGTAATAAAAACTTGTAGTATACTGTAACATGAGATATATACAAACATCACTTCCTGGTTAGCGGCCATGTTTTTTTGTTTGTAAACACTGCCTAAAACAGGCGATTAAATGCCAGGATCGCGACGGGGAGCTGAGGAAGCGGCAAAGTGGGGCCCAGGAGAACCTAATGAATATAATGGTATGCTTTTTATTGTAAGAATTTGATAGTACAGATTCCCTTTAAGCCAGAGGGATAATGAAAGTGGTGAACAATTACTTACAAAGCTGGGTTGCTAAAAGCAACAGTAAGGGCCCTGGCACACCGGAGAGTGCTTTGTGGGTCGTTTCCAGTTTTTAAAAAAAATGACTAATGGCAACATAGCCAGGATTGTGATTTTTTTTTTAAAATCGTAATCCCAGCAATTTAACCATGAGTTTATCGCAAGTCAATGTAAGTGTTTTTTTTTGTTTTGTTTGTTTTTTAAAGCTTTAGAGCAAAACGCTCTTAGGTGTGCCAGGGCCCCAACAGGCAAGAAAAGAATACCGTCTCCAAACAGATCTGTGAGATATTTTTCTTCAAATGGTTGCTGTAAGGATTCCTCCTGTAGCGTGTTCTGTCCATTGCGGTGGAGCTGCAAACGGACAGTTCTGGCTTGCCAGCCTGATTTTGGTTGTGCATTCGCCTTGAGTCACATTGTCATTTGCAATTGCTCTGCAGTTCTGGGCAGCTCAGACTGCTGTCATCATTCCACCAATGGCTTACTACAGCTGAACTGCAGCCAGATAGCCGTGGATTTCCTGCATGCATGCTGTTGCATAGGACTGCATGCATTGGTATAGACAGTCTTTCAGCTAGCAAAAGATAACCAAGCCAGCTCAGGACTGAATGATTACCATTCAGCTGTGTGGAGATTTGCATGCTTGCATCCATTGGCTGATGCCAGCATAAAAGTCTGCCTCCCCTGTTAGACCCCGCCCGTCATAGTTTCAGCTCTGTCTAAGCTGTTACTGGGTCCATTGATACTGTGTAATATATTCCTAGTCTTGTTGCTTTCTAGTTCAGTTAACTTGTGGAGCTACGATTATACATTTCCCACGGGGACATATATACGTACTCCTTCTGGTGCAGAGATTTTGTAGTGTTCCAGATCTAGCTAGTCGTCCTTGCTTATGTTATATATTGGTTCATTGCCAATATATACATATTCTAGTCAGCGATTGTTATTTCCCTTGTATTCGTGCTTCGGTGATATATCAGTGCCGCTGATATATACGTACTCAAACTGTTGATATCCTGTGTTTAGCTAGTCAGTTTTTAGCACATTTTGGTAGGTTGCGCTTAGCTTGATCACCTGTGCTTAGATAGCAGAGTCCTGTCCCTGAGAAGCAGCCATTGGTGCAGTTGCTATTGGTTACCTCACTCTTGTCTTTGTGAATGCTTGCTGTCACTGAGGCAGTGACTAGATTAGCAAGTGTTCATTCTGTCAGTCTCTGTCCTCATAGTCCTGTCCTTGCGAGGTAGCCATTGCTGCGGTTGCTATTGGTTACCTCACTCCTGTCTGTCTCCTATCTGTCTGAATGTTTGCTATCGCAAAAGCAGTGCAACATTGCACTGCGCTGCCATTGCGTCTTATCAGAAGCCCAGAGCTGCAGTTGCTCTGGGCAGCCTGTGTAGCTTCTTCCATTATCCAGCTCTTAGCCTTGTTGTGCTGGGTGGTCAGAAAGTATGACCCCCCAGCATTACAGAGGTTTTTAGCAAACTGCAAACATGGGTCCTGCAGCACTTTTGCGGCTTTCAGAAGTGTTTCTGCCTCAATGTAAAGTATAGGAAAAGCTCAAACCGCTCTGGAAAACGCTAGAACAGAGCGGTTTTCCAAGCGTTTGAGTTACAGAAGCTGTTCAGTAACAGTTTTTACTGTAACAATATTTGTAATCTGCTGCACAAAAACGCTCCAAAAAACGCTCGGCATGTTTAGACAACCTCTCTAAACATGCCTAGAATTTCTCTGAAATCTGCTCCAAAAACCTCTAGCGTTTTGAGGATCTGCTAGCGGTTTTGGTGTGCACTGGGCCTTATTGACCATCCCTAGTTAGAACCTCTAGCAAAAAAATGTTTCCTCTATTTTTTTATTTCTCCTTTAGAAATTTCAACTCAAGATAATCTCAAAAGTAGTTTAACCACTTCAGGACCACAGTCTTTTCGCCCCTTAAGGACCAGAGCCTTTTTTTCCATTCAGACCACTGCAGCTTTCACGGTTTAATGCTCGGTCATACAACCTACCACCTAAATGAATTTTACCTCCTTTCAGCTCCTCACGGTTTAGGGCCCCTAAAATGCCAGGGCAGTATAGGAACCCCACAAGTGACCCCATTTTAGAAAGAAGACACCCCAAGGTATTCCGTTAGGGGTATGGTGAGTTCATAGAAGATTTTATTTTTTGTCACAAGTTAGTGAAAAATGACACTTTGTGAAAAAAAACAATAAAAATCCAATTTCCTCTAACTTTTGACAAAAAATAAAATATTCTATGAACTCATCATACACCTAACAGAATACCTTAGGGTGTCTTCTTTCTAAAATGGGGTCACTTGTGGGGTTCCTATACTGCCCTGGCATTTTACGGGCCCAAAACTGTGAGTAGTCTGGAAACCAAATTTCTCAAAATGACTGTTCAGGGGTATAAGCATCTGCAAATTTTGATGACAGGTGGTCTATGAGGGGGCAAATTTTGTGGAAGCGGTCATAAGCAGGGTGGCCTCTTAGATGACAGGATGTATTGGGCCTGATCTGATGGATAGGAGTGCTAGGGGGGTGACAGGAGGTGATTGATGGGTGTCTCAGGGGGCGGTTAGAGGGGAAAATAGATGCAATAAATGCACTGGGGACGTGATCGGAAGGGGGTCTGAGGGGGATCTGAGGGTTTGGCCGAGTGATCAGGAGCCCACACGGGGCAAATTAGGGCCTGATCTGATGGGTAGGTGTGCTAGGGGGTGACAGGAGGTGATTGTCTCAAGGTGTGATTAGAGGGGGGAAATAGATGCAAGCAATGCACTGGCGAGGTGATCAGGGCTGGGGTCTGAGGGCGTTCTGAGGTGTGGGCGGGTGATTGGGTGCCCACAAGGGGCAGATTAGGGTCTAATCTGATGGGTAACAGTGACAGGTGGTGATAGGGGGTGATTGATGGGTAATTAGTGGGTGTTTAGAGGAGAGAAGATCTGCGGGCGATCTATTGGTGTGGGTGGGTGATCAGATTGCCCGCAAGGGGCAGGTTAGGGGCTGTTTGATGGGTGGCAGTGACAGGGGGTGATTGATGGGTGATTGACAGGTGATCAGTGGGTTATTACAGGGAATAACAGATGTAAATATTGCACGGGCGAATTGATAAGGGGGGGTCTGAGGGCAATCTGAGCGTGTGGGCGGGTGATTGGGTGCCCGCAAGGGGCAGATTAGGGTCTAATTTGATGGGTAACAGTGACAGGTGGTGATAGGGGGTGATTGATGGGTAATTAGTGGGTGTTTAGAGGAGATAAGAGATGTAAACAATGGATTTGGGAGGTGATCTGATGTCGGATCTGCGGGCGATCTATTGGTGTGGGTGGGTGATCAGATTGCCCGCAAGGGGCAGGTTAGGGGCTGATTGATGGGTGGCAGTGACAGGGGGTGATTGATGGGTGGCAGTGACAGGGGGTGATTGATGGGTGATTGACAGGTGATCAGTGGGTTATTACAGGGAATAACAGATGTAAATATTGCACGGGCGAATTGATAAGGGGGGGTCTGAGGGCAATCTGAGCGTGTGGGCGGGTGATTGGGTGCCCGCAAGGGGCAGATTAGGGTCTAATCTGATGGGTAACAGTGACAGGTGGTGATAGGGGGTGATTGATGGGTAATTAGTGGGTGTTTAGAGGAGATAAGAGATGTAAACAATGGATTTGGGAGGTGATCTGATGTCGGATCTGCGGGCGATCTATTGGTGTGGGTGGGTGATCAGATTGCCCGCAAGGGGCAGGTTAGGGGCTGATTGATGGGTGGCAGTGACAGGGGGTGATTGACGGGTGATTGACGGGTGATTGACAGGTGATTGACAGGTGATTGACAGGTGATCAGGGGGGATAGATGCATACAGTACACGGGGGGGGGGGTCTGGGGGGGGGGGGTCTGGGGAGAATCTGAGGGGTGGGGGGGTGATCAGGAGGGAGTAGGGGGCAGATTAGGGACTTAAAAATAAAATAGCGTTGACAGATAGTGACAGGGAGTGATTGATGGGTGATTAGGGGGGTGACTGGGTGCAAACAGTGGTCTGGGGGGTGGGCAGGGGGGGGTCTGAGGGGTGCTGTGGGCGATCAGGGGGCAGGGGAGGGGGAAATCAGTGTGCTTGGGTGCAGACTAGGGTGGCTGCAGCCTGCCCTGGTGGTCCCTCGGACACTGGGACCACCAGGGCAGGAGGCAGCCAGTATAATAGGCTTTGTATACATTACAAAGCCTATTATACTTGTTACATGCGGCGATCCGGGTGCTAGTAACCCGCCGGCGCTTCCGAACGGCCGGCGGGTTACAACGAACGGTGGGCGGAGCCAGTCCCCGGCGGCTGATCGCGTCACGAATGACGCGATCGCCGCACAGACACTCCCGCAGCCGCCCCCGCCGATGGGCGTATTGCGGTCGTTTGGGCCCGGTCTTTGCCGCCGCCCATCGGCTGGGGGCGGTCCTCAAGTGGTTAACCCCTAAACTGTGACAGGAAAATCGAGCTAGGATATTGACAGAGGTCCTCTATATTCCATATGTACTCTTTCCAAAGCTAAAATAAGTTGTGGAGGGGTTCTGCAAAAACGGAGACAAAGCTCTGCACAAGAAATGAATGAAAGCTACAATGTGGGTTTATAGGCGATTTATAGTTGGAACAAGAAAAGCTGTGATTAACATGTAAATTAAATCCAGAACTAACATAAGTCCATAGAAAAGATCCTGCTGCACTATAATCTCAGTGTAGCTGGCGGATTCTTGATTTTTGTGTCAGTACTGCATTTATGAAACCTGGAATCTGATCGGTATACCGTAATAATAGCGCCTATTAAAAGGGCGCCTCGTTCACATCAATGCAAATCTTTTCTCTGTTGGTGCCAGATGTATAAAAAGGGTACCATGCTCATATAAAACAATTATATTGTTTGGAAAAGGGTGCCATGAAAATTATATATATATATATAATTATACAGTGGGATGCAAACGTTTGGGCAACCTTGTTAATTGTCATGATTTTCCTGTATAAATCGTTGGTTGTTACAATACAAAATGTCAGTTAAATATATCATATAGGAGACACACACTTTGATATATGAGAAGTGAAATTAAGTTTATTGGATTTATAGAAAGTGTCATTTTATTGATTCCAAAACCATTAGAACTAATTATTGGAACTCAAATTGGCTTGGTGAGCTCAGTGACCCCTGACCTACATACACAGGTGAATCCAATTATGAGAAAGCGTATTTAAGATGGTCAATTATACGTTTCCCTCAGTTAATTTTCTCGGAAGAGTAGCAACATGGGGGTCTCAAAACAACTCTCAAATGACCTGAAGACAAAAATTGTTCACGATCAGGGTTTAGGGGAAGCATACAGAAAGCTGTCTCAGAGATTTCAGTTGTCTGTTTCTACAGTTAGGAACATATTGAGGAAATGGAAGACCACAGGTTCAGTTCAAGTTAAGGCTCGAAGTGGTAGACCAAGAAAAATCTCAGATAAACAGAAGCAACGAATGGTGAGAACAGTCAGTCATCCCACAGACCAGCACCAAAGACCTACAACATCATCTTGCTGCAGATGGAGTCACTGTGCATCGTTAAACCGTTCGGCGCACTTTACACAAGGAGATGCTGTATGCAATAGTGATGCAGAGGAAGCCTTTTCTCCGCCCACAGCACAAACAGAGCCGCTTAAAGGGATACTGTAGGGGGGTCGGTGGAAAATGAGCTGAACTTACCCGGGGCTTCTAATGGTCCCCCGCAGACATCCTGTGCCCGCGCAGCCGCTCACCGATGCTCCGGCTCCGCCTCCGGTTCACTTCTGGAATTTCTGACTTTAAAGTCAGAAAACCACTGCGCCTGCGTTGCCGTGTCCTCGATCCCGCTGATGTCATCAAGAGCGCACAGCGCAGGCCCAGAATGGTCTGTGTCTGCACAGTACACTCCTGGTGACATCAGCGGGAGCGAGGACACAGCAACGCAGGCGCAGTGGTTTTCTGACTTTAAAGTCAGAAATTCCAGAAGTGAACCGGAGGCGGGGCCGGAGCATTGGGGAGTGGCTGCGCCAACACAGGATGTCTGCGGGGGACCATTAGAAGCCCCGGGTAAGTTCAGCTCATTTTCCCCCGACCCCTCTACAGTATCCCTTTAAGGCCTCTTGCACACTGCAAGCGATTCAGATTCAGATTCCGCTTTTTAATCTGTTTTTACTTCCGATTCAGATTCAGATTTGCAGTTTTCTCCCTGCACACTGCAAATCGGAATCTGAATCTGATGTAAAAACTGATTAAAAAGCGGAATCTGAATCGGAATCGCTTGCAGTGTGCAAGAGGCCTAAGGTATGCTAAAGCACATTTGGACAAGCCAGCTTCATTTTGGAATGAGGTGCTGTGGACTGATCAAACTAAAATTGAGTTATTTGGGCATAACAATTGGCATTATGCATGGAGGAAAAACAACACAGCATTCCAAGAAAAACACCTGCTACCTACAGTAAAATATGGTGGTGGTTCCATCATGCTGTGGGGCTGTGGGGCCAATGCAGGGACTGGAAATCTTGTCAAAGTTGAGAGATGCATGGATTCCACTCAGTATCAGCAGATTCTGGAGACCAATGTCCAGGAATCAGTGACAAATGGTGAGAACAGTCAGTCATCCCACAGACCAGCACCAAAGACCTACAACATCATCTTGCTGCAGATGGAGTCACTGTGCATCGTTAAATCGTTCGGCGCACTTTACACAAGGAGATGCTGTATGCGAAAGTGATGCAGAGGGAGCCTTTTCTCCGCCCACAGCACAAACAGAGCCGCTTAAGGTATGCTATTGGAATAAGGTGCTGTGGACTGATGAAACTAAAAATTGAGTTATTTGGGCATAACAAGGGGAGTTATGCATGGGGGAAAAACAACACAACATTCCAAGAAAAACACCTGCTACCTACAGTAAAATATGGTGGTGATTCCATCATGCTGTGCGGTTTTGTGGCCAGTGTAGGGCTGGGAATCTTGTCCAAGTTGAGGGACGCATGGTTTCCACTCAGTATCAGCAGATTCTGGAGACCAGTGTCCCGTAATCAGTGACAAAGCTGAAGCTGTGGCAGGGCTGGATCTTTCAAGACAAGACAACAACTCTAAACTCTGCTCAAAATCCACTAAAGCATGCATGCACAGGAACAAGTACAACGTTCTGGAATGGTCATCTCAGTCCACAGACCTGAATATAATTGAAAATCTGTGTTGTGAGTTACAGAGAGCTGTCCATGCTTGGAAGCCATCAAACCTGAATGAATTAGAGATGTTTTGTAAAGAGGAATGGTCCAAAATACCTTCAACCAGAATGCAGACTCTCATTGTAACATACAGGAAGCATTTTAGAGGCTGTAATTTCTGCAAAAGGAGTATCTACTAAATATTGATTTCATTTCTTTTTTGTGGTGCCCAAATTTATGCACCTGCCTAATTTTGTTTAAACTATTATTGCACACTTTCTGTAAATCCAATAAACTTCATTTCTCTTCCCAAATATCACTATAAATACAATAAATACATACTACAATACACTGTAAATATATAAATATAAATTAAATAAATATATAAATAAATATAATATAAATATACTACAATAAATGTGTGTCTCCTATATGATATATTTAATTGACATTTTTTATTGTAAACGACCAACGATTTAGGCCCGGTTCACATTAGCGTTCTCTGTCCGGATTCGCTGGGCCGGATCCGGACTGTATACTGTACAAACGGAGCGTACATTCCGCATAGCAATGCAAAGGCTATGCGGACGTTCACACGCGTCCGTTACGTACAGTACGGAGCCGGACCGGAGCCGGACTCCGGACGCTTTTCCAACATGCGCTATTTTTCGGTCCGGATCATCCGGCCCACACACCCGGACCGGAGCCTGACTGCACCATCCGGAAATATGAAAGCAATGGGAAACGGAAGCACAGAACACACTGGAGACAAACACTGGACGTTCTAACCCACTTCCTATGTGTATTTATAGCGGCCATTTCGGATGGGGACACATGGGCACAGCATATCTGGAGTGGAGCAGCAGTGACACACGTGCTGGAGCTGTTTTGGCAGTATGTCGGAGGTGAGGCCTACAGCGGAGGACCTGATTCTACAGGTGCACCAGGTGCACCTTCTGCAGACCCCAACAAATTTTAAGGTATTTTGTTATTTTTTTTTTTTCCCCGCGGATCCGGATGGCAGCCTGAAGCAGTCCTGATGCAAACGGACCGGATCCGGATCGGATCCATCCGGATCAGGTCCTCATACGATCCAGATCCAGTCCGTTTGCATGCCAAAACGCAAGTGTGAACGGGGCCTTATACAGGAAAATCATGACAATTAACAAGGTTGCCTAAACTTTCCACTGTATATATATATATATATTGCTTGTTATCGTTAACTCTCATTTTCATACCAGATTTATCAATTACAATAACCCATTATTTAAAAAATGATTGTTTCTAAAACTGTTCCTTGTGCTTTATCAGGAAAAAATGTAATTACATTTCATCTTTTTGAACCACAACGAGCAGCTTTCGCTATTTTCACCTACACCTACGTCACAAATTATCATTTTTCAACAAACTTACTCAAAGCAAACCTGAACTGAAAATTCAAAATAAACATTCACAGCTCATACTTACCGCCTGTGTAACCTACTTCTCAACTTCTTTCTCCTCTCGTGCGTCCTGTTTGTCCACTGTGATCGATGGAATTGTCGTCCTCACATTTTGAAAATGGCCATTACACCATAACAGCTTCAAGGTCAGCACACCGTTAAACTGTAATATCGCCCACTTGAGCCATAAGGAAACATGGACATTACCTTGCTCATCAGTTGTCCTTTCAGTTATAACTGACAGCAACTCATACTGTATATTTCAGTTTTGACAACATTTTGTCTCACGGCGAGGTAAGTATGTAATATTAATTTGCAGGTACTTCATATGTTTATTTTAAATAATTGTACATGGTTCAGGTTCACTTTAAACTTATGTACATATTAAATGTTTATTGCTGCAGTTTGACTCATCAATTATAATTTTTTTATTCTATGTTAACCATTTAAGGACGACGCTAATTGAACTCTATGCCCTGTTTTGATACTGATGTGGCTGCGAGGCATATATTTCAACTCACCGGCACAGCGCATTCTTGCCGCTTTCGTCGCTCCCGCTGATCTTGCCACTATCTCCCCGCCGCAGCTCACTCGCTCTGCTCTGCTCTATGACGGCAGAGCCCCGTGAGCAGGTCAGGAGCCGATTTCATTGGCTCCTAACCTTGTCATCAATGTAAGCAACTCCCATTGGCTTACATTGATATAGACACAGTCAGGTGGCAATGAAAGTGGCTCCTGACCGGCTCACTAGAATTCTGCCATCATAGAGACGGCAGAGTGGGTGGCCTGTGGTTCCCAGAGTGTGGTGTGGATGGCGGTTGCGGCGGGTATGCGTGGAGATTCGTCGGTATTCTGCCGTTTCTGGTACCGGTAGTCTCTGGTCCTTAAAGGGGCAGATACTGCTGGTACTTAAGTGGTTAAATAAAAACCGTAAGCAATCATATACAAATTTATATTACTCAAACAAAATGGGGGATTAAGTTTAGGCAAAACCAGAGAGGTCTTACGGTTGGGCATCATCAGGGGGGGGGGGGGTTAGGGTTAGATACTATCGGGGGGGGGGGGTGTCTTAGGGTTAGGCACCACCAGGAGAGGTTTCTGTGTGAGAGTAAGGGGAGGTTAGGTTATAATAAAATATCAGTAAGTATAAAAGATATTTTACTATATGAATAAAGTAGTACAATACCGGTAAGTTAAAAATAGAGGTTACAGTGGAGAATAGTAGAATATCAGTATTATAAACTATATTTTATGTCATATCCTGGCGTCCATTTTACCAAACGATAACTGTAATATCGTTTCTATCTGGCGCTCTTTTTAACCAGAGCCTATTATTATATGCACGCATCTGATCTGTTTGTATGTGTAATATCATGTCTTTGCGTTAGTAAGAAAATGTAGTTAAAGAAACTTTGTACATCTTAAAATTAATTTTACTGCAGATCATCCTTTTAGAACATATTCAGCAAGGTTATATCTGCCATGGATATGCGTGTACATTTCAAGTGCGGCAGCATTTATGCAGTGCACAGCGTATGGCGAATGAGAGCACAGACCATAACATTTTAATGAGGACTATGCTAACCCATGCATCCAGGGGTACAGGTGTCTCCATGCTGCCTTTGTTCCACAGGTAATTATCAGATGGCAGAAATACCAGCGGATTACCAGAGTCTGCGCAGGGACAAAATAGACAGCTTGTTGTCAACTGCTGCTAGATTTTCTTTCATTAATGTACAATTCTCCCACTGTTCTTTTTCAATTTGCAAGTATTTTTTTTTCAAGAATTCTACATAAAATACATTCATTTTATATAAATATGCAGAATTACGTAACTTAAAGTGGTAGAGAACGCCTAAGACGTGGTCACCCACTGCACAACTGATGAAACAGGTATAAACATAGGAGTTAATAATAGAGCAATTATTTGGAAGACATGAAGATCACTACCGCTGGGAGTGATGAGATATGGATCATTATTTTATGCACCTTAAAGCACCTAGTTGGACCCACAGAGGTTTATGGGAATGAGAGGCTTTGCAAAATAATCATCAACTTTAAATAGCCAATTAAAAGTGCACTTCCTGAATACCAACAGCAAAAATGTCCACACTTTAGCAGGCTCAACTTAGCATCTGCTGTTGTATCCCTATGTCCTACTGGAACCCTTATTTGTTGGTTCTCCGTATCACTTTGTTCTGAATCCAACCGTATACTCAAAAATAAAGAGAGAGAGAGACAAATAGTGCAGGCTGCTGACTACCTAGCAAACCACCACCAGGGACCAGGGCCTAGAAACCATGCTAGTTTAGGGGTAGCACCCCACCACCAATGCTTCCACCACCTATAATAATTGCACTCACTTAACACATTTGCTGCCTTATCATTAACAATGCGATACGGAGAACCAGCAAATAAGGATTCCAGTAGTACATTGGGATACAACAGCAGATGTTCAGTTGGGCCTGCTAAAGTGTGGACATTTTCATTGTTGGTATTCAGGAAGCGCACTTTTAATTGGCTATTTCAATTTATGTATATAGTGTTTTGTATGTGACACTTGTAAGTGCAGCAAGCATACCTGTTCAAATTGTAATTTTAGTGGGAAAGCATCTGTAAATAACCTGTTTAAATAATCAACTTTACACTCATCACCAATTGTTAGAGCAGCAGTTAAAGTCATTGGCAGTCGTTAATAAAAAATAAAAAAAAAGCCAGATACTTACCTGAGGAGAGGGAAGGCTCTGGGTCCTAATGAGCCTTCCCACTACTCTCCCCATGCCTGTTCCAGCCCAGGATCCCCCGTAGCAGCATTCAACCAATTCAGTCAAATGCTGCTGTCTCCACCTCCAAAGTGAGGCCTTGGAAGTCTTCGGGAGCCTGAGTGCTCCCAAAGATGGGCCGCTCCACACTGCGCACACGTGAGCGCCCTCTCTCGTGCACTCGCGCGTGTGCAGTATGGAGCCACCTGTCTTCAGGAGGACTCAGCTCCCAAAGACTTTCAAAGTCCCCTGCAGAAGGGCATTCAAACCGGGAAGCTAGCGCTGTACCGAGGACACCGGGAGAGGAGAGGGAAGGCTCATTAGGATCCAGATAGTAATCAATAGAACATGCACACCTTGTTACTAATGCAAGAGAGATTTGTATTGAAATGTTTACCACATATCATAACAAGCTAGTACTGATGTAGTGCAACAAGCTAGTACTGATGTATGCATTTGTTGACTATATCAGTACTAGCTTGTGATATTGAGTGCATGTAACTCCTATTCATTCCCACTGTTAGCCTCATGCTCTGCATTTGTTGACTATATCAGTACTAGCTTGTTGTGATACTGAGTGCATGTAACTCCTATGCATTCCCACTGTTAGCCTCATGCTCTGCATTTGTTGCACTATATCACTACTAACTTGTTGTGGTATTGAGTGCATGTAACTCCTATGCATTCCCACTGTTAGCCTCATGCTCTGCATTTGTTGCACTATATCACTACTAACTTGTTGTGGTATTGAGTGCATGTAACTCCTATGCATTCCCACTGTTAGACTCATGCTCTGCATTTGTTGCACTATATCACTACTAGCTTGTTGTGGTATTGAGTGCTAGAGTTGGGCCGAACCTCCGATTTTAGGTTCGCGAACCGGGTTCGCGAACTTCCTCGGAAGGTTCGGTTCGCGTTAAAGTTCGCGAACCGCAATAGACTTCAATGGGGATGCGAACTTTGAAAAAAAAAATTTATGCTGGCCACAAAGGTGATGGAAAAGATGTTTCAAGGGGTCTAACACCTGGAGGGGGGCATGGCGGAGTGGGATACACGACAAAAGTCCCCGGGGAAAATCTGGATTTGACGCAAAGCAGCGTTTTAAGGGCAGAAATCATATTGAATGCTAAATGACAGGCCTAAAATGCTTTAAAACATCTTGCATGTGTATACATCAATCAGGTAGTGTAATTAAGGTACTGCTTCACACTGACACACCAAACTGTTCACTGAACAGAACAGGTATGCAGTGGCGGGTTCACTGAACAGAACAGGTATACAGTGGCGGGTTCACTGAACAGAACAGGTATACAGTGGCGGGTTTACTGAACAGAACAGGTATGCAGTGGCGGGTTCACTGAACAGAACAGGTATACAGTGGCGGGTTCACTGAACAGAACAGGTATACAGTGGCGGGTTCACTGAACAGAACAGGTATGCAGTGGCGGGTTCACTGAACAGAACAGGTATGCAGTGGCGGGTTCACTGAACAGAACAGGTATACAGTGGCGGGTTCACTGAACAGAACAGGTATGCAGTGGCGGGTTCACTGAACAGAACAGGTATACAGTGGCGGGTTCACTGAACAGAACAGGTATACAGTGGCGGGTTCACTGAACAGAACAGGTATGCAGTGGCGGGTTCACTGAACAGTACAGGTATGCAGTGGTGGGTTCACAGAACAGGTATGCAGTGGTGGGTTCACAGAACAGGTATGCAGTGGTGGGTTCACAGAACAGGTATGCAGTGGTGGGTTCACTGAACAGGTATGCAGTGGTGGGTTCACAGAACAGGTATGCAGTGGTGGGTTCACAGTACAGGTATGCAGTGGTGGGTTCACAGAACAGGTATGCAGTGGTGGGTTCACAGAACAGGTATGCAGTGGTGGGTTCACAGAACAGGTATGCAGTGGTGGGTTCACAGAACAGGTATGCAGTGGTGGGTTCACAGAACAGGTATGCAGTGGTGGGTTCACAGTACAGGTATGCAGTGGTGGGTTCACAGAACAGGTATGCAGTCAGGGACAAGCTAAGCCTAACTAATCTTTCCCTATGAGAGACAGTGCAGGAGCTCGCCCTACTCACACTAATGCAGGCAGGCAGTGGCACACGAGTGACCGTAATGGCTGCCGCTGCCTGCCTTATATAAGGGGGGTGGCGCTCCAGGGGCTAGTGTAGCCTAATTGGCTACACTGGGCCTGCTGACTGTGATGTAGAGGGTCAAAGTTGACCCTCATGGTGCATTATGGGGCGAACCGAACTTCCGCAAAAGTTTGCCTGCGGGACGCGAACGCGAACCACGGAAGTTCGCATGGAACTGTTCGCAGGCGAACCGTTCGGCCCAACTCTATTGAGTGCATGTAACTCCTATGCATTCCCACTGTTAGCCTCATGCTGTATACATCTTGCTGTTGTCAGCAGCACTTCTACATCTCTGTGTCATCATTGTTATTTGATACTATATTGCAGTGCTATGTACATTTTGTATATATAAATGTTTCACTATGTCATTCACCTGTGCTTATCCCGATTCTTGTTAGTGTTAAACATTTCAATACAAATCTCTCTTCATTAGTAACAAGGTGTGTGTGTTCTAATGATTACTAATTGGTTCTGTATTATTGACACAGCACCAAAAACTGAATTAGTACTTGTGCTCAGGGCCGGGCCGAGGCATAGGCTGGAGAGGCTCCAGCCTCAGGGCGCAGTGTAGGAGGGGGCGCACAATTAATTCAGCTGTCATTCCTAATTGTGTATGAAGCAGAAAGAAATAAGAAAAGGAGATACATGGCAGTGACTGCAAGCCAGATAACTAGATATTAAGGGGTTGGTGGGGTTGGGGGCCCTGTGGCCCTCTTAGTCTAATGTCAATCAGAGTGTGACGGCTGGGGTGGGAGGGATGGAGGGGCGCACTTTGGTGTCTCAGCCTTGGGTGCTGGAGGACCTTGTCCCGGCTCTGCTTGTGCTACATATATTTTCTTTTAAATTGGCGTGCATCTTCATCTTGATTTTATATTCATTAGGACCCAGAACCTTCCCTCTCCGTAGGTAAGTATCAGCCTTTTTTTTTTATTAACGACTCCCAATGACTTTAAACATAGAACGTTAGCCCATTTAGCAAATATACAAACAAATGCAAATGGAATAATTCCAGTCTCCACAGCACTCATGTATGAAGCTACAGACCAGTTACAGCCATATGCAGGTGCTAAACTAAGTTTACTGTATACAGTTTGAGCCAAACATCCCGTCAGAAAAGTCCCAGGTGTAGATACCTCACTCCATCACAATCTGATGTCCAATCAGTGCACTATCCCCAAAGAGCGAAAACGAATCCCTATTATAGAGACTTTTACTTGTGGAAGGTCAGAATGCAAGCAAAGTAAATGCTCTTCCCCAGACAGCACTTTGCCATTTAAATTGGTCCACAGACAGCCTGTCAGCCAATAGAAAGGTGCAAATACTTGCGCCTGTGTCTGCACTGCAGTACCAAATCTGGCTGGAGAGAGGGCTCGGTCGCACATAATTGTAGATTATGTGACCAATAAGGGGCACCACGTGCAGGTAATCATTTCACACACCCTCCCTATCACTGACCTGCACAACACCAGAAGCTGCAAAAATAAAGATTAAAATTACAAACACTAGTGCACCTGACAGACGGGAGCCCCAGGCTCTGCAACCACCTGGAACCCCCACCCCGCATGCAACACCAAACGGTCAGCACAGGTGGAAGGTCACCAGGTGCCTGCAGGGGAGTATGGCCACCTTTTCTGGGTAAATCTTTCTTCTACCAAGTGCAGCAGTCTCTTTTTTAAAGGACAACCGAGGTGACATGTGACATGATGAGATAAACATGTGTATGTACAGTGACAAGCACTCAAATAACTAGGCTGTGTTCCTTTGTTTCTTTCTCTGCCTGAAAGAGTTAAAAATCAGGTATAAAAGTGACAGTTTCTGTCCGGGTAGGGACCGGGTCAGGCTATGGCGTAACCCTCATTGATAAGTAATTACAGCCATAAAACACTTTCCTGTCTGTAAATGGCTTCTGAGAGCAGGAAAGAGATAAAAAGGGTCAATAATCCATAGATTTGAGCTCTAGCATTCTTCAATGGACGTATCATTGAGTAGAGACAATGAAACAGTAAAAACAAGATTTTATATATAAAATAAAACTGTGGGATATCTAAAAAAAAAAGTCATTTTTAGGAGAAGTTGGATAGATACAATTGTTTTTCTCATAAGTTTATTTTCACCTGAGATGTCCTATAAGCATTGTCTCTCTCAGCTCCAATCAGTTAAAAAGTGCTAGACTTTCACTCATCTGTAACACAATTAGTGATCCAAGCTAGGCAGATTCGGCATGTCATCTCTAGCATTGATACAACCGCATAACTTGTATTGCCTGTTGCTTCTTAGGCAGACATGAATATGTTCTCTACAACCTTTAATAAAGCAAAATGTGCACTATTTACCTACAGGTAAAACTTGAAAAACTAGAATATTGCCCAAAAGTCCATCTGTTTCAGTAGTTCAACTTAAAAGATTAAGAGCTAATATATGAGATTAAGAACTAATATATGAAATAGACTCATTATATGCCTGTCCTGCACTGTCTCTAGGGCTGCTCAAATCCAGAACCGGAAGATACCTGGATAGTTGCTATCCGGATATCTCCCAGTAAACCTGTGCGGGCTGGGTGACGGGGTCAATCTTAACTGTTTGACATCTTCTTCATCCGTCCCTCGGCGCCTCCCACGATGCGCTCCACGCACGTCACGTGATTTCAAACACTTCCTCCTTCAACCCGGAAGGAGTAAGGGTTTGTAATCACGTGACCGCCGCTTGGACTGCATCGTGGGAGGCGCTGAGGGACGGACCAAAGAAGACGTCAGACAGGTAAGATTGACCCCCGCCCAGCCCGCACAGGTAACTGGGAGATATCCGAATAGAACTATCCGAATGTCTCCCAGATCCGGATTTGAGCAGCCCTGACTGTCTCCACTCTTCCTCTGCCGCATCTCGCCGCTCTCCCCCCACCAGTGGCTCAGGGGTCCGGAAACACTTCCTAGTCACATTGCTATGACTCCTACAGTGGCAAATAGCACCACTAGAGGGCGGCATAGCAATGCGACTAGGCAGAACAGTTACAGAGGACTCCTTGCCGCGTGCTGAGTGTCCGGAGCTCCGAGGCACTGACAGCGGGGAAGAGCGGCGTGAGAGGGCAGAGGAAGAGCAGAGACAGCGTGGGAGAAGTACAGTTCATGCCAACTGAGGCCCGGGCAGCAGCCAGCAGGTGAGAGCAATGCGGCCAAGTCTCACCACACTACACGCAGCGAGTTGCTCACCATAGCAACTACTGTATCAGGGGCGTAGCAATAGCCATAGCAGCCATAGCATCTTCTATGGAGCATAGGGGGCCCGGTGGGTACTTAATATATTCATCATTAACGTTCTTGTGTTTCTCCACCCTCTGACTTTGTCCCAGGGACCATAAACTATGTGCAGTGTTGATTGTATGAGAATGTAAATTGCCCAATTAAATTATATTCATAGGTTAGAGACAGGTGGCAATGCTTAAAAGTGCCTCCATCTAAGGGCCCCATGAAGGTTTTGCTATGGGGCCCCATGATCTCTCGCTACGCCACTGTACCGTATACATGCTGTTCTACTCAGGTGGACGGCGGCACACAGCCTGCAAACCTGCGTTTAAAAAAAACCATCATTCTGCTCCACTCTTCCTATGGTGGGGGGGTGGGGGGCTCTCAGGGGCTTGCAATTTAGTATATGACTTGAGTATAAGCTGAGACCCCCACTTTTGGGCCACTTTTTTGGGCCCAAAAACATGGATTATACTCAAGTATATAAAGTAATTAGTCCGCAAATCTGTATTTGAATTTAAAGCGGACCAGAACTTCCTCTATGCTCTAAAAGATACGCAACAGCATAATAAACTATAACAAAAATCATTTCTTTGTTACAGCTGATACAAATCCTGATATAAATCTGCACTGTTTCTACTTTTATGGAAGCAAACATATTGTTAACACCCTGTGCTTTCAAATGAGCTTATCTGCCTCAGGTGAGTCTGACACAGGGTAGAGATCTAATTCTAACATGTAATTAAACACAGTTGAGGGGGAATTAGACATGCTAAACTCTCTAAATACATACAGGGTGCATTTCTCTATGTTTTTCTTCTGTCTAGGGCAAGAGTTCAGGTCCACACCAGTAGCTGCATTTCCTACCCTCGGCTTATACATAAGTCAATCATTTTTCCGGGGGTTTTTTAAGGTAAAAGTTGGGGGTTGGCTTATACTCGGGTCGGCTTACATTCAAGTATATATGGGTAATACAAAACACCTATTTCATATATTTATTTCACCTTTTAAGTTGAATTACTTAAATAAATGAACTTTTGCATGATATATTAATTTTTTGGGATTTTCACCTGTATGCTTTATTAACTTTTTACATGATTAATCGGAAAGATGACGTCAGTCGTCACCACGCCGGTCACCTCGCCTCGTCACGGCGGCCGGCGTGACAGTACTGCGCATGCACGATTAAACCGCGCATGCGTAGTACTGTCATGGCTGCTGCCGTGATGAGGCAAGTACTGTCGGCGGCGTGGTGATGACTGACATCATCTTTCCGGAAGAGGAAGCCTGACACTCGGTCCCGGTGTCGCCGGGAGCCATTTCTGAGCAGGGTCTGGGAGAGGAGCCAGAAGGACACCGAGGGACCACCAGACCTACGGTGGGATGGAGAAGTCCCCAGGTAAGTTCAGATTTTGTTTTTATGCACTGGTCAGAGTCCCTTTAACTGTAGTGAAAATAACACAATGAATAAAATTGCTTATTTTTTACAATATTAATCTATAGATATTTAGTCATTGTTTGCCCATTGTAAAATCTTTCCTCTCCCTCATTTACATTCTGAAATGTATCACTAGTGGTGACATCTTTAGTTCTACGAGGTGATCTCAGCTGAATGTTAGTTACTGAGAGTTCTCTGCACAAAGGGAGATATTGCTTGCTTGGCAGTTGGAAAATGCTGTTATTCCCCACAATGCAACGAGATCCACAGACAGCACACTGTCAGGACCTTAGTCATGACATCATACTGTGGGAGGGGTTTCACCGCAATATCAACCATACAGACCCCCCTGATGAAAAGAAAAGGTTAAAGTTTTTAGTGGGAAAGGGGACATATCTACTGATTGGGTTGAAGTTCAAGTCTTGGTTAAAGTTCCTCTTTAAGTTGTGATTCATCTCGCAGTTACCTCTCCCTAGGTATGTATTCTATGAATTAGCTATCCATACATGTTTATATCATGAGTCAACTCTCCATGTAGTAGAAGTAAAAATGTAGTCAGGGGAGATAATTCCAGCTAAAAGCTTTTGCTGAGGGGTGAAATGTATACAAAAAAAATCTAAAACCATCCACTGTCATAGTTAAAGGATACCACAACTGACATGTGACATGATGAGATAGACATGGGTATGTACAGTGCCTAGCACACAAATAACTATGCTGTGTTCCTTTTTTTCTTTCTCTGCCTGAAAGAGGTACATATCAGGTATGTAAGTGGCTGACTCAGTCCTAACTCAAACAGGAAGTGACTACAGTGTGACCTTCACTGATAAGAAATTTCAACTATAAAACACTTTCCTAGCAGAAAATGGCTTCTGAGAGCAAGAAAGAGATAAAAAAGGGGGAATTTCTTATCAGTGAGGGTCACACTGTAGTCACTTCTTGTCTGAGTCAGGACTGAGTCAGCCACTTACATACCTGATATTTACCTCTTTCAGGCAGAGAAAGAAAAAAAGGAACACAGCCTAGTTATTTGTGTGCTAGGCACTGTACATACCCATGTCTATCTCATTATGCCACATGTCAGTTGTGGTATCCTTTAATGTGCTGATTAATATAGCCTGGGTGCGCCACTCGGCATCCAAGATACTAAGATTTCAGTCTATTATATTCCTGTGGTGGGACTCTATTTCTATATCTACTACTTGTACAAAGAAAACAAAACAAAATATACTGTATACAGACTGTGCAAGTGTGCATGTGTGTATTCTATGTTTATATGAGTATTTGGCCACATTAGCTATTATTAGGACAATGTTGGAGAGTGTCTGAAAGATTTATTTGCACATACGTAAGTGCATACATTCACCAGCAGATGTTTTAAACATCTGAACTCTGACATGCATTTTTTATGAGCGGTTTTATGAGAATATACAATCCTTTAGTTGCATTGCAGTATGTCAGCATATTATATTACACCTATTTATGTGAAAATGCATAAAATATTTGGAGAGGGTCACTGAAAGGTTACCACTCAACCAAACATCAAGTACACTTGGGGATGAGTTAGTGAAGGTCAGCCAGTTCCAAATCTGTGTTTTCTTTAGCCAGTCAGTCAGGTTAGGTAGATCTTTATATGTGTTACGGCCAGAACCCGAAGTGTGGCCACTTCTAGTTCTGGCCGGCCACTTCGGGTTCTGGCCGGCCAATTTGCGAAGTGGCCGCAGCGCAGCGGCCAATGTTAGAAATGCAAAGCTACACTTATTTTACGGCCATCTCGCTGCGGCCAAATGTATTAAAAGTTGCTTAAATTTAATTAAATATAGCCGGCGGCGATGTGATAGATGAAGCCGCCGGCTTTCGCACTGCCTCCCCCCCCGATTCTCTCCCCCCCGCCTCTCTCCTTGTCCCCGCCTTCCATACAATACGGAGCCGCTGGGAGAGTCGTTCGTCGCGGCAGGGGAAGCAGAGCGGGGAGGCTGCAGACATTGCTTCTGCCAGCGCCCGCTCTGCAGGAACGGCAGGATTCCCCTGCCGCGACGAACGACTCTCGGGGACACGCGTGTCCCCGCCCGGCTGCTCCGTATGTCGTATAGGAGGCAGGGGAGAGGAGAGAGGCGGGGGGGAGGAGGAGAGGAGGAGGAGGCAGTGCGAAAGCCGGCGGCTTCATCTATCACATTGCCGCCGGCTATATTTAATTAAATTAAGCAACTTTTAATACATTTGGCCGCAGCGAGACGGCTGTAAAATAAATGTAAACTTTCCATTTCTAACATTGGCCGCTGCGCTGCGGCCACTTTGCACATTGGCCGGCCAGAACCCGAAGTGGCTGGCCAGAACTAGAAGTGGCCACACTTCGGGTTCTGGCCGTAACATATGTATCTTTTTTCTGATTGGCTCACACAACAGAACATGTACTACTTCCCCCTTTGATCTCCGTCAGCTGGAGTATGACGTTGTAATGATGCACTTGTGGTAGAATAACCTGCAGTATAATATAACCAAAGCTAAAAAAAAAAAAAGTCAGAATTTTTAAATCACATTATTATTTCTGTCTACTATGGAGATAAAAACAAACCAGTCCTATGTGTGTGTCTCTTAATTTTACTCTTGACTGATGAGTTAGGAATTAATTTTCTAAAGGTGCATGGTGTACGCAGATCTGATTTTGATTGGAAAATGTTACCACTTCCATGTAATTAGAAGGAAAACTGAATTTTAATATTTGAATTCGTTGAATACATTCTCATACTCAGGGGCATAGCAACATGGGGTGCAGAGGTTGCGACCGCATCGGGGCCCTTAGGCCAGAGGGGCCCTGCCTCAACTGCAGTATTGTCTCTCTATTGGTCCTGTGCTCATAATAATTACTTCACTCTTCTTCCAGCACAAGCGCAGTCATATTGCGCCTGCACAAGTACAAGCAGCTCCATGCTACTGTGCAGATGCAGCACGGCCGCGCTCATGCATGAAAAGAAGCATGGCCCGGATCGTCCTGAGGGTCCCAGCAAGCAACGATTGGGGCGTGGAAGACTCAGGATGCCTCTGGAGGTCCAAAGGCTTTCCTCTTCTTAGGTCCTTTAAGTCCCACAGTTCCCAACGCAATCGCACGCACCCGAACGGGGAGATTAAGCTGTTGTATGCCATGGCAATTGGCTCCTTATCACATGATCACTACAATCTTGATCGCAGTGACCATCAAGTGGTGGGGCAGCAGAAGGAAAGAACAAGAGGACCTACTCTCCCCTCCTGACGGTCCTCCGGTGATCGTCACTGCCTCTCTGCTCTCCTCAGCATCCAGCCTTGCACTGCCTTTAGTGTCAGGTCCTGGCTTGATGACGTCATCAAGCCTGATCCCGGAACTTAGCGCCGGCAGTACGAGGCTGAATGCCGGGGAGAGAGGAGGCAGGGAGAACTGCTCCTTGTTGGATCTGGGGAGGTGAGTAATGCCTGCTAGCAAGGAGGCGGGGGGCGGAGCAAGTGCCGGGGAAAATGATCGGAGCCGCCAGGATTCGGCTCATTTCGGACATTGGCCGTAGCGCCGTGGCCACTTTGCACATTGACCGGCCAGAACCCGAAGTGGCCAGCCACAACGCAAAGTGGCCAAACTTCGGGTTCTGGCCGTAACATATGCAAACTGCGCTAAATAAACAGATTATATTCATTGTGCTATGTTTCCTTATTATAAATTTCCTTTGTGGCCCCACCCTGCTCGACATTGGAAGTTATTATGTGTCTTGATTAATTTGAATAACAAGGTTCCTGTTTTATTCCTATGCTTTTATTGTTGACATTGAAGCACACATCCAGTTCCATAGCAATAATCGTTAATTTTGATGTATCAGCCTCTGTTAAACTATTTGTCATAGACACAGCAAAGCAATCAATAAAAATCCCTTGATAGCATGCTGACTCATGTGACCGATGACTTTCTGCAAATGCAAAGAGTGTCAAGACTCACACCATCCAAAGATTTACTGGTGACAGAATATCCTGCCAAGAGTATTGACATTACTGCTTGCCAAGGGACCTGGCATCTTCTGTTTGCAACACAGGTTATAACCAAACTGAAATTTAAAAAAAGTTCAACATTTTGAAAAGTCACAGCGGTAACGATGATTAAAGTCCTACATTGTGAAATAACATTTATTAGTTATTTAGACATTCTTCATAAAACTGTGGGTGACAATGCTAATTGCAGCCACTGTCCCTTACTTGAGGACTTCTTTCTGCCTTGTTCTGCGACTGTTCATTGGCTCAAAAGGCTATTACAGAGGTTCAGGAAATAAAGCTTCATACACATGTATGAGGACTGTCACCCAAGAGGTATCAGGACTCGATCCACATGACAGAGCGAGGAACGAGGATGTACAGATGTGTTGCTAGCCTCCGGACTAGCAAAATAATCTGTTGCTATTTGGGGCTAAAGGAAACCTGAGATGGGGGGAAATTTATACATACCTTGGGCTTCCTCCAGCCCCCTTTAGGCTGATCACTTTTTCGCTGTCTCCCCAGGCTGCTCCGATCCCCCACTGGATTGCCCGGTACGTTGCTGAAGTCACATTTAGCCATGCATGCGTAGCCCGGCTACGTGCATGTTCCCGTCACCATTTTGCACGCTCCCGTCACTGTTTTGCGCCTGCGTAGTGCTACTGTGCAGGCTCAGAATACTCCCGGCTACATGAGCACGATGGGAGAGAGCACGCGGCTGGACTGTGCCTGCGCTGACTGGAGCTGACTGGCGGATTTACCGGGGCTGCCTAGCAGGGGAGCTAGATGAACTGGGCAGGGGTTTTCCTAATCAGGGAAAATTTGCTACGTATACTGGGGCGAGCACACTTAGGGGGGAAGGGGAGCACTTCGGAACCTCCACCTCTAGTGCTGGAGAACATTGTCTCAGCCCTGAATCGTTCCATAGTCCTAGTCTATTGTCCTACCATATTATTATTATGTATTTACTAGTAAAAAGGCCCGCCCGTTAAAAAACGGGCGCTAGGTCACAGCCGCTAACCACCCCCCCCCCCACACACACACGCCCCCGCAATGTGCACACATACGCGTCCTGCTTGCTTGTTCCCCACCACTGTCTGAAGTATATGCACACAGGAAGCTGCTTGCTTGGCATTTGGAAAAAGTTGTTATTTCCCAGAATGCAATGAGAACCTCTGTGAACCACACACAGCAGACTGTCAGATCCGGCCCTGTGTCCTAACTGCCCTGGCTGCGCACATCCTCAGTACAAAACAGCCAGGTACACACAACCATTCAGTTGATGACGCAGGGACACTTGCATTTTATTGTATAGGATATAGCACTGACATCTTCTGCGGGTGCTTTACAGAGTATATAGTCAGGTCACTAACTGTCACCCAGAGAAGCTCCCTAATCCCTGCCATAGTCAGTCAACGTCTTATGTTTCTATTGTGGTCTAAGGCCAATTTTTTTGTGGAACCAATTAACCTAACTATATATATATATATATATATATATATATATATATATATATATATATATATATACACGTACAATAGTGTGAGTGGTAACTAAAGTACCAGTTTTCTGCCTAATTATAAATAGGTGTCTTAAGCTAAGTACACACATACAATTATTTTAAACATGGATTGGGAAACGATCCCTTGGGTGACAATTCTGGACCGATGCTGTACAGACGCATTGCTAACCTTCAGGCTATCAATGTGTTCTGTTGCTATTAAGCGGCAGAGATGTGGATCAGTGCAGGATAGATCGCCAACTGCAGAAGGGGCAGCAAAAAAAATTATCGTCATCCAAAGCAGCCATTATCGGCCATTTCAGCTGACTTTTATATAATGTGTGTAGATACCTTAACAACTTCACCACTGAGGGATTTTCTCCCTTAAACACCCGAGCAATTTCCACCTTTCAGCTCTCCTTCCATTCATTCACCAATAACTTTATCACTACTCCTCACAACAACATTATCTATAGCTTATTTTCACCACCAATTAGGCTTTCTTTGGGTGGTGCATAATGCTAAGAATAATTTTATTCTAAATGCATTTTAAAGGGAATAATACAAAAAAAAAAGAAAATAAAAAAATTCGTAATTTCTCAGATTTCAGCCATTATAGTTTTTAATAATACCTGCTACCATAATTAAAACCCACATATTTTATTTGCTGATTTGTCCCGGCAGTTTAAATCATGTCGCTATCACAATGTATGGTGCCAATATTTTATTTGGAAATAAAGGTGCATTTTTTCAGTTTTGTTTCCATCACTATTTACAAGCCCATAATTTTAAAAATAGCAGTGAAATACCCTCTTGACATACATATTAAAATAGTTAAGTCCCTGAAGTAACTATTTATGTATTTTTTAATTGTCTTTTTTATGCAAAAAATGTTTTTAATTTTAAATGTAATTGTGGGTCTTTTTTATTAAAAGAATGTATGTAGGTGTAATTTTACTATTTGGCCACAAGATGTCCTAAGTCATTTTTTTTCCTAAGCGTCCTGTAAGCATACTATTGCGCTTACAGGAAGTAAAGCGTAGATGTGTAAAATAATTTTTTTCACATTCAGTGATCTCCGGGCTAACGGGTGACGGTGACCACGCGCGCGGGAACGAACACACAAGCAAGCAGGAGCGCAGACAGCGGTGGCCGCGGTGGGGATGCATATATCTACGCCCCAGGTGTTGAAGTGAAGTCTGCCGGGGTGTAGATATACTGTCTGGGGGTGCAGCAGTAGTTAAAGTATACCTGAACTGAGAGTGATATGGAAGCTGACATATTTCTTTTTAAACAATGCAGACTGTCTGGCTTTGCTACTGAATCTCTGTTTCTAATACTCTTATACCCTGAAAAAGCATGCAGATCAGATGTTTCTGACTGAAGTCTGACTGGCTTAGGGCATTCTTGTTTCAGTTGTGTGACTCAGACACTACTGCAGCCAAAGAGATCTGCAAGACTGCCAGTTAACTAGTATTGTTTAAAAGGAAATAAATATGGCAGCCACCATATCCATGACTCTGAAGCAAAAAAAAAAAAAAAAGATACTTGCCTAAGGAAAGGGAAGGCTCTGGGTCCTACAGAGCCTCCCCGTTCCTATCACGGTCTCCTCATTCCAGTACTAGGTCCACCATTAGCAGACTTCAAGTGACGGATTAAAGCCTGCTCTCTGCCGCTACAGGAGGCTTCGGAAGTCTTCGGGAGCCCGAGTGCTCCTGAAGACGGGCCGCTCCATACTGTGCATGCGCGAGCACGCTCTCCCGCGCACATGCGCAGTACGGAGTAACTCCGGGAGCCAGCACTGGAACACGGGGACCGTGAGAGTAATGGATGTGAAGGCTCTTATAGGACCCAGAGTCTTCCCTCTCCTTAGGTAAGTATCTGTTTTTGTTTGTTTTTTTTTTAGCTTCAGACTCCCTTTAAGGACTTCCGAGGCCAAAATTACTAAAATGACACTTTACCTTTTTATTATCAGAATTCACGGAGGACGCCCTGCTCGTCCTCCTATCCCTTCCGCCGTCAATCTACAGCTTTCAGTTTCCCCAGGGCTTTGCCCAACCCCACCAAATGGGTCGCATTCATTCCACCACTAAGATGACCGCCGCCTTGATCCGTGGCTGCGCAGTACGCTTTGCCTCGAGTGCGGCTGCGCAGCCTTTAGCCCACCTCCAGCCGCGTAGTGCTTCCCGGCATCCTCCTGAAGCGTACGTCAGGCGCGGCTGGAGGCGTTCTAAAGGCTGCGCAGTCGCAATCGCGGCAAAGCGGACTGCGCAGCCACGGATCAAGGCGGCGGCCATCTTAGTGGTGGAATGGATGCGACCCGTTCGGTGGGGTCAGGCAGAGCCCTTGGGAACCGAAAGCTGTAGATTGACGGCGGAAGGGAGCGGAGGACGAGCTCTGTGGATTCTGATAATAAAAAGGTAAAGTGTCATTTTAGTAATTTTGGCCTAGGAAGTCCTTTAACCACTTCACCACTGAGGGGTTTTACCCCCTGACCACCAGAGCAATTTTCACCTTTCAGCGCTCCTTCCATTCATTCGTCTATAACTTTATTATTACTTATCCCAATGAAATGAACTATATCTTGTTTTTTTTGCCACCAATTAGGCTTTCTTTAGGTGGGACATTATGCCAAGAATTATTTTATTCTAAATGTGTTTTAATGGGGAAATAGGAAAAAATGTGGGAAAAAATTATTATTTTTCAGTTTTCGGCCATTATAGTTTTTAAATAAAGCATGCTACTGTAATTAAAACCCATGAAATGTATTAACCCATTTGTCCCGGTTATAAAACCATTTAAATTATGTCCCTATCACAATGTTTGGCGACAATATTTTATTTGGAAATAAAGGTGCATTTTTTTCAGTTTTGCATCCATACCTAATTACAAGCCCGCAGTTTATAAAGTAACAGTGTTATACCCTCTTGACATAAATATTTAAAAAGTTCAGTCCCTAAGGTAAGTATTTATGTTTTTTTTTTATTGTATTTTTTTTTTTTTAATTACAAAAAAAAAATAAAAATTGGGGAGTGTGGGAGGTAATGAGTTAATTTATTGTGTAAATGTAATGTTTGTATATGTAAAATGCTTTTAGGGTGTAGTTTACTATTTGGCCACAAGATGGCCACAGAGTGTTTGTTTACATGCGACCTGTAAGTGTCCGGAAGGACGCTTACAGGAAGCAGTAGGAGGCTGGGAGACGCACAATGATCTCGCTGTTTCTGAAAGAAGCAGCAGATCATTGAGGGGGCTAGATCAACGAACGGGAATGGATTTTCCCGTTCATTGATCTCCGGGCGAGCGGGCGGCGGCGTGCACGAGCGGCAGGTGCGCGCGCACGAGCGGCGGGAGCGCGTACAGCGGCGGTAGCGCGGAAGGTACGGATTTCTCCGTCCCTGGTTTTTTAGGAGGGAAAAAAGGGGCGGAGAAATTCGTACCGCTGGGGGTAAAGTGGTTAAAGTTTTCCTGGCAGTTGTCTCTAGCTCTCAATTGTTATCAATCCCTTTTCTAGTGATTTCACGACTGTCAGGTGTCTTACCTAAGTCATATAACTGCTTTCATCTCGTGTATCTACAGTATGTCAGCAATAGCACCAGTCACACAAAACAGTGTCTTGAGGTGTGTGCGTGCGCAGTGTGTACATACAGTACTGTATATATATCCTCTTAGTTTAAATTCTTTGATTGATTAAGAGAGCATGATTTAGGTATTAGCTAAATTAACAGATAAGCTAGGGCACAAAAACTTGGCTTGACCTGTGAAAGGAACATGGCATACTTAAGTATTTCCGAAAGACGCTGTGTTTTATGAGGAAGAACATATATTGTTAATGTTTCCAGAACACGCCAGTGCATTCATGGAACAATAATGATTTCTATCTTTGAAGTTGGACTGTGGTGAAAGCTGTCTCAGCGTTCCCTCCAATAAATCATTCTCTTTATTTCGCCCACAATCTAGTGCTATCTCCAGCAGTGATGTGCTATTTGAAGCCAAGGTCTCAATTTTCTGTATACATGCTGTATGTCCTCTTTTAATCTTTCTAAAGTACATGAGAGAATACTTGTCTCATGTCTTCCTAATGAAATGTCCAGGTTGCAGAGCGATATTGATCCCACAGAGGGGAAATGTCAATCTGCTTCCTGTAAAATGCCACTTATTTCAAACAAGTTTTTACAATAGATGTTGATCATTACTTTATTCCTATAAGCTCTCTTAATGATAAAAAAATAGTACTCAGTACTATATTATGCTTTATAAATACAAATTTCTACATGCCTCCAAAGGGAAGGGGAGGGGAGATTGCAAAAACAGCATGATTGCAATTACCATTTCTCCTGAGTTCTCTCATTTTACCTGTAACAATTGAAAAAGTTATAAAAAGGAGGTAGGAATTAAAGAGAAACCGTAACCAAGAATTGAACTTCATCCCAATCTCAGTAGCTGATACCCCCTTTCCCATGAGAAATATTTTCCTTTTCTCAAATGGATCATCGGGGGGGGGGGGGGGGGGGGGCCTGTATGGCTAATATTGTGGTGAAACCCCTCCCACAGTCTGATGTCAGGGCCATGGTCCTGACAGTTTCCTGTCTGTGAACCTCATTGCATTGTGGGAAATAGCTGTTTACAGCTTTCCAACTGGCAAAAAAGCAAGCAGCATCTCCTTCCACTAACATCACCTGCCAGCAGTAAAAATGTCACCATGTGATAAATGTCAAACACTGACTAAATCATTTATACATAATTATTGTAAAAATTAAGCACTTTTTTATTAGATTATTTTCACTGAAGTTCCTCTTTAAACCATACTTACTTTGAGTTTTTTCTTGCTTGCTGCTGGTAGCTTAAAAGGTATTGTATGAACCTCCCTGGCGGTAATCCCAAGTGTAGCTTGGGCCAGCCACCGGGAGTTCAATGCAAAGTATAGTGCACAGCGGATGCTTTTACTCACCTCCCGGGGGGATCCAGACATTGGTAGCCGTTCTCCTTCCTGTCCACCGAGGCTCTGAATCACTCTGGTGAGACCGTGAGACCGCCGTTATCAGTCTCATTACAGAGCTACAGAGCCACCCCGAGGACAGAGGTAAAATTGCAGCGCTGGAGCCAAGGGAGGTGAGTGAGAGCAGGGGCTGCTGCAGAGACTCTGGCGGCATTGATAGGGTCTCTCTAATTTTGCAACATACACTACCTTGACAGCATAAGTAACTGTAAAATTGCTGTGCAATTTCTTTGCGCACAGCAACTTTCCTGAAGTTTTGTGAATATGGCTCTCTGTGCATTAAATAGTTAATGGGCGTTAATTTGAGCAGTATGACGTTACACGCCTAATCTTTTATTTACACCTGTAAATTTTTTCTCATGTACGGTAAAATAACATGTTGTTACAAGACTGGACAGAGGACTAAGGGATGACCACAGCTTTCAGCAATACTGACACTGAGACCAAATACTGTATATTCTGGCATATAAGATTACTTTTTAACCCAGGAAAATCTTCTCAACAGTTGGGGGTTGTCTTATACGCTGGGTTTCATCTAACAGGCTGGTTGCTAAAACTTCTGAGCCGGACTGGAGAATCTGCGTTTGTCGCATATGGTGGGGGGAGCTCAAAAACATCCGCGTCCGCATTCCCACCGTATGCAGCGACTGTATGAAAGCAGTAAGGGCGGTGCTGTACAAGTATGGTAGCAGAAAATCCACTCACCAGGATTCCTGGTAAGAAGTGACAGTTGATGAGGTGCCGGAGAATCTCACTGGGATGGTTTAAGTGAAGGGTGGAGCAAGCTGAGGCAGTCCGGGTAACCCAGGGTAAGGAAAAAAGAAATAGAGAGGTGCTGTGCCCAGGAAAACACACCTCTTTCACCCATCTGGCCCGCCCTTGTATGCTATTACCGTACCGCCTTCTCTGCCTCTCAGATCTCACTCCTGAAGACTGCAGTGAAGCGGTGCAGGCGCATATGTACAAGATTTGAGAGGCAAAGAAGGAGGTAATAGTATACAACGGTGGGCCAGATGGGTGAAAGAGGCATGTTTGCGCTATCGCTCTGATAGTCTTGGAGACAGGGATAGCTGACCAATCCAAGCAGGCTTTGTATACAACAACCTGCCAATTGCTGGTAAAGAACATCGCTTACCGTGATTGGCTGGTTGTTGTATACTGGGTACCACATACAGTACAGCACCAGTATCTGTACCTGTTTATACAGTATAGCACCAGTACATACAGCACAGCATACAAATGTCCAAGAGTCAAGAGGGGTAGTTTTATAGGGCGAGTATATCCAAAAATATATCCTAAAAGTTGGGGGTTGTCTTATATGCTGGAATATACAGTATATCCTGCAAAGTTAGGTTTGGCAACAGGTGAGAGGGCACAGGTACAGGTACAGATCAAGGAATAGATTCAGGTGTGTCCAGTGACTCGGGTCACACAGTACAAAGTTCTGGCACTGATAAGTTCTTGCTGGGCTCTTAAACAGAGAAGTCACATCAGCTGCATGATTAGGCCAAGGAAATAAAAGTTCTGTCTCCAGACATGATACAGTCATCTGCTGGTGAACCGTGAAAATCCAGGGCAGGCAGAATCAGGATAGAGCCACCTGCTGGTGGACAGTGAAAGTCCAGGGCAGTCAAAGTCAATACTGCCACCAGCAGGCAGTAAATGGTTCCTAACACATCTAAATCCATGCGTTACATAATGCTGCTAACAATAGACCCTGCAAAGGATGCAGCTGCAGGGGGGCCCAGAAGCCTTAGGGGGTCCTGTGAGGGGGGAGAAGTTTGGTTTCCTTGTCCTGATAGACTGACAACTAAAGGCACAGAGAAAAAACAGGGCCAATTTTAGGGGGAACCAATTAACTTATCCGTTTGTTTTTGGAATGTGGGAGGAAACCTGAGTGCCCGGAGGAAACCCACGAACATACAAACTCTTTGCAGATAGTGCCCTGGCTGGGATTTGAACCAGGGACCCAGCGCTGCAAGGCAAGAGAGCTAACCACTACGCCACCGTGCTGCCCAGTCATTCAAGCAGGGATGATATCCTGTAAAACAGGCCCACAGTACCTTACACCAATTGGCGCTAGGGGGTCCTGGGGCTGCCATGCCCACCGGCTTGACGCGGTTGGCTAGAGGTTAAGGATATGCAAGCTGCAAACCAATAAAATATACCATATGGCAGCACAGTAATAATAATATTTTACAAAAATACTGCAGAGACTATTTGTAAAGTGCCTCTGCATAGAAATAAGACTCATTACTGTAGGAGTACAATCAAAAAAAGCCACAGTGGCCATACATGCAAGGATGAGATGTTAGTGATATACAATGGGATGCGAAAGTTTGGGCAACCTTGTTAATCATTATTTATTTATTTATTCAAGTATTTATATAGCGCCAACATATTACGCAGCGCTGTACAGAGTTTATTGTCTTGTCACTAACTGTCCCTCAGAGGGGCTCACAATCTAGTCCCTACCATTGTCATATGTATCGTGTAGTGTATTTATTGTAGACTAGGGCCAATTTAGGGGTGAGCCAATTAACTTATTTGTATGTTTTTGGAATGTGGGAGAAAACCGGAGTGCCCGGAGGAAACCCACACAGACACGGGAGAACATACAAACTCCTTGCAAGGCGAGAGCGCTAACCACTATGCCACTGTGCTGATCATGATGATTTTCCTGTATAAATCGTTGGTTATTACGAACAAAAATGTCAGTTAAATATATCATATAGGAGACACACACAGTGATATTTGAGAAGTGAAATGAAGTTTATTGGATTCACAGAAAGTGTACATTAATTGTTTAAACAATATTAGGCAGGTGCATAAATTTGGGCACCACAAAAAATAAATAAAATCAATATTTAGTAGATCCTCCTTTTGCAGAAATTACAGCCTCTAAAAGCTTCCTGTAGGTTCCAGTGAGAGTCTGGATTCTGGTTGAAGGTATTTTGGACCATTCCTCTTTACAAAACATCTCTAGTTCATTCAGGTTTGATGGCTTCTGAGCATGGACTGCTCTCTTTTAACTCACACCACAGATTTTCAATTATATTCAGGTCTGGAGACTGAGTTGGCCATTAGAGAACGTTGTACTTGTTCCTCTGCATTAATGCCTTAGTGGATTTTGAGCAGTGTTTAGGGTCGCTGTCTTGTTGAAAGATCCAGCCCCGGCGCAGCTTCAGCTTTGTAACTGATTCCTGGACATTGTTCTCCAGAATCTGCTGATACTGAGTGGAAACATTGCGTCACTCAACTTAGACAAGATTCCCAGTCCCTGCACTGGCCACACAGCCCCACAGCATGATGGAAACACCACCATATTTTACTGTAGGTAGCAAGTGTTTTTCTTGGAATGCTGTGTTCTTTTTCCTCCATGCATAATGTCCCTTGTTATGCCCAAATAACTCAATTGTTGTTTCATCAGTCCACAGCACCTTATTCTAAAATGAAGCTGGCTTGTCCAAATGTACTTTAGCATACCTCAAGCAGCTCTGTTTGTGCTGTGGGTGGAGAAAAGGCTTCCTCTGCATCACTTTCGCATACAGCATCTCTTTGTGTAAAGTGCACCAAATGATTGAACGATGCACAGTGACTCCATCTGCAGCAAGCTGATGTTGTAGGTCTTTGGTGCTGGTCTGTGGGTTGACTCTAAATGTTCTCACCATTCGTCACTTCTGTTTATCCGAGATTTTTCTTGGTCTGCCACTTCGAGCCTTAACTGCAACTGAGCCTGTGGTCTTCCATTTCCTCAATATGTTCCTAACTGTGGAAACAGAGAGCTGAAATCTCTGAGATAGCTTTCTGTATCCTTTCCCTATACCGTGATGGTGAACAATCTTTATCTTCAGGTCATTTGAGAGTAGTTTTGAGACCCCCATGTTGCTACACTTCAGATAAAATTAAAAGAGGAGGGAAACTTACAATTTACCCCCTTAAATACTCTTTCTCATAATTGGATTCACCTGTGTATGTAGGTCAGGGGTCAGTGAGCTTACCAAGCCAATTTGAGTTCCAATAATTAGTTCTAAAGGTTTTAGAATCAATAAAATGACAACAGTGCCCAAATTTATGCACCTGCCTAATTTTATTTAAACAATTAATGCGCACTTTCTGTAAATCTAATAAACTTCATTTCACTTCTCAAATATCACTGTGTCACCTATATGATATATTTAACTGACATTTTTTTTCGTAACAACCAATGATTTATACAGGAAAATCATTACGATTAACAAGGTTGCCCAGACTTTCGCATCCCACTGTATTTTATATATATACTTTGTTTGCACGGTTGCCTGTTATTACAAAACATGTCTAGCCAGAGTAGGCTGCCTGCTCCAGACAAAAAAACATTGCCTTGAGTTTTGTATGCTGTAAGAGCCTACATTAGAGCATCCGGTTTATAACAACACTTCACATTTGCCAAATAATGTGAAACAGTGGCAAAACACCTGTCATTGTTAATTAGCCCAACTGGTTGGTAGTGGACTAAACGTAGCTCCTAGCTGCTAAATATGCAAACAGAACAGTGACTCACTCAGGAGATCAGTATAGTGTCTGTGACAAATTCTGTCTCCATACAGGTTGCTAAGCAGAAGTGTTACTATACAATCACCCTCCATGCAGCATTCGTAAATAATATCTATAGGCACTGATCTAAAAATACCGTCTAATAACTTAACGATTAGATTGCTTAACTGTTACATTGTTGTGTGAATTGAGACTTCTGCTGTTAAAAAACATGTCTTTTTTTATTTGTTTGTTTGCAACAATGAATTAGTATCAGCCACTGAGGGCAGGGCTGTTACTGCATAGATAGCTTTGTAAACAGATTATCATGGATCTTCTTTTTGTCACTGAGTCCCTAAGTGGTGGAAAGCGCTGCACACAGGAGGAAGGGGCACAAAGTGGTCTCAGCTCCTCTAATTTCCCCTCTCCTCTGATATATAGAAGACATTATTGTAGAGACACAACTGTGAGGACACTCCCCAGCAAAGTTTAAACTCTGCTCTATTTTTTCTGATCAGATGGAAATAATTTAGCTAACAAAAACAGAAATGTTATTTTTTTCACAGATATGTTCTGTTTCCCATTTGAAGAAGGAGCTGGTGTTGGAGCAGAAATTTTCTTTTAAACTATACCAAGTGCCTGGCAGCCCTGCTGATCTATTTGGCTGCAGTAGCAGGCGTGTCGCTAGGGGGTTTGATCTGGGGCACTATCCTGTACCTGTTGCCATGGTGCCACAAATACATTCTGTCCGGGTGCCCCTGTGGGCCTCTTGCTTTTCAAAATTAAATTATGGGGCCTCCCTCCTGCTGCAGTGTGCCAGCTCCCAGTCCCCGCTCCTGCCTCATCATCAAACCTCAGATCGCAGCGACTGGAGAAGGCAGAGCAGGATGCACACTACCCAAACATGGGTATACTTCAAATGTGGAAGTGACTTCATTGGTCACTTCCTGCATGTGAAGTGTACCGGGTCTGGGTGGGTAATGCGCATCCTGCTCACCCCAGTCACAGCGATCTGAGGTCTGTAGCGCTGCAACCAGCCCTTCCACCCAGCAAAGCCCCCCGCCCAGCTTAGCAAAGCCTCCATCCCAGCAAAGCAAAGCCTCTGGGCCCCAGCAAAGCAAAGCAAAGCCCAGCAAAGACCCGAGGCCCCAGCCCAGCCTAGCAAATCCCCAAGGCCCCAGCCCAGTCTAGCAAAGCCCCCAGCCCAGCAAAGCCCCCAGCTAAGCCTAGCAAAGCCCCCAGCAAAGTAGAGCCCCCGGGCCCCAGCCCAGCATAGCAAAGCCCCCATGCCCAGCAAAGCAAAGCTCCCAGCAAAGCAAAGCCACTGGGCCCCAGCCCAGCAAAGCCCCTGGGCCACAGCTCAGCAAAGCCCCCAGCCCAGCAAAGCCCCCAGCCCAGCAAAGCCTCCAGCTCAGCAAAGTCCCCGTGCCCTAGCCCAACAAAGCCACTAGCTCAGAAAAAATGTAGCCTCCAGCCCAGCAAAGCAAAGCCCCCAGTCCAGCAAAGCCCCTGACCCAGCAAAGCCCCCAGCAAAGCAAAGCCCTGGGGCCCCAGCCCAGCAAAGCCCCCAATCCAGCAAAGTGTCCAGCAAAGTAAAGCCCCAGCCTAGCAAAGCTCCCAGCTTAGCAAAGCCTAGTAAAGCCCCCAGCCCAGCAAAGCACCCATAAAGGCCCCAGCCCAGCCTAGCAAATCCCCAAGGCCCCAGCCCAGTCTAGCAAAGCCCCCAGCCCAGCAAAGCAAAGCCCCCAGCCCAGAAAAGCAAAGCCTCCAGCTAAGCTTAGCAAAGCCCCCAGCAAAGCAGAGCCCCCATGCCCCAGCCCAGCACAGCAAAGCCCCCATGCCCAGCAAAGCAAAGCTCCCAGGATAGCAAAGCCCCCGGGCCCCAGCCCAGCAAAGCCCCTGGGCCACAGCCCAGCAAAGCCCCCAGCCCAGCAAAGCCCCTGACCCAGCAAAGCCCCCAGCAAAGCAAAGCCCCCGGGCCCCAGCCCAGCAAAGCACAGCCCCCAGCCCTGCCTAGCAAAGCCCCCAGCAAAGCAAAGCCCCCGGGGCCCGAGCCCAGCAAAGCCCCCAATCCAACAAAGTGTCCAGCAAAGTAAAGCCCCCAACAAAGCAAAGCCCCCAGCCTAGCAAAGTCCCCAGCTTAGCAAAGCCTAGTAAAGCCCCCAGCCCAGCAAAGCACCCAGAAATGCCCCTAGCCCAGCAAAGCCCCCACCCCAGCAAAGCCCATAGGCTGCAGCCCAGCAAAGCACAACCCCCAGCCCAGCCTAGCAAAGCCCCCAGCAAAGCAAAGCCCCCGGGGCCCAGCCCAGCAATGCCCTCATCCCAGCAAAGCGTGCAGCTAAGCAAAGCCCTCAGCTCAGCAAAGCCTAGTAAAGCCCCCAGCCCAGCAAAGCACCCAGAAATGCCCCTTGCCCGGCAAAACCCTCACCCCAGCAAATTGCCCAGGAAAGCCCCAGGCCCAGCGCCCAGCAAAGCCATGCCGGGTCAGAATCACTGCCAACCAGTCCAGCACAGCATCACTGCCAGCCAGGCCAGCACAGCATCACCACCAGCCAGGCAGCTCAGCATCATAGCATCACCACCAGCCAGGCCTCAGCATCACCACCCGTGAGGCCTCAGCATCACCACCAGCCAGGCAGCTCAGCATCATAGCATCACCAACAGCAAGCCCAGTATAACTGCCAGCGGAGGACAAGACAGAAGCCAGGTGAAGGGCTTATTTGTGTGAAATACTACCTATCTAATATATTTAAGTTACACCGCTGCTAGGTTCATGTACATTTGACCACACCCATGACCACGCCCACTTTCCACGACATGACCATGACACTTTAAATCACTCTTGATGCTCAGGGGTGTCCCGGATCTCTTAGGAACCTAGCAACGCCCCTGTGCAGTAGTATATGAGTAATACCAGAAACAAGCATGCGACTAATCTTGTCAAATCCTAAATACCAGAGCACATATGCAATAACTTTTTCACCTGAGTTATCTCCTAGGAAATAAATTTAATCTTCTCTTTAAACTAACTTTTCAGCATTTTACAATTGAAAAAGTACCCAAAGGTTGGTGAAAAGTACTTTCAAATTTATTTGGAGTATTTTCTTGCTTGCTGGTGGCTTAAAAGGCAAGTTGTAAAAATATCACCAAGGAGACAATCTTTTGCAAAAATATTGTTTTATAATCTTTAATGTTCAAAAATACACCAAAATACTCTTCAATGGTTATAGACACATGTCCATTCAATGACAATAATAAGCAACCAAGGCCTATGAAAGTTTGAATTGATAAAGGATAGTATTTTCTTTAGGCAATAACGTCAACTTGTTTCGAGTCTACTGACTCTTCTTCAGGCCTTATAAATAAATGTATATCTGATAAAGATCAGATTGAAAATAACCATAGAGTATATGCTAAAACCTTGGATTGAGAGTAACTTGGTTTAACCACTTCAGGACCAGCACCCTCTGCCCCCTTAACCACTTGAGGACCGTGGGCTTTAACCCCCTTAAGGACCAGGCACTTTTTTTCCATTCAGACCACTGCAGCTTTCACGGTTTATTGCTCGCTCATACAACCTACCACCTAAATGAATTTTACCTCCTTTTCTTGTCACTAATAAAGCTTTCTTTTGGTGCTATTTGATTGCTGCTGCGATTTTTACTTTTTATTATATTCATCAAAAAAGACATGAATTTTGGCAAAAAAATGATTTTTTTTAACTTTCTGTGCTGACATTTTTCAAATAAAGTAAAATTTCTGTATACATGCAGTGCGAAAAATGTGGACAAACATGTTTTTGATGAAAAAAAAACCATTCAGCCTATATTTATTGGTTTGGGTAAAAGTTATAGCATTTACAAACTATGGTGCAAAAAGTGAATTTTCCCATTTTCAAGCATCTATGACTTTTCTGACCTCCTGTCATGTTTCATGAGAGGCTAGAATTCCAGGATAGTATAAATACCCCCCAAATGACCCCATTTTGGAAAGAAGACATCCCAAAGTATTCACTGAGAGGCATAGTGAGTTCATAGAAGATATTATTTTTTGTCACAAGTAAGCGGAAAATGACACTTTGTGACACAAAAAAAAAAAGTTTCCATTTCTTCTAACTTGCGACAAAAAAAATGAAATCTGCCACGGACTTACCATGCCCCTCTCTGAATACCTTGAAGTGTCTACTTTCCAAAATGGGGTCATTTGTGGGGTGTGTTTACTGTCCTGGCATTTTGGGCGGTGCCTAATTGTAAGCACCCCTGTAAAGCCTAAAGGTGCTCATTGGACTTTGGACCCCTTAGCGCAGTTAGGCTGCAAAAAAGTGCCACACATGTGGTATTGCCGTACTCAGGAGAAGTAGTACAATGTGTTTTGAGGTGTATTTTTACACATACCCATGCTGGGTGGGAGAAATATCTCTGTAAATGACAATTTCTTGATTTTTTTTACACACAATTGTCCATTTACAGAGAGATTTCTCTCACCCAGCATGGGTATGTGTAAAAATACACCCCAAAACACATTGTACTACTTCTCCCGAGTATGGCGATACCACATGTGTGGCACTTTTTTGCACCCTAACTGTGCTAAGGGGCCCAAAGTCCAATGAGTACCTTTAGGATTTCACAGGTCATTTTGCGGAATTTGATTTCCAGACTACTCCTCACGGTTTAGGGCCCCTAAAATGCCAGGGCAGTATAGGAACCCTGCAAATGACCCCATTTTAGAAAGAAAACACCCCAAGGTATTCCGTTAGGAGTATGGTGAGTTCATAGAAGATTTTATTTTTTGTCACAAGTTAGCGGAAATTGATTTGTATTGTTTTTTTTCACAAAGTGTCACTTTCCGCTAACTTGTGACAAAAAATAAAATCTTCTATGAACTCACCATAGTCCTAACAGAATACCTTGGGGTGTCTTCTTTCTAAAATGGGGTCATTTGTGGGGTTCCTATACTGCCATTGCATTTTAGGGGCCCTAAACCATGAGTAGTCTGGAAATCAAATGCCGCAAAATGACCTGTGAAATCCTAAAGGTACTCATTGGACTTTGGGCCCCTTAGCACAGTTAGGGTGCAAAAAAGTGCCACACATGTGGTATTGCCGTACTCGGGAGAAGTGGTATAATGTGTTTTGGGGTGTATTTTTACACATGCTGGGTGGGAGAAATCTCTCTGTAAATGACAATCTTTTGATTTTTTTACACACAATTGTCCATTTACAGAGATATTTCTCCCACCCAGCATGGGTATGTGTAAAAATACACCCCAAAACACATTTTACTACTTCTCCCGAGTACGGCGATACCACATGTGTGGCACTTTTTTGCACCCTAACTGCGCTAAGGGGCCCAAAGTCCAATGAGTACCTTTAGGATTTCACAGGTCATTTTTGTTTCAAGACTACTCCTCACGGGTTAGGGCCCCTAAAATGCCGGGGCAGTATAAGAACCCCACTAATGACCCCATTTTAGAAAGAAGACACCCCAAGGTATTCCGTTAGGAGTATGGTGAGTTCATAGAAGATTTTATTTTTGTCACAAGTTAGCGGAAATTGATTTTAATTGTTTTTTTTTCACAAAGTGTCCTTTTCCGCTAACTTGTGACAAAAAATAAAATCTTCTATGAAATCACCATACTCCTAACGGAATACCTTTGGGTGTCTTCTTTCTAGAATGGGGTCATTTGTGGGGCTCCTATACTGCCCTGGCATTTTAGGGGCCCTAAACCGTGAGGAATAGTCTTGAAACCAACAATGTCGCAAAATGACCTGTGAATTCCTAAAGGTACTCATTGGACTTTGGGCCCCTTAGCGCACTTAGGGTGTAAAAAAGTGCCACACATGTGGTACCGCCGTACTCAGGAGAAGTAGTATAATGTGTTTTGTGGTGTATTTTTACACATACCCATGCTGGGTGGGAGAAATCTCTCTGTAAATGACAATCTTTTGATTTTTTTTTACACACAATTGTCCATTTACAGAGAGATTTCTCCCACCCAGCATGGGTATGTGTAAAAATACACCCCAAAACACATTATACTACTTCTCCTGAGTACGGCGATACCACATGTGTGACACTTTTTTGCAGCCTAGGTGCGCTAAGGGGCCCAACGTCCTATTCACAGGTCATTTTGAGGCATTTGTTTTGTAGACTACTCCTCACGGTTTAGGGCCCCTAAAATGCCAGGGCAGTATAGAAACCCCACAAGTGACCCCATTTTAGAAAGAAGACACCCCAAGGTATTCTGTTAGGAGTATGGTGAGTTCATAGAAGATTTTATTTTTTGTCACAAGTTAGTGAAAAATGACACTTTGTGAAAAAAAACAATAAAAATCAATTTCGCTAACTTTTGACAAAAAATAAGATCTTCTATGAACTCGTCATACACCTAACAGAATAGCTTGGGGTGTCTTTTTTTCTAAAATGGGGTCACTTGTGGGGTTCCTATACCGCCCTGGCATTTTACGGGCCCAAAACCGTGAGTAGTCTGGAAACCAAATGTCTCAAAATGACTGTTCAGGGGTATAAGCATCTGAAAATTTTGATGACAGGTGGTCTATGAGGGGGCGAATTTTGTGGAATCGGTCATAAGCAGGGTGGCCTTTTAGATGACAGGTTGTATTGGGCCTGATCTGATGGATAGGAGTGCTAGGGGGTGACAGGAGGTGATTGATGGGTGTCTCAGGGGGTGGTTAGAGGGGAAAATAGATGCAATCAATGCACTGGGGAGGTGATCGGAAGGGGGTCTGAGGGGGATTTGAGGGTTTGGCCGAGTGATCAGGAGCCCACACGGGGCAAATTAGGGCCTGATCTGATGGGTAGGTTTGCTAGGGGGTGACAGGAGGTGATTGATGGGTGTCTCAAGGTGTGATTAGGGGGGGGAATAGATGCAAGCAATGCACTGGCGAGGTGATCAGGGCTGGGGTCTGAGGGCGTTCTGAGGGTATGGGCGGGTGATTGAGTGCCCTAGGGGCAGATAGGGGTCTAATCTGATGGGCAGCAGTGACAGGGGGTGATTGATGGGTAATTAGTGGGTGTTTGGAGGAGAGAACAGATGTAAACACTGCACTTGGGAGGTGATCTGATGTCGGATCTGCGGGCGATCTATTGGTGTGGGTTGGTGATCAGATTGCCCGCAAGGGGCAGGTTAGGGGCTGATTGATGGGTGGCAGTGACAGGGGGTGATTGATGGGTGATCAGTGGGTTATTACAGGGAAGGACAGATGTAAATAATGCCCCAGCGAATTGATAAGGGGGGGGTCTGAGGGCAACCTGAGCGTGTAGGCGGGTGATTGGGTGCCCGCAAGGGGCAGATTAGGGTCTGATCTGATGGGTAACAGTGACAGGTGGTGATAGGGGGTGATTGATGGGTAATTAGTGGGTGTTTAGAGGAGACAATAGATGTAAACACTGCGCTTGGGTGGTGATCTGATGTCGGATCTGCGGGCGATCTATTGGTGTGGGTGGGTGATCAGATTGCCCGCAAGGGGCAGGTTAGGGGCTGATTGATGGGTCGCAGTGAAAGGGGGTGATTGATGGGTGGCAGTGACAGGGGGTGATTGATGGGTGATTGACAGGTGATCAGTGGGTTATTACAGGGAAGCACAGATGTAAATATTGCACTGGCGAATTGATAATGGGGGGGTCTGAGGGCAATCTGAGCATGTAGGCGGGTGATTGGGTGCCCGCATGGGGCAGATTAGGGTCTGATCTGATGGGTAACAGTGACAGGTGGTGATAGGGGGTGATTGATGGGTGATTGATGGGTATTTAGTGGGTGTTTAGAGGAGATAATAGATGTAAATACTGCGCTTGGGTGGTGATCTGATGTCGGATCTGCGGGCGATCTATTGGTGTGGGTGGGTGATCAGATTGCCCGCAAGGGGCAGGTTAGTGGCTGATTTATGGGTGGCAGTGACAGGGGGTGATTGATGGGTGACAGTGACAGGGGGTGATTGATGGGTGATTGACAGGTGATCAGTGGGTTATTACAGGGAAGGACAGATGTAAATACTGCCCTGGCGAATTGATAAGGGGGGGTCTGAGGGCAATCTGAGCGTGTAGGCGGGTGATTGGGTGCCCGCAAGGGGCAGATTAGGGTCTGATCTGATGGGTAACAGTGACAGGTGGTGATAGGGGGTGATTGATGGGTGATTGATGGGTAATTAGTGGGTGTTTAGAGGAGAGAATAGATGTAAACATTGCGCTTGGGTGGTGATCTGATGTTGGATCTGCGGGCGATCTATTGGTGTGGGTGGGTGATCAGATTGCCCGCAAGGGGCAGGTTAGGGGCTGATTGATGGGTGGCAGTGACAGGGGGTGATTGATGGGTGATTGACAGGTGATTGACAGGTGATCAGGGGGATAGATGCATACAGTACACAGGGGGGGATAAAGAAGGGGGCAGGGGGCAGGGGGGGGAAAAAAAATAGCATTGACAGATAGTGACAGGGAGTGATTGATGGGTGATTGGGGGGGTTAATGGGTGCAAACAGGGGTCTGGGGGGTGGGCAGGGGGGGGGGTCTGAGGGGTGCTGTGGGCGATCTGGGGCAGGGGGGGAGAAATCAGTGTGCTTGGGTGCGACATAGGGTGGCTGCAGCCTGCCCTGGTGGTCCCTCGGACACTGGGACCACCAGGGCAGGAGGCAGCCTGTATAATACACTTTGTAAACATTACAAAGTGTATTATACACTTTGTATGCGGCGATCGTCGGGTTAACATCCCGCCGGCGCTTCCGTATGGCCGGCGGGATGTTGCGGCGGGTGAGCGGAGACAGGCGCCGGCGGAGGAACGCGTCACGGATGACGCGATCGCTCCGCCCATGCCCCTACAAGGACCGCCGCCATTTGTCAATACGGCGGTCCTTGCGGGGTCCACTTCCCGGCCGCCAATTGTCAATACGGCGGTCGGGAAGTGGTTAAGGACCAGAGGGTGCTGGTCCAGTAAACCGCCGCTTCCCAACGAATCGACGTGAAAATCCGCCGCTCCCGATGGTCACGCCGCTCTGTCCCCGCTGCAGGCTGCTCTCTCTGCCGTCGCTATGATGGCAGAGCGCTTTGTACCGGTCAGGAGCCATTTTCATTGGCTCCTGACCCTGTCACTCCATGTAAGCCAATGGGAACGGCTTACATGAATGACAGGGCCAGGAGCCAATGAAAACGGCTCCTGCCCGGCTCACAGTGCTCTGTCGTCATAGAGGCGGCAGGGCAGCACATTTCTGCGGAGACCGAGCGGCGACAGTGGCGGAGACGGGCGGGGGCACGCGGTGAATGGGACGTAGAGTTTACATCCGGTCAGAACCGCAGCGCCTCCTGCCATGTCATGACATGTCATTTCATAACAACTGTGCCAATAGTTCTTCTCTCGTTGAGGCTGCAAGATTGCACTTAATGTCACATTTCCATCATGCGACGTCCGTTTCGCATTCTACCGGACGCTTGGTCACACTGCGTTCCACTCCGTAGTGGGAACTAACCAGGAAGTGAAGGCGATCACAAGGAGCAGGTAATCAATAATAATGCTAGATGCCGGTAATTACATCTTGTTACTAACATTAGTTAACTTTTTAGAAGTATCCTAAAATGTTAAATAAGATTAGCTTTAAAAATAGCGCCACAAAATTACGGTGCAGGATGATGCATTACTGGCATTACTGGCATCACGCTGCCCCATAATTTTGCAGCGCTATTTTTAAATGTACGCATCAGAGTTAATATACAGCTCAAATGTTCCCCATAGACAAATCATTGGTTAACCTGATATTCACTCGCATGCTTGAGATCTGAAAATGTAAATTACCTCAGTAGGGAAGTGATAACTATTTCATGTACTTAGATAACCAAATTAGAAAAGGGTTGATTATGCATTTAAGAACCTTGGGGCTTGCAAACCGCATTAAAGTCACATCTGTGCACCGTGTTGTGCTGTAAAGAAACGGACCCAGGAGTGTTGCTCAGCAATTTCAGCATCCTCTAAAGGAGGCATCTGAGAGTGCATGTCATCACATGAATAAATAGAGTGTAAATGGCTAGATTGCATAGCCCAGTTCCGTGCACGATCACATGCCTGGACTGCAGGCAAGTACAAAGTCATGGTAGAGGAGGACCACTTCACAAGGCTCATTGCCATGCAGGCATCAGACAGTCACAGCCGTGAGCAGAGATGTGACATCAGACATGCTTTCTCACCATGCAAGCATTGAAATTGTAATCCTTTCTGCATTTATCATTACACAATACACTTCACAGTGGTAAAAGGTGTCCCATGGCTGTGTATGTACCTTTACAGCATAATATCATGGGAGCTGTGATAGACGAGAAACGAAAAAAAACACAGAGACACCGGGAGCCCCTATAGTGTATTACCTCAGTAAACCGGTATAGAAAAAGGTAAAATATTACTCACAAGTGTGGGTTGCTAATGGGCAACCACTCAAGAAGGCGTGTGGGGAAGTCCCGTCCCCACTCGGTCTTTAGGATCGAAGGTCGCAGCTCCTTTAGAAAAAAGTTTTTTCACCACAAAAATGTGGTAAAAATAACATTCCCAATCTGTGGGATGCTATACATAGACAAGAAGACTGTAGGAGGCGCCCTTGTTGTAGGTTTTTAGGTGTTGTATAGATGCAGAATATAATAGTGACGTATATCGCCTACCTTATGAAACGGCACTTCACTCAGTAGGGGAGATGAATACACATTTATTGGTATAAAGCACTATTATATTCTGCATCTATACAACACCTAAAAACCTACAACAAGGGCGCCTCCTACAGCATAATATCATGTTGGTGAAAAGAGTCCATTAGCTTTAACCTCTTATGGACTGTGGTGTTAAACCCCCCTAGTGACCAGGCAATTTTTTACAAAATAGGCTACTGTAGCTTTAAGGCCCCGCTGCAGGGCTGCACAACTCATTACACAAGTGATTCCCCCCATTCCCCCCACTTTTTGCCCACCAACAGAGCTTTCTGTTGGTGGGCAATGATCTCTCCCAGGATGTTTATTTTTTTTAACTAAATATTTATAGTTGTTGTTTTTTTTTTTAATAAGTAACATTATTTTTTGATTATTTTTGTAATCACCCCTCTGTCATTCATGCAGAGATGCGCGCACATTGGTGTGCGATCTCCTGCAATCCCCACCCCTAGCACTTCACGCCAATTGGCTCAGCAGTCGTAAGAAGTTAAAGGACCACTGTCATTTAAAATATATGTAAACATACACAGTTAAGAAGTACATTTCTTCCAGAATAAAATGAACCATAAATTACTTTTCTTCTATGTTGCTGTCACTTACAGTAAGTCCTAGAAATCTGACAGAATCAACAGGTTTTCTACTTGCTCATCTCTTAATGTGGGATTCTCAGGGTTTTCTTCATCTTTAAACGCACTTAGTGAATGGCAGTTGCTCCATTCAACTACCAAAACAAGTGTGCAGCCAGCAGGGAGGCTGGCCAGCATCTCTGTATAAATCTTTTTTAAGGTGTGTCTTTATGAAGAATAAAGGCTATGCTGAAAATCCTCTATGGAGTGATGGACTAGCCCAAAACCTGTCGGTACTGTCAGATTTCTACTACTTGCTGTAAGTGGCAACAACAGAGGAGAAAAGTCATTTATGGCTCATTTTATTCTGGAAGAAACATGCTTCTTATATGTATGTGTTTACACATGGTATATATTTTAAGATTTTCACGACAGTGGTCCTTTAAGTGGTTTCTGTAGCAATATGTGTTCCAAAAGTTATAATCTATTTACTGCCTCAATGATGAACTGCCTTTAAATTTTAAGGAAACAACAATACCCTGATGTTTGTTTCATTTCAGTAAGTAAATGACTTAATAGTCATTTTAGTAACTAATAACAGTAAGTTGCAGTCATGTGTTCACTGGTGGGCGTGTCTATGACTCTTCATTAAATGGTAGCACACGTTTTTTTTTGTATGCAGGTCAGTAATATATCACCATTGTAGACCCAATGTAGACCCTCCTACAAAAGTAAAAGGAGGTGGAGAAGGAGCGGCAGCTTTAAAATCACAGTCCCAGTCTTAAAGAGCTACAGTGAATTATTTTATTTGCATTTAAAGATTTGTAGGAGTAAGCAAGAGGTGGGGATAACTGGGAGACTCACTTAAAAGCAACTGAGCACCAGTTAATTGTTCTTTTAATGATCCTCCCCATAAAAGAGGCTCTGAATGAAGTATGCAATTGAGGGGGTACTATATACCTACCGGGGGCTCACCTCACTCCCCTCGCCACATCCCTCACAAGGTACACTTCATTTAAAAATAAAAAAACACTGGTGTCCCGTTCCCTTTATGCTAAACCTTTTTTTAGTCTTAATTTCTGAGCTGCAGGTCTTGACCTGAAAGAACACTGAATATGAATTACCACTGTTACTTTTCTATTCAACATAAGCAGCCCTTGAGAAAAATGTTTTTATTCCGTTCTAAAATATAGTGCGTGAAACAATGTGTATGTTTACAGCAACAATCGAAATGAGCAGTTGCATTAAGTCATCTTCTTTGAAGGCCGTTTAGATATAGCCTCTTCCAGTCTGAGGCAATTTCTGAAAAATCCTTTTTACTGTTACGTGAGTGTTGCCTAGTAAAAGAGTATATTGATCTATGTATAGAATACATAATAAAAAGAAATCCACTGCAGCAGTCAGTTTTCGTGTCCTTGCTTTAGAACTCTAAAGTAACATTGCCATTGATCATGTTTAAATCCCTAGTATCAAACAATATTTAATATCAAGAAGCGATGTTTAACTGAAGTGAAAAAAACTTATGATATAATCAATTGTATGTGTAATATCAAGTAGTAGCAGAGAAAGAGTCTCATATTTTCATTTTCAGTTATATAGCTTTTTTTTCGTAACATTCTGTGATATTTGCAGTTTAGAAATCACAATTAAACTATAAAACAAAGCATAAATAACGAACCTTTGAACTTTCCTGCAGAAACCTTATCTCAAGCTGTTTCCCAATGTTTCTTGGCTATTTAAGTGCTTCAGAAAACAGGACTGAATTCAACACTGTGGGTCGAAGAGCTCAGAGAAGCTCTTTTGCACAGATAACTGATTTTTTTTAACTCTTCCTGAACTGGAAAACAACATGAGACTAAGGCCACATACAGACATCAGACCATAGTCTTTGGAAAATGAAAGATCACAGACCAATCTTACCACCCTTCCTGTAGTATAAGAGCCATACTCTACACAGTCTTTTCTATGGAGCTGAACTCCCCATCAGACAGAAATCTTTGCAAGATGCTGCACACAAAGATGCTGTACAGACACAAAAGATCATTATCTGCAAAAGATCTGTTCCTGTCAAAAATCCATTCCTGCAAATTGCAATGATAGTCTATGAGATCTGCAGATCATCATACACACATGATTTAACTGACATTCATCTGCAGATCAGATCCACCAGGATGGATTTTCAGATCTGCAGATCTGCAGATCTGCAGATGAATGTCAGTTAAATCATGTGTGTATGATGATCTGCAGATCTCATAGACTATCATTGCAATTTGCAGGAATGGATTTTTGGCAGGAACAGATCTTTTGCAGATACTGATCTTTTGTGTCTGTACAGCATCTGTGTGTGCAGCATCTTGCAAAGATTTCTGTCTGATGTGGAGTTCAGCTCCATAGAAAAGACTGTGTAGAGTATGGCTCTTATACTACAGGAAGGGTGGTAAGATTGGTCTGTGATCTTTCATTTTCCAAAGACTATGGTCTGATGTCTGTATGTGGCCTTATTTCTTTGCTACTAATGTTCTATTTGTTATGTGTACTACACATATAATTCATTATGTCATAAGTTTATTTTCACTTCATGTTTACTTTCAAAAACAAATAACAAAATGACAGTGACAGTGTTAGCATATTGTAACATATCCTAATTAAAGTCACTTGTTACAAATTACAAAGAGATGAAACTTTATTAACTCAACTGCAGGAGCTTAACCTTTCAGTGACAAGGGCCGGGTCTGAAAACTGGAGGTTAATCTCCTGGTACTAAGCGATAGAGGATCCCATGTGTCACCAGGATGTAAGTGACTGGGTGAAAGCGTGCACCTGTTTTAAAAGCAGTACAAATTGGTGTTTATTCCTGGCATAAAGTACTCTGACATCATGTTGTATAGTCTTCCTTCTTTAATCTCCTTTTAGAAGTCTATCTGTGCAGGCACTTACCTTTTATTGCTTTGAATTACGTACCAGATGCTGGCTATCCAAAAACACTCCACAGCATTGCATTGATTGTAAGTTTTTATTGCATATGAGACATTTCTATAGAATGCTAGCACAACCAAGGAACAAGCCTGTACATTTACACCCGTACCTCTATCAATATGCATAATATACATGTGTAGGCAACTCCAGATCGTTCACATACGGTACTTTCAGCATAGATCAATAAAGTTATAAAACATCAACACAGACATGCCAATTTACTCTAATACAACACGACCATTATATTTATTGTTTTGGAAATAATATAAAAGAATAAGAACAGAGTATGAAGTAGAGAGGCGATAAAAGTCTTGCATCTTCTGGCAATTATGGAAAATCATAAAAACACATCCAAGAGCTGCTTACAGGCGTAAAAAGTATTTGGGTCTGGCAGGAGGACAATAAATCTGAGATCTCCAAGTGCCAATATCAATGTGCTGTCCTTTTGTTGAAGTCCTTTCAAGCTCCATCACTTTATGATTGGTGCAGCTTTATTCCATCCTGTATCGTGCTTACATACCTTTTATTCCAAATCAAGGAGTGACCACATGTAGAGCGCATTTAGCATCCTCACGTCTCCTGTGTCTGACGTGGGCTGCATAGCTTTCAAGTTTCTATCCAAGTAAGAAATGAACCGGGGAGGGGGGGGGGGGGGAATCGGCAACATGCTATTTCTCCATGGCTTCGCATCTCTTGTAACGGAGAGATAAGTTAAATAACATTCAGTGCGCCTGTGTAGAGTGGTCCAGGTTAAATTGTCAAATTGACCTCACTTTTTCCCCTTGTCTCTTTCCCTCTCACACACACATTCTCTCTCTCTCCCTCTGCCCTATCTGCGATGGCAGAGACTGCAGTAAGGAGATGATAATTCCCTCCTGCCAACCCACAGACAAGCAGCAGAGCCTGACAGGAGGAGAGGAACAGAAGCTTCTGCATGTTAATCATTGCTAGGAGAGAAAAAAATCCTGCTCTCTGAATCTTGGTTAACACCTCCCTGATTTGCATGGTTTATGACGATCTGTCCTCCTGCACTCAGAATAGATGATGGCAGGAAGATTAAAATGCAGTATTATTAAATATGAGAGGTAATAAAACATAATATCATAAAAAAGGACTTTATTACACACCACAACTTTTTTTTTACCTATTAGGGTGCTAACAGAATAACGCATTGCATTGCGTGGTAAATTATACTGGTTAGTCCACTGTAACGCAGTGCGATTCAAAGTCTATGAACAATGGATTTCACATCATTTGTAATGTGATGCAAACAATTCTGTTGTTACAGTGCAGGACATGGAGCGCAATGCTAGAATCGCACAAGTTAATGCGCACAATGTTATTCAGTGAAGGTACACATTGGTCATTGGCTTCTTTCCCTACATTACATTGTATGTCCCTGCAAATGTTGTGTTTGGTTACGTTACATGCACAATGTAAAGCAAAGCAATCAGTGGTGTAACTGCAAGTGATGGTGCCCCCTAGTAAAACATTGATTGGGTCTCCAATGTTCACACTTCTTCCCTTGTCTACCTCTGGTGACCCTCACAGCCTGCGGCCCATCTTGCAAGGGACATAAGACAAGTGCGGCAAACATAATCTTCTCATCCATAATAAGTGTAGCCAGAAAACTAAGACTGAGCCTTAGCTCAAACAACTCGCGGGAGGTGTGAAAAGGACTGTAAGTGGTCACCAAGTACAAGAGCCTTCCCCCAATGCGTGACCCCTAGCTTCAAGTTGGCTGAAGCTCTAAACAGGTTCTACTATTAGCCCCCTGAGGAGCTGGCGAAACTGTCGGGGAGCTCTTGCCTCTCACATGGGCCGCCCGCCGCCCCAACCACCGCAATCACGGAGCCGTAAAAGGGCTTTTACCATCATCACCAACTAGCCATGCTAACGGCCCGGCCTGGCTGTGTTTGCTTGGATCCGTGACTTGCTCCTCCACCGCCTCATGCACACCATTGGGGACTATATGCTCTATACCAAGGCTTTTCAACCTGTGGTACGCATACCACCAGTGGTACTTTGCTGTTGGCCAGGTGGTACACACCAGGTTTGCCTGCCACTTTATTGCCCGCATGCCACTTGTGCTGGTCCTGTCCTGTCTCCACAAAGTTTGGCTCCTCCTCCCTCGCTCCTTGCTGTGCTGCTCTGCAGCATACTTCAGATCAGTGGGGAAGAGAGCCAGGCGAACAGTGCACAGTGATGGCGCACATACAGAAAGTGACATCACTGCTCACTTCCTGTATTTGAAGTATACGTGCCATCACCGCGCACTGTTTGCCTGGCTGTCTCTTCACTGCGGCTGACTTACCAATGCTCTGAGGTGTGAACTATATTGCAGGGCAGCACTGCAAGGAGTGAGCAAGGGGGAGCCAAACTTTGTGGTGAGTCACTGTCTAGCTCTCAGCTCTCTGGTGGTGGGGCCAGGCCACGTATAATTAAGTAGGGGTGGGGTGAGTGCTGGAGTGGGGGTGGGGCAGGAGATTTGGGTGCAGCCAGCGCCATCATAGGCTGTAAAAAGAATTACGGCTATAGCGGCGCACAGTCAGATAATTCGGGGCCGTCAGAAGACGGAGCTGAAGTTTCATTTAAAACACTGTAATTTGGCTTCCAGCAATAGCCGTATACCAGCTGTATCCTGCGCCCAAGTCTACCGGTGGCCAGTTCATATGTATGCGGTGGGGGGGGGGGGGGACTTGCAAGGCTACCTATATTGGCAATCTACCTACAGATTGCCAATACTGACAATCTGTTGGCTAGGAATCTAATTGTAATATATTTCCCCACCAATGCCTCCTATTTTTTCCATCCCATCTTTTCTTAAAGAGGAACTGTAACATAAAAAGATCCCCTGGGGGGTACTCACCTCGGGTGGGGGAAGCCTCCGGATCCTAATGAGGCTTCCCACGCCGTCCTCCATCCGTCAGGGGTCTCGCTGCAGCCCTCCGTGGAGTCCGGGCAGCGGTGACGTCAATATTTACCTTCCTGGCTCCTGCGCAGGCGCTCTGACGGCTGTCGGCTCCGAACTACACGGAAATACCCGATCGCCGTCGGGTCCGCTCTACTGCGCAGGCGCAAGTTTCCTGCGCCTGCGCAGTAGAGCGGACCCGAATGAGATCGGGTATTTCCGTGTAGTTCGGAATGGAAAGCCGCCACAGCGCCCCCGCTGGAGCCAGCAAAGGTAAATATTGAAATGACAGTCGGCACAGTCGCCGGCTGTTCGGAGGGCTGCGGAGAGACCCCCGTGGGACAGAGGACGGCGTGGGAAGCCTCATTAGGATCCGGAGGCTTCCCCCACCCGAGGTGAGTACCCCCCAGGGGATCTTTTGAATGTTACAGAGTCTCTTTAAAGTGTACCTGTAACAAAAAAGTATGGAGGGGGGGTACTTACCTCAGGGAAGGGGAGGCCTTTGTATCCTAAAGATGTTTTCCCCTTCCTCCTAAGTAGAGGGGATCCAGTGCTGGGAGCCGCAAAGTTCTCCTCGTCGGTGTGTGCACTTGCGCAGTAGCTGCTCTCCGTTCAGGCTCTAGCGGAAACAGCCAAGCCCGATCGCATCCAAATTACTGTGCAGGCACACTGGTGGTACTTTTTAGGTGATAAAAGTTGTAGAATTAGTGAAAAGGTTGAAAAGCCCTGCTCTTGTCACACACACATGCACACACACACCAGACACACACCACACACACACACACACACACACACACACACACACACACACACACACACACACACACACACACACACAGTGGCGTAGCTACAAACCTCTGGGCCCCGATGCGGAATCTGGATGTGGGCCCCCCCCCGGCAACAACAGCCCCCCCTCCCCCGGCAACACCCGACGGATGCACACACATATCAAAATCCCTATAGCCAGCTATAGGTACCCCCAGTATAGGTAGTCAGGCATAGGTAAGCCAGTATAGTTGCCCCCGGTATAGGTGAGATAGGCAGGCGCCGCCGGTATAAGTTAGATAGATAGGTGCCCCCAGTACAGGTTAGCTAGGTGGGTGCCTCTAATATAGGTAGCCAGAATAGTTGCCCCCAGCGTAGGTTAGATAGGTAGGTGCCCCCAGTATAGGTTAGTTAGGTAGGTGCCTCCAATATAGGTAGCCAGTTTAGTTGCCACCTGTATAGGCTAGCTAGGTGCCCCCAATACAGGTTAGATAAGTAAGTGCCCCCAGTATAGGTTAGATAGGTAGGTGCCCCCAGTATAAATTAGATTAGGTCGGTGCCCCCTAGTATAGGTTAGATTAGGTAGCTGCCCCCCAGTATATGTTAGATTAGGTAGCTGCCCCCAGGATAGATTAGGTAGCTGCCCCCAGGATAGATTAGGTAGGTGCCCCCCCAGTATAGGTTAGATGAGGTAGCTGCCCCCCAGGATAGATTAGGTAGCTGCCCCCCAGGATAGATTAGGTAGCTGCCCCCCAGGATAGATTAAGTAGCTGCCCCCCAGGATAGATTAGGTAGCTGCCCCCAGGATAGATTAGGTAGGTGCCCCCCAGTATAGGTTAGATTAGGTAGCTGCCCCCCAGGATAGATTAGGTAGCTGCCCCCCAGGATAGATTAGATAGCTGCCCCCCCAGGATTAGGTTAGAATAGGTAGGTGCCCCCCAGGATAGATTAGGTAGCTGCCCCCCAGGATAGATTAGGTAACTGCCCCCCAGGATTAGGTTAGATTAGGTAGCTGCCCCCCAGGATAGATTAGGTAGCTGCCCCCAGGATAGATTAGGTAGGTGCCCCCCAGTATAGGTTAGATTAGGTAGCTGCCCCCCAGAATAGATTAGGTAGCTGCCCCCCAGGATAGATTAGGTAGGTGCCCCCCAGTATAGGTTAGATTAGGTAGCTGCCCCCCCCCGGTTAGGTTAGATTAGGTAGGTGCCCCCCAGGATAGATTAGGTAGGTGCCCCCCAGTATAGGTTAGATTAGGTAGCTGCCCCCCAGAATAGATTAGGTAGCTGCCCCCCAGGATAGATTAGGTAGGTGCCCCTCAGTATAGGTTAGATTAGGTAGCTGCCCCCCCCCGGGTTAGGTTAGATTAGGTAGGTGCCCCCCAGGATAGATTAGGTAGGTGCCCCCCAGTATAGGTTAGATTAGGTAGCTGCCCCCCCCCCCCCGGGTTAGGTTAGATTAGGTAGGTGCCCCCCAGGATAGATTAGGTAGCTGCCCCCAGGATAGATTAGGTAGGTGCCCCCCAGTATAGGTTAGATTAGGTAGGTGCCCCCCAGGATAGATTAGGTAGCTGCCCCCAGGATAGATTAGGTAGCTGCCCCGTCCCCATAATGGAGGGGGGGGCCGCAGCCGCGGGGAGGGCAGCCCGACCTCTCCCTCCCTTCCTCTCCCCGGGGCCCCCCCCTCAGATGCAGAGTGAGCGGCTCACGGAAGCGCTGTAGGCAGAACTCACCTCCGTCCCTGGTTCCAATCGCCGCTGATCTCCTCTCTGGCTGGCTCTGCATAGATGCTTACACACGCAGCTTCCTGTTTAGCCGGAAGCTGCGTGTGTAACAACATCTATGCAGAGCCAGCCAGAGAGGAGATCAGCGGCGAGTGGAACGCAGGGAGGTGAGTTCTGCCTATAGTGCTTCCGTGAGCCGCTCACTCTGCATCTGAGGGGGGGGGGGGCCCCGGGGAGAGGAAGGGAGGGAGAGGTCGGGCTGCCCTCCCCGCGGCTGCGGCTCCCTCCTACCAGCGCGCACGGGCGCATGGCCCTCCAAACGGAGATGGGCCCCCCCGGGCCCCTCCCCCGCCTCCTCAGGAGCCGGGCCCGGTCGCCAAGGCGACCGCTGCGACCACGGGCCCTACGCCCTTGCACACACACACACACACACATTCTCAGCAACTATATTTGTTTTCCTTGACTGCAGTGCTTGAGTTTAGGTCTTCTTTAAAGAGGTTCTGTGGGATTCTAAAAATCAAACAAGCCTGACACTTACCTGGGCTTCTATCGGCCCTCTGCAGCTGTAATGTCACGCGCCGTCCTCCTACTATGCTCCGTTACCTGCCGCCAGTCCCGGTTTAATATTCATCTAAACAAATGAATAATGCTCACTCCCGCTCGCGTCATCGGGAGCTTACTGTGCAGGTGCAGTACGACGTATTCTTGTACTACGCCTGCGCAGTAAGCTCCCGGTTATGCGTGCGTAGTATGCCGATTATGTGTGCAATTATGACCTCGCAGCCACAGTATAATCACTCGCGTGATTACATCGGGACCGGCGGCGGGGGAACAGAGCATCTGAAGGGGACCGTTTTCATCACTGTAGTGGTCCTTTAAACAGTTGAAATTTGACAGTTGGAAAATGACAGTTTAAAAAAGACAGTTAGAAAATGGCAGTTGAAATTTGGCAGTTTAACTGTCATTTTTCAACTGTCATTTTCCAATTGTCATTTTAAAGCTGCTGTTTTCCAACTGCAATTTTTCAACTGTCATTTCTCAACTGTCAAATTTCAACTGTTGTTTTTTAACTGCCATTTTCCAACTGTCAAATTTTAACTGCCGTTTTCCAACTGTCATTTTCCAACTGCCATTTTCTAACTGTCATTTTCCAACTGCCATTTTCCAACTGCCATTTTCTAACTGCCATTTTCCAACTGTCATTTTCAACTGCCATTTTCCAACTGGAACCAACTGGAACGCTGGAACCGGAAGAGGTGAGTGATCCTGGGTGAGTGATCCCGCCCGTCCCTCTTACTATCGGCTGCTACGTAACTATTTAAAACTGGAGGTGGAGCGCAGATCGGGGGACCCAGGCGAGGGAGGGAGGATCCGACCCCCCCTCCCCACCGCTAGGCCCAATACCCACTTCCTGCTCGCTACCCCTCCAGCTCGGTGGCCGCCCACGGCTTGGGGGGGGGGCAATTTTTTCTAAGTTTGCCTCAGGCGGCAAAAAGTCTAGGGCCGGCCCTGCCTGCTCTATACACACAAGTGACAACAAGGATTCCTTCACGCTGCTGTTTTGAGGAAGGCAAAGCATGTGATCCTGATCCGGAGTTGGTGAGATCATGCAGACTCTGCACTGAATGCTAAGCTGTGGCTACTGCTGATGTGGCGATGGCCACTTGTCTTTTCTGACACATGCTGCTGATATTAACGCTGACAGAGCTGGGACAAGGTCTTCCAGCACCCAAGGCTGAGGCACCAAAGTGCGCCCCTCCATCCCTCCCACCCCAGCCGTCACACACTGATTGCTATTAGACTAAGAGGTGCCTCAGGGCCTCCAACCTCCCTTACATCTTAACCACTTGCCGACCGCACACTCATAACGCGCGTCGGCAAAGTGGCAGCTGCAGGACCAGCGACACAGATCTGCGTCGCGGCTGCAGGCTAATTAATCAGGAAACAGCCGCTCGCGCGAGCGGCTGCTTCCTGTCAATTCACGGCGGCGGGCTCCGTGAATAGCCTGCGGGCCGCCAATCGCGGCTCGCAGGCTAAATGTAAACACAAGCGGAAATAATCCGCTTTGTTTACAATTGTACAACGCTGCTAACAGTAGCAGCGTTGTACTAGATCAGCGATCCCCGGCCAATCAGCGGCCGGGGATCGCTGTCACATGACAGGCAGGAGCCTGTTAGAGGCTGCACAGGACAGATCCGTTCCTGTGCAGCCTCAGATCTCCGGGGAAGGGAGGGAGGAGAGGGAGAGGGGGAATCCTGCGGTAGGGGGCTTTGAGGTGCCCCCCCCCCCGCCAGCCACACGCAGGCAGGAGCGATCAGACCCCCCCCCCCCAGCACATCATCCCCCTAGTGGGGAAAAAAGGGGGGTGATCTGGTCGCTCTGCCTGGTGTTTGATCTGTGCTGGGGGTTGTAGAGCCCACCCAGCACAGATCAGTGAAATCAGCGTTGGTCCTTAAGGGGGGGTAAAGGCTGGGTCATCAAGTGGTTAATCTCTAGTTATCTGTCTTGCAGTCACTGCCATGTATTCCTTTTCTTATTTCTTTCTGCTTCAAACACAATAGGGGAATGATAGCTGAGTGAATTGTGTGCCCCCTCCTACACTGCGCCCTGAGGCTGGAGCCTCTCTCGTCTCTGCCTCTCTGGATTAATAAAATGTATATTTTTTAGGAAAGGGAATAGTGTTTCTATATATGAGTTATTTGCAATGATTGGTTAGCTTTAATAACTGGACACGCATGTTCCACTGTGGAATTGCCACTTCCAAACGAAATATGTATTGTAGGTTCTACTGTAGGTTCGAGTAAAGTCAACTAAACTCTGCCCCAGCTCACACTGTCCCTGACCCCCCCCCCCCCAAGCTCCCACAAATTCTGCTCCTGTCCCCCCACTTCCAATAATGGCTGATGTGGGGGTGGGTCCAGTCCCTCCAATTGCAGACAAAGAAGAGGTGGCCCTAGTCTCACCAATGGCTAATGTCGGGGCGGCCCCAGTCCCACAGCTGAAGTGGGGGTGCCCACAGCCCCTTTAACAGTAGATGAGGGGGTGATTCAGAAACTCCTCTGCAAACTGAACCCAAAAAAAAGCCCCAGGCCCAGATGGTCAGATGGTGTGACAACGCAGTGCCTAAAAACCTGTGCTGCACAGCTGGCTCCTGTTCTCTCTACCCTGCTCTCACGATCCCTAAAAGAATGCAAAGTCCCCTCCTGCCTGAAGAAGTCTACCATAATTCCTGGCACGAAGAAACCAGGCACTGTTGATTTCAACGACTTTAGACCAATCTCCCTAACCTCAAATATCATGAAACTCTTTGAAAGGCTGGTCCTGCCCTACATGAAAGTCTCCACAAGTGACCAAACTGACCCTCTCCAGTTTGCCTATAGAACAAACAGGTCTGTAGATGACACCATAAGCATCACCCTGGAGCTGATGGACAAACCGGACACCTATGGACAAACCAGACACCTATGCCAGAATTCTCCTCCTTGACTTCAGTTCCGCCTTCAATACTATTAGCCCCAACATCCTATACAACAAGCTGATACAACTCAACCTGCACCTCTCCCTCTGTGCATGGCTGAAGGACTTCCTTACCAACAGGACCCAAGTGGTGAAGTTTGACACCTTCAGCTCGCAAGTGCAAACCACCAACACAGGCGACCCCCAAGGTTGTGTCCTGTCGCCAATCTTGTTCTCCCTTTATACGAACTTCTGTACATCACAGTCTGACTCAGTTAAGGTGGTTACATTTGCGGATGATACCACCATCTCATGGCCAAGAGCGGCGAACAAGCCTACCACCTGGAGATAGAAAAGATCTGCAAATGTTAAGGACAACAAGCTCCTCCTCAACTCAGCTAAAACTGTTGAACTGACCATCGATTTCAGGATTAACCCTCCTGTACTCCCCCCGGTCCTCATCGACGGCTCTGAGGTCACCAGTGCTCAGTCCACAGCACTTGCCTCCTAGGCACCACCATCTCCAGCAACCTAGGGTGGGATGAAAACTCCTCAAGACTGCAGAAAAAGACCCAACAATGTTTGTTCTTTCTGCATCAGCTGAAAAAGTTTGGCATGTCTTGCGCCCTCCTGACTCAGTTCTACTCCTCCACCATCGAGTCGATTCTCTGCACCTCCATCGTCATAAGGTTCTCAGGCTCGTCTGCCAGGGACAAACTCAAACTACAGAGAGTCATCAAATCTGCAGAAAAGATCATTGGAACTTTCCTCCCATCTGTAGACCTCCTGCACCATTCCAAACTGAAATCCAGGGCAGCCAGCATCACAGCAGATCCCTCCCACCCTGGCAACCACTACCTCAATCTATTCCCATTGGGTCACTGCTTCAGGACCATCACCACCAAGACCTCCAGACACAGGAACTCTTTCTTTCCCCAAGCTGTCCTGGCCCTCAGCCACCCCCTTCACCTAATCCTGCCACTCACTCTGAGTAATGTAGCTTGCTATCCACACTGCTCTCCGAATGTGTATTGTAAATTGTAAACTGTATGGTATTGTAAACTGGATTGTAAATTGTAGAATTGTATTATTGCAATATGTTCCCCGTTCCTGTAGTGTATTGTAACGTGTATTGAAAATTGTTCATTCCACTATCATAATATGTTCTCCATTCTTTTATGTTCCTGTCCTGAAGGTTTGCTGCTCTTTACTGCACTGCCAACAACAATTCCTTGTACGATCCTGTACTTGGCAAATAAAATCTAATATGATTCTGAAAAACACGCGATCTGAAGGATGGTCCTCTTTATTGGAGGAAGGGAAGGTTAGTAGTTGGGGCCCCCTTACAGCTCTGGGCCCCCTCGCAGTTGCTGCTCCCCTCTAGTTACACCCCTGTAAGCAATGCAACGCTCCAGTTTGAAATAAGCTTTAACCACTTTACCCCCGCCCGTATGAATTTCTCCGTCCCTTTTTTCCATCCTTTCACTCCCAGGGACGGAGAAATCCGTACTTTCCGCGCTCCCGCCGCTGCCCGCGCTCCCGCTCGCTCTAGCACGCACTCCCACTCGTAAACACGCCACCCGCCGCTCGCCTGGAGATCAATGAACGTGAAAATCCTTTCCCGTTCGTTGATCTAAGCCCCGCAATGATTCGCTGCTTGTCCCATAAGCAGCGCGATCATTGTGAAAAAAAAAAACGTTCCCAGCCTCCTAGTACTTCCTCCAAGCGTCCGGAAGGACGCTTGTTGGTCGCATTAAACAAAAAGTTACTGTTGCCATCTTGTGGCCAAATAGTAAAACTACACCCTAAGCATTTTTCACATACAAATTCAGTACTTATACACAAAAAATTAATTCATTACCTCCCACACTCACCATTTTTTATTTTTTTTTGTAATTAAAAATTTTTAAAAAAATTACAATAAAAAAAATACATAAATAGTTACCCTAGGGACTGAACTTTTTAAATGTTTATGTCAGGAGGGTACAACACTGTTACTTTATAAACTATGGGCTTGTAATTAGGAATGGACGCAAAACTGAAAAAAATTCACCTTTATTTCCAAATAAAATATTGGCGCCAAACATTGTGATAGGGACATAATTTAAACGGTTTTATAACCGGGACAAAAGAGCAAATACATTTAATGGGTTTTAATTACAGTAGCTTGCATTATTTAAAAACTATAATGGCCAAAAACTGAAAAATAATGAATTTTTTTTTCCACATTTTTCCTATTTTCCCATTAAAACATATTTAGAATAAAATAATTCTTGGCATAATATCCCACCTAAAGAAAGCCTAATTGGTGGCGGAAAAAACAAGATATAGTTCATTTAATTGTGATAAGTAATGATAAAGTGATAGACGAATGAATGGAAGGAGCGCAGAAAGGTGAAAATTGCTCTGGTGCTCAAGGGGTAAAACCCCTCAGTTGGTGAAGTGGTTAATAGTGTTGAGCAAATCAGTGATCTGAAAAGTACTTGTATGAGCGTTATCTGATTTGCAACAAAAATCTGCCATTGCGGAGTCTCCCAAAAATTTCATTAATTTCCTTGGTCTTCTGATTTTGAGGGTTTAGAAGTGTTGCTTTTTTGTCTACTTTTAGACTCTAAAATTCAGAACTAATCACGCTCCAGAGAGCCCCCAGTTTGGGCAGCTCCACTCAAAGAACTTACCTCCCAGGGATCCAGATCAGCACTGCATTTGTTCCTCCTGTCTTCCAGGGGGCACTCTATCTCTATGCTGAGATTGCTGCCTGTCGTCAAGTGACAGGCGGTGATCTCACTTAAAAGATCAAGAGCCTCGGAGGACATGGTGGAAACTGTCCAGAGATGAGTTTTGAAATCTACTCCACTGTGCTCTCTGAAATAACTCACCCAGTGGCAACCCCAACTCAGGTTCGGGATTACCGATAGCAGGACATTTTCTTTTACCCTGAGCCTGGGTCAGGAAAACCACTAGGTGGGATAAGTCGGCTGATTTACTTATTGCTCTGTGAACCAGTTCAATCTGTGACCTGTTCCTGAAACTTTAATATCATGTAACTTGCTTGCTAACTTACTTTCTACTGTAAATTAACTAAAAAGGGGTACTTCAGATTGAAGGCTGAACCTTGGTTTTAAACAAAGGACTTTTGAACTAGTAAGGGAGGGTCTGATGAATTACTATATCTGTTCATGTTATTCGGATTTCCTGGGGGAAAAAATTCTGCATTTCCAATTGGAAAACTGAACTCGGAAAACAGATTTCTGTAGAAATAGTGCATTACTGCAACTCGGTAATTTTAGCACAATCTCAGAACTTGGAAACAATGGACCACTCAGAGAATGCAGAGTCAGCTCGTAAGTATTTGGCCAATCCGAGAATGCTAAAAATGACCAAAAAAACACTACTTGGATATTGGAAAATTGAATTCTGCGGAAATCCATATTGCCGCTGTTACATAACACCGATTCTTTGCTCACTGCGCTGGCTACCTGTAAAATAGAGAATCCTCTTCAACACTGGACTCTTATTCAAATCCCTGCACAATTTGAGTCTTGGATACATGAAGGACTCCCACAACCTTGGATCAGCAGGTTCCATAAGCTTGGTCACTCCCAGAGTGCACCTCAAAACCTTTGGAGCCAGAGTTTTCATGCTGCCCCTACCATTTGGGACTCTTTACCACACCCAGTAAAGACAGCCCCATCCCTGAAGGTATTCAAATCCAGATTGAAAAGCCACCTGTTTAGCCTGGCATTTGCAGACACACACACAAACACACACACACACACTTCAACATTCTAAACTGGAACTTCCTGCAGAAGTGCAGGGAAGATGGAGAGCGGCAAGGAGTGCATCAGGAAGTGGCGGTGGCTTAGGTGAATTAATCCCCTCTCCACAGACTACAACCCCCACTTGCTCTGGCTCAAGTTAGCAAAAAGCAACTTCCTAATCAAGTGGAAATGTTGTTTTAGAAGAGCAGAATTGTAGGGAAACTGAAAAGGGGGAGAAGAGGAAGGCATTACTTTTACTTACAGGCATCAACAAAAGTGGTTACGGCTCTCCATGACTTACCGTAGTACCCTGTAGCACCTCTACCTGGCATGTACCATTATAGAGCTATAACCATCAATAGTTTGCACTGAAGAAGACTAGAAACCCGCTGTCTACAAGTTGGATTCATTGGCTCTGTAAATTGAATGAGCCACAGGTCTGTTAAAATCAGCCGTCCTGGATGTATGCCTAGTTTTTGGGGACCTAAAGGAATGATATGCATAATCATCCACTGCTGAAGCGATGACCCATAGGAGTATCTTTCTGCTCCAGTAAAGCTGAATACTTTCAAACACTGTATAATATTGTATTTGGCATGATTTCTTTTTTAAATCCAGGCCAGGACTGCAGATTTACTTAGGATCTCCAATGATCTACAGCCAGGGAGATTAAAGTCTAGATGTGTCTACAGGTTTACCACCATTTACTAAATAGAAGGAAAACCTAGAGCCTTTGCTTTAAAATAATTGCACTACATACTGTTGTAGACTTTGCCAAAATTGCTGTGAATATAATGAGATTCAAGCCAACAGTAAATTAGGAATATTCTGAACATGCAGGATATAGTCATGCCGAGGTGATGGTTTTATTGGGAACATAAACTGGTGATAAAAAGACAGAATTATTTCAGGGGACTGAGGTCACACAGAAATAGAGCGTCTTCTTCACTGAAAAGCTATAAATGCTGTTTTTTGTGTTGTCCTTCCTTATTCTGATGACTCTAGACATTGGCCCTTTTATGCTCTCTCATAAATCAGCCAAACTTCCACTCTACAGACATAGAAAAAATACAGATTGTATTATATAGACCCATTATCAATTAGTGTAAATAAATCTGTAAAATAATATAAAAGATGTTTCAGATGTTGTTAGGCCCCTTCTACATGGACTGGAGGTGGACAGGCAGTGCACCCACTCGTCCCATAGATCTGCTGGGCAACTGCCAGCAGCTGCAAGTGTTTGTCACCAGCAGTGAGGTGGCATCTGTCCCATGCATCAACATCTGGCTGTTAGATGTGTCTTTATTTTTTCCTTGCTGCATAGTAACAGCACTGTGTGTTACCTGCTGATATAAGTGTAGTTACACGTCCTGCCATTCCCTTGCATTACACAGCCGGGCGGTGCAGATCAGCAGCTAAACTAACTGTATGCCTTCCCACAGTCCAAGATCAATTTGAGGGTTGCCAAATAATGCACCACATATATATATTTTTTTCGGGGGGGGGGGGGGGGGGAAAGGGAAGAGATCTGGGGGTTTGAAAGAAACTTGGAAATGGGGAGAATGTAAAACTCCATGCAGAGATTGTCTTTGCTGCTGGATTTTGCTTATTAGTCATCTAGTCATGTCAATACTTTTAGAAAAGGACCTTTATACACTCTTCCATATTTCATTTTTACACTGAAACAAATATAATTTTCAAATCGAAATGCAATATTCTCACTGTTTCACAATTTATTATATTACCCCAATATTACTTCTAGTCCCACAAAGGTGGTGGCCTGCAACTGGCATATTTGTGTTGGAGGGCAGATCTGAGATGGGGGCAGCCTTGCCAAATCATGACATGGCTTTTTCCTTTCCATCTGTTTGCAGGCATGCTTTTTGAAAGAATGTTTTAGGGCATTGTATCTGCGTAATATTTTATAGTATCATTACATAAGCCTTAATTTGTTAATGAAATACTGCTTACCGGTATGTTTCAGATCATATTTTAATATTCTAATGCTACCTTCTACAGGCTGCATAGAAAGAAGTTTCTATTCCTTCTCAGGTGCTGACTTGCAACTGACAGGGATAAGCCAGGCCATGGCTAGTTTGCGTGGCAGCGTGGATCAGAGTTGGGTGCAGAACTCAAAGCTTTGACACTGCTCTGCCCATTAGGTCTGCCTAAAGGCATGCCTCTCTTCCAAATATCTGGGAATTGTATTGATGACGTGTTCCAGCTATTGAAAATACTCTGGATAACTATGTTGCCACTTAGGAAGAATTTAACAGCGTTCCTGTTAATAAAATTACGTGTCATAAAACATGTGAAAGAATATATATTTCTCCCCGGTCATCTTTTTCTTTATTATTGACTGCTCACATGGCTATAGATAATTTTCTTCTAACTGAATAATAATAAGCCTAACATTTTTTTAGTCACTGAGGAGAACATCGGAGAGACAGGAGGATTCAGTGCAGGAACACAGCAGCAGTAAGCCCAGGCAACCAGAAAGGACAATGAGGAGAAGAAGTCAATCCTACTGTGAGTGGAAGAAGAGTGGAGGAGGCAAACTGATGAAGGAGGCACTGGCACAGCACAGTGCTTGCAGGAGGGTGAGTAGTGTGTGTTGTATGGGTTTCTGTCACTGACTGTCTGTTATGAGGTGCCGCTCTGTCTGAGGTCTGACTGAGCATGTTATCATGTATCACGTGCAGACACATGCAGAGAAGGGGATTTGAGTGCTCAGGTACCCCCCACACCTTTATTTATTTGTCCCTTCACCTGTAAGTAAACTCCATCCCTGGCCATTAGGAGCTCTGCCCTCGGCCGTGAGAAGTTTCTCTCCATCAGATGGAAGCTTTGCCTCCATCCAAAGGGAAGCTCCACCCCAGCAATCCCCTGTGCCCTCTCCCTCCATGAGTATCTAGTGACTTCTCCCAGCACTCATAGTGACCTCTCCTTCCCACAGTAGCCTCCCCCAGCACCCATAGTGACCTCTCCCTCCCCCAGCACCCACAGTGAACTCCCCCAGCACCTACAGTGACCTCTCCCTGCATCCACAGTGGACACTCCCCCATATCAAGTACCCACAGTACACCCAGCCAGTAGGCTCTCCCCCATACCAAGCACTCACATGTACCTGCACATGGTACCCAGTAAGGGCTGGTTATCTCATGAAGCAGTGTGAATCATGTGCTTCAGGGCAGCTTCAATTAGAGGGAGGCAAGCCAGCAATGAAACAAGAGGTGGGCCATACCCAGCCCGTTTGCCCTTTTCATCCGGCCTGCCGATGCAGGGCTGGATTCAGTATAGATGGGCCGAACGGTTCGCCGGCGAACGGTTCCAGGCGAACTTCGGGTGGTTCGCCTTTGCCGGCGAAGGCGAACTTTCCCGGAAGTTCGATTCGCCCCATAATGCTCTATGAGGGTCAACTTTGACCCTCTGCATCACAGTCAGCAGGCGCATTGTAGCCAATCCGGCTATACTAAGCCCTGGAGCCCCACCCCCCTTATATAAGGCAGGCTCCGGCAGCCATTAGCCTCACTCGTGTGCCTGCTAGAGACAGAATAGGGACAGCTGCTGCAGACTTGTTCTCCTAGGGACAGATTAGTCAGGCTCTTGCCGTCTTAGCTTGCTTAGCTGAATCTTATTGCTATAATAGCACCCCAGAAAAGCTCTTTTCAGAGCTCATCCTGCTCAAGTGATCAATTTTTTTTCTCTGTGTTTGAAACTGACACTTGTGTTGTTTAGACAGCATTGCTAATTCATACTGTGTGTCCCACTGCCAGCAGCAGCAGCACATTCAGTGACTACTACCTGTGTGTGTGTGTGAGACACTTGTGTTGCTTAGACAGCATTGCTAATTCATAATGTGTGTGTCCCACTGCCAGCAGCCCACCAGCATTCAGCAGCACACCAGCATTCAGCAGCACATTCAGTGACACCTGTGTGTGTGACAGGGAGCTGCACATTGTACTACCTACCCAGTACTGCATTTACCTACTACTAGTACCTGTTGTGTTTAGTTAACCCACCTTATCACTGCATACACCTACATTTGTGTTGAGTGAACCCACCTCGCTGCACATAACTACCTTTTGTGTTGAGTGAACTTGCGTCACTGCATATAACTACCTTTTAAGTTGAGTGAACTCCAGTGGTGTAGCTAAGGAGCTGTGGGCCCCGGTGCAAGTTTTACATGGGGCCCCCCAAGCACTCTATACATAACAATTGATATGGCGCACCAAAACCTGCTAAGGACAACCACAGTGTCATAGTTGCAAGAAGGGGATGGGGAACAGTTTGTTAAGGATTATTACTATTCAAAGCATCTATAGACGTGATTATTACCAGCACAGGACCAACAGAGAGCTAATACTGTGATAGAGGGTGGACCCTTCGGGGCCCCTCTGGCCAAAGGGCTCCGATGCGGTCGCTACCTCTGCAACCCCCTATTGCTACGCCCCTGGTGAACTCACCTCACTGCATATCTACCTTTTCTGTAGAGTGAACTCACCTCACTGCATATAACTACCTTTGTGTTGAGTGAACTCAGCTGACTGCATCTAACTACCTGTTGTGTTCAGTGAACTCACCTCACTGCATAACTACCTTTTGTGTTGAGTGAACTTGCGTCACTGCATATAACTACCTTTTAAGTTGAGTGAACTCACCTCACTGCATATCTACCTTTTCTGTAGAGTGAACTCACCTCACTGCATATAACTACTTTTGTGTTGAGTGAACTCAGCTGACTGCATCTAACTACCTGCTGTGTTCAGTGAACTCACCTCACTGCATATATAACTACCTTTGGGTTGAGTGAACTCACCTCACTGCACATAGCTACCTTTTGTGTTCAGTGAACTCACCTCACTGCATATATAACTACCTTTGGGTTGAGTGAACTCACCTCACTGCACATAGCTACCTTTTGTGTTCAGTGAACTCACCTCACTGCATATATAACTACCTTTGGGTTGAGTGAACTCACCTCACTGCACATAGCTACCTGTTGTGTTCAGTGAAATTACCTCACTGCATATATAACTACCTTTGGGTTGAGTGAACTCACCTCACTGCACATAGCTTCATTCCCCGCCCATTACCCGTGGCGACAATGTCAGACTTGCCCGCCTCCATAGGATTCTCATTGTATGTAATTTAAAAACAAAACGTAAGCTTTTTAACAATGCTATGGAAAGTTGAGAAGGCAGTCACACATTACCTGACATCACTGAGTGAGGAAGAGCAATCTCGCCATGTTGCGCAGTAGTCCAGCATGGCCGTCACTACACAAACAGCTGGTAACTTGTGGTGCGTTACACAGTTAGTTTGGTGCGTCAGTGTGAAGCAGTACTCTAATTACACTACCTGATTGATGTATACACATGCAAGATGTTTTAAAGCACGTTAGGCCTGCAATTTAGCATTCAATGTGATTTCTGCCCTTAAAACGCTGTTTTGCGTCACATCCAGATTTTTCCCCAGGACTTTTGGCGTGTATCCCACTCCGCCATGCCCTCCTCCAGGTGTTAGACCCCTTGAAACATCTTTTCCATCACTTTTGGGGCCAGCATAATTTTTTCTATTTTTCAAAGTTCGCCTCCCCATTGAAGTCTATTGCAGTTTGCGAACTTTTCCGCGAACCGAACCTTCCGCGGAAGTTCGCGAACCCGGTTCGCGAACCTAAAATCGGTGGTTCAGCCCATCACTAATCCCAGTGGCGTTCCTGCCACAGGGCTAGCAATGCGTATAGTGATGCTGTGTTCTTCTGCCTAGGACTGACTTTAGCATACATGGCGGTTTAGCACGGTGCTTTTTGGTGGAGGGGGAGCCAAATGACAACTCACCCTGCTGCTGCACAAATTGGGGGGGGCGTGTTAAATACTATTCCCCCTCCGAGTCTTAAAAACTCGGAGGGAGAAGTAATTCGGGGGCCGGCAATCGCAGGATCCCTGAATTACCCCACGCATTGGGCCCGGACTATAGCATTACTGCTTTAGGCAGTGCTATGTACTGATTAGCTAGCCAAGCTTCAGTGCTACACAGTGTGAAGCAGGTGCCAAAAAGCCCTGCTTCATGACTTTGTCATCTCCAGATCCCTCAGAAGCAGCTTTCACTCTGCACATGGCATGACACCGACCCTCATTTCCTACCACCCCACCCCTCGCTTCCTATTACCTGCCTCCTTGTCTCCTCCTTGGGCTTCCGGATCTGGGAAGAGGGGGATGCAGTTGCACAGTTAGCCGACCCAGCAGTAGGTGAGCGGGGGGAGGGGGGTAATAGGGTGTAGTGCCAATCACTCTGCCTGCAACGTGCATTGCACAGCCTCATTCACAGCCATGACTTCAACTTTTTCTGGACGGAGGAGTGCCAAAGCAATCACTGCTATGGAATCTCTCCTATACTAGATCTCACTTAAAGCTCTCTGTATCTGTGCTCAACCAGCAATACAATGTGATACCATTTATACCAGACACCTTCTGCAATACAACTAACTGCCTGCCTGTGCAATGAGCTGACAATGTTTGCTGCATTTCATGTGTTGGAGGTAACCTTTGCCACATTTTCATGTGTTGAAGGTAAGGTTTGCCATTTTGCATATGTTGGAGGTAACATTTGCTGCATTTCATATGTCGATCTTGATGCTCAGGTTAATGACAGTGAAATATCTGCAAATATTGCCAATATTTCACTGTATCTTAAGTAGTTAAACATCGATAACCACTACCACTATTTCCTGTGTCCTCTCAACTGAATTTTGTTATCTGAGTTTATGGCGCACCCAAATTGAAATGTGGCACTTTTAGGCCGGGTTCACATTAGGACACATCTACCCGTAGGCTTGGGTTCCACGCCGTGAGTGGGAACGCAAGGTTCCGACATGTTGGGAACTTCCGCTCCAATGAGCGGAACGCAGGGAACGGAACGTAGCGGAACGTAGCGGAACGTAGCAATGTGAACTTTCCCATTGGGAAAGCATTGCTGTAGCTGCTGCCTTCCGCTCATCGGAGCGGAACATAGGCTGAAAACAGCCTAATGTGAACCAAGCCTAAAATGTATACATTACAGAAGGGCTGGTGTGTATTCCTACTACCTGGAGTTAAAGCAAACAGAAAGAGATTTTTTTGGATCCAGGCATGCTTTGTTTTCAATTTGATATCGAGTTAAGTAGTCTAGTGTTTACATTCTGAAGCAAGATTTTCAAGGACTTGAAAAAGGCCACAACCAAATCAGTGGCTTTAAAAAACACACTTAACACACTGATACCATCTCCACATATTGGGCTGCATCCTGATACCTGATCCAGTGCAGATCTCTACAGTTTCCTGGTAGGATAATGGAAGACTGTCATTTTTAAACACCTACCGATAAGTAAATCTTGTACATAATGTAAGTAACAGGAGATGGTTTCTGTTCCTTATACAACAAATAGAAGAGTAAGGACTAAGAACTTAATTGCTGATACACTGCGTGGTGAAGAGAATGTGCTCACATATAATAATATAATATTCATCAGGCATGAATACGGAACAGATTCAGTTAACCATCTCCTCCAGTTATCTCTCTTTCACACCTAACACTACTTAACTGAATAACTAATCTTTAATTTATGAACTACCCACACAAGGGCATATCATTTATAGGCACACATGTGGCAGGCCTGTTTGACGGATTCTGTCATTTGGCAGCTGGGCTTAACCACATCCCCACTTGGGACTCAATTAGTGATTTTGATTTCAAACAAATAATGATTACGGACACTGGCCAGTTGCAGTTTCTGGATTCTGTGTCAAAATATGGACAATTCCACCTGGGTTTTAGCAGACAGCTAAAGGTCTGTGCACATTTATAAAGCGAAAGATTATGGAAAGATCTGTCTGCAGACTGTTCCCATTCAAAAATTCCAATTTTATATTAAAATGTCAGGAAAAAATGTCTTAACCATTCAGATAAATACATTCTGGCAAATAATAGATGAAGGTGAAAGATCAAGTTTGATTTTTACAGGTCAATAGAGATTTTTCACATCTTAGATATTTTGATAAATGATTACTATTAAATCAACTTCATATTTTATCACTTTTTACACACAATAGCTGCATACTAATGATTCTACAGTCCATTCACCATCTATGCAGATAAGTGTCCAGATATCTTCCTTTGACTATCGAGGCTCAGCTGACCAAATTGCAAGTCACCACCACCACACCCTAAGCAGTGGGCACTCACCGTTATAATTGACCCTCTATTAGATGGGTCTCCAGCGCTTATGGGGTCATCTGGCTACCCCCTGCCTTACAAGGAAGTTTCTCTGTCACTCCTCTCCCGTTACTGTAGAACCATTTCACCTCAAAGAAATATAATCAAAAGGCTCCCATAGCGTAAAATTGTAAAACCAGTTTAATAATAAAAAGATTTTTCACTCACAAGCATTGACGTGGTTTAAGGCACAGAGTTTTTTAGGGGCTCCACCCCACACGTCGGCTTGGTTGAGCTGTCCTCCCTGCCTGGTCCCGCTCGTCCTCACGTTCCCACGTCTGCCTGGATAAAAGCCCCGCTAGCTTCAAAGCTTACAGAATCACTTGAGTTCATCAAACTTTATGCCATCTAAATGCCCTATAATGTGGAGGCTTAGCTGTGCAGCTGAATGGGAAGTAGGTGCCTTATTCCCCACATTTGGGCTACAAGAAACTATACAACATTAGTGTGGGGGAATAGGGGAGTAGAGGTTTAAAGAGGAACTGTAACCAATGATTGATCTTCATCCCAATCAGTAGCTGATACCTGCTTTTCCATGAGAAATCTTAACCTTTTCTCGAATTGATCATCAGGGGGGTCTGTATGTCTGATATTTTGGTGAAACCCCTCCCACAGTGTGATGTCAGGACGTTGGTCCTGACAGTTTCCTGTCTGTGAGCCTTGATGCATTGTAGGAAATAATTCATGTTTCCAGCTGCCAAGCAACCAGTGTCTCCCTCTGTGCATATGTACTGTATATCTATAAAAAAAGAACCTTTTAGCCTATTGTATTGTTAGAGGCTGTGGTTAGAAATAACGTTTTTTTAACTACAGTTCCTTTTTAAGTTGACCGCAAGACTCACAATTCACTTGACTATTTTTGATGATAAACAATGCAACATTTTAAAAAACAGTAACAGTGTAATGCTGGGGGGTCATAGTTTCTGACCACCCAGCACAACAAGGCTAAGAGCTGGATAATGGAAGAGGTTACACAGGCTGCACAGAGCAACTGCAGCTCTGGGCTTCCAATATCGCTACAAATAAAACACAATGGCAGCTCAGTGCAATGTTGTGCTGCCTTAGTTCGCACTGTGCTGCCTTAGAGATAGCAAGCATTCAGACAGGTACAAGACAGGACTATAGATTGGAGCGTAACTAGTAGCAACCGCAGCTCACAGTCACATCCACAGAAGCAGAGCAAGCAGGCTAACAACAGTCACCAGCAAGCATCCACCCAGGCAAGACTACAGGATAGAACGTAACTAATAGCAACTGCAGCCTATAGTGACGTTCCCAGAAATTAGAGAAGCAGGAATACTACCAGTCAGCAACGTGGTGATGGCAGAATCCAAGCTATCTGGATAATGGACTTCATTGATCCACCGTGGATGCAGCGAACGTCCATCAAGCATGGAACTAGGCAACACAATAATAAGAAAAATAACAAACGACTCAACTAACGGATAAATATATATTAGCAAGTCTGCATATATATTTATCAAGAACTAGCTAAAGCACAAGTAATAAGGTCGCATAGAACTACAATAACAGAACTATACAGAGTAACAAGGTGCCCAGTAGATCAGCGTACTGACCACTATGATGTGCAGGGTATGAAATGGGAGGAAGACTTTTAATCTGGCATCAGCCAATGGATGCCGGTATGCAAATCTCCACACAGCTGAATGGTAATCACTCAATCCTGAGCTGGCTTGATTACCATTTGCTAGCTGGCTGTGAATGCAAAGGACCGCATAAGAAATACATGCAGAATTATGTAACAGCACGCATGCAGGAAATCCAGGGCTATCTGGCCGCAGCTTAGCTGCAACAAGCAATTGGTGGAATGATGACAGCATCCTGAGCTGTCCAGAACTGCAGAGTGATTGCAAATGACAATGAGACCCATTGCAAATGCACAACCGAATGCAAGCAGATAAGCCAGAACTGTCCATTTGCAGCTCCACTGCAACGGACAGAATACGCTACAGGAGGGATCCTTACAAACAGATTTAAGAAAAATTGACCGATATACCTCCGCACCTCTTGTTGACCTCACCATACACTGCTGCATCAGTTGCCTTTTTTAATGTGATAAGTATTATCCTTTTACTGCTGCCATGGTTTTATGAAGAGTTTGATTAAAGTATTGAAGTTTTTATCATAAAAGTGAGCTGCTCCTGGACTCTACAGTATATCTGTTGTGTGGAATATAAATTGGATCTGTTTCTAACTGGATGTTGCACCACTTGTGAAAGTTTTGATTTGATTATCAGGCAGAATATTGGTGTGCACTTACTTTTGCTCTACATCAGGGGTCTCAAACTCGCGGGCCATTTGCGGCCCTCGATACAATATTTTGTGGCCCTCGCTGGCAAAAGCTTCCTTATAGTTCGCTTCAGTGCTCCCAAGTAATCCGCGCATCCCCGCCGCTAACCGAGGGCTGCAGAGCCCCCAAATCGCCCGGGGGGGGGGGGGGGGGGGGGGGAAATCCGCCTGCATTCCTGCATTTCCTGGAAGGGGCAGAGCTTTCAGCTTCAGCTCTGCCCCTCCTGACGTCAATCGCCGCATGGATCGCCTCCTCTCCCCGCCCCTCTCTGTGAAGGAAGAGTGAGAGGGGCTGGCAGAGGCGGCAATGCGCCGCGATAGTGAAATTCCTTATGCGGCCCAGCCTCATCCTGACTTTGCCTCCTGCGGCCCCCCAGGTAAATTGAGTTTGAGACCCCTGCTCTACATGAAGGAGTAAGAAAAATTAACAAATGACCTGTAAAAAATGGGATTTTGTTTTTGCCACGGCAGATAAGGTCATTTTTGTGCGATGCTATTTCTGAATCATGTGAATAAATATTTGCATTTGTTAGGCTTTCGCTAGTCTTTGATTCAGGTTCCATAACCATAATATGGCTGCCTTTACTATTACTGCTACCCAGTTCATGGCTATAAAACTGCACTGATTGCAGTCTAATTGAGAAAGATATTTTACCGTGAATCTCTCATTTATGAACAGGAAAAGTTTCACTTTCACACACCGCTACTTTTTAATTGGCATCATAACTTTCTGTACCGTTACAGCTTTTGTTAATGCCCATCTGTCACCCTCAAGATTTTTAGCACTCACAGCTTCACTTTTGATAGAGTAATGCAAATGTATGCAATTCAATGAATATGCTAATCAGACACATGCACACATTCAATGCCCCCTTGGCTCGTTTGTGTGGCTGAGATCCAAGTGTCACACATTTTCAGGGAAAAAAAATCAAAGCAGTGTGGTACTTAAAAACATATAATGGGATGCTTATATTGCCCGTCCTTGCGCTTTATTAAAAATATAGAATTTTTTTTCAGACTTCAGTAGTTTTCAGTTAGAATGCATTAATATTAACTACAGCATATGATATGGGACCCACCAGCCGAAATGCATATGTATGTTACCAGCACGTCTGCAATCCACTTGGGGATATTGTGTGAGCTACTATGAAAATTGGAATGATTCAGCATATTTGGACAGGATATTACATTTTTATCAGTACCTTGTGAAGATTGAACTAATCAGCATAGGGTAATGAATGACAGGGTCAACTGGATGTTAGATTTGATATTTACTCTGTAGGTCTACTCTGCTAGTCTTCACATAATCATCTTGTTAATTTTGAATATACTAAAATGCCAAAATTCCCTATGTTTTTAAAAATACAGGATGTGTTGCTATTATTGCATTTAGCTAGTTTACATCACAGGGCTAGCTGTAAAGGTGCATTCTCCTCATTCGTTCAGTCAACTCTAACCCTATATGTGACCATATGTACCTTTGCACACCAGATATGTCTGTCAATCACTGCTTCTTTCAGTTGTTGCATAGGTATGTTCATAGTTTCAAATATCTTGTCTATCCATCTGTGCACACCAGATATGTCTGTCAATCACTGCTTCTTTCAGTTGTTGCATAGGTATGTTCATAGTTTCAAATATCTTGTCTATCCATCTTAGCCTCTGTTGTCCTCTTCTTCGTTTGCCCTCAAGCAAACCTCCTTAGCGGTAACCCCGAGCTGATTTCGGGGTAAGAAGCCGCGGAGGATATCTCAGTCCCTGGTGGGGCGATTTGCCCTATTTAAAGTGCTGTATGCGCAGCTAGCACTTCGCTAGCCGCGCGTACAGCTTGATCGCCACGCTGCGCGGCAATCGCCCGCACGGAGCGGCGGAAGAGCCCCCCCGCCAGAGCCCTGCGCTGCCTGGACTAATGACTTCCGGGCAGCGCTAAGGGCTGGATCGGAGGCATCTGACGTCAGGACGTCGGCTGACGTCCATGACGTCATTCCGATCGTCGCCATGGCGACAGGAAAAGCCAAACAGGGGAACGCGTTATATACGCTTTCCCCTGTTTGCTATTGATGATGGCGACGATCGCACTAAAGGGACACATGCGCCCTCTAGTGTTGTTTCATGTAGCTACCACTCTGGTAGCTTTACATGAGACGAAAAAAATAAAAAAATAAAAATGTATTTCTGCCTATTTGGCAGAATTAATTAACCGCCAGAAGGGTTAATTAAGGATTTCTCCAAAGAATCTAGTCTTCTCATTGTGTGAGCAAAGTATTTGAGTTTTATTAGTAGTATCAGCCCTACTAGTGAACAGGTCTTGTTTTTTTTTTTTTAAGTAGTGACTGGTTAGATCTTCTAGCAGTCCAGGGAACTCTCAGTAGCTTTCTCCACACCCACAGTTCAAAAGCATCAATGTTTCTATGCATTACCTTATTTATAGTCCAACTTTCACAGCCATTTGATACTTCTGGAAAGACCATGTCTCTAACTATCCTGATCTTTCTTGGTAAAGTGTCAACTTGCCATCGCTTTCCTTCCAAGTAACAAGCGACTCTTAGGCCTAGTGCACACCAGAGCGGTTCGGCTGCGGTTTGCGATCCGCTTGGGTAATGTATTTCAATGGACTGGTGCACACCAGAGCGGGAGGCGTTTTGCAGAAACGCATACTCCCGGGCTGCTGCAGATTTTGGATTGCGGAGGCGTTTCTGCCTCAATGTTAAGTATAGGAAAAACGCGAACCGCTCTGAAAAATGGCACTTCAGAGCGGTTTGCCAGGCGTTTTTTGTTACAGTAGCTGTTCAGTAACAGCTTTACTGTAACAATACATGAAATCTACTACACCAAAAACGCTTCACAAAACTGCAAAATGCAAGCTGAAACGCTACAGAAAAAGAAGAAAAAGCGTTTCAAAATCTGCTAGCATTTTGCGGATCTGCTAGCGGTTTTTGGTGTGCACTAGGCCTTAATCTCAAGGCTGTGCAGTCACCATCTGCAGAGATCTTCCATCCCAGGAAGATGAAATCTGTTACAACTTCTAGTTTTTCTCCACCTATTTGCAGATGGTTCATTGGGGCAGATGACATGACTTTAGTTTAGCTGATATTAAGCAGTAGACCAACTTTGGCACGTTCTTGTTTCACATTTATGACTAGACTCTTAAATACTTCCTCAAATTTACCCATCATCAGCATATCTCAAATTGTTAATATTCTTGCCTGCTATTTTAATTCAAAGACGAGACTCATCCAAACCAACTCTCTGCATTACATATTTGGCATACAAGTTAAATAAATTAAGAGAGAATATGCAACCTTGTCATGAACAAGCACAATTACTGTCACCCCAAGAATCCAACTTGATCCCTCAGGTGATAGTTCAAGACCAAGTTCTGTACAGATGCATTGCTAGCCTGCCGGCTAGTGACATATTCTGCTGCTATGGAGGGGGCAGAGGTTGATGTGCAATTCACATTGGAGCAGGCAGGGTAAGTACGAGAACAATAGGGTCGGCCTGTAATCGAACCAAATGATCCAGGATTGGGGAGGAGCCACCATGCACAGAGTCACAAACGATCATTCAGTGCTTGGGAAGGTGCTGACTCATAAGCAGGGGTCAGCACCATTTTTAAAATGGAGGAGACAGTTTTCTGAGAAAGACAGCATCTGAATGGGACTGTGGAGAAAACCAAGACAGGATACCCAGCCAATTCTGTGGAAGGTAAGTATTTAAAATATGTTTGTTTCACTGGATTTAAAAAAAAAACAAAAACAAAAACACAACAACAACAACAACTCTGAGATGATTCAGGGCCCATTTCCACTGGAGCAAAAACCGCTCCGAATCCACAGAGTTTCCCTGCAGGAAAATCGCACGGGGAAACTCTGCCATAGGAAACTATGGCGCCGCCGGCCAAATCGCTTACCCTAGCGATTTCGCCAAAATTGCCCACAGTTTTCGCGCGGGAGGCTGCGAATCCCATAGCCGTGCATGGCACTGCTTCTGGGATTCGCCTGCCTTCCAGCAGACCCGGAAGTGCCGCCGCACGTCTCACTGACGCGTGCGGCACAAGTGGAAACGGGCCCTTAAACTCTGTTAAATGACATTTTGTTGTGGTACACTAATTTCCAACTTTTAGTTTTGTAAATATTTGATTTTATTATATTTTATGAAAATGGACAGCATGGGGTACCCCCTTCCAGGCCCTTTTAACCTGTCATTGCCAATGCAATTTTGGATGGGTGTGGGTGATGATTGGAGAGAGGGAGGATTTCAGATTGGTTATAGACCTGCTGTTCTCTAAGGCCTCTTTCACATTAGACAACGCGTGAAGGAGCCGGTTACTGCACGCGTTGAATAGGCTGTGGTGTGTCGTCGGGAATCTGCGGTGCGACACTGAGTAGCGGCGGTAGTAATTAATTAACCCAATGGGAAAACGCCAATTCCCGACGATAAAATGCTCCCGGGTGAGTCGTACCGCAACGAATCGAAACGCACCGTCGGGTGTGAAAGGTAAAATTAAAGTCTATGGACTTTCGTTTTACCTTGGTCAACCTGAAGTTTCGACTTTGCGTTAAAACGCTGAAAAAGGGCTCTAGTGTGAAAGAGCCCTTAGGCAAACTGCATCTGATATCAGCACAGCTTTGCAAACCCTTACAAGATAGCATAATAATAGCAATTAATATTCCAAAATGGTTTATGTGATGTGCAATGCATGTATTTAAGGTTGCTTGTAATCAAAATTATGAGTAACACTTACTGGCCACCAGAGGGGAGGTTAACCTACCCATACTGCCGCCTATAGCTGATGCACTCCACTTGTGTTCCACGTCACTCCCATGCTTCCTTCTTCTGGGTTGCAGGAGAAAGCATGGGAGAGACTTGGAATGTGGGTGGAGCACATCAGCTGTAGGCGACTTGGGTAAGTTAACCCCCCCTTCCACGGCCAGTAAGTACGTCTTGTAATTTTGATTACGAGCAACCCTTTGTATGATGTACTCCACAGCCCAAGCTAGTGCTGCAGTTTTGACAAGATGTATCATTGTATATTATCTACAAACAGTATAATCTTTTAAAAGCCTCGGTTTCACTCCCGTGTGAGTAATGCTTTATGTTACGCAAAGTAAAAATAAGTATCAAAAAGAAGCATCATCTCCAGGTAATAACTCTGTAGAATTCAGATCTTTGATCCTTTTTATCCAGCTTACATACGAGTCCACAATCTCTAGCGTAGCTGTCAGGTTAACAGCCACAAATGCTACATAATCCATAAGTATAGATTAATGCTTCTCCGGCTTCTGTTTACTATTTTTATTAAGCATTAGTTCATATAAGCATGAAGAAGAGATTCTGATATGAATCAGGACACTTATCCAGTATTGTTGAGCCAATTGTAAATTGCTAGCAAGCTTAAATTAATTGCCAACATACAACTCAAACAAACGGGGTAAAAAGGCAGAGAAGTCAGATGGTTGCCTGGTTGTACATGATCCCCTGTATGTAGTCTTTCAGCAGCTCCATTGTAGCTGTGCAGCAGACACTTGTTTACTAGCAGCAGCATTAGGTCTGTAGAAGCACAGCTGTCATCGAAAGCATCTAAACACAGACCTAAGGCGAGCTGGCCTCATGCCAAGCATCTCTTCTAAGACCTACTCTTTTCTCCACTCCCGCCACCCCCCCTGACAATCCTGTCAATAACCGGGCAGATGGCACTGGATATGCTGGCAGGGGAGTTCTGTTAACAACTGAATGTGTTAATGATTTCAGATTTATTGTGTTCCAGACAATGAACACTGCCTTGTATACTTAGAGCAGCTGAGAAAGTTTGATTTGTGGGATGTCCTTAAGAGGCCTTGTCACACTATTCAAAGGGTTTTTTAAATTCTGTGTCCAATCAGTAAAAATGTAATTTGAGGCAAATGGCTGGACAAATTAGACGTTTACCTTGGATATAGATAGCTTGTTTGTGTAGGCGTAATTGCTTCTAGCTGGTAAGAGACAGAAGGCCAGGGCGGTGAGCCTCACTAAACTACATTTTTAAAATATCATTTATTAGCAGCAGCGTGGCTTAAATCGTTTAAAGCTCATCTTCTTGCACAAACCTAAATATACCATGTAATAGCTTAGTAATAAAAGTGTTCGAATGTTACAGGTTTTGTGTGAAGGTTGGCTTCTGTCACTAAAAACCCTGTGTACAGCAAATTGGTTTCTGACTCTATGGGAAGGGAGGCTACTGTGGTCATCTTGATTGCCTCTTTCTGCTGCACAGTAAATAAAGATGCAGGCAGTCGCGTACTAAGCGGGTGCGGGGGGAGAGGAGGTTAGGAGGCTGCGACGATTACAGGTGTGAAACAGGGCAGATGTGATCGAGGCTCAAGCCAGTGGTGCCAATTAGCATTGGGGAGTCTTGGGATGCAGGGAGGGGGGCCAACATCATTTGTCCCTACCTCTCCATGGCCCCCTCTGTAGAGTAGGGCACAGTGGTGCGGCTTGTGCATGAATCTCGTCTGATCCCAAAGAGTCTATGCTCTTCGGCTGCCACCAGCTCCCTCTACTTACCGTTTCCATCATGTGGCCTAATTACACGCGACATACAGCGATCAGGCAGGCAGAGAGCAGCCAGCTGCCCAAGAGCATGGTTGCATTGGGATCAGGTAAGATTCACTTAGAAGGAATATCATAAAGCGGAGGATAGGGTTCGGGAAACGGAAAGCCTGTATTTAACCAACCCTGAACGAGCCACATATTCGACGTGGCAAATGGCCATACAAGACTTTAAACTCATCCATGTGACATCTACTAAGAAAGGTCAGTTATGTGTGAAGCAGAGGGTTTTTGAGTATGGTGATAAATGTGGGAAAATGCTGGCTTGGCTCACGAAAGAACATACCCCTGCGGTTACTATTCCATCAATCACTTCTGACAATAGGGGTACATTGACTGCCCCTGGTGACATAAATGAAGAATTTGCAAATTACTATAAGACATTATACTCCTCTCAAAGCATCCACACACTTGATCAGATTGGTGAATATTTAGAGGATATAGCCTTGTCAAAACTCTCAAATGACCAACGGTTGTGTTTAGATGAGGATGTCACAGAGGATGAAATATCCAATGCTATCGCTACACTCCAATCAAATAAAACTCCGGGCATGGACGGTATACCTGCAGAATTTTATAAACAATACTCTGAACAATTAACACCACATCTCCTAGCTCTATTCCAAGACCCTTCTGACGGGCTGTTGTTGCCAGACTCCATGCAAGAGGCATTAATAGTAGTCATTCCCAAAAAAGGAAGAGATCCCAAACTTTGTGGCTCCTATCGCCCTATATCTCTTATCAATATGGACGCTAAAATATTTGCTAAAATTTTGGCTAACCGCCTCAAACCACACCTAGAAACATTAATTCACCCAGACCAGACCGGGTTCATGCCTGGAAAAGGTACCGATATAAACCTTCGTAGACTCTATATTAACTTAGCTGCCAAACATGATAATACTGGACGAAGAGTCGTGGCCTCTTTAGACTCTGAAAAGGCCTTTGACTCTATAGAATGGTCATATCTCTGGTCGGTCTTGAGAAAGTTTGGGTTTGGCCCTAAATTCCTACGCTGGATTCAATTGTTATACACGGCCCCCAAGGCTAGGGTTCTTACCAATGGTACTACCTCCTCTGCCTTCAGCCTACAACGAGGGACCAGGCAAGGCTGCCCTTTGTCCCCTTTCCTTTTTGCTCTCGCAATGGAACCCCTTGCGGTCAGGATTAGGGCTGAGCCTAGTATTCAGGGACTCAAGATAGGTAATCTCACAGAAAAAATTGCTCTGTATGCTGATGATTTGTTGATCTTTTTGGGAGATGCGGATGCTTCCCTAACTACCCTGCTATCTACAATTGACAGATTCGGAGCCCACTCAGGACTTAAAATCAACTGGGGGAAATCTTCGTTGTTTCCAATAGATACAGATGCTAAGCAAGGGGCCGCCGATACCCCCCTTCAGTGGGTGTCTGAGTTCACCTACTTGGGAATTAAGATAAAATACCCATTAAAGGAGTATATATTACTAAATATCACCCCCATTATAAAGGCAATGGAGAACCACTGTCGGGCATGGAGTACGCTTCCATTGACGGTAGTGGGTAGAGCTAACCTTATTAAAATGCTATATCTGTCAAGGCTTAATTATGTATTTAGACATACTCCTGAATGGGTTCCGGTCACCGTATTTAAAGCAATCGATAAACTACTGGTCTCTTTTCTGTGGGCGGGGAAACAACCAAGGCTTTCACTTAAGACACTTCAAATTCCCACCTCGTTAGGTGGAATTGCTCTACCTAATTTTAAACTATATGCCTGGGCCTCAGCGCTAGTCACACTAAGATGGTGGTTCGCGCAAGATGCTAGAAATACAGCCTCTACTACAGAAGCAGCGGTCGTGGGATCCTATGAGGGACTTACCCTACTCCCATTTAGAGGTCCTAAAGCTTACACTGATCTCCCGACTCCCATGATCTTTACTCTCAAAGTCTGGGAAAAGGTAAGACAACAATATAAACAGCCTGATGTATACTCTCCCTTTACCCCTTTGTGGTGCAATCCGCATTTGCCTCATTTTCAGAACATCCCGGACCCAATTATTTGGGCAGAGACTGGTATTAAATGGCTACAGCATATAATAATGGATGGAAAGCTGGCTACCTTTGATGCCCTTAAAACAGAATTCTCCCTGTCTAATAAAATGTTTTTTAGATTCCTCCAAATACGTCACGCCGCTCATTCCCAGTTCCCGAGAACGATTACACTTAAATCAGACCCTCTCGAAGCCCTTCTTCTCCAAAAACATCTTGAATCCCCCCTTTCAACAATTTATGCAAATCTGCAGGAGAGTTCTGGCTATAAGCTGGATCGGCTTTATCAAACCTGGAAAATTGATGTGCCTGGTTTAGAGGAGCTGGAGTGGAGGGACCTGCTTGAGGCCTCAGGAGAATACTTAATCTCTATAAAGGATAGACTTATACAACTTAAATTTATTCATAGAACATATTACACGCCTGCTAGACTGGCTAAGATGTACTCTGGTAGAACTGCGGAATGTCCTCGCTGTAAATATCATACTGCTGATTTTATACATATGGTGTGGGAGTGCCCCGAAATCCATATATTCTGGGAACAAACTAATGTAGTACTTCAGAAAATATTTGAACGTCATATAGATCTTGACCCTAAGACACACTTATTGGGAATCTCGGGGGAAGTTACACCATCCAGAAGATTGGTTCTTCTTTGGGATATGTTGTGTTATTTCGCTAGGAAAACAATAATTCTACATTGGATCCGGGCACATCCCCCAACAGGTGCAGACTGGATTATTACAGTTAATACATCACTGTCTCTATATAAACTCACTTACATTCAACGGAATTGTCCTCTTAAATTTGACAATATTTGGATACCTTGGTTGGAATATATTAAAAAGCAAGGAATAGACTATAACTCAACCTGAACAAGTGAGCTACTGCTACGACCTAGCTTCTCTTGAATGATTGGCGGGGTGTGGAGTGAGACCACGAGAGAGGGGAGGGTGGGGGGGGGGGGAGGGTTAGGTGTGGTATAGGAATGTCTTGGCGGCCTAACCGCACTCTAATAAATCTTGTTGTTGCTGTTATGAAATGTACTGCATATGATTGTCATGTACATGTATTGTGTTGTTTATATAAAACAATAAAAAACTTATCTGAAAAAAAAGATTCACTTAGAAGCTGCCCTACTCTGCAGGAGGACACAGGAGGGAGACCCATGGCAATCTCATTGGCTCACATTGATCACAGGGTCAGAAAGCCAATTAAATCAGTTCCTGGCCGGCTCACAGATCTCTGCTGTCATAGCAACCAGAGAACGGTGCAATCGGCGGTAGCGGCAAATCTTTTAACAGATCTTTTAGCATGCCTTCCTCCCCTAGTTGATTTGTAATCTACAAAGCACTAGAATGATCCAGGAATAGCTATGTATATACTTAACAAGTCAAATGATTGCAACTGATTCAAAGGTAGAAAGTAACTTGTGCTGTGCTGGTACTAAGAAGGCGTAAGTGTGCTGCTCCTTTTAGCCAGTTGTTCTTATACTAATTTAACATGTATCTTTCCCATCATGGTTTGTGATTATTATAATTTTTATAACTTTTATGCAATGTTTAGGCATTTTTCAAACATTTTTTATGCATTTTTAGGCATTTTTAGAGCATTTTTGTGCATTTCTAGGGCAGTTGTTGCAAGCAAGTCTGTACAACACACACTCTTAGGGGGCACCTCTTAACCCAATTTATACTTAACGAGTACTGTCTTTGACAGTTACCCCATCCTGCAACAGCATCACTGGAACACCTGAAGCTTTAGTAACATATATCTTCACCCCTAAGCCCTTAACCACGGCTACCCAGTCGCATAACGATTACGCTAGCTCTGCATTTATGCATCTGTTAGCCACATACCCCTCCAGCGCTGGACACCGATGCGACTTTATTGTCGCATCTGCAGCCGCACTTTTGCTGTACACCCAGCAGATATGCACTTCTATCAATTAATTTGATTGAGGGCACCGGGGAGCCACTGTATAGCCCATTGAGGCGGCATCACACCCAGACCCCGGATCCAATGGTTTGAGACACCACTACTTGGGACATAAATGTTGCCCGAGCAACACACACGTATTACTTATATTTACCACTTATATTTACAGCATAGTGGGTAGAGTGCAATGTCACCGCCCGTAATTTTAATTTTCGTTTTATTTTAATAAAGGCGTTTTATTGCCCCTTTTAATTGTCCTTAAACTAATAAATTTTCCCTGTTTCAAAAAAGCACACCTGCTTAATAATAGGACACGCCATATAGGCGGGGTCCTTCAATTCAAAACTCCCAAACACTCCCACTTTGGGTAGTATAAATAAGAGCCGTATGGACCGTAGCGTCACCTGACGAAGGCGTGGTTACGCCGAAACGCGTCGTGACGTCATACGGCTCCAGCGCACCAGGCTTCGCCCACCGCGTGTCACTCCCGCCGATACCACCGCTCCTGCTGTCCCGGCCAGGCACAGGAGCAGAGAAAGGACCGCCCGCAGGCCTGACAAGCGCACTTTTCATCAACACACTGTAAGTGTATTTATGTTGCGTGTTTTTCAAGATTAAAGTGTTAATGCACCAAGGAGCGCTCCGTTGTTTCTTCTTCGATTGCAACTGATTACAGGTGGAAGCCAATTAGCTTGGGCATGCAATTGAGAAAGTTTTTTAGGGGGTTCTGTTAAATGCCATCTAGAAACAACAATCCTTCAGCCTTAGTCAGCGCGTACAAGAGGAATCGACGCGGGAGACTTGGGCGCAGGATACAGCCGGTATATGGCTGATCCTGCTGCTGCATAAGTCCCGGCCGTGTTAAATACTATTCCCCCTCCAGGCCGCCATGGATGGTGGGGAATTAAATAATTCGGCTTCCAACAATTGCTGGAAGCCGAATTATTGTGTTTTAAAAGTAACATCAGCTCTGTCTTTTGACGGCGCCGAAGTTACTCCCTGTGCGCCCAAGTCTCCTGCGCTGGATTCACTGTGTTCATTAGTCAGCTACTTATACTGACAAACACACTTCCACCAACTCTGGAAACAAATTATCGCAGAAGTGAAGAGACATCTCCCCAATATAATCTCAATTTGGCCCTCCCCTTCTCCCCTCCCACTAGCAAGGTAAAGGTTCTTTGTCTCCCATCACATCAGGATAGCAGATCGAAAATTGGCAGCTTTTTGTTATATCTCTACACAGTAGTCTGTTAATTGCTAATTGTTTATATTGGTTCACTTTCATGCTAAAGTTTCAACATTATTTATTTATTTATTGTATTTATAAAGTGCCTACATATTACACAGCGACATTATAACTGTCATGTGATTCTTGGTACTTTTATGTCACAGAGCCACGTTATTAGTCTGATTAAGTTGTTATTCGTGTGTATTCATACGTATTGTACTGTTAAAAACAACAAAAACTTATTGAAAATGTAAAAAGTTATTATTTACCCCTGATTGGATTTTCCTGAGAGGGTTCCTTTATCCAGTTCAGTGGTCCTGTTTTTTATGTAAGAATGTACTTATTTGGAGCTGATGCTATTATATTTTTCACTTGGCTGGTATAGCTTGAATTGGAAAAATATTTTTGTAAGAGTCTTCACTTGGCAAAGAAACAACATGTGAATATTTTGAAGGGGTAATTATTTTTTTACACTCACTGTAAATAACAAATCAGCTGTTCGGCTGCAGTCTGTGTCAGTAACTGGTCCAAGAAATACCAGTGAAATGTAAGGGCTCGTTTCCACTATTGCGGTGCAGAATCGCCTGGATTCCACCGCTGTTGAAATTCCATGAATTAGCATGCGGATGCGAATTTTTGCGCGTTTTTTGCCGCGAATTCGCATGCGAATTCGCATAGGTGAGGGTATATGCGAAATTAACCATGTCACTGCCTGTTTGAATTACATTGGTACCTATGCGAATTCGCATGCGAATTCGCATGAAAATTCGCATACCATAGCCGCATGCGAATTTCCTATTAAATACATTAGCGGCGATTCGCATGCATTCCACTCGCAGGCGAATTCGTTGGCTCTTTTGTGCGTTTTTTTACCGCTGAAAAAAACGCACCTCAACAAAGCTACAGTGGAAACAGGCCCATCCACTTGCATTACATGTGCGAATCTGCATGCGTTGGACGCATGCAGATTCGCGATAGTGGAAACGAGCCCCAAGTGTTTTGGTGGGTGACAGGGCAATGCAGATTTTAAGCAGCTTATGCCTTCTTATAACAACAGAACATTTGTAAAGCACTTTTCTCCTTTAAGACCCAAAGCACATACGCTTGTTTCAGATCAGTACATGGTTGCAGTTTGCAGTGTGTGACCAGGGAAAAAGTTATGTGATCATAAATTCCTAAACAGGTGGCTCCAGGGTTGGAGCTATAGTGATTGGATGCGGCAAAGCACTAGGGGAAGCATAGAAGAAAGGTTCTGGCTCCAAAGTTTTGATTTGGACTCTGGGGTGGTCAAGTTACTAGATCTTGTTGATCTGAAGTTGTGGGAGGTGTAACGCAGTTGCATGGCAGAATCACAATAGTATGGCATGAATTGCACCGTGCCACCATGAAAAAGCTGTGCCTAGCTCATGGAATTTGAAGTACAATATCACTTTTGTTAATTAAATTATTAAGATGGAATAAGTTCAGTGTTAAAATAAGTGTAACAACTTAGCCCTTAGTCCAATCTTCAGCCAGTTATTATTTAATTACGTTTCAATATCTGAAATAAAGAGGAACTGAAATCAAAATAACATAGTGAACAAAATTGTTTGTTTGTTTTTTTACAATATTCATTTATAAACTATTTTGGTGTGTGCTTTTTGTAAAATCTTGCTTCTCCCTGAATTACTTTCAGAAATGTATCATAGATGGGGACAAATTTAGAACTGGCAGGTGATATCTGCTAGTTCTTAAGCCAGTAGAAAAGATCACTGGTCCCCAGAATCCACGGGGACAGGGGGTTGGTGGGAGAATTCAGCATATTAAACAGCCAAGGCTATGCCTCAGTGGAAGGGCTGAGCTGCATACCAATATCCAGAGATACATAGCTGTAGGAAGTGTTTCTGAGGCTGAAACCAGGATATTGAATGTAAAGGCGGGTATTCTGAATAATTTACTGCATTCTATTAAATGTCACAACAGTGCCTTTTTATGTCACGCATTTCCAGTTCTTGAACAGATTTCCTATTTTTTTCATCTTTGTTTAACCAATTTTGGACTGGCAGGTTCTGGCCACTTAAGGACAAGAGCCTATTTTTTATTCTGCCAGTTGGGATCACTGTGATTGGCTTATGGTGATCACCTGGTAAGGAGCCAATGAAACTAGCTCCTTATCCATAAGAGGAAGCCAGGGGCGTAGCAATAGGGGTTGCAGAGGTAGCGACCGCATCGGGGCCCTTGGGTCAGAGGGGCCCCGAGGAGCCCTCCCTCAAGCACAATATTAGCTCTCTATTGGCCCTGTGCTAGTAATAATCACTCATACATATGCTTTGTATAGTAGTAATCATTAACAAACTGTTTTCCATCCCCTACTTGCACCTCTGACACCGTGAAAATCCTTGGCAGGTTTTGGTGCGCCGTATCAATTGTTATGTATAGAGTGCTTGGGGGGGCCCATGTAAAACTTGCACCGGGGCCCATAGCTTCTTAGCTACGCCACTGGAGGAAGCTCAGCTGTCACATGACAACCAAATCTGCAGCCACAGCAAGCAACAATTGGCTCGGGACCACGGAAAACCTCAGGCATAGACCGCATCACAGATGGACAGCAGCAAGTGTGGCGTAGATACTTATTTCCCCGGTCCTGAGCCAGTTACATTACTCCGGGTACCAGTTCTTGGTAATTGTGGCTTTACCTTTAAACAGTAATTGTGGCTTTACCTTTAAACAGTAAATTAGCCCCAGAATATATTCAGAATTTGATTCTGCTGCCAGTACATATACCGGTCCGGTATACATATTTGCTATAGTGGCAGAAACATATATGATTAATCCTCTCTATTATGTACAGTGATGCATACAATGTCAGCTCTATATAAATAGAGAAAATAATAATAATTAGACGATTCTAGACAAGCTGAGGATTCAGGAAATATTTTCCTTTTTCCTGTCCTTCTGGCAATGGCAGCAGTTAGCAGTCTCCTCACTGCCTCCGTAAATGATCGGCTTTTCAGCTCCCTGCCGTTGGCATGTAAACGATCACTGGTCCTTCTGTCTGTGCACCATCTAACCGTCTTAAATAATTGATACAACCAGCGTGTAGCTGGAAAGATTTGCAATGTTGCCAGCAAAGCAAAAAGTAAGTCTTAAATCTCAACGCAGGCAATTAAAGAGAACATATTAAGACATTATTCCACAAACACTTTTTAGCTTTTAAAAATAAGCTTTAAAGGAAACCAGAAACCATACAAAATAAAAGTTGTATACATACCTGGGGCTTCCTTCAGCGCCATGCGCAAGGATCGCTCCCATGCCGCCGTCCTCAGTCTTCTGAATCACCGGTACTGGGTCCCGTAACTTCGACCAGTCGCGGCAAATCTGCGCAAGAGAAGTGCGCTTTCTACAGCAGCCGCCGGAGAGAGATACGTAGAGAGCGCACTTCTCTTGTGCAGACTGGCCCGCAACTGGCTGAAGTTACGGAACCCGATACCGGCGATACAGAAGACTGAGGACGGCGGTGTGGCAGCGATCCATGCGCACGGGGCTGGAGGAAGCCCCAGGTATGTATAAAACTTTTATTTTGTATGGTCTCTGGTACACTTTAAAAAGTACATGAAACAGCAATTATCCCCTCAAAAGGCACATTACAGTTTAGTTAATTAGGTTAGTGCCGGGCAATTGATTTAATTATGGTTACTGGTATTAAGAGAAGCAACAGGTAAGTACAGTGGGGTGCAAACGTTTGGGCATCCTTGTTAATTGTCATGATTTTCCTGTATAAATCGTTGGTTGTTATGAAAAAAAAATGTCAGTTAAATATATCATATAGGAGACCCACACAGTGATATTTGAAAAGTGAAATGACGTTTATTGGATTTACAGAAAGTGTGCAATAATTGTTTAAACAACATTAAGCAGGTGCATAAATTTGGGCACCACAAAAAAGAAATGAAATCAATATTTGGTAGATCCTGCTTTTGCAGAAATTACAGCCTCTAAATGCTTCCTGTAGGTTACAATGAGAGTCTGGATTCTGGTTGAAGGTATTTTGGACTCATCTCTAGTTCATTCAGGTTTGATGGCTTTCGAGCATGGACAGCTCTCTTTAACTCGCCCCACAGATTTACAATTATATTCAGGTCTGGGGACTGAGATGGCCATTTCAGAATGTTGTACTTGTTCCTCTGCATGAATGCCTTAGTGGATTATGAGCAGTGTTTAGGGTCATTGTCTTGTTGAAAGATCCAGCCCCGGCAAAGCTTCAGCTTTGTTACTGATTCCTGGACATTGGTCTCCAGAATCTGCTGATACTGAATGGAATCCATGCATCCCTCAACTTTGACAAGATTCCCAGTCCCTGCATTGGCCACACAGCCCCACAGCATGATGGAACCACCACCATATTTTACTATAGGTAGTAGGTGTTTTTCTTGGAATGCTGTGTTGTTTTTCCTCCATGCATAATGCCACTTGTTATGCCCAAATAACTCAATTTTAGTTTAATCAGTCCACAGCACCTTGTTCCAAAATGAAGCTGGATTGTCCAAAGGTGCTTTAGCATAGCTTAAGCGGCTCTGTTTGTGCTGTGGGCGGAGAAAAGGCTTCCTCTGCATCACTATTGCATACAGCATCTCCTTGTGTAAAGTGCGTTGTATGGTTAAACGATGCAGAGTGACTCCATCTCCACCAAGATAATGTTGCAGGTCTTTGGTGCTGGTCTGTGGGTTGACTCTGACTGTTCTTGCCATTCATCGCTTCTGTCTATCAAACTTAACTTGAACTGAGCCTGTGGTCTTCCATTTCCTCAATATGTTTCTAACTGTGGAAACAGACAGCTGAAATCTCGGAGACAATTTTCTGTATCCTTCCCCTAAACCATGATGGTGAATTACCTTTGTCTTCAAGTCGTTTGAGAGTTGTTCTGAGACTTTCATGTTGCTACTCTTCAGAGAAAGATTTTTTTACAATTGACCCGCTTAAATACTCTTTCTCATAATTGGATTCACCTGTGTATGTAGGTCAGGGGTCACTGAGCTTACCAAGCCAATTTGAGTTCCAATAATTCCTTCAAAAGGTTTTGGAAATCAATAAAAATGACAACAGTGCCCAAATTTATGCACCTGCCTAATTTTATTTAAACAATTATTGCACACTTTCTGTAAATCCAATAAACTTAATTTCACTTCTCAAATATCACTGTGTGGGTCTGCTATATGATATACTTAACTGACATTTTTATCATAACAACCAACGATTTATACAGGAAAATCATGACAATTAACAAGGTTGCCCAAACTTTCGCACCCCACTGTATAACTTTTAAATGTTAATACAAAAACAGCATAAAGTTAAATTGTGATTTCAGGCTGTATAGCCTCGTTAATAGTTCTTATTATTTAGCTGATACAATAGTTCACATTATATATTTACATAGGTTAAAAAAGTAATCAGTCCATCAAGTTCAACCTGCATATATCCCAGCTGATCCAGAGGAAAGCGAAAAAACATTATAAGGCTTGAGCCAAATAGCCTTAAGGGCCCATTTCCACTTGTGCCACACACAGCTGCGAGATGCACGGCGGAACTTCCTGGTCTGCGGGTATGCAGACGATTCCCGCACGGAGACGGATGGCAATGTTGGCCGATTCGCTAGCGCAAGCAATTCGGCCGGCGGCGCCATTGTTTCCTATGGCAGAGTTTCCCCGTGCGATTTGCCTGCGGGAAAACTCTGTAGATTCGGTGCGGAGACCGCGCTAGTGGAAACGAACCCTAAAAGTAAAGAATATATATATTTACCGGTAACCTAAAACTAAATATCTAGCATCTTACTAAACTGGGGAAGGAACAATGCCAAAGCCAAGCATCCAGTGACTTATTTCCGATTTGTTCAGCTTTGGTGAGCTGGGAGGGCAAAAGTCTAGATTCGAGGTGCCCATTGACGATACAGTCCTGATTGAACAATCTTTTCAAATGTACAGCAGTGCTGGTCGTAATGGAAAAATCTACGCTTACGGATCATTACGCGTAATTTTACGCTATTACGCAATTACGGTTACGGCGTAGGAAATTATCTACGGTACATCACTGTAATTACGCGTAAACTTGGGCAGTTACGCGTAAGGATACTGTAATGTAGGCGCTTACACTATGATGTTACGCGTAGTGCCGTAATACCCATTAATGCGTATTTTTTTGCGCATACGGACGATATGTATGCAATAGCAGTGAATGTGACAGTTATTGCGTACATATCATTCGTATGCGTCAAAACGTACGCTTATACTGAAGGGCGGGAGAAGATACTATTGGTTGCTTAGGATGTTAGTACGTTAGTAATTACGCGTAAAATTACGCGTAAGTGTTCGTAAAATTACGCATACCTAGCAATTACGGTAGACAGTGTAATTACGATACCACTTTACTGCTTACGCGTAAATAATTACGCGTAAGACCGTAATTTACGCATAGCTCTTACGCGTAAATTTATATTGAATTACGATGCGTAATTACGCTCATGCGTAATTTCGGCCCAGCACTGATGTACAGTATATATTAGTAGAGTGAAGATCCTTTCAACAGATTTGTTAGGCAATCTCTTAATATCACATAGTTGTGTTAAAATTGTACTAGCAAGATTTTATCTTCAACTGGCACTTTGCACAGTTAATATTCATGTCCTGCTTGTGTAGACAACATCTGGTTATCAATGCAGTTATTGCTTAAATCATTCTATAGAATGTAGTTACCTGGCTGTCATAAGTCTGATTTGTTGATACTTTCTGTGTCAGTGCTCTAGAGTGAATACGCAGATAAGGTCAGAGTACACTGACTATACTTTGCCTAAATTAGCTGCATGTCTGTTACAGGTGAGTAGCTCAAAAACTATGGAGGTCAATTGAACAGTATTAAAACCAGGCCCATAACAGGATGCGTTCCTTAAAGAGACACTGAAGCGAGAATAAATCTCGCTTCAGTGCTTATATTCAGCAGGGGCATGTGTGCCCCTGCTAAAACGCCGCTATCCCACGGCTAAACGGGGGTCCCTTACCTCCCAAATCCCCTCCGTTATTTGCGGGGATCTCTTACGCATTCAGGCAGGGCTAATGGCCGCAGCCCTGCCTCACGCGCGTCTGTCAGCGCGTATCTCCGGCTCTCCCCCGCCCCTCTCAGTCTTCCTTCGCTGAGAGGGGCGGGGGAGAGGCGGCGATGCGCCGCTGAGAGGCAGGGCTGCAGCCGTTAGCCCTGCCTCTAGAGCAGCAAGATCTACGGCCAATTTGGTCGTTGATATTGCAGGGGGGGATTTGGGGGTGAAGGGACCCCCGTTCAGCCACGGGATAGCGGCGTTTTAGCAGGGGCACACATGCCCCTGCTGAATATAAGCACTGAAGCGAGATTTATTCTCGCTTCAGTGTCTCTTTAATCCCAACTTTTACAGTTAGGTTAGGTCCTTAACATATGTAGCAATTCTGGTAGCAATAGCATGTATGGTTCTAGATTGTAAGCTCACAAGGTCAGGGACCACCTCCTAGTGTTTCTCATACTGTTGTAATTTAGCATATGCACATGTACCAACTACACATCAACTATGTATGTACCTGTATTTATTCTATTCAATGTCATGACTGTACAGTGTCTTGTATTTCTTATGTATATTTATTCCCCATTATTTGCTTTGTACTATGTACAGCGCTACGGAATATGTTGGCATTATATAAATATAAATAATAATAATAAAATAATAGTATGGGGACTTTCACCGCCAAAGTTGGCACAAAATTACGCATACATTACAAGTAAATTAATGCGTAATTACGAATGCCGACAATTACATACAAAATTAATTTTGCTTTCCCCTGAAATTTCGCTTTGCGATTCTTAATTGTGAATTACAATGCGTAATTACGCATAGGCGTAATTTCTGCTCATCACTACTGTTTACCTTGTGTCCTTGGCAAGAGTTCAGGTCCACTTTAAGTTGGGCAGGCACAGTTCAAGTGCACTGGTCAGTTTTGACAGGTTTTATAGATTTTTATCAAATCTGACCTCCCAAAAAAATAAGTTTGCACAGGCTGGACCTGATATTCAATTGCAAGTCAAGTATAAGTGGGTCCAGAAAAAAATGGTGCATATGAAAAATGGCGCACGGCGATGCCGCTGTTTTTTTTTTTTGGGGGGGGGGGGTTATTAACCACTTGAGGACCACAGTCTTTCTACCCCTTAAGGACCAGAGCCTTTTTTTCCATTCAGACCACTGCAGCTTTCATGGTTTATTGCTCGGTCATACAACCTACCATCTAAATGAATTTTCCCTCCTTTTCTTGTCACGAATACAGCTTTCTTTTGGTGCTATTTGATTGTTGCTGTGATTTTTAGTTTTTATTATATTCATCAAAAAAGACATGAATTTTGTAAAAAAAAATGATTTTTTTCACTTTCTGTGCTGACATTTTTCAAACAAAGTAAAATTTCTGTATACATTTTTGTCCAAATGTATTCTGCTACATGTCTTTGATAAAAAAAAATCCAATAAGTGTATATTTATTGGTTTGGGTAAAAGTTATAGCGTTTACGGTTTATGGTGCCAAAAGTGAATTTTCCCATTTTGAAGCATCTCTGACTTTTCTGACCACCTGTCAGGTTTCATGAGGTGCTAAAATTCCAGGATAGTATAAATACCCCCAAATTATCCCATTTTAGAAAGAAGACATCCCAAAGTATTCATTGAGAGGCATGGTGAGTTCATAGAAGATTTTATTTTTTGTCACAAGTTAGCGGAAAATGACACTTTGAAACAAAAAAAACAAAAAAAAAAAAGTTTCCATTTCTGCTAACTTGTGACAAAAAAAATAAATCTGCCACGGACTCACCATGCCCCTCTCTGAATACCTTGGGGTGTCTACTTACCAAAATGGGGTCATTTGTGGGGTGTGTTTACTGTACTGGCATTTTGGGGGGTGCTAAATTGTAAGCACCCCTGTAAAGCCTAAAGGTGCTGATAGGACGTTGGGCCCCTTAGCGCACCTAGGCTGCAAAAAGGGGTCACACATGTGGTATTGCCGTACTCAGGAGAAGTAGTATAATGTGTTTTGGGGTGTATTTTTACACATACCCATGCTGGGTGGGAGAAATATCTCTGTAAATGAGATTTTTTTGTTTTTTTTTACACACATTGTCCATTTACAGAGAGATTTCTCCCACCCAGCATGGGCATGTGTAAAAATACACCCCAAAACACATTATACTACTTCTCTTGAGTACGGCGATACCACATGTGTAACACTTTTTGTAGCCTAGGTGCGCTAAGGGGCCCAACGTCCTATGAGTACCTTTAGGATTTCACAGGTCATTTTGAGGCATTTGGTTTCTAGACTACTCCCCACACTTTAGGGCCCCTAAAATGCCAGGGCAGTATACCCCACAAATGACCCCATTTTAGAAAGAAGGCACCCCAAGGTATTCTGTTAGGAGTATGGTGAGTTCATAGAAGATTTTATTTTTTGTCACAAGTTAGCAGAAATAGATTTTTACTGTTTTTTTTTTCACAAAGTGTCATTTTCCGCTAACTTGTGACAAAAAATAAAATCTTCTATGAGCTCACCATACTCCTAACAGAATACCTTGGGGTGTCTTCTTTCTAAAATGGGGTCATTTGTTGGGTTCCTATACTGCCCTGGCATTTTAGGGGCCCTAAACCGTGAGGAGTAGTCTAGAAACCAAATGCTTCAAAATGACCTGTGAAAACCTAAAGGTACTCATTGGACTTTGGGCCCCTTAGCGCACCTAGGCTGCAACAAAGTGTCACACATGTGGTATCGCCATACTCCGGAGAAGTAGAATAATGTGTTTTGTGGTGTATTTTTACATATACCCATGCTGGGTGGGAGAAATATCTCTGTAAATTACAATTTTTAAAAAATGTTTTACACACAATTGTCCATTTACAGAGATATTTCTCCCACCCAGCATGGGTATGTGTAAAAATACACCCAAAAACACATTATACTACTTCTCCTGAGTATGGCGATACCACATGTGTGACACTTTTTTGCAGCCTAGGTGCGCTAAGGGGCCCAAAGTCCAATGAGTACCTTTAGGATTTCACAGGTCATTTTGATGCATTTGGTTTCTAGACTACTCCTCATGCTCAGGGCCGGCGCTACAATTAAGGCAGGGAAGGCAGCTGCCCCAGGGCCCTGGCCGCCTGGGGGGCCCCTGGCCCCCGCTGGCAGCGAACATAAAAAAAATGTGCGCAGCCTGCTGCTGCTGCCTGTGTCTTGGGCTGCCGCTGCTGACTCCTGGATGGGTGTGTGGGTCAGGTGCCGGGTGCGGTGCGGAGACCGCGAGTTATACAAACAATTTGTGCCAGAGCTGGGGAGCCGAGCGGGAAGGAAGAGATACATACCGCTACCGCCGGTTCCAGCGTCGGGTCACCATGGATACCACCCGGCGTCCTGAGCCCGAGCCGTTCACTCTTCATCCGTGACTCAGCGCTGCCGGCTCCACCTCTTGGAGGCACATCACGCAGGCATGGACATCAGTGCGTGAACGGCCATGCCTGTGAGGAAAGAGGAGAGGACGCCGTCACGTGACCGTCGTGACGTGACGTCATCACTGGCTGGCGGCATCAGCGTGCGGTGAGCCTGTCCGGAGCCTGACTGACTCGCATTTATTAATGGTAAGTCAGTCAGGCAAATCAATATATTAAAACGTGTGGATGTGCGCAGGGGGGGGGGGTTAGCCGGAGGGGGGCCTTTGGTGGTGATGGGGGTTTAGTTGGTTGTGGGAATCGGGATCCTGCTGCCCGGGCCTGGCCTTCCACTGAATTTTTTTTTAAAGTAGTATGTGTAAGGGGGGGGGGGGGGGGACTCGGAGAGGGAGGGGATTTCCATTTGCCACCCAAATTTCCTATTTTTTTTCTGCCCCAGGGCCCCATTTCACCTAGAACCGGCCCTGCTCACACTTTAGGGCCCCTAAAATGCCAAGACAGTATTGGAACCCCACAAGTGACCCCATTTTAGAAAGAAGACACCCCAAGTTATTCCATTAGGAGTATGGTGAGTTCATAGAAGATTTTATTTTTTGTCACAAGTTAGCGGGAATTGATTTTTATTGTTTTTTTTTCACAAAGTGTCATTTTCCACTAACTTGTGACAAAAAAAAAATCTTCTATGAACTCAACATACAACTAACGGAATACCTTGGGCTGTCTTCTTTCTAAAATGGGGTCACTCGTGGGGTTCCTATACTGCCCTGGCATTTTAGGGGCCCTAAAGCGTGAGGAGTAGTCTAGAAACCAAATGCCTCAAAATGACCTGTGAATAGGACATTGGGCCCCTTAGCGCACCTAGGCTGCAAAAAAGTGTTACAAATGTGATATCGCCGTACTCAGGAGAAGTAGTATAATGTGTTTTGGGGTGTATTTTTACACATACCCATGCTGGGTGGGAGATATATCTCTGTAAATGGACAATTGTGTGTAAAAAAAATCAAAAAAATGTCATTTACAGAGATATTTCTCCCACCCAGCATGGGTATGTGTAAAAATACACTCCAAAACATATTATACTACTTCTCCTGAGTACGGCGATACCACATGTGACACTTTTCTGCAGCTTAGGTGCGCTAAGGGGCCCAACGTCCTATTCACAGGTCATTTTGAGGCATTTGGTTTCTAGACTACTAACGGTTTAGGGCCCCTAAAATGCTAGGGCGGTATAGAAACCCCACAAGTGACCCCATTTTAGAAAGAAGACACCCCAAGGTATTCTGTTAGGAGTATGGTGAGTTCATAGAAGATTTTATTTTTTGTCACAAGTTAGCGGAAATTGATTTTTATTTTTATTTTTTTACAAAGTGTCATTTTACACTAACTTGTGACAAAAAATAAAATCTTCTATGAACTCATCGTACACCTAACGGAATACCTTGGGGTGTCTTCTTTCTAAAATGGGGCAGATTAGGGCCTGATCTGATGGATAGGAGTGCTAGGGGGGTGACAGGAGGTGATTGATGGGTGTCTCAAGGTGGGGGGAATGTATGCAAGCAATGCACTGGCGAGTTGATCAGAGGGGGTCTGGGGGGCTATCTGAGGGTGTGGGCGGGTGATTGGTTGCCCGCAAGGGGCAGATTAGGGTCTGATCTGATGTGTAGCAGTGACAGGTGGTGACAGGGGGTGAGGGGGTGATTGATAGGTGATCAGTAGATGATTACATGGGAGAATATATGCAAGCAATGCACTGGCGAGTTGATCAGAGGGGGTCTGGGGGGCTATCTGAGGGTGTGGGTGGGTGATTGGGTGCCCACAAGGGCATATTGGGGTCTGATCTGATGGGTAGCAGTGACAGGTGGTGACAGGGGGTGATTGATGGGTGATAAATGGGTGATTAGAGGGAAGAACAGATGTAAACAATGCACTTTGGTGGTGATATTACGGTGGGTCTGCAGGCGATCTGATGGTGTGGGGGTGATCAGATGCCCGCAAGAGGCAGGTTAGGGTCTGATCAGATAGGTGGCAGTGAAAGGTGGTGACGGGATGATTGATGGGTGATTGGCAGGTGATTGACACGGGAGAATAGATGTATACAGTAAACAGGGGGGGGGGGGTTCTGGGGTGGATCTAATGGGTAGGGGGGTGATCAGGAGCCCCCAGAGGGCAGTTAGGGACCTAATCTATAAAATAGCGCTGACAGATATTGACAGGGAGTGATTGATGGGTAATTAGGGGGTGATTAGAGGGAAGAAGAGATGTAAACAATGCACTTTGGTGGTGATATGACGGTGGGTCTGCGGGCGATCTGATGGTGTGGGGGTGATCAGATGCCCGCAAGAGGCAGGTTAGGGTCAGATTAGATGGGTGGCAGTGAAAGGTGGTGACGGGATGATTGATGGGTGATTGACAGGTGATTGACAGGGGAGAATAGATGTATACAGTACACAGGGGGGGTCTGGGGTGGATCTGAGGGTAGGGGGGTGATCAGGAGCCCCCAGTGGGCAGTTAGGGACCTAATCTATAAAATAGCTCTGAGGGTAGGGGGTGATTAGAGGGAAGATCAGATGTAAACAATGCACTTTGGTGGTGATATGACGGTGGGTCTGCAGGCGATCTGAGGGTGTGTGTGGGTGTTTGGGTGCCCGGAGGGGGGCAGTTTTGGTTTCTGATTTGATGGGTGGCAGTGACAGGTGGTGACAGGGGGTGATTGATGGGTGATTGACAGGTGATTGACAGGTAACCATTGGGTGATTATAGGGGAGGATAGATGTATACAGTACACGGGGGCGGGGGGTCTAGGGAGGATCTAAGGGGCGGGGGGTGATCAGGAGCCCCCAGGGGGCAGATTAGGACCCAATTGAAAAAATAGCATTGACAGATAGTGACAGGAAGTGATTGATGGGTGATTAGGGGGGTGATTGGGTGCAAACAGGGGACTGGGAGGTGTTCAGGGGGGGATCTGGGGGGTGCTGTGGGCGATCAGGGGCAGGGGGGGGAGATCAGTGTGTTTGGGTGCAGACATAGAGGGCTGCAGCCTGCCCTGGTGGTCCCTCGATCACTGGGACAACCAGGGCAGGAGGCAGCCTGTATAATACACTTTGTATACATTATAAAGTGTATTATACACTTTGTATGCGGCGATCGATCGTTAACATCCCGCCGGCGCTTACGAACGGCCGGCGGGATGATGTCGCGGGTGGGCTGAGCCTGTTGCCAGGGGCAGCGCGCGTCACCAGTGACGCAATCGCTGCCCCGACACGCCCAAAGGAGCCGCTGCCGAATGGCGTCTTGTGGTCCCTTCGGCGTCCACTTTGCCGCCACCCATCGGCTGTGGGCGATCGGCAAGTGGTTAAACATCATTTAGCTAAAACGTTATCAGCCAGATGACAGAGGCTACAAATATAAATGCCAGGGCCCTGTCACAGAAAGTACTTTCTTACCTTGTGTATGATGCACCAGGCTGGTGGCTGGCTGGCAGTGCCCGCTGTCTAGTGGTGCTGGAAGTGGTCAGGCAGTTGATCCCGTGTGGGTGACCCAGCACATTGCTGCCTGCATGGCATTCCGGCTCCTGCTGCTGCACTCTCCTCCTGCCAGCATCATCCCTGCGCTGTGCTAACCATCCTTATCCCAGGATTCCTAGATGGCAGAGGTGGCAGGGCTAACATGTCCGCTCTCCACCCGTCCACTCCTCTCTCTTCCCTCCTGCTGCTTATTTTGAAACTTGAGAAGCCACCACATAGAAGGAAATGATGTCAGTGAATGAGCCAGCAGCCAAAGAAACTCTCTTCACTGTGGGTTAATTAACGTTACAGACAGTAAAATGATAATTAGCGATATGCCGCTAAACAATTTAACCTTTCAATTAGTTTTTCGTCTGTGCGCCATGATTAAACATTGATATTGCTAAATAACGTTAAGGCTATGTTTTCAATGCGGCGACATTTTTAAACATCGGCACTATGTGTCATTTTTCTCTGACCCCAAATAATTAGATAATATGATTGAAACCAGTAAAACATTTTGAACACATAAACAAGCAATGGTTGTATATGGCATTACAGTGCAAAACTGTTCAGTGCTGCACTTTTACCCAATTTTAGATGGATTATAGTCAAGATCTTATCTTGTAATGAAATGCATTACCTGAAAATCACATAGTAATAGTTGCTGTTGGGAGTCAGTTTATTTGTTGATCCAGCAGAAGGTGGCCAGGATGTGGAGTGATGGAGAAAATAAACAGTAAAAGCAGTAACGCCTTGGAGAGTGTTTGGATATGAATTCCCCTTACAATTAACCTCCCAAGCGTTATGCCGCTCAGGAGGTTGTCCAGTTAGAGTGCTCCTGGAGATTGTAAAAGCTTTCTTTCCCCCACAAGCTGTCGCTAGCACTAGGCTAGCTAGCATAAGCAGCCGGCACCCTCCGATCGCCGCCGCTCCCCCAATTATACTTTACCCCCCCTAGCTCCAGCGTTCGGCGCAGCCTCCCCGGACAGCTCCGGTCTTCACTATGGGGAGGATCAAACATGACGTCATGACGTCATGCGCAGACCCGATCCTCCACATAGTGAGACCGGATCTGTGCGGAAAGGCTGCGCCGATCGCTGGAGCCAGGGGGGGTAATGTATTAAGTGGCTGGATCGGGGGATCGGCGGCGATCGAAGGATGCTGGGCACTTGGACTAGCTAGCCTAGTGCTAGCTACAGCTTGTGGGGCCACAAAATCTTTTAAAATCTTTGTGGAGGACTTGTAATTCAAGGAAGCGGTATGCCCAGCACAGTGTCGGGCATACCGCTAAGGAGGTTAAACGTTTTTTGAATCAGACACTTTTACTAAACCTATAATGTATATTTCATCATCTCACATGTGAGAAGGCTGTGATGCATTATATTGTTCTTCTTTGGCTACCAAATAGCTGAGGCTGGATAGTGTACTGGCTAAGGGCTCTGCCTCTGACACAGGAGACTGGGGTTTTCCTGTTCAGAAAGACAGCACCTATTTCAGTAAGGATCCTTGGGCAAAACTCCCTAACACTGCTACTGCCTATAGAGCGCGTCCCAGTGGCTGCAGCTCTGGCGCTTTTAGTCTTCCAGGAGAAAAGCGCAATATAAATCTTCTGCGTCAAATAAAAATGATTTGTCCTGAAATAAATATATACTTATAGCTTGAACACTTCGTATGGTCTCCAATCTGCTTCTCCATTGTTTCTTAGTTATATCCTCCCCCTATGCTGCATTGACCCAACAATGTATTTACATACATAGTTTTGTTGAAAAAAAAAAAAAAGATGTGTCCATCATCCCATTCAAAAACTTGAAAAACACTGACCGGCACCCTTGAAGAGAATGTGACAATATGCTGTGAATGGGTAATGGAACAATATGCTGTGAATGGGTAATTATTATTTATATAGCGCCGACATCTTCCACAGCACTGTATAGAGTATATCTATTGTCTTGTCATTTAACTGTCCCTCTGAGGGGCTCACAATTAGAGTTGGGCCGAACCTCCGATTTTAGGTTCGCGAACTTCCGCGGAAGGTTCGGTTCGCGGAAAAGTTCGCGAACCGCCATAGACTTCAATGGGGATGCGAACTTTGAAAAAAAAAAAATTATGCAGGCCACAAAAGTGATGGAAAAGATGTTTCAAGGGGTCTAACACCTGGACCCCCAGGTGGAAGAGTGGGATACATGCCAAAAGTCCCCGGGATTTGACGCAAAGCAGCGTTTTAAGGGCAGAAATCACATTGAATGCTAAATGACAGGCCTAAAGTGCTTTAAAACATCTTGCATCTGTATACATCAATCAGGTAGTGTAATTAAGGTACTGCTTCACACTGACACACCAAACTCACCGTGTAACGCACCGCAAACAGCTGTTTGTGTAATGACGGCCGTGCTGGACTGGTGCGCACCATGGCGAGAACAGGTATGCAGTGGCGGGTTCACTGAACAGAACAGGTATGCAGTGGCGGGTTCACTGAACAGAACAGGTATACAGTGGCGGGTTCACAGAACAGGTATGCAGTGGCAGGTTCACTGAACAGGTATGCAGTGGTGGGTTCACTGAACAGGTATGCAGTGGTGGGTTCACTGAACAGGTATGCAGTGGTGAGTTCACAGTACAGGTATGCAGTGGTGGGTTCACTGAACAGGTATGCAGTGGTGAGTTCACAGTACAGGTATGCAGTGGTGGGTTCACAGAACAGGTATGCAGTGGCAGGTTCACTGAACAGGTATGCAGTGGTGGGTTCACTGAACAGGTATGCAGTGGTGGGTTCAAAGAACAGGTATGCAGTGGCAGGTTCACTGAACAGGTATGCAGTGGTGGGTTCACAGAACAGGTATGCAGTGGTGGGTTCACAGAACAGGTATGCAGTGGCAGGTTCACTGAACAGGTATGCAGTGGTGGGTTCACAGAACAGGTATGCAGTGGTGGGTTCACAGAACAGGTATGCAGTGGCAGGTTCACTGAACAGGTATGCAGTGGTGGGTTCACTGAACAGGTATGCAGTGGTGGGTTCACAGAACAGGTATGCAGTGGCAGGTTCACTAAACAGGTATGCAGTGGTGGGTTCACTGAACAGGTATGCAGTGGTGGGTTCACAGAACAGGTATGCAGTGGTGGGTTCACTGAACAGGTATGCAGTGGTGGGTTCACTGAACAGGTATGCAGTGGTGAGTTCACAGTACAGGTATGCAGTGGTGGGTTCACAGAACAGGTATGCAGTGGCAGGTTCACTGAACAGGTATGCAGGTACTGAACAGAACAGGTATGCAGCCAGGAACAAGCTAAGCCTAACTAATCTTTCCCTATGAGAGACAGTCTGCAGCAGCTCGCCCTACTCTCACTAACGCAGGCACACGAGTGAGCGTAATGGCCGCCGCTGCCTGCCTTGTATTAGGGGGGGAGTGGCTCCAGGGGCTAGTGTAGCCTAATTAGCTACACTGGGCCTGCTGACTGTGATGTAGAGGGTCAAAGTTGACCCTCATGGTGCATTATACTTCCGCAAAAGTTCGCCTGCGGGACGCGAACGCGAACCACTGAAGTTCGCATGGAACCGTTCGCAGGCGAACCGTTCGGCCCAACTCTACTCACAATCTAGTCCCTACCATAGTCCTATGTCTATATTGTGTAGTATATGTATCGTAGTCTAGGGCCAATTTTTAGGGGGAGGCCAATTAACTTATCTGTATGTTTTTGGGATGTGAGAGGAAACCGGAGTGCCCGGAGGAAACGCATACAGACACAGGGAGAACATACAAACTCCTTGCAGATGTTGACCTGACTGGGATACGATCCGGGGACCCAGCGCTGCAAGCCAAGAGTGCTACCCACTACGCCACCGTGCTGGAACAATATGCTGTGAATGGGTAAAAATTATTTCTTCATGAGCATGGGAATCAGATACAATCTCTGGATCGACTGTCCAATACTTGTTATTGGAAATGCAATGGCCCTCCATATTAAATTTTTTAATGAAAACATCCAGACCCTTTTTGAAGTTATTACTGCCTCTGAAAGGACCATTTTTCTTAAAAGACTATTCCAATTTTACAGTCCTCACAGCAAAGATCACTGCAGCTGTAGATTACATGTCTCTTCCTCCAACCTCAAGGGAAGCCGTCAATTCTTTTGTTGTAACTCTAAAGGGATCAACGTTTTCGCAATATTCTCTGCATGGGTCATTTCTATGACTATACAAGGTGATTATATCCCCCTTAATCTTCTCTTCACATGGGTAGATATAACATCAACCGCTTTCTCCTATGAGCAGCTGTTCCTATGCATCATCAATAAACCACAGCGTTTGCAGAAAATAAGAAGTGGCTGTAATATATATATATAGTAGGTGCCCACATATACATTTTAGTGGGGGGGTTTTACGTATATGTTACGGCCAGAACCCAAAGTCTGGCCACTTCGGGTTCTGGCCGGTCAAATCTAGAAGGGGCCGGCTGATGTGGCCAATGTTCAAAATGCACTTTTCCTGCGGACTTTGGCCAGCCAGAACGCATTCTGGCTAAGTGTGGCCGGCCAAGTCCCGAAGTGCCGCTCACCTCTCCTCCCCCGCTGCCGCTAGTCAGACCTCACATTAGGACGGCCCGGACCAGAGAGACAGAAGCAGAGCAGCGCACACGCGAACCCCAGGATGCATACACTTCCATGAAGTGACATCATTGCTCACTTCCGCATGTGAAGTATATGGGTCAGGGCGGGTAGCGTTCGCGCTGCTCTGCTTCTCTCCGCCGCTCTGGTCGCCCTGATCTGAGGTCTGCAAATAGCGCAGGCTGCCCCCCCCCAGCCACGCAGAGCACACAGCAAATCCCCTCAGACATGCAAAGCACCCAGAAAGCCCCTCCCCCAGCCATGCAAAGTGCCCAGCAAAACTACCCCAGTCAAGCAAAGTCCCAGCAAAGCCCCCCAGACAAGCAAAGCGCCCAGTATATCCCACAGCCATGCAAAGCACCCAGCAAATCCCCCCAGCCATGCAAAGCACCCAGCAAATCCCCCCGCCATGCATAGCGCCATGCATAGCGCCGAGCAAAGCACACCCCAGCCATGCATCCCCCCTCATCTGTGACTAGTCACCACTGTAATGTGATCTCTCCCCTGTGTCACCTGACTGCCACGGCAGAGCAGCTCATTTTAAAGCACAGGATGTTAACAAATAGGTCTGCTTCCATGAAATCAGGAAGTAGACACTGCTGATTTGTTGCAGGATTTGTATTAGCTGTAACAAAGAAACGTTTTTTCTGTAAACGTTATTATGCTGTTGTGTATCTTTCAGAGCAGAAAGGAAGTTCCGAGTGCCATTCATGGTGCTGGACAGGACCCGGGATGTTCTGGGATTTGTGTGTTTTGGACTTTGGCCGACTGACTTTGGCCATTTTACAAACTGGCCGGCCAATGTCAGCAATCTCCAGCATTTTGGCTGTCGAATCGGCCAGTTCTAGAAACGGCCAGCCAATTCTAGAATTGGCCGATTTCTGGTTTTGGCCATAACATGTATAATCGGGTGGGAGGTGGGATTTAAGGAGATGTGTCTTTTGCCCTACTATTTTTGCATTGAAAAAGCGTAAAAAATTGTTATAATGAAAAAACTCTCTAAGCAAATATTTTTATTTTACTGTTACTATATCTAGGAACAGTGGTACAAATTTAACAGGAAAAATTTTATTTACAGGAAGTAGCATCAGACACTAGAGCGAGGAACATCTGAGGTGGAACGCAGGAAGGTATGCGTGTCTGCTGCTGGCCGTCGCCTGATTGATGCTGGAGGGGAGAGCAGAGGGGAGAGCCCGAGGTGAGGAAGAATCGGACCGCCCCCCCTTACTGCCGATGTGTGGCCATGGCTTTCTCTTCATGCTGCGGCCCCTCCAACCCCCCAAAACGGCCCTGAGCGGGCCCAGGGTGGGATTGAAAGTTACCAGCTGTAGATAAATACCGAACACTTTTCCTTAAGTTTACAGAATGCTTTATTCTTTGTGAATGGCAATTTTTTGGTATTTACCACACAAGTCGGTAATTTACCTCACTAGTCGGTAATTTTACTTTTCAGTGCGGTAATAGGTTTAGTGAATTGGAATTTGGCATGGTGAACGGTAAAATAAGCGGTTTTCTGCTCTGCATTACCAAATGCAGTAATGCTTAGTGAATTGAGGCCAATGTGAAGTAATATGTGTAAAAAAGTGAGAAAGGTTATGTTTTGACTACAGTTGTCACTTGGCTGCCACCCTTAAATAAATACTTCAAAACTATTGTTGCAGTCATTTTACCCACCATGCAGATTTCTTAATAACAGGCTACAGAAAGTATTGTACAGAATGATGAGCAGGATGAAAGAACATGTCAAAAGGGAAAAAAAAGCATTAAAGCAAGATCATCTCTGAAAACAATAACACGACAAGATAAATGCTTAAATAATGTTGTGACACACGTTGAACCAAGGAATTAAAGTGTATTGCGATTCTGTAATCTCTAGCCTAGAACAACCTCACAATGAAGTTAAGAAGATCAATTGTCTTTCCATACATTTTTATCCATTAAGCCAGAGTTACTGCTAGGAGAGCTTTTTCCAGTAAAGATTTACGATAATTCTGCTTTATTTAATACACTTAGAAACACGGCCCGGCTAATGGGAGAAGAGCAGTGTATAATGCTGTTGTAAATTTCAGTCCTGCTATTTAAATATATTTAAAGCAGTTAGAAATACCTATAATTACAAAGCCAAGGCATGGAACTGGTGCCAACATTCAGGAACCGTTGTAATAACAGTTAGTTTCATTCCAAATAAATAAGTTTCAGTCTGTTTAAGGAATTAAAGGTTATCTACACCCATAATAACTTGAGCTAAGGTGCATTTAAAAAGGCAGCCACAATTAGATGGTTAGTGCATAGATTGGTGGCAGTGCTAGAGTCATGCAGTGGGCTGCTAAGGAAGATGTTCTCATACCTCACTATAGGATATCATGCTAAGGGTGCTCACTAATGATACAATCTTGATTGTACACTCTTACTAGTTCTATGTAGTAGATGGGTAATGGCAGGGAATATACTTTGCATGGATAATAAAGATAAACCCTCATATTACTCATTCCACAGCACCCTCAATAAAGGTTCTCACTCAATCCACAGCTCTATTTCCTCCCAGACCCTCAATAAAGGTGAGCACACACAAACGCAGTAACTGTTGTCCTTAACGATCTTTACTCCTGAGATTCTGACCTGCTGCTGCTGGTATCACCTCCAACTATTTAACAAAGTTCCTCCCTTTCAAACTTTTTAGGCTTTGGATCCAAGAATTAGTTAATTGGAGCAGGACTTGATGGCAAGAGAGGATGGTCTATGCTCTGAAGCCTCCTAGCATTGGTCAGCTCACCAACTTCATGAGCTGCATTGTCCTGCAAAAAGTGAACACCTTTCCACAGTTTCTCTTGCTGTTTCTCTTTCAATGGCTCATTTGCAATTAAATTTTTTCCTGAGCTTTCTCCTAGGTGATATTTTCAAACTTGTCAATAACTGTTAAAGCACCAGCAAGCAAAACAATATTTAATAGTACTTTTCCATCTACTTTTTTTTTTTTTTACTTTTTCAATTGCAAAGTGCTGAAAAGTTACTTTAAATACAAAATGAAAAATCATCTGCTAGGAGTTAACTGAGGAGAAAAAGTTAATTGCATATGGGCCATTGTCTCTGTTAATTGGCATCACAAGATTGGATTCTTCATTAACTCGTTTGCCCGTCTGAAGAAATCCAGTCATCAACATTTCTTCCTTATCCCCCTCAAAATACATGTCTTGGGTACTTCCTGTTGACTTTTGAGTTTTGGACCTCTGCAGCCATAGGGTACCTAAATGTTGCATCTGCAAGGACTGTTTGATCATTGTCATAGTTTGATATATACTACAACAAGGGATGGAGTTCATGCACAAAAAATGCATTTTGCAGGCGATTCTGAACAACTGCCTACGTTGTCCAGTGATGAACCTTTTCGGATAATGCCCAGCATGACTTTTAGCTCAGGTCAGCTGGGGTGACACGACCGAAATTAGTTTGTCCGTGAGACCCTCTTGTTGTCTAGCTTGGTTACCTCCTCCCACTCTTGCATCCAGGACTTTTCAGAAGTGTAACCTCTCCTTTGGGACTCTCTCAAAGCCTGTCCATCATGCTCCAAACCTGGACATAGTCAAACACACTGTTAAAAACACCCCTCTTCAGACAAGCTTATAATTTATTAAAGCTAGATTTTGAGGCTCACTGCCTAATCCTCTAGTTTCTTTACTACACTACCCTCTAAATTACAAGCTCGCAATGGCAGGAACCTCCCCCTTGTGTTTCATGTTTCAGTTGTATATTATCAAATGAACATGCACCAGTATTGATGATGTTTCAAACTACACATTGGATGTAATTGTATGTAATTGCACTTGTGTTGTTGGATGTCCTGATTGTACAGTGTATTGAGCTGCTCATGTATCTCTGCTCCCCTCTGTTGTCTGTTTTGTACTATGTACAGCGCTATGGAAGATGTTAAATAAAAATGAATAATAATAAAATTTGTGTTCACAAATGCGCCCATTCACGAATGCTTCTGTGGGTGTCCCACAGTGGAAAGTTCACCCATCGCCGCTATGCAGCCCAAGTAGTTTAAACATCAGACAGTGCAGTCTTTGCACTTCTGATGTTCTTAAGTGTCGGTCTGTATACGTGTTGCTGAAATACGCACGGTAACGCATATAACGTGAACGAGGCCTTAAGGTTAGGCACCACCAGGGGAGTTAAGATTAGGCACCAGCAGATGGGGTTTAGGCTAGGCAGCACCAGGGGGAGTCTCAGAGTTAGGCATTAGTAGAGGGAAGGTTCTGTGTGAGAACTGATATTTTACTGCATGAATTAAGCAGTAAAATATCTGTAGTTTTACCGATATTCTACTATTAGCTATTTCCTGCGCCCTTTTCAGCGGGCGCCTTTATTAAATGTACGCCTTGAGAAGGCTTATAGACTGGACTGGACGTTTATAGTATGGTAAGCGGCTGGCATCTCACCAAACCTTTTAAAAGTGATTTATTTGACACTGGCTAATCTAAGCTTAAAGAGAACCTGTACTGAGTAAAAATATTTAAAATAAACACATGAGGTAACTTCAAATGAACATTACATAGTTACCTTGCCATCAGTTCATCTCAGAAGCTCACCATTTTCTTCTGACAATAATCCCTTCCAGTTCTGACAATATTTTGTCAGATCTGAAATATCAGTTGCTGTCAGTAAAATATCAGTTGCTGTCAGTTATAACTGAGAGGAAAACTGATGTACCAGGTAATGTCTATGTTTCCCTATGGCTCAAGTGGGCGATATTACAGTTTAACTGTGTGCTGACCAGAAAGCTGTTATGGGTAATGGCCATTTTCAAAATAGAGGACGGAAAATTCCCTTGATCACAGTGAACAAACAGGACGCGGGACAGGAGAAAGACACTGAGGAGTAGACTACACAGGAGGTAAGTATGACTTGTGTATGCTTATTTTGACTTTTAATTTTCAGTTCAGGTTTTCTTTAAGCATGGATAAATGCAAGCTCTGCCGCTCAGTCAGTGCACCACACAGGATAACATTTCTGAGTGAGAGTTGGGAATAAGACTGACACCACTCACATCCTGTAATTAGAACCCTGAACTGTATTGTTTAACACTACTTTTAAATCAGAGATCATTCCCTATAAACAGTATAACACACACCTTCAACAAATAGAAAAAAAAACCCTTGAATATATTAATGATTGCAGGGATTTACTTGTCAAACAACTGCTTTTCTCATGATCAGAAGTGGGAATTCGTGTATTTCTACAGAAGCAGCTGTATCCCAGTGGTCTCTAGCCTTTGTTTCTCTCAGGGAATAGAAAGCAGTTTGTAGAAGCCAGCAGGCTTCAGCAGCATCTCATCTGCTTTATAAAGATTCCCCACATGGGCAGCCTGCAGTTCCGTTACCAGTACAACTTTATTCAGCTCTAAAAATCCAGGTCAGCACATCCAAATAGGATATTTTACTGCTTCTAACACAAATTTACTATTTTCTCCCAAAGTGTTGCAGTTATAAAACTGTTCTGTATTTATTCATCATAAAAATACTTTTATCCTGTCGGATGAATCCATTGTCACCCAACCCCAATTATGGTATATTAAATGGAAAGAGGCACATTAAATAATGTAATTGTGGCATGTGTTACTCTAACACATGAAATGGGGCTGCAGGTATTGGGGTGAGGATGTAAAAGGTGGCGGTGGAAAAGATGGAAGGTGGACAAGTTGGTAATGGGCTGACAAAGGAAAAAAGTTGATGGTGTTGGGCACGGCCGAGCTGAGGCAGAGGTGAGAGAGGCTCCATCCTCAGGGCGCAGTGTAGGAGGGAGCGCACTACTCACTCAGCTATCATTCCCCTATTGTTTTTGAAGCAGAGAGAAATACAAAAAGGGATACATGGCAGTCACTGCAAGCCAGATAACTAGAGATTAAGGTGTTGGGGGCCCTGGTGCACCTCTGTCTAATAGCAATCAGTGTGTGATGGCTGGGGTGGGAGGGATGGAGGGGCGCACTTTGGTGTCTGAGCCTTGGATGCTGGAGGACCTTGTCCTGGCTCTCGTGTTGGGGTAGACCAGATCCAAGTTACACAGTGGCATGAATAGGAAAAATGTAATGAACATCTCTGCTCTGAATGTGTAGGGGTACCTTAAAGCCAATCTCAAACCACAGATCTAAATATATTATCAAGTTGCGGAGAAATCAAAGTGCTCAAATTCTACCTTTTTGTGTGAAATAAAGCTCCAACAATTAAAAATATTGTCCAAATTTTGATCAGTGACTAGAAGTAAAAATCTAAAGGCACTGAGTTTCAGGTTCTGTGGGTGGAGCTACTGTTTAGATTGCATCATTTTATTGTACGAACTCCCAAGGGGGAAGGGAAAGGCTGAATCTCTCTGAGAAGACTGCCGCCTATAGTAATGAAAGATTGTTTCACAAGAACCTGACAGTATCTGGGCCTGACCTGACCAGGTAAGTTAAAGGTGATTTAATTGACATCAGTTAAAGAGGAAGATTCTACACAGTCAATAAAACAAGCTCTGCATATGGATACCTACTGTGTTTTAACATAACGTATGTGCTTGGAGTGGAGCATTAAAGGGGGTTGTAGCATCCCCAAAAAAAAAAATGCCTACAAATGGTTATTACCACAAATACAGGGAGTGCAGAATTATTAGGCAAATTAGTATTTTGACCACATCATTCTCTTTATGCATGTTGTCTTACTCCAAGCTGTATAGGCTCAAAAGCCTACTACCAATTAAGCATATTAGGTGATGTGCATCTCTGTAATGAGAAGGGGTGTGGTCTAATGACATCAACACCCTATATCAGGTGTGCATAATTATTAGGCAACTTCCTTTCCTTTGGCAAAATGGGTCAAAAGAAGGACTTGACAGGCTCAGAAAAGTCAAAAATAGTGAGATGTCTTACAGAGGGATGCAGCACTCTTAAAATTGCAAAGCTTCTGAAGCGTGATCATCGAATAATCAAGCGTTTCATTCAAAATAGTCATCAGGGTCGCAAGAAGCGTGTGGAAAAACCAAGGCGCAAAATAACTGCCCATGAACTGAGAAAAGTCAAGCGTGCAGCTGCCAAGATGCCACTTGCCACCAGTTTAGCCATATTTCAGAGCTGCAACATCACTGGAGTGCCCAAAAGCACAAGGTGTGCAATACTCAGAGACATGGCCAAGGTAAGAAAGGCTGAAAGACGACCACCACTGAACAAGACACACAAGCTGAAACGTCAAGACTGGGCCAAGAAATATCTCAAGACTGATTTTTCTAAGGTTTTATGGACTGATGAAATGAGAGTGAGTCTTGATGGGCCAGATGGATGGGCCCGTGGCTGGATTGGTAAAGGGCAGAGAGCTCCAGTCCGACTCAGACGCCAGCAAGGTGGAGGTGGAGTACTGGTTTGGGCTGGTATCATCAAAGATGACCTTTTCGGGTTGAGGATGGAGTCAAGCTCAACTCCCAGTCCTACTGCCAGTTTCTGGAAGACACCTTCTTCAAGCAGTGGTACAGGAAGAAGTCTGCATCCTTCAAGAAAAACATGATTTTCATGCAGGACAATGCTCCATCATACGCGTCCAAGTACTCCACAGCGTGGCTGGCAAGAAAGGGTATAAAAGAAAAAAACTAATGACTTGGCCTCCTTGTTCACCAGATCTGAACCCCATTGAGAACCTGTGGTCCATCATAAAATGTGAAATTTACAAGGAGGGAAAACAGTACACCTCTCTGAACAGTGTCTGGGAGGCTGTGGTTGCTGCTGCACGCAATGTTGATGGTGAACAGATCAAAACACTGACAGAATCCATGGATGGCAGGGTTTTGGAGTGTCCTTGCAAAGAAAGGTGGCTATTTGGTCACTAATTTGTTTTTGTTTTGTTTTTGAATGTCAGAAATGTATATTTGTGAATGTTGAGATGTTATATTGGTTTCACTGGTAAAAATAAATAATTGAAATGGGTATATATTTGTTTTTTGTTAAGTTGCCTAATAATTATGCACAGTAATTGTCACCTGCACACACAGATAGCCCCCTACAATAGCTAAAACTAAAAACAAACTAAAAACTACTTTCAAAAATATTCAGCTTTGATATTAATACGTTTTTTGGGTTCATTGAGAACATGGTTGTTGTTCAATAATAAAATTATTCCTCAAAAATACAACTTGTCTAATAATTCTGCACTCCCTGTATATGTTTATTTCCTTTTCTTCTAAAATAGGTCCATATATGTCCCCTAATTTATGTTAGGTTTTTTTGTTTTTTAGATACAGTAACAAGCTTATTTCAAAATGCAAATAACAGAAACCTGTTAGTAGAAATCTGATGGAACTGCCAGGTTTTAGACTAGCCCATCTCTTCATGGGGGAGTCTTCGGGTTTTCTTTATTTTCAAAGTAAGTGACAACAACAAAGGAGAAAAGTGATATATAGCACATTTAACTCTGGGGAAAAACAAACATAATATTTATGTGTTTTCATATATTTGAAATTTTCCAATTTTTCGTGATAGTGGTCTTTTAATGCAATACTGTTTTGTATGTGTAAACTTTCAGATAAGAGCACACGTAAAAATAAAATTTAAAACAGGCCACAACACCCTAATGACTTTTTGTAAATCAGTTTAGCAGTATATGAAACAAACACAGCAAAATCAATATGGAATTACAGTAGTTTTGTCTTACAGGATGCTCAGAGCTGTATTTAGCTTAGGAATGGTGAACATTGAGCCACTATTAGGAGCAATTGTTTGCAGCCCTCACTATGCTAATATTGGAAAACAATAATGGGATTGCAGTAACTTGCATGAACTTATAATCAGGACTCCTGGGCAAAGGTAATCTCGGCCTAGGTAACCTAGACCTCCAGCCACAGGGCCCCTGAGCCATGCTCCCTGGAGCCCCTGCATGCTTTGTGGCAGCATTGTATCTCACCTGTCCCCGCATGCTGCTCCATCTGTGCTCTGTGGAGAAAAGTGCAATATTGACACTCTGTGTGTTGTATTGGTTTTATTAAAATAAGTTCTAGCTGTGGATGCAAACACATCATTGCCATATTCAAAAACTGTAATGATTGGTGTCAGCACACAGAGAGAATCTGATTATTGATGATCTGCAGAATCACCAACAATACAGATGTATACCTGATTATGGATGATCTGCAGAATCACCAATAATACAAGTATGTATGACTAACCTCTGGACACCTAATGAAGTGTAAGTGTTTGGTGCAACTGTAGGCTATCTCCCGTGAGGCGGGAGACACAGATAACTTTGGCCAGAGACCACCTGAGGAGCAGGTGTCCCTTGGCTGTGCAGGGACTATCTCCTAATAGAGGGGATAGAGCAGCCAGTGATTCCCTGGTAATCTGGTAATCAGACTGTACTGCAGCCAGGGGACTCCTATGGGGTAGAGGCCACTGGCTGCACTGCAGGTAGGACTCTCTGAGGAGCAAGAGTCCTTGCAGTTAACCGACACTTGGTGGAATAGTGTCAAGGGTAGTACAGACAGACTGAACACTCGGAGGAAGTGACAGCCAGGAGGGTCGGGCAAGCCAGGTCAGCAACACACGAGCAGATAAGGTACAAAGACAGAAGGCTGATTCGGTAACTGGGTACAGGCAAGGTTTGGCAACTGGTAGACAGATAGGCAGAGGTACCGAATCAGAAAGCAAGAGAGAGGTCGACAGAGCAAATGGTCATAACAGATATAAAGCACAATCCTAGTCTGGGGTGTGAGGTCCTTGGTCTCGACACCCTGGAACTAGTCTAAGGAATAACACAGTATCCTATGCTTGGGTGTGAGGTCCTTGGTCTCAACACCCTGGAACTGGTCTAAGGTATAACACAGCAATGACACAGTAATCCTAAGCTTGGGTGTGAGATCCTTGGTCTCAACACCCTGGAACTGGTCTAAAGTATAACACAGCAATGACACAGTAATCCTAAACTTGGGTGTGAGGTCCTTGGTCTCAACACCCTGGAACTGGTCTAAAGTATAACACAGTAATAACAAGAGCGTAATCTGGCAGTGTGAATTCCCAGGTCCACCGGGCTCACATGTAATTATTCGCAACGGCAGACAACCAGCAACTGACAGGCAAAATGTATATATACTCCAGCGCTCCTCAGCGCCGCCCCCAGCCACTCAGCCAATCAGGAGTTCCGCTGGAATCAGCTGATCGTTCTGATCAGCTGATACCTCTCCTGCTGGCATAAAGGTCCTGCCTTCTAGCGCGCGTAGCTCTCCATCTGTGTGCACTAGAAGGCCCAGGCAAACCAGACGCATGCTGCTGTGCGGAAACCGCCGGTCTGAACGCGGAGACAGCCGCCCCGTCGCCAGACCGCGCGGCTGCATCTCCGCTATTCATTACAAAAACATTTTGGCAATTGATAATTTGATATGACTCAGGTTATCTACTTAAGGCTTATGACTCAGGTTATCTACTGTAATCTTTTGTCACATAATCCAATAGAAGACACATATACTGTATATATACATAATATATATATATATATATATATATATATATATGTATATATATATATATATATACCGTACTTTTCGCCGTATAAGACGCACTTTTTCTCCCCAAAAAATGGGGAGAAAAAGTCCCTGCGTCTTAAACGGCAAAGGCAGGGAATCCCCGACTTACGAACACCCGCCGATACGAACCGCGACCCGCCGTCGGGGATTCCCTGCCTGTGCGTCCTGCTGTGGCCTCTCCTCCCCCTCCTTGCTTGCCCCCCTCCTCGTGTCCCCAACGTGTGCGCTCGGGCCCCCCTAATTGAGAAGCGGCAGCTGCTTACCTCCTCCACCTTGCCCGCGGCGATTGAAGACATCCGGCTCCTGTGGGCGGCTTCCTCTAGTGCCGGCTTGTAATGACGCGTCATCGATGACGCGTCATTACAAGCCGGCACTAGAGGAAGCCGCCCGACAGAAGCCAGATGTCTTCAATCGCCGCGGGCAAGATGGAGGAGGTAAGCAGCTGCCGCTTCTCAATTAGGGGGGCCCGGCGAGAACACACAGACAGGACACGAGGAGGGGGGCAAGCAGGGGGGACCCGGTGATCACACACGGGGGCAGAAACACGGGGGGCAGACACACATGAGGGCCAGAAACCTGGGGGCAGACACATGGGGGCCAGAAACCTGGGGGCAGACACATGGGGGCCAGAAACCTGGGGGCAGACACATGGGGGACAGAAACCTGGGGGCAGACACATAGGGGCAGACACATGGGGGCCAGAAACCTGGGGGCAGACACATGGGGGCCAGAAACCTGGGGGCAGACACATGGGGGCAGACACATGGGGGCAGACAGCTGGGGACAGAAACCTGGGGGCAGACACATGGGGGCAGACACATGGGGACAGAAACCTGGGGGCAGACACATGGGGACAGAAACCTGGGGGCAGACACATGGGGGACAGAAACCTGGGGGCAGACACATGGGGACAGAAACCTGGGGGCAGACACATGGGGGACAGAAACCTGGTGGCAGACACATGGGGGGCAGACACATGGGGGGCAGGCACCTGGGGCAGACAGCAGGCACATGGGGGCAGACAGCAGGCACATGGGGGCAGGCACATGGGGGCAGGCACATGGGGGCAGACAGCAGGCACATGGGACAGGCACATGGGTCAGACAGCAGGACACATGGGGGCAGACAGCAGGACACTGGGGGCAGACAGCAGGACACAGGAGGACACCATTTGGGGGAGGTCATGTACAAGACGCTCCTGAAATATGGACGCACCAGGTTTAGTTTATATCTTTTTTTCCCTGGATTTTGCCCTCTAAACCTGGGTGCGTCTTATATTCCGGAGCGTCTTATACGGCGCGAAATACGGGTATATATATATTATCTTCTATAATAAAACCCCTGTGTCCCTGCGTGTTCCTGTCTCTGTGTCCTTGGGTCCATGCTTCTTGCCACTGCACATGTGCACAGCATGGACCCAGACAGCCATTGAGACAGGAGGACAGGCCAGTGAGCCGTGCCGGCATGTGGGCGGGCGGACGAATAGCAGCATGCGGTGGTTGCGTGCATGCGCAGATTAAAAGACAAGCATAGAGCCCGTTTTTAAATATCTATCTGAATCTGAGAGCGCCTAAGCGCTTTGAGTCCTATGGGACTCACCTTTCACTAGCTACCAAATGAACCCTCAGTTCATGTGGAACATGTGCAATGCACTCATTTATATGCTTAACTGTGCTAAAGGTGGGCGTGCTTCTGCAGGCTCACAGGGGAAAATGCTACTAATATAATAAATGGGAAAGTTCGGATGTTTGGATGTTTGGATGTTTAGATGTTTGGATGTTTGAATGTTTGTTACTCGATCACGCAAAAATGGCTGAACGGATTTGAATGAAATTTGGCACACACATAGTACATTACCTGGAATAACATAGGATACTTTATATTCCCATAACCAAAAAGGGGCATAGACAAATACAAATTTCACTGGAAAATGTAAACTGCAGCCATTCTTACACTGTTAATAGTAGGGTTCTCAAACTTTGCACAGTTGGTGACTGAGGATGGGATTAATATTCAGAAAGGTGGGTGGAGTCTATAAAAGCCAATCAAAATTAACCTATTGATTTTAAAGGGGAATATTTACATTGCTGCCATTCTTGCATTGTTAATGGCACAAGCCTCAAACCTGGTACAGTTGATCATTGGGTGACTAGGGTTCAATTTCAGAAAGGAGGTGGAGCCACAAACAGCCAATTAGATTTGTTTCATTCCAATGCAAATTATTGATGTCAAACACTGCAAAGCTCACAAACTTGGTAATTGAGTAATTGATTAATTGTGCATTAGGGTTAGAAAAGTGGGCACAGCCAACACCAGCCAAATACATAAGTGGGCAAAGCCGAGTCATAAGTGGGCCTAGACAAATACAAATTTTACTGGGAAAATGTAAACAGCAGCCATTCTTACACTGTTAATGGCAGGGTTCTCCAACTTTGCACAGTTGGTTACTGGGTGGCTGGGGTAAATATTCAGTAAAGTGGGTGGAGCCTACAAAAGGCAATCAAAAATGAACTATTGATTTTTCAGGGGAATATTTCATTGCTGCCATTCTTGCGCTGTTAATGGCACAAGCCTCAAACCTGGTACAGTTGATCATTGGGTGACTGGGGTTTAAATTTATAAAAGGGGGTGGAGCCACAAACAGCCAATATGATTTGTTTCATTTTAATGCAGGTTATTGATGCCAAAGACCGCAAAGCTCACAAACTTGGTCATTGAGTAATTGATTAATTGTGTGTTAGGGTTAAGAAAAGTGGGCGCAGCCAGCACCTGCAAAATACATAATCGGGCAATGCCGGGTCATCAATAGGCGGAGACAAATGCAAATTTCACTGAGAAAATGTAAACTGCAGCAATTCTTACACTTTTAATGGTAGGGTTCTCAAACTTTGCACAATTGGTCACTGGGTGACTGGGATTAATATTCAGAGAAGTAGGTGGAGCCTACAAAAGCCAATCAAAATTCACCTATTGATTTTCAAGGGGAATATGTAATTGCTACCATTCTTGCACTGTTAATGGCACAAGCCTTAAACCTGGTACAGTTGGTCATTGGGTGACTGGGGTTCAAATTCAGACAAAGGGGTGGAGCTACAAACAGCCACTCAGGTTTGTTTAATCTCAATGCAAATTATTGATGCCAAAGACCGCAAAGCTCACAAACTTGGTTATTGAGTAATTGTGTGTTAGGATTCGAAATAGTAGGCGGAGCCAACACCAGCCAAATACATACCTGAACAATGTTAGGAAATAAGTGGGTGGAGAAAAAAACTAATTTCATTGCGCAAATGTAAACTGCAACAATTCTTACACTGTTAATGGTAGGGTTCTCAAACTTTGCACAGTTGGTCACTGGGTGACTGGGATTAATATTCAGAAAAGTAGGTGGAGCCTATAAAAGCCAATCAAAATCCGCCTATTGATTTTTAAGGGAATATTTAATTGCTGCCATTCTTGCACTGTTAATCACCTGTACCTGGTACAGTTGGCCATTGGGTGATTGGGGTTCAAATTCAGAAAAGGGGTGGAGCCACATCCAATCAGATTAATTTTATTTCATTGCAAATTATTGATGCCAAAGACCGCAAAGCTCACATACTTGGTCGTTAAGTAATTGTGTGTTAGGGTTAGGAAAGGGTTAGCCAAATACATACCCGGGCAACGCCGGGCGTCCAGCTAGTTATAAATAAATACCAAGGGATGAGCAGCACAAATCAACTTTTACGCAATTCTATGCTATATATATATATATACACTAACATTCTCATGTTCACAAACCTTAGCTAAATAACCACACAGGCCTCATCTTCTTTACACTATACAACAATGTTGCGATACCGAAGCTGAAAAATAACTGTAGCAGAGAGATGAGCCTGGCAGCACAACTTGCTGATGATCTGTTGCTTCTGGTGTTTGGGAGATCTTATTAAACATTTCTTTAATTCCGATGAATGCCTGGTGCCCAACCGCAGGGAGCTAAATTATAGAGCATGGCTAAATGTTACCCAAACACCATCTATGCAGATTAATTGCCTGTAAAAATTGGATGGCTTCATGCTCCCTTGGTGCTAATTCTTAAAAAAAAGAAGTGATCTTTTGTCATAATATGGCAATGAATGGGTTGTGACCCTAAGAAAGCAATAATGCTTTCATCAGGCTAAAGAAACACAGCCCAGTCATGCTTACATGTCATTAAATTTAATATACTTTTTTTTTAGTGTGGGCTCTGCGGCTATCCAGCAGAAAAGCACATCTTCCCCATTCCACTCACATGATTTGTGCCTCCACTGGCCTGTGGGTTTATTGCCTTGTTTTATTAATGCTGCCATGACATTATAGTTATTAGCTGTTCAGGGTGTAATGCTGTTATGGAGTACACTATTCGCTAATATCACAGCGCACAACAAGACAAAACAGGGGCAGAAGCCTAAATAAATTCCTGTTATATTTGGGTGATAAACATGCAGTTAAGTATTTTAAATGAACAAACATCCGTAGCATTTGTCATATAAATTGCCTTGGAAGGCACAAAATACATCAAACAATTGTGTTGAATCGGGCTGAAAATTCCAGTCAAATATTTAAATTTTACAAAATGATACTGTGGCCTATGACTTTCATATAAGGAGTGCAGTGCAGCAGAATACAATAGTACCCCTTCATGGAGTACCCTCTTTAAGCTACACATTTAAATGTAGGAATGTATAAAATGTGTAAAAACAGTTCAAAAGGGAGTGAGGGCAGGAGGGTGGTGACTTTCTTCCTTCCCAATGAAAGCCACAATATAGAAGCCAAAAAGCATTTATTGGGTATACAAAACACAGGCAATGCGTTTCACGGGAACAACCCAACTCTTTCGGTCAAATACTGCATCAAGGGAAGTGTCAGTGGTGAGCAGAGTACGACTACATGTTTAGGTCATCATGATTTTAGAGGAATAAGTGTAAGAAAGGCAGAGAATTTAAATCCAATATCCTAATGTTCCTCTAATGTAATGAACACAAGGATGCCATGCTTGTCTGTCAGATATTCATACTATAAAAAAAGCCATGTCACCTCTAACTGGCTAAACTGTTTCTGTTATGGTTCCCATTAGTTAGATCATGGTCCATTGTACTAAGGATTGTACTGGGGAGACCTATCAACCATTGAGTAAGCAAATGGCCCAACATAGGAGGTCTAGCTCTGCAGATCAAGACCCTGGCGGTGGAACTAATGCTTGGGAGGGGGGGGGGGGGGGCAAGGCTTGGGATGCATCCAAAGTGTGACTACCATTAGGTATCATGATGAAATACATGGATCTATTATCACTAGAGCAGTGGGTCTTGCACCACTTTCTGTCCATTAATTGCTTCTGTATTGCTCTCTGTTCTGCTCACTGTACTTTTTTTCTGGAAAGGAGGAGCCAAGAGAACTGCATAGTGAGACACAGAGACCATGCACAGCTGGTGTTCGAGTTGCTGCAGCATTATGCACATTTTGTATGCAAATCTATGCATCTTGAACCAATCAAATCCTGCTGAGGTAAATTTTGATTAGTCTATTTTCAAGCTGCATAAATCTGCATACAAAATTTGCATAATCCTGCATCAACTCAAAATTATTTGCATTTCATTGACCATCCCTACTTCCTACCACTTCATACATACACAACCACTTACTGATCCAGCTATTTTATTTATGTATATAGCACTGACATATTATGCAGCCCTGTACAGAGTATTATTTATTTATTTATTTAAGTAAATATTGTCTTGTCACTAACTGTCCTTCAGAGGGGCTCACAATATAGTCCCTACCATAGTCATACTGTATGTCTACGCATCTATCGTGTAGTGTATGTATCATAGTCTAGGGCCAATTTTAGGGGGAAGCCAATTAACTTATCTGTATGTTTTTGGGATTTGTGAGGAAACCAGAGTGCCCGGTGGAAACCCATGCAGACACAGGGAGAACACATAAACTCCTTGCAGATGTTAACCTGGCTGGGATTCGAACCGGGGACCCAGCGCTGCAATGTGAGAGCACTAACTACTACGCCACCGTGTTGCCCCATTCAGTACATTTACCTCATTGCAGAACCCCTGTAAACCTCAGCAGCACGAGTGTTAGTATGCAGCATTCAATGAGCACAGGGCACAGGCTAGCAAGCACCTTTGCACATTTAACCCCTCCCCCTAACTACACTCATTACTGATCCTCTCCCTGGGGTTCGACTTCCCCCCCCCCCCACACTAGATTCCCTCCAATTAATCCTTCCCCGCATTGCTGTGATCTAGCAGATGGAGGGTTACTCAGGAAGGATCTCTCACCTGTCTTGTTTACAGCTGTGATTGGGCTCCCCTCTGTACAGTACCACTTTTAGCCTCACTACACCAAATGGATCAAGTCCCGGTATGATGACATCATCAAGCCAGGACCCAGTTCATTAGGCATAGTGAGGCTGACAGCGGTACTGCACGGAGGGTATCCCGATCTCCATTGGAACGTCGTGAGCAGAGGCGGCCTTAGAGTATGCTCAGCCTGGGTCGAGTGTCATATGCGAGGCCTAGAGCCATAGGTGTAGGCCATATACCGTACCACCACGCTCACGGCTTGTCCACCTCTAATGCAATATGTCTTCTTATTTTTTAAAAACAATTACGTTTGTTAACCACTTCCGGATTCTCGGAGCGTATATACACGCCCCTGAATCCTGAAGTGTATTCCATGGAAACGGCCGCTCGTATGAGCGGCCGTTCCATGTCAGTTCCCGGAGGGTGTCTCCGTGAACACCCTGCGAGCCGATCGGCGGCTCGCAGGGTAAATGTAAACACACGGGGAAGATCTTCCCCGGTGTTTACATGTATACGGCGCTGCTGCGCAGCAGCGCCGTAGAGGAGATCGGCGATCCCCGGCCTCTGATTGGCCGGGGATCACCGGCATCTGATAGGCTAAAGCCTATCCCATCAGGCGCAGGACGGAAATCCGTCCTGCGCCGCTCACAGGGGGAGGGAGAGGGAGGGAAGGGGAAGGAGGCCAGGAAGCGCTGCGGAGGGGGGCTTTGAAGAGCCCCCCCCCGCAAGCGCAAGCAGCCGGCGGCGATCAGACCCCCCCAGCAGGACATCCCCCTAGTGGGGAAAAAAGGGGGGAAGTCTGATCGGCCTGGCTGCTAGCTGATCTGTGCTGCGGGCTGGAGAGCCCACGCAGCACCGATCAGCACAAAATAGCGTGGTAGGGAAGTGGTTAAAGGCCACTAAGCCAACCAATATACTGCGGATGGGTACTAAGCTGGCAGGGGAGCTAAGGATAGGTAAAAGCTGGCTGAGGAGCTTGGGATAGGTACAGGCTGGGAGCTAGGGGTGTGTACCAGACTGGCTGGGGATGGGTACTAGGCTGAATGGGGAGTGTGTCTGGATAGAGATACAAAGAGTCCAAACTTTGCAATAATTTTTTCAAAATTTGCCTCAGGCGGCAAAAAGTCTAGGGCCGGCCCTGAGGGTACATATACTGGAGGGCACTAATAAAAGGGGCACATCTGGCTAACTTTGAAGGGTGTGTAATTGCAAAATTAAAAACAAAAAAAAATAATAAGTGATTTTATATAAATCAATAAAAGTTATATTTTAATATACTTCTAAAAAGGATCAATTATGTGTATCTTAACTTTGAAGGGGGGGCTAATAAATCTGGCTATCTATGGGGGGTTTATAAAGGGGCGCATCTGACGCAAACCTGCGTCAGGAGAGCCCCGCTTCAAGCAACACATCTTCTGCCCCACCAGGAACCACAACACCGTGGACCATTGTTACACGACCCTTAAGAATGCGTACAAGGCCACTCAAGGTGCTGCACAAGGGAACTCCGACCACAGCCTAATCCACCTGATCCCCACCTACAAAAGGCACCTGGAAACGACAAAGCCCGCCACAAAGACCGTAAAAAGGTGGACAGATGAGGCTAAGATGGAGGTACAGGCCTGCTTCGAATGCACCGGCTGGTCGGTCTAGAAGCACCCTCCCTGGAGGAATGGGCAGAGCTTTTGCGAGGAAATGTGTGTCCCTTCAAAGACCTTTAAGATCTTCCCGAATAACAAGCCGTGGTTCAACAGCAAGCTGCGCCACCTCCGGAAAGTCAAGGAGGTGGCGCACAAGCACGGCACCCCAGACGAGTTCAGGGATGCAAAGAACGCCCTTAACAGTGAACTGCGTGCTGCAAAGAGGGCCTACTCTGACAAGCTGGGTCACTACCTCCAGTCAAACAATCCACGCGAGGTGTGGAAAGGCCTCAGAGCAGCTACGAAGTTCAAACCACCCCCCCCCCCCCCCCCCCCCAGCATGCGACCCTCAGCACCTCACTAGCCGGGGAACTAAATAAGTTTTATGGTCGGTTCGAAAACAGTCTCAAGCAGCTTGCTAATCCTGCACCCTCGACAACGCTCTCCCCGAAGGTCCAGGTTGACCTAGTGCCAGTAGCGGTCTAATAAGGGGGGACATCTGGCTATCTATAGGGGGGGCTAATAAAGGGACACATCTGGCTATCTATATGGGGACAAATAAAGAGGCACATCTGGCTATCTATACAGGAGCTAATAAGGGTCATATCTGGCTATCTATACTGAGGGTGGGGGCTAACAAAGGGTAACATTTGGCTATCAATACGGGGCAGGGTTGATGAATGGGAGATATAGCTAAGTAAAATTTGGGGGCTTCATCTACAGTAGCACTATTTATTTTTATTTTGTTTTTGGTCTGATATTTATTTTTAGACTGTTGGGTGACAACTGTCAGTGTATTTTTTCAATTTTTGTTCTTATTTGTCCCACTAAAAGAGAAAAACACTGCTAAATGAAAGTCTAGTTTGTCTTCAAATAATCATACATATATTAGGTGTCATAAGGTAGGGATAAAGTTAATGCTGACTAAGCAGTGACATAGCTAAAATGTCAAAATTGCTCTGGTCCATAAGGAGTAAACGAGGTCTAGATGTGAAGTGGTTTCACAGTGTACTATGCGCACAGAGACCTATAAAGTCAGGCATATGGGGTACCATTTTCACCGTTACAACTGGTAAAAGTAGTGGCAAATTAGATAGAGAGCTGAAAAAAGTCATTTTCAAAATTAAGGTTAAATTTGGGACAATGTCAGCCAAAATGCACAAGTCTGTATATAACCAATTTCCCATGATTAAATTGTCAAACATGTCTACTTGGTGACAGTTGTGACACTTTTTCTGATGGTTATAAAATTAAGTACTTTTCATTATAAATACAGCATAAGGAGAAAAAATTAGACATTAACCACTTTAGCCTAAGTGGACGAAAATTTTCGTGCAGTTAGGCTGCGCGCACTCCCGCGGGTCGCGCATGCTCCCGCGCAGGGCCGAGCCTGGGTGGGTGCTGCGGGTGCAAGGCACCCAGACGCCTGCCTCTGAGAGGCGCCGCCTGGCCGCCGCTCTCCCCCTGTGGCCGCCGCTCTCTCTCTCCCTCTACCCGCCGGCGCCGCGACAGACCTCGATCAGACAGCGACCAATAGTGCGGGCGCTAGGACCTAGCACGCCGGGTGCATTCGGCGCCCTCTTACTGGTCGGGTCGCCCGCTGATCGAGGTCTGACGCTGCTGCAAGGTGAGGGGGGAGCGGCGGCAGCGGCTAGAGGAGGAGAGGGAGGGAGGGTGTCACTAACTAAAGGGGTCCCTGTCACTCACCACATATACTGGGCGCATATACTCCCTGGCTACATATACTGGGCACATATACCCCCTGGCTAAATCTACTGGGCACATATACCCCCTGGCTACATCTACTGGATGCATATACCCCCTGGCTACATCTACTGGGCACATATACCCCCTGGCTACATCTACTGGGCACATATACCTCCTGGCTACATCTACTGGGCACATATACCCCCTGGCTACATCTACTGGGCACATATACCCCCTGGCTACATCTACTGGGCACATATACCCCCTGGCTACATCTACTGGGCACATATACCCCCTGGCTACATCTACTGGGCACATATACCCCCTGGCTACATCTACTGGGCACATATACCCCCTGGCTACATCTACTGGGCACATATACCCCCTGGCTACATCTACTGGGCACATATACCCCCTGGCTACATCTACTGGGCACATATACCCCCTGGCTACATCTACTGGGCACATATACCCCCTGGCTACATCTACTGGGCACATATACCCCCTGGCTACATCTACTGGGCACATATACCCCCTGGCTACATCTACTGGGCACATATACCCCCTGGTTACATATACTGGGGACATATATCCCTGGCTGCATATACTGGGGACATATACCTCTGGCTACATATACTGGGCACATATATCCCTGGCTGCATATACTGGGGTCATATACCTCTAGCTACATATACTGGGCACATATATCCCTGGCTGCATATACTGGGGACATATACCTCTGGCTACATATACTGGGCACATATATCCCTGGCTGCATATACTGGGGTCATATACCTCTAGCTACATATACTGGGCACATATATCCCTGGCTGCATATACTGGGGACATATATCCCTGGCTACATATACTGGGGACATATACCTCTGGCTACATATACTGGGCACATATATCCCTGGCTACATATACTGGGGACACTGGCTGTTTGTCATTATGTGCATTTACTGGTGAAAATCTGTCTCTTATTATGTGCATTTGCTGGTGAAAAGCTGTCTCTTATTATGTGCATTTACTGGTGAAAAGCTGTCTCTTAATATGTGCATTTACTGGTGAAAAGCGGTCTCTTATGTGCATTTACTGGTGAAAAGCTGTCTCTTATGTGCATTCACTGGTGAAAAGCTGTCTCTTATTATGTGCATTTACTGGTGAAAAGTTGTCTCTTATTATGTGTATTTACTGGTGAAAAGTTGTCTCTTATTATGTGCATTTACTGGTGAAAAGCGGTCTCTTGTTATGTGCATTTACTGGTGAAAAAAAACGGTCTCTTATGTGCATTTACTGGTGAAAATCTGTCTCTTATTATGTGCATTTACTGGGGAAAAGCTGTCTCTCATGATGTGCATTTACTGATGAAAGATTGTCTGTCATTACGTGCATTTACTGGTGAAACGCTGTCCCTTATGTGCATTTAGTGGGGTAATGTTGTCAGTAAAAATCTTTTGTCAGTAAATTTTTAGGTATTTGTCAGTAAAAAGTAACGTGAAAGGTTGGCAACACTGGCAGGCTGTGCGGCGCAACGGGAAAGATACAGGCAGCCCACCTCACGCTTGGGCTTGACGGGGAGAGGAGCCGACTACAGCGAGCAAGAGTAGGGTGGCCGCAGGCAGCCATAAATATGCAGTGTGTGACTGCGTTGCACTCGCAGAGCCTCTCAGCCTGAGTCAGTCCAGAGACTAGCAGACTTGCAGGCAGCCAAAGCTAGCCAGGAGCAAGCCCATGGAAGAGGAGTAGGAATGGGGTATCGCATGCATGCGTAAAGAGGTGGAAGGGGTGGGTGTGATTAGGCAGGACATGGGTGTGGTTATGTGGTTGGGCGCGGTTAATTTAACTACTCCCATAGGCACCAGAGAAAATTTTGCACCCAGGTGCCAGGCACCCCAGGCTCACCCCTGCTCCCGCGGGCCCCCCGTGCGCGCCCCCGCTGCTGGCTGTTAGCCCAGAGATCAATGAAAGGGATTATAAATCCCTTTCACTGATCGGACTCCCCCAGAGAAAAGCCGACAGCGTCTCTTCAGATGCTGCGGCTTTTCTGAACTCTGGTCTTATTTCTTCTTCCTGGGAGCGAGATCGATCGCTCCCAGGACTTTTTGACTGTGGCCATCTTGTGGCCAAATAGCAAACTACACCAAAAACACACTTTGTATTAAATAAATACATTTTTAAACATGAAAAATCCCGTTTACCTCCCACACCAAAAACTACACACATACACGTTTTAATAAAAAAAAAGAATTACAATAATAAAAAAAAAACAAAATATAAATAGTTACCTAAGGGTCTGAACTTTTTAAATATTTATGTCAAAGGAGTATATCAATATGATTTATTAAATTATGGGCTTCTAAATAGTGATGGACGCAAATTGAAAAAATGCACCTTTATTTCCAAATTGAATATTGGCACCATACATTGTGATAGGGACATAATTTAAATGGTGTAATAAACGGGACAAATTGGTAAATAAAGTACATAGGTTTTAATTATGGTAGCATGTATTAATTTCAAACTATAATGGCCAAAAGCTGAGGAATAATGATTTTTTTCCATTTCTTTCTTAATATTCCTGTTAAAATTGATTTACAATAAATTAATTCTCAGCAAAATGTATCACCCACAGAAAGCCTAATTGGTGGCGGAAAAAACAAGATATAGATGGATTCATTGTGCCGAGTATTGATAAAGTTATTAGCAAATGAATGGGAGGTGAAAGTTGCTCAGATGCAAAAAAAATTCAACCCTGTAGGCTGAAGTGGTTAAAGAAAAAATACCTTTATTTCAAAATAAAATATCTTTGTGAGGATCCGCGTGGCTGCCTGCGCAGGCAGGCTGCCTTTTGACCACTGTTCAGGTCTGCATTCTGCAGGTCTCTGGAAGAGAGACCTTTTGTCAGTTGTGCAGCTTGCTGCTGAGGAATTTGCATACGTTTGTCATGCAGATTGCCTAGCCACATCCCTTGTGGGCTTGCTCTATAAAGAGCTATGTTTCCCACAGTAAGTTGCTGGTCATAAGAGTTAGTCCTGTGTAACACTCGCCTGGAGTGTCAGCCTTGCTCTTTGTTTGAAGATTAGCCTAGAGTAATTCCTGGGACTGCACTAGGCAGGTTTCCCTAGTGCAGTTAGGATTGCTTATCTGTTTTGTTTGTCTGTTGTGATTGTCCTGTCCCAGCGGTGGTCGACAGGAAATCGTTCTGTGTGTCTGGGTGCTAACCGGAACAGCGGTTGTTACTGGTAGCCCCTTCTGATCTGTTTCCCTGGATCGCACCAGCCTCTTGCGCTAGTGCTGTGGATCCTTCTGTTCTGCTACTCTGTACTTGGATCGCACTAGCATCTTGCGCTAGCGCTGTGGATCCTCCTGTTCTGTCTTCCTGGATCGCACTAGCCACTTGTGCTAGTGCTGTGGATCCTATCGCTCGCTTATTCCTGTTTTCGTGAGTCTGTCTTGTCTGCTACAAACACTTGCTGGAGGTTCGGTGAGGTAACCGTTAAGCAAGCGCTCGCGTCCTCTGTTTCATGTTTGTCTGTCGGTGGTTAGTTAGGCGTGTTTGTCTCTGTTGTGCTTATCACGCGGGGACCACGCATAAACGCGTGCACTGTTGCGAATGAGTGCGGTGTTCGCGTTTAGCTAGCGTTTGTTATTTTCCGTATCTTCTCATTGTATGATTTGCTGTGCCTTTGCTACTCTCGTGCTCTGCCTTGCTGTAGCCTTGTGTCACCTCTGGCAATCGCCTCTCCCGCGATTGCGTTCCTGCTTCCTATCTGCTGTTGTGTATGCACCGTCGCGGGTTGGCGACTAGTTTGGTGCACACACATACAATCTGTCGCTTTGCTCTCTCTCCTTCAGGGCTATCTTGCCCTGCGTTCCGTCCCTTCGTGCAATTCCTGTCTGGTGTGTGTGGCAGGGCAGAGGAGCTTTTCCTCTGCACGCCACAGCTCCATCTGTCGACAGGAATTTCCCTCTACAGGTGCATTGCACCTTTTGCTGGGTTTCCCGCAAATTATACGCTTGTGGAGGATTTCCGCAGTGTCAGCGCGCGTCTTGTGCGCTGATCACGGAGAGAATCCCACAATCGTTACAATCTTTGTGTGTAAGTGTGAAAATAAAGGGAATAAATAGATAAAAAAAATATCATGTCTTTTTCTGTTTATTTCCAAACTGTCCCAGAATTATTGAAAACAGAGGAATAGTTATTCTTTCCATTTGTTCTTGTTTTTCCCTTTAAAATGCATGGGGAGTAAAATATTTTGGTATGAAAAAAATCATCAAAGGAAAGTCTTATGGTGCCCATACATGGTACAAATTTTTTTTATCCAATCTTACCATTTCTATGTAATATAAGGGAACTGCTTAAAGGGAAACTGAAGAGAGAGGTATATGGAGGCTACCATGTTTATTTCCTTTTAAGCAATACCAGTTACCTGGCAGCCCTGCTGATCCTTTGCCTCTAATACTATTAGCCATGGCCCCTGAAGAAGCATGCAGCAGATCAGGTGTTTTAGACTTTAAAGTCAGATCTGACAAGACTAGCTGCATGCTTGTTTCTGGTGTTATTCAGATACTACTGCAGAGAAATAGACCAGCAGGGCTGCCAGGCAACTGGTATGGCTTAAAAGGAAATAAATATGGCAGCCTCCGTATACCTCTTACTTCAGTTCCTCTTTAAATTATCCTTTCAGTATATTCACTTAATTTACCCTTATACTACATAGAAATGGTAAGATTGGATGAACAAAATTGTACCATGTATGGGCACCATAAGATGTCTTAAGTAGTGAAAAAGTTAATGCTGATTAAATAGGGGCATAGCTAAAACGTCAAAACAGTCTAGCAGCAGGCCTAAAGGTAAAGTGGTGAAAACATAACATTTTTATTCAACATGTACACATATTCAACAACAATTGATCTGAAAAAGCAAAATGAGAATTCTCAAAAAAATCTTTAGAACAAAGTACCTTTTAAAATAAAAATTGGCATTACTTATAGTAAAATAATTCTGGATTATTACCTCTGTAAAATGTACCAATTACTATAATCTTTAGAGGGCTTTTACGTGATCATTTTGCAGAGCTATACTTACTGTCTACATGTGTCCTGCCCTGCTGGCAGCTGACTTTAAGAATACTGAAAATAAATATGTAACTGCACAGACACGAAGTTGGGGAGAAAAATATTGCAATGACCTTTACATTGGGGGTTATTGTTAGAGCTCTGATGGGGCTTAGAATTTCAGAATTAATTGCCACTATGTTGCACAAGCTCGAACCTGACGGGCAGCACTAATTAAAGGTATGAATGCTGAGAATCTAGCAAGTGTACAGGGGCCCCCTGATCCCCCCTGATGCGTTGGCAAGAGATCCGGACTACCGAAACATTTTGTCCGAGTGACAGCCAAGACCATTGTTCCCCTCCTCATCCCTCCAGGTCTGTGTCGCTCCATTGAGGTTCCTCCCCCCACAATAGCAAAGTATCATGTCGCTAGCATGCAGGTCCTAAAGAACTTGGTTCTGTACTGTGTGCACAATTTATGAATTGTATATCCTGCATTTGCATGGGGTCCAAGGAAAACAGGAAATTTGGGCGCTCCTATTCAGTGGAAGTTTGGGCGTCACCATAGGCAGTGGGGGGAAATTTAGGTGCCTGCAGTGCCTGATAAATATTGGGCACCGGGGCTACCTGCAATACAAAATACGGCTACAAATAGTGGGCACTTGGACCTAAATTCCCCCCCCCCCTGCCAATATTTATATGGGCACCTATGCCATTGCCCAAAAACTGTCATTTTTTGGGGGGCGAGTTTTGGTGGATTAGTAGTGGGGATGGGCGGTTAAGCTTAGCTGTGGTGGCTGGGTGGGGGTAAAAGTTAGCCATGGGGGGTGGCTAAGGTTAGCTGTGGGAAGTGGTTAAGGTTAGCCATGGGGGTGGCTAAGGTTAGCTGTGGGAAGTGGTTAAGGTTAGCCGTGGGGGGTGGCTAAGGTTAACTGTGGGGGTGGTAAAGGTTCGCTGTGGGGGGTGGAATGGTTAAGGTTAGGTGTGGTGGTGTGTTTAAGGTTATGCGTCTAGGAAGAGTGGTTAACATTAGGAATCAGTAGAGGAAGGGTTCAATGTTAGAATAGGGTTATGTTTGGCTGTAGCAAAATATCAGTATCTATTACTGATATTTTACTATCATCATTTGCATTATAAGAGTTGAATAAGGATAAGTTTACTGATATTCTCCTATCGGCATTTCTGAGCGCCCAAATTTCCAGGCACCCTTTTTTCATGTACACGGGGTCCAAGGAAAGATAATTCATGAGATAAGATTTGTGGATCACCCCCCACATTTTCCACACTTATGCCACTAAAGGCTGGTTATATTATTCAGTATAAAATATTTTGAATGGTACATTTTGATGGCATCTGGATCACATAAAAATTTGCCATTTTGATGAATAATGAAAAATTCACTTTATTCTAAATGTGACCCAAGGGAAATCTCCAAGTTTGTCTTTAAAATGTACTACTTTATCAAAATTAGAATGCGGGCATCCATTTGAGGATGCGTGCAGCAGATGTCACTTGGTGTTACTGCGTGCATATATGAATAATGGCATGACTAATGCACGGTATCATGTCACTGTACAATGTGCTGCTGCTTGCAGAATACTGCTGCAATACCAAGCCCATAAATCATATTCTGGAAGAATGGAAGCATGATAAAGGTTTTGGACATGTGGATGACCAAGAAGATAAGTTGCTCTATAAATCATTGTTTAAGCATGGAAGACCAATAGGTAAGGACAGACGGAGGACAAATATGAACCATTACCCCTGGAATTTTACTCTGACTGCAGATTCTAATGCAGAAAAATCTGTGAGTCAGATTTATATCTTCTACCCTGAACTGTTTGGTGTTGCACCACAGCTTTTACGCAGGTTATTTCATTTTCTTCCCTAAAGTTAAGGTCCATTCACAAGCCAAATTTAAGTCCCTTTGAAGTCAGTGCAACAAATATTTTGTTTTTTGTTTTGGTCTCTGAAGAGCTTGTAGAGCAGTCATGCAACAAAAAATCAGCATGGAAAACCCATCGTGGGTGCCAAACACTGTGTGATAGAAAGAGAAAAGAAATCTCTGTGCCCATTGGAAGGGGCATTTTATGTAGCTGGAAGGCCAGTATAGTGGAGAGATGTAACTTGAAGAACAAGAAAACAAAAAGACACCCGGACACCGGGAGCCCTGTCTTGTGTGATATCATCTTAACGGGTTTCTGGTGAAGAAAGTCTAGTAAGTTTATACTCACAAAGGTGGGTTGCTTCAAGGAGGCAACCACTCATGTGTGCAGGTGAGGAAAAACCGTCCTCACTCGGCCTTTTCAGGATGGTCTCGGTCGCAGCTCCAAATGAAAGTATATTCGATTCGCCTAATCATGAGGTGTCGAAAACCCTACTGGGTAGGGTGTACCTAATAAATTTTAGGGGGTAGGAGGCGCCCAATTTGGAGAATAACGACATTAATTGATTATTCTGCTAAGAGACTGGAAAAATCATAATAAGCCAGTAGTTAAAATATAGTTTCAATTATTTGTAGTGATCAGCACAGTGACAACGTGTTTCTCGGCGTAAGCCGCTTTCTCAGGTCAAGTGTGTGCCAGATTTTCGGCAATAGCAGGTGTAGCGCCTCAGTCTGAGGCGTGTGTCCCTGGCTGCAGCGCAGGTCTTCTCCCATCTCCCCCTGGCAGCCTCTGAAGATCACCGCCCCCCGGATGGGTCAGCATCTCCTGCACATGCGTGGGCTTGTGCCCGCGCTGCCCACACCACCAAATCAGGTGTGTACTGCGCAGATGCAGAAGACATCAACCCCTGGATGGCCGTCAGCGGGAGATGGTTGAAGACATGAGCTCCAGCGAGGGACACACGTGACTTGTAAGGGCTGGAAGAAGCCCCAGGTAAGGGCTCTGCCTCTGACACAGAAGACCTGGGTTCAAATCTCAGCTCTTCCTGTTCAGTAGGCCAGCATCCATTCAGTAAGGAGACGTCGGGCAAGACTCCCTAACACTGCCTACTTAGGTTGCCCTAATGGGTGCAGCTCTGGCACTTAGGGCTTGATTCATTAAGACAAATAGCATGCATTATCAGAGTTAGCACGCCTTATCAGAGTTAACACACCTTATCAGAGTTAGCATGCCTTATCAGAGTAGCATAGCGAGCAGTACGAACTTATGCCTGCTAATTGGCAATGACGAGAGCTCCACTCGTCCTGCCCTGAGCCCCTGCGGATCCATTCACTTTAAAGGACATTATCCCCGCACTTTGATTGGCCCAATAGGCTTCCTGTTACTTGACAGGAAACTTGACAGGCAGCCTATTGGGCCAATCAAAGTGCGGGGATAATGTCGTTTAAAGTGATTAGACCCGCAGGGGCTCAGGGCGTCCTGCCCTGAGAGGGGAGTTCTCATCATTGTCAATTAGCAGGCATAAGTTCGTAGCGCTCGCTATGCTATTCTGATAAAGTATGTTAACTCTGATAAGACGTGTTAATTCTGATAATGCATGTTAACTCTGATAAGGCATGCTATTTGTCTTAGTGAATCAAGTCCTTAGAGTTTTCTACACAAAAAGTGCAATATAATTGTTCTGTGTCTTGTCTAGCCTTTTTCTTGCTTGCCACACTGCAACACAGTGACTAAAATAAATGAAATATTTCATTAGCTAAATGCTTGCCTGCTGTGATATTTTTGCATCTGCATCAGTGCTGTGTGAGAAATGCCAAGTATTAGTCTATGAACCTAAAGTTCTACGTCTATCTCTGTATAAACTGCCATTATCATATCTTCCTGCATTATTATAAGTGCTGGTGTCACACCAGATGTGTCACTTAATAGAAATTTGAAATCTAGAAATGATGAGAAGCTGTGAGTCAGGATTTCTGCGTGGGAGCTGCCACAGTACAGGGGTTAATAACAAGATGCAGCCTCTAATAAGCACCGCTTCCCTTATGGGGTCAACAGGGAGCTCATAGGAAGTTTACCAAGTTTCTAACACACTGTACAGAAAATCCTAAACTTACTTTTAATGACCACATTCTGCACATTTTTCTTAAACAGCAGCTCTCTCCAGTGTGGTTCCAGTACATTACCTGATCCCTTCCAATATGCTAATATGCTAAGCAGAGACATATAATTATGTGAGTCTGATTCATGCCTTAAGTTTGGGCTCTGGCTCAAACACGACTTGTCATTTTCTCAACCATGTTTTCCAGTATTTCCCTTTCTTTTTCTTTTTTTTTCTCAGTTAATCTGCTCTGGGCATATGGCAGCACATTCACAAGTGACTGTTAGAAAATGTTCTACGTCTTAAACAGTGTTCATGTATTTTCAATGAACCATCACCGATCTCTTTTAAAGATAAAGCGTGCAAGTTTGTTTTCAGAAATACATATCAACAATTACATAGTTTAACCACTTGCAGATTGAGCTAATTGAAATCTACGCCCTGTTTGTGTCCTGCTATCGCTGTATGAGTGTCCTCAGTATAAGTGGCCAGGTATAGGTGCCCCCAGTATAGGTAGCCAAGTATAGGTCTCCTCAGTATAGGTAGCTAGGTATAGGTGCCTCCAATATAGTAGTCAAGTATAGGTCCCCCCAGTATAGGTAGCCAGGTATGAGTGTCCCCAGTATAGGTAGCCAGGTATATACTTACTTGGCTATACCTATACTTGGCTACCTTTACTGGGGGCACCTATACCTGGCTACGTATACTGGGGGCACCTGTACTGGCTACCTATATTGGGGGCACCTATGCCTGGTTACCTATACTAGGGGCACCTATACCTGGCTACGTATACTGGGGGCACCTGTACTGGCTATCTATACTGGGGGCACCTATGCCTGGTTACCTATACTGGTGGCACCTATACCTGGCTACCTATACTGGGTAATGATGACCAGAAATTGCCTGTGCGTAATTAGGCACCGTAATTTGCAATTACGCTTCCTAATCATAATGCAAAATTGTTACATATGTTAAGGAAAATAGTGGTTGCAAGTCAAAAAAATAATTTTTTAAAAACACCTTGTAGTTTTTGAGAAAATCAATTTTAAAAATGCAAAGAAAAATGTTTTTTAAACTGTCTTTATTCAAAGTTTAAAAAATATTTTTTCTTTGCATTTTTAAAATTGATTTTCTCAAAAAACTACAAGGTCTTTTTGTCCTTAACAGAAGTAGTAATTTTAGTGTCAATAGCATGTATGGGGGCTTTGCTATTCACTGCTAAAGTCAGCACAAAATGATGTGAACATTACGCAACATTTTACGCGAAATTACGAATGACTATACAAAATCATTTGAATTGACAAAACGTAATTATGCATGGGCGTAATTGCGAAAATGTAAACAAAATGCTGTGTAATCATAATTAGCTGATTACGATCATCAACAATTCTGGGGACACTCATACCTGGTTACCTATACTGTGGGCACCTATACATGGCTACCTATACTGGTGGCACCTATACCTGGCTACCTATACTGTGGGCACCTATACATGGCTACCTATACTGGTGGCACCTATACCTGGCTACCTATACTGGGGTACCTATACCTGGCTACCTATACTGGAGGCACCTATACTTGGCTAGCTATACTGGGGTACCTATACCTGGCTACCTATACTGGAGGCACCTATACCTGGTTAGCTATACTGGGGTACCTACACCTGGCTACCCATACTGGGGGCACCTATCCCTGGCTACCATACGGGGGGGGGGGGGAGTGAGGGATTGGGGCACATCTAGCTACCATACTGGGGAGAGAGCGGGGAGCCCATCTAGCTACCATACTGGAGTGGGGGCACATCTGGCTACTATACTGGTGTGGGAGGAAGCACATTATTTCATGTATGAATGGAGGAGGGGGGGGGTCCAAATTTCGCATCAGGGCCCTGGGGTCTATAGCTACGCCATTGGTTTTAAGCATAGTTCTGGTGTGCTTTATGTGCTTTTGTGATACAGCTGCTGTATCACAAACTTGTCACAGGAAGAATAAGCAAACAGATCAGGCCAGAATGTATTTACGCACAGTATATTTTGTAGTCCCCATACGCTAAATGAAATAAACATATTGCTATAAAGAATAAAATGTGACTGTTTCTCAGAAATTATATTAATACAAGGGATAGGGTGGCTTGCGGACAGATAGATACAAAGAAAACATTAAGGGCCCTTTTACTCTATGGCGTTGTGTAAAGTCTATGGAGACTTTCATACTTAATGTGTTGCGATGGAAATATTCAAATCACTGCAATCCCATTGCGAAGATATCCATGCATGTAAAGTTATCCAGTAAGTGTAAACGATAAAGCGCAGTGCGACACAGCACACATGCACGGACCAATAAGATAATCCCGTTGGTGTACTTACTGTCCACCAGATATTACATCACTGAATGGGGAGGGGCTATGCATATGATCCTGTTAACGCACTCTGTGGCAGGGTCATATGAAGTGCAGATTTGTGTGGTGCGGTGATGTGGTGGGATCACGACACATGAATAAAAGCTCTCTTATAAACATGAGAACCACTATGAATTACAAGCAAAGGAAAACTGCTTCGTTAGGTCTTATCACAGAGAGCAGGGAATAGCCAGAAGGAATACTATGAGATAGGTGAAAAGACTTAATTCTCCGGAGTGTCACTGTGTGTAACGCTACTGCCAACTGTCAAGTGTATCCAAATCATTTCTACTCAAAGAAGAAGCATTCACTGAATAACATTCTGCTTGTGTTACATTCTACTGCATTGCCAGCATGATTCTCTAACGCTACCTGATTATTCTGGGGCAGGTGCCATCTAGTGGTGAAACATGAAATCTGAGGACTCTGCAACACCAGTTCTAATCTTTCATTTCTGCAAGTTCTAGGAAGCTTGTAATACCAAACAGTGTTCACAAATATTATAAAAAAGAAAAGACGTGACTAACACTGTTATTCAATTATTTATCATTTATTTGGTTGTTAAAACAACATATTGGAATGAAAGAGCAAATCCATACAATCTATCAATAGAACGTATTTACTATAGAACAGGTGCTACTGGCACTGCTAGTTTGTGGCGCCTCAGTTGTAATTTAATCCACTGGTCAATACATATAATACATTGTTAGGCTCAAGGATTAGGAAAAAATGTTAAGGGTTAAGATGTTCATTCTTAAATTTCTTGAAACTATGGTATCTACTCCCCCTGGAATTATTTGATAATACAGTACAATTCTGCTGCACTGTGGTGACTAGATCACACCTCTCTAATCAAGATCTTGTTCAGTGAGAGCTGATTATTAGAAGGATCAGAGACTGCTGTAGTTAAAATCAGGCCCTGGGCCTGGGGAAAAGTAAACATGGTGCCCCTTACATTTTAATACTGCAATTACAGTAAAGATGATGTGACCTTTTCAATCTCTGACTTGAAGGGCCCTAAGGAACTAAAGGGCTCTGGGCAGTTGCCCGGTTTGCCTTGGAATGCAAATATATAGCATTTTCCAGCCAAACAGCCATCAAATGAAGCATAGCCATGTTTGAGCAACACTATTCTTTAATTAACTAGCTTTAGGTTCTCTCAGGGGCGTTTCTAGCCTTTTTGTCGCTCCAGGCAAGAAGTCCTGTCAATGCCAATCCTGCATTTTATTTTACACTCCCTTCATGCACTCCCCCAGCTTAGTGTGTAAATGCAGAGTATAATGCAGCAGAAGCTGTGCTCTCTCCTCTCCGCTGGAGTCCAGTGCTGTGCTTCCGCCTGTCCACTAAAGACTCGCCCTAGTGCCCAGTATCACTAGTGGCCCTGCAATGACAGCCATGACTCCATTCTCAGGCTGTGCTTTCAGTAAAGTTTAGGCTCTTTTTATACTGTGGTGATGCAGTTATGGTGCGCTTTGGAAAAATCGCAAAGTTGTATAGCGTGTTACCGCAGTAATGTACTGTAGCTTGTGCCTTACTTCACAGGTACCTGAAGCACTTCTGTCGCATGGCGTCGCACTGTAGTCAGTGTGTTATGTCTCACTGACTTTAAAGAGACACTTTAACAACAACAAAAAAGTGCCCCTGGAGGGTACTTACCTCGGGAGGGGGAAGCCTCTCTGGATCCTAATGAGGCTTCCCCCATCTTCCTAAGCCTCAGGAATCTAGCGCTGTCTCCCTCAAAAATATAGCTGACAAGGTTGGCGGTTGGTTCACAGTAGCGCCTGCAATATTTACCAACCACGATCCTGCGCAGAAGCAGTAGCAGCTTTCCAATCTGGCTCAGGTGGAAATAGCTGAGCCTGATCGGGTCCGCTCTAATGCGCAGTTGCGAGTTGCTTGCTCCTGCGCAGTAGAATGGACCTGATCAGGCTCGACTATTTCTGCCTGAGGCCGATCGGAAAGCTGCAACTGGGCCTGTGCTGGATCGCGGTAGGTAAATATTTACTTTGCCCGTGTTTGGGGGCTGCCAGCGCTGGATCCCAGAGCGTGAAGAGGACCAAGGAATCCTCATTAGGATCCAAAAGCTTCCACCTCCTGAGGTAAGTTCCTGCCATGGGCTGTTTTTTTGTTTTGTTTTTTGTTACAAATTTTCTTTAATGGTCACTGCAACGAGCTGCAGCGGGGGAGAGTACTGTGATGCAAATCACTACGGTAAGTGTAAAAGGACCCCCAATGTAGACTGTAGAAAGATGCAGAAGAGGCCTGTGCTTATACGTATCCTGCGCTCTGCCCAGCACTGGCAATAAGGTTTAGCTTAGTTTACTTTTTTCAAAAACAATAACAGCAGGCATGACTAAGGAAATTTGTGGTGTTGTTTAGATCAGGTGAATGTATCCATTCCATTTTTTTGTATTTCTCTTGCCCTTTGCCCCACATCTGCAACAACATGTCAGTCAGAAATCAGCGATTTAGAAGCACATAACGGTAATTAGCCATGTCAGAGGTACAGTATGTACTGTATATAGCATTTCGGTTGTCTCCACCCTGTCCTTCAAACTGTGCCTGCCGGCATTATCATTTGAAGTAAAAATTGATGTGCCCCACAGTGCTCATTTATTAGTTGTCTGCTGGAAGTCTGGATATTATTGATACTCGTGAGACACACATTGTGATACTGCATTGCATGCAGTGCTTATTCAGTTAGAAAGGTTTTAAATTATTATGCAAAGTTAAAAAAAAGAAAGCAAGTATTTTCTCTCATACTAAAAAGTTTACTACTCATACACCTTGTGTACGGCAGGCGTAAGTAGATAAGAGAGTGCTTCTTATTGAGCATGTTTTTGTCAGGGAAATGCATACTCTTTAACTGTAACCACAAATTAAAATTATATTCATACTAGTGACCTTAGCCCGTTTAAAAACAGGCTAGGTCTGTCACTACTCATATTAGTGCGCATGCACACGCCCGCACCGCGCACACCAGCGCCGCGTGCACCTGCCCGCCTGTTCTGGCCCCGTCCTCCCCTGCAAGCCTTCAGTGTCTCTGCATCCCTCCATGGAGTTTGGGCGGCCAGGAAGGTGGAGTCAGTGAATATGAGGAACCACCCCATGGCAAGAGCCAACCAACATGGATTTTAAAATGAATCACTACTTTACAGTAGGAGGACTGTAAAGTAGTGATTCATGGCGGATAAGTCAAAATCAGTCTTATCAGCCTGTACTCACGTGGAACTGTCGACAGAACAACCGCCCCGCGGGCGGGTCTGATGACCTGTAGTTTGAAAAAGTCTGGCATGTGTACGCGCCTTTAGAGAGCCTATTTTTAATCTCAGGAGGTTTAACCCTGTATGTGCTCCCAGCAAACCAGGAAGTAATAGCCCTGCACCATCTCTGAGGAGAGCTGTAAGCAGTAACAAGAAATGTTTTCCTGTAATGGATAATATGCTGTTGCTTAGAGAGGAAGTCCTGGGTTTAGGTCTGCTTTAGGCTGGTTTCACAGTGAGACGCCACGTTACAGCAGCCAGTAACGCAGCCTAACTCACAGCACTGTGAAATCAATGTGCTGTTTACAGTGCCCACGTTGAGTTACATAGTAACGCAGCACGTTTAAACAAAGTGCTGCATGCTGTACGTTATACTGGGCTAAGCAGCGTTAGACTGCTTGCACATGCTCAGTAATGTTGGAGGAGGTCTCCCCTCCTCCTCCTCGGCCAGCCACATGGCTAATTATTACTCACTGCACTGCAGAGACTCGTGGTAGGACTGTAGTGTTGTCCGGATCATGAACGAATCGTTCATTTGATCCGGATCTTTTTTGTGAGTCAAATCATCCGGATCATCACAGTGAAAGATTCGGTTCACAGTGGATGTCTGTCTGGAAGAAACAGGAACATACAGAATGTACAGTGCAGGGACAGTCCTGTCCTGCCAGTCATTTCACTCAGTCTGCTTCCCTAGTAAAATGATTCAAATTATTCGGTTCAAAGATCCGGATCTTTTCAATGATCCGATTCAAATGATCCGAATCCTTAAAAAGATCCGGACTTCCTATCACACCTGGAGCGGCTGCTTTGAGAGCTGCATAACGCCGCTCAATCTGACGTCCAACTTCAACACCACCATATGTTGCGTTAGGGGCACGTTATGCAACCATAACGTCCCCTAAAATGCAACGTCTTGGTGTGTAAGTAGCCTTAAAGCAGATGATAATGTTGTTGCTCATTGGAGTAAAGCATCACTTTCCCACATCCAAAGCAACTAAAGGAATAACGGTAAAGAACTCGGGATAAGCAAAAATCATCTAGGCAAGGTTTTTCTTGCAATGCCAGGTGAATTAATATTTGCCTGGCAGTGTAGAGGAAACTTCTCATTTTAACATTCCCTAGGGCTTAAAGTAGACCCAAAGTTTTGTTAGGGAATCTTACCCAAGGACTCCTTACTGAACACGATAATGGGTTACTGAAAAGGAACATGTTTCTTCCTGTTTCCTATGTAGTTACAGTGTTGCTATGGAGATTAAAAATCGGATGTAAAAATTTGTATATAAAAATGCATGTGTTTTCAAAACCACATATCAATTCACATATGCAAATTTGGATGCAAAATGCACAGTATACTCGTGGAAAAAGAAACTCTGACAATATACTGCCATAATAAATCAGAATTTATTTTACTCTCATAATTACCAAAAAAGTAGCTTCTATAGGTTAATGACTACATTCTGCTTGGAGCTTGAGGTAGATAGATCTATACTGAATGGCCTGTTAGCACAATGCAAACTGCACAGGGGAGGTGTAAATCCAGTTCACAAAAGCTAAATTCAAAAGGACCCCAACCAAAGCAAAGGTAGTATGCATACATAAAGCCAGCACCATAAGTTGTTAGACCATAGCCCTAGTATCTCCTCCCTTGTTGGCTCCCCTGGGGGGCATTCATTATCTCTTGCATAAATGGCAATTTCCTTAGCATTCCACCTGTTTGCATTTTGCACATTTCTGTGGCGTTGAATGCAACTCACTTTTTTGATTTAAATGAGTGAAAATGGCACACCAGGGGTTTTATCCTTTCAGATGTGTATAAACAGCCTGCAGGTATATGAGGATGAGAGGCTCTTATAGCTCTCACAATTCAAGCAGCCATGTCTGATGTTTGTTTACAGAGTGCTTGTAGCATGCATCATCATTGTAAATTAAAATGACTGCTACATGTGTAACATTGAAATAGGTAAATCACAGCAGAGAAGGTCAGGATGACTTGGAGACCTGCATTATTTGTGCATGTGGCTTATATTGCTGTTTTGTTGTTTTGCTACTAAACTAACAGAGTCTCTTTCATGTGCAGCAATTCAATAGATTCTGAAAGGTCAGAGGGGCCTGTTTATAAAGCATCATAAATATCAATCTTCTACCTCTTCCTTTGTCTACTTCACAGCAGTCTGCACCTTAAAGAGAAACTCCGACCAAGAATTGAACTTTATCTCAATCAGTAGCTGATACCCCCTTTTACATGAGAAATCTATTCCTTTTCACAAACAGACCATCAGGGGGCGCTATATGGCTGATATTGTGGTGAAACCCCTCCCACAAAGAAATTCTGAGTACCTACTCTTGGCAGTTTCCTGTCTGTGAACCCTGTTGCATTATGGGAAAGAGCTGTTTACAGCTGTTTCCAACTGCCAAAACAGCAAGCAGCAGCTACATCACTTGCCAGAAGTAAAAATGTCACCATGTGATAAATGTCAGAATATAAATCAGGGAGAGGAACGATTTTACAATGGGCAAACACTGACTAAATCATTTATACATAATTATTGTAAAAATGAAGCACTTTTTTATTACATTATTTTCATTGGAGTTCCTCTTTAAAAGGAACCAGAGGTGGGAGGCATATGGAGGTTGCAATATTTATTTCCTTTTAAACAATACCAGTTGCCTGGCATCCTGTGAATCCTTCTTGTCAGTGGTGTCTGAATCATATACCCGAAACAAGCATACAGCTATTCTTGTCTAATTTTTGTCAGGAGCATCTGATCTGCATGGCTAAAAGTATTAGAGGCAGTGGATCAGCAGGACAGCCAGGTAATGTGCAATGTTTAAGAGGAAATTAATATGTCAGTGTCCATATCCCTCTCACCTCAGGTCCCTGTAAAGTGGACCAGTCCCCCTTTCATGAGTAAACACTCAGATTGAATTTCCCTGCAAAGGGCCCAATTAAATTCCTAATATCACCCGCATTAAAGACAGCGTTGTTTCTAGGGGCAGACCAGGCGGGCGACTGCCCTGAGCACTGTGAGGGAGATGGGCGCAATGATGGAGGACTCAGCCGCGGGGAGGTGAGCCCGACTTCTCCCTCACTCTCCCCTGGGCCCCCCTCCGTCCTACCCCTCTTAGCAGAGTAAGTGCAGGGAAGCCAGGTATGAGGAACTCATCTCCCTTCCCACTCCAATCACCGACCACTTGCCACTAGTCTCCTCTGTCTGCATAGCCGCTTATACACTCTCTACTTCCTGCTAATCAGGAAGTAGAGCGTGTAAAAGTGGCTATGCAGATGAAGGAGATCAGCAGCAAATGATCAGCGATTGGAGCGGGAAGGGAGGTGAGTTGGTCCTTCGAGGCTTCCCAGTGCTTTCTCTGCCAAGGGGGGCACGGACGGGGGCCTTGGGGAGAGGGAGAGAGAAGTCGGGCTTCCATCCCCGTGGCTGAGTCCCAGTGTGGCCTTAGCTCCCCCCTCCATCACCTATACGGGGGGGGGGCACCTATACCTAGCTAACTATACTGGCTGCAACTATACCTAGCTACCTATACTGACGGTGCCTATACCTAGCTATCTAAACTGAAGGCACCTATAACTAGCCACCTATACTGGGGGCACATACAGCTGGCTACCTATGCTGGGGCATCTATAGCTAGCTACCTATACTGAGGGACACCTACATCTGTCTACCACCTACAGCTGGCTACCTATACTGGGGACACCTATGCCTGGCTATCTATACTGGGGGCACCCATATCTGACTATCTATACTGGGGGCGTGGTATGGGCTCGTGAGGCCACAGGGAGCGGGGTGCAATGTTTACACCCTTGCCCTGGGTGCAATTTAGCCTAGAAACTGCACTGAATAAAGAGAGTGTTAAGCGAAAAGTAATGTGGCCAGTTGCTTACCTGGGGCTTCTTCCAGCCCCCTGAAGCACTTACTGTGTAAGCACAGAACACTCCCAGCCAGCATGGTTAAGAAGGCATGTGGCATGGCATGGCATAACTGGCCACATTACTTTTCACTTAAAATTCTCTTTAAGTGATTTAAAGATCACACTATTCAGACAATTAGCATTGTGCTGCCAGACATACAGTATATTGGTCCGCTCATCGGTTTTAGTTTTAAGAAAGACAAATGAAAAGAAAAACTGAAGTTTGGCGCATGGTGGGAAGCATGGTGGCGTAGTGGTTAGCACTCTTGCCTTGCAGTGCTGGGTCCCTGGTTTGAATACCAGCCAGGGCACTATCTGTAAGGAGTTTGTATGTTCACCCCGTCTCTGCCTGGGTTTCCTTTGAGCCCCCCACGGTTTCCTCCCACATCTCATACAGATAGGTTAATTGGCTTACCCCCTAAATTAGCCAAAGACTACAAAACATACACTACATGATACATACATTGACATACGACCATGCTAGGGATTAGATTGTGACCCGAGTCCCTCTGAGGGACAGTTAAGTGGCAAGACAATATACTCTGTACAGCGCTGATAAGATGTTGGTGCTATATTCATTCTAATTAACAATGGGGAAGAAGACAGTTCCTTACCTGGCATCTCATTCAGAAATCCCCCAGCATCTTACATTAAAGTTGGCCATACACTCGTTAGATTAGCAGCAGATAGATCATCAGATCTATCTGATGTGTTTAGGAACATTTTTTTACTAGGAACAGTTTCCAATAGATTTCAGTTTGAAATCTATTAAAAATCGATCTGATGGCATTTTTTTGCCATCAGATTTCCATTAGGGCCAATGCAAAATGATAAGCAATCTCAACAGATCGACCTAGATTTTCCAGCCTGGATCGATTGAAATCAATTGAAATTGATCGAAATCGGCCACCAATCGGTCGGTCAACCGATTTGCAATCGACCAATCTATCAATCGATTTTGATCAATCGATCGGCCAGAAAATCGGCTGAGTGTATGGGCCCCTTAAGTCTCTCTGTAGGGCTCAAATCTATTTAATGGGCCACCTGAGGTTAACTTCATATAGTGCAGACATTAGAAGCTGTAAATTGAAAACTGAATCACATTTTAACTTATGAGCAATGACAGGGGGATAAAACACTCCATCCTTGTCCTCACAACTATGTTGTGTTCATTTAATGAAAATGTATGCAGCTTGAAAAATGGACTAATCAAATACCCCAGCAGCGGATTCAAGCTGCATGAATTTCTATCAAATCAGCATAAATTATTCTAATATCATCAAGCATTCCTATTTTTGGCCAGTTAAACAGAAGTGGCTAACGTTATGATGCAACACTATTCTCTTCTATTTTGAACTTTTTGTCCCTTTATTCTACCAGCTGTTTTGTTTTGTTTTTTTGGCACTATTTCACCATTATTTTTGTTTAATAATCCAGCACAGCATCACCCTTGGTAGATCAAAGTGTCAGACAAAGTCCTATACCTTGATCCCCTCCAGCACCACAATGCACAGTGTAATTACAAAATTATGCTGGCCCGCATGCAAGGAGGGCATTGCTACAGTGGCCGAGCTGATGTCCACCCTGTCCCGTCCCCTTGATGCCTCCTCACTCTAGTGCCAGGAGGTAGAAGCCCTCTGGATCCCTGATGCTGCACCAATCTCTGGATCACCCATGTCCTCCCCACCACACCGGAAAAAAGTAAGTGCTGGATGGAGGTTAGTGATCCAGGAATGTGAAAAGGGTTAACCTAACCTCATTCTAAACTAAAATGTAAAAAATGAATTGGGCTTTTGAAAGAACAACATACAGCTTTGTCTGCTCCCTTGTATATGACAGGCAGCTTGCCATCGCTAAGTATATCTCGAAACTGGCCTATTAACATGTTAGGGAGGCTACACATGAATCTACCACACCCTCAGGGTTTTCTGTGGTCCATCTTGTTCCCAAGCAGGAGTGATACTGTTTGTGCTGTGGAGGGCGAATGGTTGGAATGTTGGACAAAACTCACCAGCATTCGTTAGTATCAATGAGGGGAAAACAACACGTATCGGGAAGGGTGTGTGGCCTGTCCAGTTACTGCGCTAGCACTTGCAAAGATCTAAAAAAAAATGCCTCTTACCTGGGTATAATAAGATTCAACCACTTTGTTGTCACCGTGTAACACATTGAAATTACTTTTCAATAAGAATATTTGACCCCCCGCCAGAAGGCAAATTACGCTGAATTGGAAAAATGCTAATCCTCCCAAACTGCAAGATTTTATATCCTCAGTCAATAACGACCTACCAGTATATAAAGGTATCTATGAGAATAGGGGCTCCAAAAAGAAATTCTATAAAATATGGACCTGTTGGATGTCTAAATTTAAAATTGATATGTAAATCTCTCTTATATGGAATGATGTATATATTCTGTACTGATTTGTACTTTTTCTAACAATTTAAATGTACTTGGCTATGACGCTCTTTGATGCAGATCAAGAACTTTGGGCCTAGGCCCAGGACTTTAGGACTGATGGGATAGGGTTGGGGAAGGGTATGGGATGTTTATATGTTTGTACTGTTTTCCTTGTTTAAAAACAATAAAAATTGTTTACCAGAAAAACAAGTAATAAGGATGCTAACCAGGCAATCCAAAAGTTAAAATCACTATTACTTTTCTTGTTGATAAAGGATCATTCCCCAGTAAAAAAAAAAAAAAGAATATTTGACCCAGCAACACTCTAGTGAGATTTGAATTTCTCTCATAAAAGGATATACCAATCAGACGACAAGTGTGTTTTGGTTTTACTATTTTGGATATGTTAGGGGAAAATAATACTGATATGTAACTTCATTATAATTAGCTGCATAATTCTGGTGATCATACAAAGAGCTATCTTTGGTAGTATGTGTGAAATCGCCGCCGGGAGACTTGAGCGCAGGATACAGCCGATATACGGCTCACCCTGCTCCTGCTCAAGTCCCAGCGGCATTTATTACTATTCTCCCTCCAGGTCCACGTGGATGGTTAGAAATTATGTAATTCGGCTTCCAGCTATTGCTGACAGACGAATTACAGTGTTTTAAAAGTAAGTTTAGCTCCATCTTCTGACGGCCCTGAAGTTACTCACTAAGCGCCGCTGTAGCCGTAATTCCTTTTACGATCTATGGTGGCGCCGGCTGTGCCCAAGTCTCCTGCGCTGTTCGATTTTTGGGGGAAAGAACAGCATAAAAGTCATCCACCTATTCAAACTGTATATAATTATAAAATGTGATCACTATACTACAATACATAGAAATTTTTTTCTGAAATGTGAGCTGAAAAATCCTACCAAAAATAAATAAAAAATTAATGTAGAAAAGAGGTGAATGAATTGTGTCCTCAAAGCTGGGAAGTTTCCCTATTCAAATGCTTGAGATTTTATTTTAAACGTACTTTTAAAATTAAGAGTTAAAATCATCCAGCTCCTAACCAAAATAAATAGACTGAAAAAGCAAATTAGCTATCAATTTACTAAAAAAAAAAAAAAAACTTGCAACAAGTAATGCTATTGTATGTTACTCCCCTGGAGGTAAGTGATTGTATTTTTATCATTGTAACATCGAAACTCTGGAGAATAATAGGAATTGCAACCCCCCGTGGAGCAGAGTTTTATTGACGTCTGACTGGTTGCCTAAAAAGCATGCCATGAGAGTGCAGAGAGAGGCATTACAGCATCTCAGCAGGCCACGCAGGCAACAGCCAATTAGAATGCTCGGATGCTGAATGACATTGTACACAGCAGAGCAAACATAATTGATTTTTTATTTTCACTTTACACTAAGGAGCGTGAACACACATTCCCATTTAAGACAGTTTCAATGCTACTGGTGTTGGAGCTTCTTATTCTAAATCTTGAAGAAGGGTATTATGTAAGTGTATTACCTCATGTTAGGAAAGTTTACTTGTTACTGTTTAAATTTGGCATTCCCCTCCTGTTAGTCCCTTTGGCAATATCCTTTAGCAGCCTCCAATGTCCTGCATAATAATGTCTCCTTCACAAAGATAAACTATAAGTTAAACAACGTATGTCCTCAAAAGTGGGTTCTTGCGGACATTTTTCTGGCACCTCCGTCCTCATCTGGATGAGCGGAGCACAAGAGGAAAACTCAGTCATAACAGGCTTGAGATTACAAGTGTTTGGCTATGACATTTACTTTCTTACCGCGGCTATTCTTTTTCGCAGCAAAGAAATGCAACCATTATCTGAGTATGCCCAGTTTGGTACAAATATTGATTATAAAGCAAACAAAGCAGCAGAAGTAACCATTGTTAGAGCAGACTAAGCACTGGAGGGAAAACTGAGGCAGCAAGCTCACAGAGAAATGACAAGGAATTGAAGGTTTTATAGCAAGCTTTGCATGCACAAATGTAGAGGACGACTAGGCTTTCCTTGATTTTAAATGGCAAGTAGGAATTCCTGGGATTAGAGAAAAATAGCTGCAGTGACTCACCTCTAGAGTCTGCATTTAGTACATCTGAAGACACTGCACAGTTCTCTTTTAGAAGTTTTACTGCCATTAATATTATTTGTAAATTTTAAGTGACATTGGGGTCAATTCACGGTTCTATGATAAAACCGCTGTGGAGAGACAGCACACCGCAATATTACCAGTACTAACATCACTACAGTAGCACACACTGTGCAGTCATTGCCCCCCCCCCCCCCCCCGCCCATAGCGATGAAAGTGTTACCCATGTAACTGATTAGTTGCGCTAGTACCGGTAAATAATTGCTGTGTGCTGTTTGCACAAGATAGTGAGTAGATCTCATACATTTTTGCAACAAAAGAGCAATATCAACTTAAAACTAAGTCCCGTTGACAACTTCCCATTTGTTGCTGCATGAGTAGGCTGTCGATTGTAAAAATATTGGTAATAAAGTGTCTAGCGCCTAAAATGACCCCCACCTACAATGCCTAAAACGAATCCCCCGCTCCTAGCACCTAAAATGTACCTCCACCTAATGCCTAAAAGAATCCCTGCTTGTAATGTCTAAACCTAACCTCCCCCTCCAGCACCTGCTATTTGTAGCAACTCCACAGCACCTTAAAAGCAGCCCTCGCTCTTTCCCCAAGACCCACACACGCACAGTAACTGATGCCCTCACAATTGTGCAACTAGGGTTAAGGTAGCCATACACTGGTCGATTTGCCATCAGAATCGACCAACAGATAGATCCCTCTCTGATCGAATTTGATCAGAGAGGGATCGTATGGCTGCCTTTACTGCAAACAGATTGTGAACCGATTTCAGCCTGAAACCGTTCACAATCTGTGGTGGTGCTGCCGCTGCCCCCGTCCACCCACATACATTACCTGCTCCGCTGGCGCGACTCCCCAGATCTCCGCTGTCTTCTCCGCTCTGGTCTGGTCTCCTCCGGGTCCGGCATGCTTCACTTCCTCCTGTCCCGGCAGGAAGTTTGAACAGTAGAGCGCCCTCTACTGTTTAAACTTCCTGCCGGGACAGGAGGAAGTGAAGCATGCCGGACCCGGAGACCAGAGCGGAGAAGACAGCGGAGACCTGGGGAGTCGCGCCGGCAGAGCAGGTAATGTATTGCCGCTCTATTGCGTCGGTTGTCGGGCACTCGAACGCCGATAGCGACGCGCTCCCTACCCGCGGGCGATCGACGGTAATTTCCCGCACGGAGCGATCGACGGGATTGATCTATTTTGGGGCGAAATAGATCGAAATTTAACGTGTAGCGTGAACGATGTGACAGCAGATTCGATCCCAGTGATCGAATCTGCTGTCGATTGGCGGGGAATTGGCCTAGTGTATGGCCAGCTTTAGAGTGCCAGTTTAGGGAATAAGCACTATGCAGACATGTTCCTCTTTAATGTCAGAGCAGCCTATACCGTTAAATAGAGAGGGGAGGAGTGACAATAACCCATAAGCAAGTGGTGTCCGGGGAAATGTGTAAGAAAAAACACAGAGCATATTTACTAAATACAATAAATAAAATTGCCATGTACAGGCAGCAGGGGGTCATAATCCGGGGAGGGTCACCAAAGTCTGGTTTCGCTCAGGGTGTTGGGAAACCTAAGCCTGGCCCTGCAAGTTGTGATATACTGTATAAGGCCAAGGTAGAGATCTGCACACAGACTTGATCAGGAACAGTGTATCATTTATTGTCTCATCACACACATACAAGTATCTGACCGTACTCAGACGATCGTTTCGGTGCCAATATGGTCCCCTTTGTCAAGGTACAGGTACAGACATATAGCCTTGACAAAGGGGGCCGAATTGGCCCCAAAACAAACGCTGGAGTACGATAAGTTACTTGTGTGTGATGGGACGATAAATGGTACACTGTTCCTGACCAAGTCTGTGTGCAGATCTCTACTTTGACCTTGTGGATTATAAATTGCTTTGGAATCATGCACCAGCATCCGCTGGACAATGTGTGCGATCCTCTCCTCCTGTGTAATATACTGTATATACTATACAATATAAAGACATCAAGCCTGATGGGTATCGTTTTGCAGAGCAGATGCCAGGGAATGGTCAGCAAAGCTGTAATGAGCATAGCCTACCTTACTGCTGCAATCTGCTTTAATATTGCAACACCACAGCTCATCCATCAATTAACTAAGGTTATGAATAATTTGCTGAGGCTTTCATATTGGTTACTGAGTCCATTCTGACACAAAGACCTTAAAGGATGTATATAAAAACAAAATTGCTGCAGAAATCAATACAATTAGCAAGTGGTCATTAAAAAGATCAGTGCTTGTAAACGTTAACGCTGAAAACAGACGTTGCTGCAGCACAGGTTAGGCCTCAACTTTGCAGCCCAGCAAATCAGCCAGTTCATAAGCAGTTCGTCTGTTTTATGGGCTTTTATACAGCCTTTGAGTGACTGCAAACTCTATCAAACACAGAACATGAGTACAAGGAGCAGTTATGAAAGCAGCTTATTTAGATGAAATAAAAGTCTGCGCAACAAAGGAAATGGCAAAGGCTGCACTATGCACTGACTTACTCAGGTATTTGCAAGGGAAAAGCAATACAGTGTTAGCTCTGCTTACAGCTACTCACCATGCAGAACTAGAAATAGTTTCCTCATTTCAGAAACTGAAGCAGACCAAAAAAGTTTTTTCTGAGCATCCTATCGCGTATTTCCTGCAATTTTCTAATCTGAAATGGAAAAATGTAATGTGACAGGTTCCAATATGCAGCACACATTATCTTTTACTGTGATGATCATGTCTAGGAGAACTCATGGAGAAGCACGTGATCAGTTTGGTCAGGTGATCACAACAAATCAGAGCTTTGCAAATCTATCAGCTGATCATACAAATCCCATGCTTCTCCATGAGTTCTCATAGACGTGACCATCACTATCTATTACTAATAAACCTGATAAAATGATTATGGACATTCCCCCTTAATAATGTGCAAAGTATGAGCCACATGTTCTTGGATCTCAGAGTCTATCTATACCTTAGTGTTTGGCATAAAGCTATGGGTATTCTAGGAAGGTGTGTGTGTGTGTGTGTGTGAGTGCGTATTTATATTGTGCTATTCTTTAGGCGGACTAAAAAGCACCAGAGCTGCAGCCACTAGGACATGCTCTATAGACAGTAGCAGTGTTAGGGAGTCTTGCCCAAGGTCTCCTCACTGAATAGGTGCTGGCTTACTGAACAGGAAGAACCAAGATTCCCACCCAGCTCTCCTGTATTAGATGCAGAGCCCTTAACCAGTACACTATCAGCCATTGGCAATACCCTGCACCAAATATAAAGGGTGGCTCTACTATATGTACTCTCTGTGAGGGTTTGGAAGACACTAGATGTAACTGTGCTTGTGTTGACTCATATTGTGTATGGTATATCAGGGACATACCCTGACCCTTTAGTGCATAGGGAGAATCACTACTAAATGACAATGTCCAGTTACAATTAATAGACGGAGTAAATATCTTACCTTAAAGCGGAATATAACCCTGCATTTCAACTTTGCTCTAAAACATTATTTACAGTATATTATATGCAACCAGCATTTTTTTTTACTAGACCAGCATTGGAAGGGTTACACAGGGCTTTAAAGTCCCTGGAGATTTTTGCAGACGCATCCGAACTTCAGTTAGATACTTTTTGTTTACAAATAAGTGTTTATTGTGACTCATCTCTCTCACTGAGAAGGAGCTTGGAGGACAGCCAAAGAGTTTGTAACTGTTTGTCAATAGATACATCTAACTAAATAGAATGTAACTATCTGAACGTCTGCACGGAACTTAAAACCTCTGTGTTTAACCCTTCCAATGCTGGTCTACTAAAAAAAAATGCTTTTTGCATATAATATGCTGTAAATAATGTTTTAGAGCAAAGTTGAAATGCAGGGTTATATTCCGCTTTAATCTAATTGTAACATAATTACTTGCAGAAACCTAACACAATGGCTATTGAACTAGACCCTAGTGTCACCTCATTCTGTGTAGTGTTTGAGAGAATGAGAGAGCTAAGTGAGTTTACAGTGAGGAAGACACACAGTTTAAACCAATTTAAAACAAAACTGACAGAGAAGACTGTCAGGCAGATACATTAAAGTACATTTCTAAAACAAACAAAAAAGTTTAAAGTAAAAAAGCAGACTGAATATATAAAGGTCCAAATAAACATTATCCAAGGTAACGTGCAGGTGCAGAAGTGAATAGCTAATTAGGATTTATTGCCATTTCCTGTTTACACTGTGCCACTCAGGATGATGAATCCTGTGCAGAAACAATAAAAAGATAAATACAACTATTAACCATTTTAGATAACAGAGTGAGCTGCCTGCTCACAACAGGTTAAAAATGATGGATTTTTCCCTGGTCTGTGTATAGTGATTTGTGTTGTATACTGTGCGGTGTATTGTATATTACCTGACCTCTTGTTCACCCCTTGAAAGCTCGCAAAGGAAAACTCACCTTTTGTTACACATTTTATTCTTATTACTTTTGTCACTGTAATTACCAATTCTGTATCTTAAAGCGATTCTGTATTTTGTACTGTATTTTGTATATTGGTGTTTTACCATTGTCTGTTTTATTTTGTACCCCATGTTTGTTTCTTACTTTGTACAGTGCCACAGAATATGTTGGTGCTTTAAAAAATCAATAATAATAATAATAATAAAAATAGTGCTTTAAGATGGCAGTTTCCATAAAAAGAGGGAAGAAAAAACTAATTACATTTACCATGGGATAAGTAAGATTGGAAATATAATGTAATGAGTGTGTGTAACAGAGATACAGGTAATTTCACACTTATTTGAAGTATTTCATAGGTAACGGTTTACTTTAAAGTGGATCCAAGCTGAACTTTTACTCATTGCATAATTGTGTTCCTTTCCTATTGTTTATAGGGCATTTCTGAAGCCAAATACTTTTTTGTTTTTGTTTTAATACTCTAATTCCCTATAAACTAAAGAAGCCACGCCCACCGGTTTTCAGAGAGCCAAGGCACTTTCAGACAGTAGCAAGGGCTCATGGGAGCTCAGTCTGGGCAGGAGGAGGGGGAGGTATTACTAGCCAGTGGTTTCAGAGGCAGAGGGGAGGAGGGAGAAGGAGGGGGGGGGGTTAAGTTTTTTAGCTCAAGATACAGAGAAGCCTGCTTCTGTGTAATGTTTACAAACAACATGGCTACTGTCATTGCATTACAGGAATAATCAATCATATTCTATTAAAGCTGTTTGCAGCTAGATTTGCTGTGTAAACTATCTAAACTTTAGACAAGATATATAGACAAATTACTTGTTATAGTTAGTTTTTCATCTCGGATCCGCTTTAAGGTCCACCTAGTAGACTGTATTCAGTGAATGAATCTAAATAAAAAACAACATTCATACTTGCCTACTATATAACATTAATACAAATATACAAACTTTACTCCATTGATTCAAAGCAAGAAGCTATAGATGAATGCCACAAAATAGATGTCAATGCTGTGGACTAAGTAACAGATAGAAAACAACACTCTTTTACAATGATGGCCTGTAGAATACTGCCCTCTCAAGGGACAAGATAAACTACAGGAAAGAACAAAAACAACTAAAGGAATACTGTTTGCAAGTCTTTAGAGACCCAATTACTCTAGCTGACCTGAGACTGGTATGTGAGTCATTTTGTAAAAGGCTGAAGTAGTAAAAGAAATGACTCATAAGGCAAGCTGATCATTAATAATAAAATGCAAGCTTTAAATTATTTTTAAGAGTCTTCCTGCCGCTGCTGATGAGCTCCTAATTGGCTCTGCCGTGATTAGTAAGATTACAGCACAATGATGTTCAAAGAAGATCTGTTGATATAGGTCTTACTTGCAACACAGTTTTCAAATGAGATGACTGTCAGCTAGAATTTATATCACCCAATAGAAAGAGACTGCAATCATCCATGTAGTTAGTGGAAGAGCAAAAATAGCTTTCATCAAATTTCTTTTAGGAGAAAATCATGCCCGTTCATCTAAATGAGATCTTCCCGTATGTGCTAAGGACCAGCCCAGCCCATAGTCGTTGTTCTCCTTATTAATGGTGATAAAGCTAGTGCACCTACAATTTGAAAAAAATACAGTAGAGTCCCGGTTATCCAGAACTTAACTAGCCAGTAGTCTCAACCAACCAGCACAAATCGCTTGCAGCAGTCACAGTGGTGAAGGCCAACTTCTTAAAGAGAACTCGAGGCAGAATATTTTAATCTTAATAGGACCCATAGGCATGTCATGCATGTCATGTGTACAATGACATGCCTCTGTGTCTCTCTATTGCCGCAGCTAGTTCCCCCTCCCCCCCCCCCCCCCCCCGGCCCCTGCTGTGCCCCGCTGAAAATATTGCTAGGCTAGTGACAATCTGCTTGTTGCTAGCTGTCTGTTTACCTGAGGCTTGTCAATCAGCCTCCTCCGCATTGCCGCCTCCATGCAGGACTCCTCTGCATTGCCGCCTCCATGCAGGATCCCCCCGCCGCACCCCAACACTGCTATCTTCCTCCAATCGGAAGCCAACTGCGACCCAGGAGTACTTACTCCTTATAAACGAAAAAAGAGACGGCACACCACTGGCTCTGCAAAACTTGCTGTGTATTAATCGAACAAAACACTACATGTTACGGATAACGCTATACACCTGATGAAGGATGTTTTATCCGTAACATGTAGTGTTTTGTTCGATTAATACACAGCAAGTTTTGCAGAGCCAGTGGCGTGCCATCTCTTTTTTCGTTTATATGCTATATGAGCTGTATGAGCAATCCAGCTGAGGCAAGGCACCGGCAAGTGTTCAGGTAACCTGAGACCTGAAAGCAGTTTTTCCATACACCAGTTTGTTGTATCTGTACTTACTCCTTAGTCTCATTTTTACCAGGGCTGTGGGGTTGGTATAAAAATCATCCAACTCCGACTCCTCAGCTTATGAAAACACAGACTCCAGGTACCCAAAATTACTCTGATTCCTTGACTGCGACTCTGACTCCACAGCCCTGGTTACATGGCTCACCCAAGGTTAAAATACTTTCAATGACTGTATATTAACATTTAATACAGCATTCATGGTATATCTATAGAGTGGGGTATAGTACTGTATTGGTTAGGCCTATTTTTAACATGAAGTCTCAAGAAACTGTAACCTGTGGCCAGTATTGGTATGCAATACAAAGCAAACATGAAGATCCTGCAGTCCATTTTAATAGCTCCCAAACCCTATATGATGTGAACTGTGCCATTAAAAAGCATCTACAATGTACACATCCAACAGCCCTAAAGAAGTCATACAGCCTATATCAGTCGGGCTAGAGCTGATATGCTGGACACCAGATTTCTGTACCATCCTCGCTCATGAGAATCCACGCTTTTCCATTTGTATTAGTTCTGGATGTGAGCTGAGATTTTTTTTCTTATTTAATAAAACTGCTCATTAAGATTTCAGCATTGCCATATTTTTTCTTCTATTATTGCATAATAAATATTACGAAACACTAACACTCCCCCACTTACAGATTTATATTAACTTCTCTGTCTACGCTTAATGGTGCCCATACATGGTACAATTTCTTCATTTTTTTTAATTAGATAATTTTGTTAGATTATTCCCTTAGATTGAATATAAAGATTATTCCAACATGTTCGATCGGATTATTATTGGAAAAAAACGGGATTGTCTAAAACTTTCATTCGATTCGATCATTTTGGTCGAATAAACGGGAAAATTGAACGTTTTTTATTGTACCATATATAGGCACCATAACACTAACCTCCCCTGCCTACCTCTAACATTAACCTAACCCTACTTGCGCCTAAGGCCTTGTTCACACTATAGCCCAATCGCTGCGGTCACGTCCTGAGCAGATGCGCTTCCACCATTTACACTGGCTGCTGCATTTGCTTTGCCACCAGTCTGCCAGTACTTCCACTGCTTTGCTTGTCGGTGCATGTCCACCACTCACCTGGAGAACAGGAAGCATGGGGCTTGCTGTTGGTTTGAAAAAAAAAACAAAAAACCCATGTAAATTCTACCTAGCAACCGGGGGGATTCTCATAATTCTACATGAACCAACCAATAAGAATTTTCTCTGTCACAGGAGGATTCCCATTGGTTTCTTAGCAAACCAACAGGTACTCCTATACTTCCTGCGGGGATGTGAAGATCCAGTAAAGGAAGCGTTTTTTTGGGCCATGGGATGCCTAGTGGGAACGGACACTGTCCATTCCCGCAAGCTTGCATTGCGTCCGATTCAAGCTTGCAGTCAACGTTTTGAGTTGCGGCTGGGGAAAAATGCAGCAGGTGGCACTTTGCATTTGCAGTCCTGCGGGTACGTTGTGTATTTGCATTCCATTTGACAGTGTGAATGCAGTGCTGGGCGTAATGGAAAAAGCTACGCTTACGGATCATTACGCGTAATTTTACACTATTACGCATTACGGAATTACGCTTACGGTGTAGACATTCAATTACGGTACATGTCTGTAATTACGCATAGCCCTTACGCAATTACGCGTAAGAATACCGTAATTCAGGTTGTTACATTCTAGGCTTACGCGTAAAATCCTACTAGCAATTAATGCGTAAGGTCATGCTGCCAAGCGGAAAAGTTGACGCATGGATCAATGTTAGGTAGCCGCCGACTTTAAGTGTTAATAGCAAAGCCCCCTTAATTGCTAAGAGCCTCAAATTTGGAGAATATATTAAGGAGATCAGAAGGAATTATTATTATTATTATTTAGTATTTATATAGCGCCGACATCTTACGCAGCGCTGTACAGTATATATATATATTGTCTTGTCACTAACTGTCCCTCAAAGGAGCTCACAATCTAATCCCTACTATTAGGGGAAATAAGAGGAAATTTTTTTTTCAAAAAGACCTAATAGTTTTTGAGAAAATCAATGTTAAAGTTTCAAAGGAAAAATATATACATTTAAAAACCCGCTGATTTTAACGGTTAATAGCAAAGCCTGCTTAAAATTTAGGAACACCAAATTCACAGGATATATTAAGGGGATCAGTGGGAATAAGAGGAAAACATTTTTTTTCAAAAAGACCTTATAGTTTTTGAGAAAATCGATTTTTAAGTTTCAAGGGCAAAAATGTCTTTTAAATGCGGAAAATGTCAGTTTTTTTTGCACAGGTAACAATAGTGTTTTATTTTCATAGATTCCCCCAAGTGGGAAGAGTTTTACTTACTTCGTTCTGAGTGTGGGAAATATTTAAAAAAAACGACGTGGGGTCCCCCCTCCCAGACCTCTTTAACCCCTTGTCCCCCATGCAGACTGGGATAGCCAGAATGCGGAGCACCGGCCGCGTGGGGCTCCGCACCCTGACTATACCAGCCCGCATGGTCCATGGATTGGGGGATCTCGGAAGGGGAGGGGCAGCCAAGCTTTCCCCTCCCCCTCCGAGCCCTTGTCCAATCCAAGGACAAGGGGCTCTTCTCCACCTCCGATGGGCGGTGGAGGTGGAGGCCACGATTTCCTGGGGGGGGGGGTTCATGGTGGCATCTGGGAGTCCCCTTTAAAAAGGGGTCCCCCAGATGCCCACCCCCCCTCCCAGGAGAAATGAGTATAGAGGTACTTGTACCCCTTACCCATTTCCTTTAAGAGTTAAAAGTAAATAAACACACAAACACATAGAAAAAGTATTTTAATTGAACAAAAAACATAACCACGAAAAAAGTCCTTTAATATTCTTAATTAACCATTAATACTTACCTGTCCCTTTAAAAGCCAGTTCCCACGCAATATCCTCGGAAATATACTAATCAGTTACAATGTAACAAAGTTGTTACAATGTAACAACTTTGTTACTTTGTAACACCACCGCACCCGACGTCACTCGTACACGTACAAGTACCTCTATACTCATTTCTCCTGGGAGGGGGGGTGGGCATCTGGGGGACCCCTTTTTAAAGGGGACTCCCAGATGCCACCATGAACCCCCCCCCAGGAAATCGCGGCCTCCACCTCCACCGCCCATCGGAGGTGGAGAAGAGCCCCTTGTCCTTGGATTGGACAAGGGCTCGGAGGGGGGAGGGGAAAGCTTGGCTGCCCCTCCCCTTCCGAGACCCCCCAATCCATGGACCATGCGGGCTGGTATAGTCAGGGTGCGGAGCCCCACGCGGCCGGTGCTCCGCATTCTGGCTATCCCAGTCTGCATGGGGGACAAGGGGTTAAAGAGGTCTGGGAGGGGGGACCCCACGTGGTTTTTTTTTAATATTTCCCACACTCAGAACGAAGTAAGTAAAACTCTGACCACTTGGGGGAATCTATGAAAATAAAACACTATTGTTACCTGTGCAAAAAAAACTGACATTTTCCGCATTTAAAAGACATTTTTGCCCTTGAAACTTAAAAATCGATTTTCTCAAAAACTATAAGGTCTTTTTGAAAAAAAAATGTTTCCTCTTATTCCTTCTGATCTCCTTAATATATTCTCCAAATTTGAGGCTCTTAGCACTTAAGGGGGCTTTGCTATTAACCCTTAAAGTCGGCGGCTTTTTTATATTATACGGGAGCGTAATATTACGCGATTACGGCAGACTGTGTAATTTCAATGGGAGTTTACTGTCTTACGCGTAATTTGTTACGCGTAATAACGTAACCTACGGTCTACGCGTAATTACGCGTAATACCGTAACCTTACACGTAACGCTTACGGTGCATTTGTAGTGAATTACGATGCGTAATTACGCTAATGCGTAATTTCGGCCCAGCACTGTGTGAATGCATCCTAACCATCCGTTTTTGCGTTTTACAGCGTTCCATTTAACACCGTGTTTTCTTCACAGTGTGAATGGGTCCTTACCCCAACACCCCACCTGCCCACTTTTTGTGGGTTTGCATACAGTGGGTTGCAAAAGTATTCGGCCCCTTTGAAGTTTTCCACATTTTGCCACATTACTGCCACAAACATGAATCAATTTTATTGGAATTCCACGTGAAAGACCAATACAAAGTGGTGTACATGTGAGAAGTGGATCGAAAATCATACATCATTCCAAACATTTTTACAAATCAATAACTGCAAAGTGGGGTGTGCGTAATTATTCGGCCCCCTGAGTCAATACTTTGTAGAACCACCTTTTGCTGCAATTACAGCTGCCAGACTTTTAGGGTATGTCTCTACCAGCTTTGCACATCTAGAGACTGAAATCCTTGCCCATTCTTCTTTTGCAAAACAGCTCCAGCTCAGTCAGATTAGATGGGCAGCATTTGTGAACAGAAGTTTTCAGATCTTGCCACAAATTCTCGATTGGATTTTGATCTGGACTTTGATTGGGCCATTCTAACACATAGATATGTTTTGTCTTAAACCATTCCATTGTTGCCCTGGCTTTATGTTTAGGGTCATTGTCCTGCTGGAAGGTGAACCTCCGCCCCAGTCTCAAGTCTTTTGCAGTCTCCAAGAGGTTTTCTTCCAAATTTGCCCTGTATTTGACTCCATCCATCTTCCCATCAACTCTGACCAGCTTCCCTGTCCCTGCTGAAGAGATGCACCCCCCGAGCATGATGCTGCCACCACCATATTTGACAGTGGGGATGGTGTGTTCAGAGTGATGTGCAGTGTTAGTTTTCCGCCACACATAGCGTTTTGCATTTTGGCCAAAAAGATCCATTTTGGTCTCATCTGGCCAGAGCACCTTCTTCCACATGTTTGCTGTGTCCCCCACATGGCTTGTGGCAAACTGCAAACGGGACTTCTTATGCTTTCTGTTAACAATGCCTTTCTTTTTGCCACTTTTCCATAAAGGCCAACTTTGTGCAGTGCATGACTAATAGTTGTCCTATGGACAGAATCTCCCACCTGAGCTGTAGATCTCTGCAGCTCGTCCACAGTCACCATGGGCCTCTTGACTGCATTTCTGATCAGTGCTCTCCTTGTTCGGCCTGTGAGTTTAGGTGGATGGCCTTGTCTTGGTAGGTTTACAGTTGTGCCATACTCCTTCCATTTCTGAATGATCGCTTAAACAGTGCTCCGTGGGATGTTCAAGGCTTTGGAAATCTTTTTGTAGCCTAAGCCTGCTTTAAATTTCTCAATAACTTGATCCCTGACCTGTCTGGTGTGTTCTTTGGACTTCATGGTGTTGTTGCTCCCAAGATTCTCTTAGACAACCTCTGAGGCCCTCACAGAGCAGCTGTATTTGTACTGACATTAGATTACACACAGGTGTACTCTATTTAGTCAATAGCACTCATCAGGCAATGTCTATGGGCAACTGACTGCACTCAGATCAAAGGGGGCCGAATAATTATGCACACACCACTTTGCAGTTATTTATTTGTAAAAAATGTTTGGAATCATGAATGATTATCATTACACTTCTCATGTGTACACCACTTTGTATTGGTCTGTCACGTGGAATTCCAATAACATTAATTCATGTTTGTAGCAGTAATGTGACAAAATGTGGAAAACTTCAAGGGGGACGAATACTTTTGCAACCCACTGTATATAACTAAATTCTGAATAATGTATATGTTGCCAGATTCATTTGTCACAAGTTAGTGTTTTTGTTGGAAAGTAAAACTCCATACAGATGTTATCATATAGGACATCCAAGATATGAAGTGAAGTGGTTTGTCAGTTAATTTCTGTCTTAGCTTAAAGGACAACTGAAGTGAGAGATATGGAAGCTGCCATATGCAATTCCTTTTAAACAATGCCAGTTGCCTGGCTTTCCTGTTGATCTATTTGGCTGCAGGAGTGTCAGAATAACACCAGAAACAAGCATGCAGCTAATCTTGCCAGATCTGAAAATAATGTCAGAAACACCTGATCTGCTGCATGCTTGTTCATGGTCTATGGCTAAAAGTATTAGAGACAGAGGATCAGCAGGACAGCAAGGCAACTGGTATTGATTAAAGGACATCTGAGGTGAAAAAAAAATGAGATAAGCAATTGTATCTATCCTCCTTTTCTTTAAAATTACTTTTTTTAATCATCACACAGTTTTATTTTATATTTAAATATAATTTTTAAGTATTTACTGTTTTATGGCCTCTACTCAATGACATATTCTTCAAAGTATACCAAAGCTAAAATCTATGAACTATTGCCCCCTTTTATCTCTTGTCTGCTCTCAGAAGCCATTTTCTGCCAGAAAAGTGTTTTATGGCTGTAATTCCTTATCAGTGAAGGTTACACAACAGTCCGACCCGGTCCCGACCCAGACAGAAACGGTCACTTGCATACATGATTTTTAACTCTTTCAGGCAGAGAAAGTAAAAAGGAACATATCCTAGTTATTTGTGTGCTTGGCACTGTACATACACATGTTTATCTCATCAAGTCACATGTCACCCCGGGTGTCCTTTAAAGGGAATTAAATATGGAAGTCTCCATATTCCTCTCACTACAGTTATCCTTTAAAAAAATAATGTTACCATTAAGTGCCTTCAACATCCCACATCCCACAGGCCATGTCTGTAGAGAGAAACCAGGTATGCAGAAAGAACATTATCCCCTCCCAGAGCTTACTGTGGGATAGGGGCAGGGTGGTAGGAGGTGGTAGATGGTGAGATAAGACCAAAAAAGCAATATTGGACAGCCAAGGTCTTCAACCCATAAGCAACACTACATCAAAACAAACACTTTTCTGTAGTGAAAATTAATGCATGCCCTCTGAAACACTCCCAAAAAATGTCAGTGAACACAGCATCCATGGATGCAAGTTAAAATTCTACCATTCAAAGAAGGAGGCATATATAAACATGAACCTTATCACCTCCTCAATACTGAGGATGAGTAGATTATATGCATGCAACTGTGAACAAACCTCACCTTACAAATGTGGAATGTGGACATTTGATACCGAACATTTGCAAATTTTGTTACAGGCAAAATTGACTATTCTTCCACGAGAGCACAAAGATAATCGGCAAGCCTCAAAAATGTCCTTATTTACTCAGGGGGTCCCAAACACTGGAAAGAGGTCCATCAAACCTCTCAAACACTGTGACTCATTCAACAAATCCAGTTCGACCCTTGAAGTGGGAAAAATTCTCCATCTCCAACAGTTGCTTTTTATTTCATATGCGGTGATACAGCATAACAAGCCTGCACAAGGTTTCGGGCCTGGCGCCTCTTGTCAAGTGCTCTTCCATCACGAGATTGTCTGACACTCTTAGGGCTTATTCTAGATATCATAAATACCCTCGATTTAAACCCCATAACAAGCGAGAGATCACCATGGCCAGTCAAGCAGGGGTGCTGGCACCCAACTAGTCAATCAGTCGCCCACTGCTCCTTTTGCTAACTGGTGCTGCTGGTCTCGAGGGCAGGACCACGGTACCGTCATCAGGGCCGTATCTATTAAGAGGCACCCGTGGGCCAGTGCCATGGGCGGGTCCTCGGGGGGGCGGCCACCTATAGTTCATTTATTCTTTTTTTTTTTTTTTATTTCTTCATAAAAAAAATATTTTTTTTTCTTTGTTGGGCGGGGGCATGGGGGGGAGTGGCGGATAGCGCACCTACAAATGGAGGGGAACTCGCTCACCCCCGACGTGATCCTGAACTCTGCATGCCGCCGCCTGGTCTAGTGACGTCACTAGACCAGGCGGCGGCATGCAGAGTTCAGGATCACGTCCTGGCCGGCCGTTGACACTCTGCTGGAGGGCGGGAGCAAGTCGGGAAAAGCCCGGGAGACACCAAGGAGCCGCTGGCAAGAAGACTTGAGTCGCCGCTGGTGCTGCAGCCCAGCTACCCAGCCAGGAGCCAGCTCGCCCAGCCAGGTAGGTACCCAGCCAGCCCGCTGCCCAGCCAGGTACCCAGCCAGCCCGCTGCCCAGCCAGGTACCCAGCCAGCCCGCATGCCCAGCCAGGTACCCAGCCTGCATGCCCAGCCAGGTACCCAGCCAGCCCGCATGCCCAGCCAGGTACCCAGCCAGCCCGCATGCCCAGCCAGGTACCCAGCCAGCCCGCATGCCCAGCCAGGTACCCAGCCAGCCCGCATGCCCAGCCAGGTACCCAGCCAGCCCGCATGCCCAGCCAGGTACCCAGCCAGCCCGCATGCCCAGCCAAGTACCCAGCCAGCCCACTGCCTGCATGCCCAGCCAGGTACCCAGCCAGCCCACTGCCCGCATGCCCAGCCAGGTATCGAGCCAGCCCGCATGCCCAGCCAGGTACCCAGCCAGCCCAGTGCCCGCTTGCCCAGCCAGCCCACTGCCCGCTCGCCCAGCCAGGTACCCAGCCAGTCCACTGCCCGCTCGCCCAGCCAGGTACCCAGCCAGCCCACTGCCCGCTCGCCCAGCCACCCAGCCTGCCTGCTCGCCCAGCCAGGTACCCAGCCCACTGCCCGCTCGCCCAGCCAGGCAGTGGCTGGATAGTGTAATGGTTAAGGGCTCTGCCTCTGACACAGGAGACCTGGGTTCAAATTTCGGCTCTGCCTGTTCAGTAAGCCAGCACCTATTCAGTAAGGAGTTTCTCGGGCAAGTCTCCTTAACACTGCTACTGCTTACTGAGTGCGCTCTAGTGGCTGCCTCGCAAGTGCTTTGAGTCTGACAGGAGAAAGGCGCTATACAAATACTGCAATTAATTACTCAGCCAGCCCACTGTTTGCTCACCCAGCTACCCAGCCAGCCCACTATCCGCTCACCCAGCCAGGTACTCAGCCAGCCCACTGGTGTTATGCTGCCCACTGTGTGATTTACTGCTGAAATGCTGCCCACATTGTGATTATTTTCTGGTGAAATGTTGCCCACATTGTGATTATTCTCTGCTGAAATGTTGCACTCATTGCGATTATTCTCTGCTGAAATGTTGCCCACATTGCGATTATTTTCTGGTGAAATGTTGCCCACATTGCGATTATTCTTTGCTAAAATGTTGCACTCATGATTATTCTCTGCTGAAATGCTGCACACATTGCGATTATTTTATGGTTAAACATTGCTGCATTACGATTATTCTATGGGGAAACGCTGCCCCATTATGATTATTTGGCACCTATGGGGGGGGGGGGGCATCCGAATTTTCCCAAGGGGGCCCAGTGATTTCTAGTTACGCCCCTGACTACTACCTAAACTGGGGATACCTATAGACCTGGATATCTATACTGGGGACACCTATAGTATGTCTACATTTGGACACCTATAGACCAGGCTACTGCACATTATACTAATTATTTATATAGCGCCAACATATTACGCAGCGCTGTACAGAGTATGTATTGTTTTGTCACATAACTGTCCCACAGAGGGGCTCACAATCTAATCCCTACCATAGTCATGTGTGTATGTAAGTATCGTAGTCTAGGGCCAATTTTTAGGGGAAGCCAATTAACATTATACTTATCTGTATCGTATGTTGTTGGGATGTCGGAGGAAACCAGAGTGTCTGAAGGAAACCCACACAGACACGGGGAGAACATGCAAACTCCTTGCAGATGTTGACCTGGCTAGGATTCGAACCAGGAACCCAGCGCTGCAAGGCGAAAGTGCTAACCACTACGCCATCATGCTGCCATACCACTGTACTATATTGTACTGCCATCTTCAGCAGTACTTCACGGAGTACGTAGTCATGTCACTGACTATCCTCTGAGGAGCTTACAATCTAATTCTCCCATAGTCTAATGTCCTACCATATTATTATGTATTTATATAGCACTGGCATCTTCTGCAGCACTTTGCAGAGAACAGTCATGTTACTGACTTTTCTCAGGGGAGCTCACACTCTAATACCTACCACTATTTTGTGCGAGAGAACACTGGCTAATGTGTGGGGTTTTTTTTTTTGAGGGGGGGACATTTCCTACTTGCTTTTTTAGGGTCACTTTACTCATACCCGGGGAGAAACCATGGCCCCACTGACTTTGGGCTGCACTCTTACTAGGAAATTTTAATTGGCCACACCCACTGTGTTATGGACACGCCCACTGCACTCTGTGGCCACGCCCATTTTTCACCGCGGCATCCTCCTAGGGGGCGCCGTAGGTTTGGGGTGCCTAGGGGAGCCCAAACCCTAAATACAGCCCTGACCGTCATTGGACCAATCACAGCTCCTCATCAGTAGCAGTGACCGATCAGATGTCACTGCTACTGATCGAATGCAGTGACTGGCCCAATGATGCAGCTGGAAACAACACTTCTTTGCAGATGCTTTCCTTATGGTCTACCGATTCCTGTATACACTGTTGATTATTAACCATTGTCGGCTGAAACAGTTCTCCAAACTTATCAGTCAAAGTTATCACAAACCAAGCATCGGATCTGCACCAGAGGGGACCCCAGGCCACCGGCTGGATGCGGAGCTGCGACGAAGGCAAAGGACAGCTGCCAGGGGTTGGAGGAATCACCTCGGACATTCCCTTTAACTAGTGACAAGAAAAAGTCAGACATCTGATAAGCAGCTGTGTCCTGCAGTGCTGGCACACACATCATACTGCTCTGTTTTCGTGTTTGTTTTCTGCATAGGAATACGCTTTTAAACTGAGAACTCATGCTAATCAATAGACTTGCTGACAGAAGTGCAGCATTCGGGCAGAGCAGGGGCATTGCTAGCCCCAAAGATCAGTGGCACCTGTCCTGGATCTATTCTGGGGTGCCCCAGATGTCCCCCAGGCAGAGTCAGCTGTGGTGACTCAATGGTGGGCATGCTGGGAGCTGTGGTGCTTCAACTGGGGGTATGCTGGGTGCTGTGGTGCCTTTATGAGGGCATGCAGGGAGCTGTGGTTCTTCTATGGGGGCATGCTGGGAGTTGTGGTGTCTCAATGGGAGACCCATGTGAGCATGGGAGGGGGTCCACTAGAAGGTCAGGGAATGCTATGGGGGAACTGCCAGATAACCTGGCAGCAGGCCAGCCTGCCCAGCAGAAAGCTAAGCTAGCCAAGGAAGCCAAGTAACTCAGCCTAGTTATGTTTTAGTGTCACTGCCTATTTATGTGATGTGCTGCATTTTTGTTTTTTTGTTTGTACTAATGGAGAGGGGGGCTTTATTCAACATTTTGCTGGTCAGGCTTACTAAGACTGCTGTTAAGTTCATGTCAATTTGGCTCCACCAATGACCACATTCTGTTGCGTGGCCACACCCATTTTCCATCTGGACTGCTCAAAAGTGTTCCGGATCTCATGGGATCCTAGCAACGCCCCTGGGCAGAGACACACTGCAGAGCGCTTTTCAATCTGTTTTCGTTTTTAAACACATGCTCCCATTGACTTGCATTAAAATTGCATTAAAATTGCAGCAATTCAATTTTTAAAAAAATCGCGATCACTGCAGTTTTGCTGAGATTTTGCAGTGATTTTAATGCAAATCAACGGGAGCATGTTTTTAAAGACGAAAACGGATCGAAAAGCGCTCTGCAGTGTGTCTCTCCCCAAACTCTGCGCTATTAGCTGCTGTAGAAAACCTTTTTCCTTTTTTTCTGCATACAAACACACATGAGGTGCAGAAAACACATGCAGAAAAAAAACCACAAAGAAAACTGACAAGTGTGAATTCTGCCTAGTATCTTCACGGGTTAATACTTGTTACTATTGCCCAATTAGGTTTGTACAGTACATTAGATTCTCAGAAATCAGATCCATTCACAATTCTCCCCATTTCACATTGTTCCCAGCACAAGCTTTTTAGCTCTGTAGTTCAGTAACAGATTTTTTCCATTCAATTACAGGCTGCAGTGACTCCTCACACAGCATGTGTAATAGTACTGAAACCGGAAGCAATGAGACAACCGCAGCCCCCCTGATAGTTCTATTTTTAGCTTATCCTGTTACTGAGGCAGCGGCACCGCCTATAGATCCTATACGTCCAAGGAATAACTCCTGGTATTCATTATGACACTTCGCATGGACATTCCTTCGTACAGAAGAGGCTGTTTTTTTCTTCCTTATTCATTATTCAGTTACAGCTCATATGTTTCATTTCTTGACATCTACATCTTCTGGCTATTTTTCAAGGGGGTGTTTTTAAACCATCGATAACGAAAGATTAAGGCCTCTTTCACAGTAGGACGTTGCGTTTTGACACGATGTTAAAGTCGCAACGCAAAATTATAGCGCAATGCCCCCAAAAAGTTGCAACGCAACTTAATGCCCCGTTACGGTCGCATACAGTAGAGAATATAGGCAGTGAAAAATATGTTTCCAAGTCATTACTGAGCATGTGCAAACAGTCCAACGCAGCTAATAACGTGCGTAATGCACTGCATGCAGCACTTTCACTTAACGTGCAGCGTTAGTCACCATCGCAACGTGTGCACTGTGAATGGGGCATTGATTTTTCATTGCAGTGAGTTATTGTGCGTTAAATGTTGTTTTAATGTGCGACTTTAACGTCGCACTTTGAAAGAGGCCTTAAACAAAAGAACGCATGAAAGCGTTAAAAATAGAGTTTGTCAATAAGGAGTTAAAAATGTCAAGTTCATGTTTATATTAATATAATGCAAATGTATGCAGCTTGGATTCGGATTAATCAATATCAGTAAATAACTATAATTTTGCACATAAGTCTTTTGTTCACTAGAGCCCATTTAAAAACAAAAAGTCAATTGGACATTTGACTTTCTATGTGCTGATCCATAGCATACTCGTGTGTAAATCATGCTAGACTTCACTTCCATTTACCTAAAACAAGCTCTGGATTAAACCAGGAAAGGGAACTTCTCATGTTGTTCTCAATGGCCATGAAATCTGAAGACACACCCCTTCAAAGGAACTTTACCAAAAGAGAGAAGTGGGGAAAAAATAAATCAAGGCAAAGAAAAGTGGGAAGTTAAAAAATAGAAGAGAAATTAAGAACATACAGATAAGTTAATTGGCTCACCCCTAAATTGGCCCTAGACTATAGTGCTTACACTACATAATTCATACAGACATAAGATAATAGTAGGGATTAGATTGTGAGCTCCTTTGAGGGACAGTTAGTGACAAGACAATATATATATATATATATATATATATATATATATATACTGTACAGCGCTGCGTAAGATGTCGGCGCTATATAAATACTAAATAATAATAATAATAATAAAGAACTGATTGATACTCAACGTGTAATTTGTTCATGTTGATTGATCCGCCATGAGCCCTTGCTTGGCAGTTGGCTACAGCTGCTATTTCCCACAATGCAACAAGATTTACAGACAGGAAAGTTGGAAACTGTCATGGCCCTGGTCATGACATCACACTGTGGAATTGGTTTCACCTCAATATCAGCCACACAGACTTCCATGGTGATCTATTTGAGAAAAGCTAAAGAGTGCTTGGGAAAAAGGGGGTTGTGGCTGCTGATTGGGATGAAGTTGAATCCTGGGTTAAAGCTCCTCTTTTGTTGCATGGCATCTGGTGATTGGATGCCAGAGGACATATTGTTTACAAGTCACAACTGCAAACTAGTCCTTCTAGTAAAGGAGGCACAACAGACTTTTTTTGAGGGTAGGAACACACTAGGCAGTGTGTGAAAGGTAGCATTTTGCTGCATATGCGTTTGTGCGTTTTAAGCGCGTTTTGCATGCATTTTCAGTGCGTTTGCATTTTCTTCTCCACATGCATTTTTCTTGCATTTTGCGTGTGTTTTAATGCATTTGCGGTTTGCATATATGAGTCGCATATGCATTTTTGATATGCGTTTATGCTAATCACTAGGAAGTCAACAGGAAGTGGAAATACATAACTAAACTTGTTTTTGTTTTTTTTATGCATAAAAAATGTACTAAAACGCAATACCTGCGTCACCACTGACATTCATTATGTGCGTTTTAGATACGTTTTGGAAAATTATGCAGCAAATACTATGTTTTTAAAAATACATATTGCAGAACACAAACATATGCGATTTTCCATGCGGCCCATTGACTTGCATTATGTGTGTTTTCCGCTGCGTTTTCTGCATTGCTAGGGTTTCTGCCTAGTGTGCCTAGTGTGTTCCTGAGGGATCTTGGGGGCAAAAATATAAGCTACATTCACAGATGAGAAACCACAAGGTTATCTCATTGTGGTGTCATTTGTGTATTATTATTGTCACCTCTGCTTGCAATCATGGCTGGATTTGAGGCAAAGCCAAAAAGGTTACAGCCTAATGCACCAGAAAGCAAGGAGCAGGCAGCGGCTGGCACATTCAGGCAGCTAAATTGCCAGACATATAAATGGCAGTGGTCACAGACCTACTCTACGGCAGTAAAGGGGGGGGGGGGGCAACAGGATGGGGAGAGAACTAGGCACAGGGACGTAGCAATAGCCATAGCAGATGCTTCAGGGCCCTGAGGGGGCCCAGGTGGTACTTGATGTCTTCTCTATCAACTCTTCACCCTCTGACTTTGTTCTATGTGCAGTGTTGATTGCATGAGAATGTACATTTCCCAATTCACTTATATCCATAGGATAGGGGCAGGTGGCAATTGCCTACATCTGAGGGCCCCATGAACGGTTTGCCATGGGGCCCCATAATCTCTAGCTACGCCACTGACTGGGCAGGTGGGGTTGGTGACAGTGGGCCTGGAGCAGTAAAATGTACCTGCTTATATTTTTTAGCAGAGGTGCTCTTTATGCCTATACTTAGCTTAATCCCAATAACTTCTCTTTTACTGAACAGTGATATGACAAATGCATAACTAACCATGTTGTTGTGAGAGCATACAATGATAAGGAGGCAGTTGAATTATTATTACTAATTGTTTAGTCCTAGTGTTCCTCAGGGCAGGGACGAGGCAGAGAAAAGAGAGGCTCTAACCTTGGATGCAGAGGTGAGGGGAGCGCATTTGAATCAGTGCAGCTGATTCAAACCGCACTCTCATTCCCTGTTGATCAGAATCAGTGACTGGGGCTGGTAGACATGGCCTGTGCCGCGCCTATCCCCTCTATAATACAAGTGGGAAGAGGATTTCAGATGGGGATCACCTCTCTCGGTTAGGGCTGGTTCACACCTGGCACTTTTCCAGTGCTTTGCTGATCGCCGGTGATCAGCAAAGCACTGCAACTAATGTATCCCTATGGATACATTCACACTGCGGCATTTGCAATTTCGATCAATTGCAAACGTGCTGCATGCAGCGTCTTTGGGGCAATTGCGCTGTGATTCTTGTTCTATTGACAGGAATCACAAGCGCAAATTGCACTGAAATCGCTAAATTTTGCAGCCGAATCGCAATCACAGACCCGAACGAGATTGTGGGGCAAGCAGCGGGAAGCGCCTAGTATGAACTAGCCCTTAGTTTAAGTAAGTGAATAAGACAAAATCTCCACATAGGGTAATAATACAGTTCAGGATGTGAGATGCTTCACACTGCAGACACTGTGCCTTCCCTTTAACACCCTGTGAATGTGCAAACCGAACTCATACACTGCATGCTGTACTTCTCACCAGATATGACCCACCACTGTATGCGGGTGGAAACTGCGCTTTTTTAGAAGGTTTCAATCACGACTCCCACTTGTTTAAAACAGGACTCCTGCAAGGTCCTTCCGATTTATTCCACAGTAAAAATTCTCAATAAAACATACAGAAAAAGAAAGACCACATAGCTTAATACTGTATGTAATTCACTTCTGTGCGCATATATCAGCTCACTTACCCCTCCAGAAGATTTTCCGCATATTACAGACACTATGTGCCAATGCCCATCCGTCTGTTGCAGGGTGCGTCTCAGCCGTTCCACGCTAGCCCGCTCCGCCGCCTCTCTCGCTCTCAGGGATCCAAATAGTGCGCTTTGCTCTGACCGGCCGGTCCGTGCGCTTCCTGGATGTGCGCGACGTCAAACGTAAGCTCTGCCCTACGCGTGTTTCGTCCTCAGCCAGACTCATCAGGTCTGGAGAGCGCAGCATCACTAATGAAATATTTTATCGAGCCTATAAATTTAATAAAAAATATCCTTAATCTGATCATTTCAAGGTGAGCAGATCCACAAAATGGATGAATGAAATAATCAATGAATCATCATTTGTCATCAATTGGCACCATCAATACTAACCATCAATACTAACCATCGATCAGAAGGTCGATTGTTTGCTGAAATGGTATCAGTAATAGACACCTTAAAGTGACACTGAAGCAAAATAAAAAAACAACATGATATAACGAATTGTATGTGTAGTACGGTTAATTCATAGAACATTTGTAGCAAAGAAAGGTGTCTTAAATTTTTATTTTCAGTAATATAGTTTGTTTTTTTTTTAATAACATTGCATCATTCTCTTATATTTGCAATTTAAAAACTATACTCTGTATTTTAAACTATGAAAGAGAGCAGGAAAGTTCAAAGGGTCATTCGCTCTGCAGTAAAACCTTAAAAGACAACTGAAGTGAGAGGTATATGAACGCTGCCATATTTATTTCCTTTTAAAAAATACCAGTTGCCTGGCTGTCCTGCGGATCCTCTGCCTCTAATACCTTTAGCCACAGGTCCTCCTGAACAAGCATGCAGCAGATCAGGTGTTTCTGACATTATAGTCAGATCTGACAAGATTAGCTGCATGCTTGTTTCTGGTGTGATTCAGACACTACTGCAGCCAAATAGATCAGCAGGGCTGCCAGGAAAATGGTGTTGTTTAAATGGAAATAAATATGGCAGCTTCCATACTCTTCTCACTTCAGTTGTCCTTTAGGCTGCTTTCACATTAAGACGTTACAGGCGCACGTTAGTGCAGCCTGTAACGCAGCCCCACCGCACAGTAATGAAAAATCAATGGGCTGTTCACAGTGCCCATGTTGTGTTACATTGTACCGCAGCACATCTGTTGAGAGTGCTGCATGCTGTGCGTTATAGACTGTGCGCACATGCTCAGTAGTGTTGGGGAGGAGTGGAGAGCGGCCAGGCACATGGCTAATTAATATTCACTGCACGGTGTGACGTGCAGTGTTTACTTCCTGGAGCGGCCGCTCTGTGCGGCGATTGGCCGGGCGGGACCACGTGATGCCACATGCGTCCAAGAGTACGCATCCCGGCATCACGGATGCCAGAGTGAGCTGCACAACGCGGCTCACTCCGACGTCCACATCAGAGGGCACCAGGCGTTGCGTTAGGGGCACGTTATGTGCCCTATAACGTCCCCTAAACGCAACGTCCTGGTGTGTAAGTAGCCTAAAACAAGACACAGTGAGAGACAAGTTGAGATAAATGTTTCAGAAAATAGCATTGCTCTCTGACTAAATTAGTCAGAGAAGCTCTTTTGCAGAGATAGCAATTGAAGTTTCTTAACTCTTTCTGTACTAGAAACAATATGAGACTAATTTCTTTGCTACTAATGTTCTATTTCTTAGCTGTACTACACATACAATTCATTATCTCATAAGTTTATTTTCACTTCAGATTCCTTTTAACCTATTTTAGTTCCTGGACGTAGAAACTACGTCTAGGAACCATGCGCACTCCTGCGCGCTCCCGTGGCCGATCGCGCGCGTGCACGCGCGCTCCCGGCCCGCGGTTCGTTAGCCAGGCAATCAGTGAATCGGGCTATGGTGCCCGATCACTGATTCCTCTCCCCCGCTGAAAAAGCTACAGCTTCTCTCGGAAGCCGCGCTTTTTCTGGCTGTTACCACCTCCATGCCTCTCTCTAAGCGTATGTTACGCTTAGAGTGACATCATGTAAACAAACTCATGGTCGCCATCTTGTGGGCAAAAAGTAAAACTACAACTAAAAGTAAAAAAAATAAAACTCAAGACACATTTACATTATAAAACTATTGTTTACATCCCACCCTCCCAAAACTACCCAAATAAAATGTTTAATATAAAAAAAACAAACATTACAATAAAAAACAAACAAACATGTAAATATTTACCTAAGGGTCTAAACTTTTTAAATATCAATGTAAAGATGAAATATTTCTATATTTTTTTTTATTTTAAACTTGTAAATAGTGATAGATGCAAAATGGAAAAAATGCACCTTTATTTCCAAATAAAATATTGTCGCCATACATTGTGATAGGGACATAATTTTAACTGTGTAATAACCGGGACATATGGGAAAATACAATACGTGAGTTTTAATTATGGAGGCATGTATTATTTTAAAACTATAATGGCTGAAATCTGAGAAATAATGATTTTTTTCCGTTTTTTTCTTATTCTTCCTGTTAAAATGCATTTACAGTAAAGTGGCTCTTAGCAAAATGTACCCCCCAAAGAAAGCCTAATTGGTGGCGGAAAAAACAAGATATAGATCAGTTCATTGTGATAAGTAGTGATAAAGTTATATGCTAATGAATGGGAGGTGAATATTTCTCAAGCGAAAACGACGGAACGCGAATGGGTTAACCACTTGAGGACCTCCCCCAGCCGATGGGTGGCGGCAAAGTCCGGGCCCAAACGACCGCAATACGCCCATCGGCGGGGGCGGCATCAGCGGTGGCTGTGCGGCGATCGCGTCATCAATGACGCGATCGCCGCCGGCAATAGGCTCCGCCCACCCTGCACGGAAACCCGCCGGCCAATTAGCAGCGCCGGCGGGTTTCAAATGCGGCGATCCGGCCAATCAGGAGAGTATAATACACTTTGTTATTGTAACAACGTGTATTATACTGGCTGCCTCCTCCGCTGATGGTCACTCGTCGTGCGACCATCAGAGAGGACAGGCAGCCAATAGATAAGTGCAGCAAAACACTCTTTGCCCCACACAGACCACCCGTTCGCCCACCCCAGCCCTCAGAACCCCCCCTGACCACCCCAGCACACCACTGCTAGCACCCCACCACCCACCTAAGAACCCATCAATCACTCCCTGTCACTATCTAGGGACGCTATCCCCTAGGTTAGGTCCCTAACTGCCCCCTAGGGTCCCCTGATCACCCCCCCCTACCCTCAGATCCCCCCAGACCCCCCTCCCAGACCACCCCCCTGTATGCTGTATACAGCTATATAGCTGCCTTACCCACTGATCACCTGTCTATCACCCATCTATCACCTGTCTATCACCCCTTGTCACCACCACCCATCAGCGCAGACCCTAAACTGTCCCTTGGGGGCACCTGATCACCCACCCAGACCCTCAGATTGCCCTCAGACCCCCCCTCCTGATAACCTCCCCAGTGCATTGTTTACATCTATTCTCCCCTGTAATCACTCACTGATCTCCCATCGGTCACCCCCTGTGTCTGCCACCCATCAGATCAGGACCCAATCTGCCCCGTGCGGGCACCTAATCAACCCCCCATAACCCTCAGATCGCCCTCAGAACCCCCCCCCCCCCCCCCCCAATCACCTTCCCAGTGCATTGTAGTTGATTGTGCTGTAATTGTATTTCATTGTGCTGACATTCAGTTTGATTGTGCTGCAATTGTATTTGATTGTCCCGTGATTGGCTTTGATTGTCCCGTGATTGCCCTGTGATTGGCCTGTGATTGGCTTTGATTGTCCCGTGATCGGCTTTGATTGTGCCGTGATTGGTTTGATTGGCCTGTGATTGGCTGTGATTGGCCTGTGATCGGCTTTGATTGTGCAGTGATTGGTTTGATTGCCCTGTGATTGGCTTTGATTGGCCTGTGATTGGCTTTGATTGTGCCGTGATTGGTTTGATTGCCCTGTGATTGGCTTTGATTGTCCCGTGATTGGCTTCGATTGTCCCGTGAATTGAGTGCCCTGTGATTGGCCTGCGATTGCCCTGTGATTGCCTTTGATTGTCCTGTGATTGTTTCTGATTGCCTCTGATTCCCCACTCGCCACCACCCCCCTGTCACTATCCTAGTGATCTAAAAACAGTGATCAGTGAAAACTGTCACTTTTTTAGTATCACTAGTGGTAGCAGTTAGGCCAGTTAGCTAGGCCCCTTTGTAAGTGTCAGTTAGTGCTCAGCCCACTGCACCACAGTCACTAATTAGCGTCATTACTGTCGCTAATCAACATTGGTACTATATAGTATCTGTAAGTGATCATTACTGATCGCAGTCAGATCTATTAGGGTCACTAGGATCCACAAAAAAACGCAGTGTTTGCCCGATCAGGCCTGATCGTTCGCCTGCACTTGCGTTCAGCCCGCCCCACCGCAGTGACAGAATTTTTTTTCTGATCACTGCAAAAAACACTGTACAATAGCTGTGGCACTGTAAACCTCAGTTTTGATTTATTTTTTATCAAAACTCAGTGACCACAGCTTTCTACCTCTCAAATACTCCCTTTTGCTAGGTAGGTGCTCTTTTTTTCTGGGTAGTCTCAGAGGAATACCCCCTAAATTTAGCAGACCACCATGGCAAGAAAGGGGTATTCCGATGATGAGGTTCTCAGGTACATGGCCCAGTCGGATGAGGACGATTGGGACGCCTCATTCGACGAATCTTCCGGGTCAGAGTTTGAACCTGAATTGAGCAGTGGCTCACTGACCGATAGTGATGACGAGGTTGAGGTCCCGGCTAAAGCCAGGCGTACCACACCCCATGTTGTTGGACCGCAGGTGGCGCAGGATCGGCCTCAAGGGCAGCAGAGTGGTGTTCGTGCTGGTCTGAGATTTCATGGTGGGGCAGGCACCAGCAGCACAACATCTCCTGGACCTAGCACCAGTACTTCCGTAGACCCTGGTGAAGTGGCGAGCACCAGCATGGAAGTTGTAACTGGTTCGGTGGCACGTGCAGTAAGATCCCAGTCGCAGCCACCAAGAAGACGGGCCCGTACTACCCCTAGTTTACCAGAGGTGCTGGCAAACCCAAATTGGCAATCCCCTGATTCCGCCGCACCCGTACTTCCCCCTTTCACCGCCCAGTCTGGAGTCCAGGTGGAGACAGATAATCTAGGATCGGCCCTAGACTTTTTCTATCTGTTCTTCACCCAGGATCTCTTAGACTTAATTGTGGCAGAGACCAACCGTAAGGCCACACAATATATAACCGCCAATCCGGAAAAGTTCCTTGCCCAGCCTTTTCGGTGGAAACCAGTCCAAGTTTCCGAAATGAAAATTTTTTTGGGCCTTCTCCTTCACACGGGACTAGTAAAGCAGAATGTGTTGCGGTCTTATTGGTCTACGGACCCAGCATATCATGTTCCCCTGTACTCTGCTGCCATGTCCAGGACACGATTTGAGAACATCCTGCGCTTCCTGCACTTCAATAACAACGAAACCTGTCATCGAAGTGACCACTCTGCTTTTGACCGGCTCCACAAAATTCGACCCCTCATAGACCACCTGTCATCCAGATTTGCAGATGCTTATACCCCTGACCAGGACATATGCGTAGACGAGTCCCTCATACGCTTTACCGGGCGCCTTCGCATCAAACAGTACATCCCAAGCAAGCGCGCCCGGTATGGGGTGAAACTTTATAAGCTCTGTGAAAGGGCCACAGGCTATACATCTTATTTTAGGGTCTATGAGGGAAAAGACTCAAAATTGGAGCCGGTCGGATGCCCTGACTACCTGGGGAGCAGTGGAAAGGTTGTGTGGGACTTGGTGTCACCCTTGTTCCAGAAAGGGTACCATCTTTTTGTGGACAATTATTACACAAGGGTGGCCCTCTTTCAGCACTTAAAAATCGAAAAAATCCGATGCTGTGGCACCGTGCGGCCTAGTCGCCGGGGCTTCCCCCAACGGCTCATTACCACCAGACTTGAACGGGGGCAGAGGGCCGCCTTGTGTGCTGATGACCTGCTCGCGGTGAAATGGAAGGACAAGAGGGAGGTTTACTTCCTGTCCACCATTCACGCAGACACGACAGTTGAAATTCAACGGCGAACTCAGGTCATTGAAAAACCCCTTGTCGTCCATGAGTATAATACTAACATGAGAGGGGTGAATTTCAATGACCAGAGGTTAGCGCCCTATTTAGTTGCCCGAAAAACAAGACGCTGGTATAAAAAAGTGTCTTTTTACCTCATTCAATTGGCAATTTACAACAGCTTTGTTCTCTAGAGTAAGGCTGGGAGAACTGGATCGTTTATTCAATTTAATAAACAGATCGTGATGGAACTCCTGTATCAAGGAGGTGCCGTGGCCCAACCCCAAGATGCAACTAGCCGGCTGCATGGAAGGCATTACGCCTATCCAATTCCGAGTACCCCAGGTCAACGAATCCGAAGAAAACGCTGTCGTGTCTGCAGCAGGGCTGGAATAAGGCGTGACACCACTGTTTATTGTCCCACCTGTCCTGACCAGCCTGGCCTATGCCTAGGGGAGTGTTTTGAGAGGTACCACGAGCAGGTACACTATTAGAGAGTAGGGAACTCCACACACAGCGGTAGGCACACAAGGGTCTCTCAGTGCTATTTCACACTGCTGCGGTGCGTTAGGGCAAAATGCCTAGCAAGTCACACTTTGCGGTCCCCCCCTACGCCGGAAGTGCTTGACTTAACGCTAGTGCATGCCTACGTTACTGCGTGGCTTCTGTGGCAATATCGATCGGCCCGGAAGTCATGTTGGTCTATGGCGACGCAGTTCATTACTAGGCCGAATGCTACTCTTGTGGTATTGCCTGAAGGTCTGTTTTGGACGATACGGTGCGGCGGGCTCGACCCACCGGATATGTCAATATGCAGTGTGAAACCAAACATCGGGTTTCCAGAGACCCTAATACACAGGGCTGCCAGAAACCTCTCCTTTCACTTGGGACAAATTGCGTAATGTAGTTCGCCACAACTCTGTGCGATTTGCACTTCGCACATTGTTCCATGGGGGAGGAGAGGTTTGTCCTCGGGAGGTAAGTTAAAAAAAAACCAAAAAAACCCCAAAAAAACAGGTAAGCAAAGAAGTTAATGTTTGGTTTGCAATGTTAAGTTTTTTATTAAAAAAGTTCAAAGTTTATTAATGTTAATGAAGTAATTGCTTTGCTGCTTGCTTGTTTTTTGGGTTTTTTTGTATTTTTTTTTCTCTTTTTCCATCCAATAACCTTCCAGGTGGACCGAGCGAATGACTAACCAGCTGCAGCACTGATGGTGCATCCTGACAGAACATTGCGCGTCTGTCAGCTTACACACAAGTCGGTGCATGCAGTGCTGCAGGACGAGATTTCTCCTCCGCAGTCAAAAAGATACGTTTGCCGAGGCATATGGGCCGAGGAGTGGTGTTGGGGTTTCATATGCTTTGGCAAACACTTTGTATCAAAAAATAACTCTGGCAATGATTTGTTCATTCACATCGATCGGTGTGAATGGATAAATCAGGTTTGCCAGGGCATACGAGCTGGTGGGTTTGGATTTTTGGGGTGGCAGCTCCTATGTCCTGGCAGACGCCTTCCCCTCCTTTTTGTATTGTTTTGTCTTTTTTCTTCTCTCTTTTTTCTATCCAGACCGACCAATCAGCTGCAGCACTGATGGTGCACCCTGACAGAACATTGCGCGTCTGTCAGCTTACACACAAGTTGGTGCATGTAGCACTGCAGGACGAGATTTCTCCTCCGCAGTCAAAAAGATACGTTTGCCGAGCCATATGGGCCGAGGAGTGGTGTTGGGGTTTCATATGCTTTGGCAAACACTTTGTATCAAAAAAGAACTCTGGCAATGATTTGTTTATCCACATCGATCGGTGTGAATGGATAAATCAGGTTTGCCAGGGCATACGAGCTGGTGGGTTTGGATTTTTGGGGCGGCAGCTCCTATGTCCTGGCAGACGCCTTCCCCTCTTTATTTTTTTCAAATTTTTTTGGCAGATATTTTTTCATCCACATTGATTGATTGATTGTTTGACGTTCATTTTTCCTTTCAGCCCAGAGTGCATTGCCCTTATGCCCAATATAAGGCGTATAGCAGAAACTCCTAATACTGGCCATACATGTAATGATTGCAGAGACCCTAAAATGCCAGGACAGACCCCACGAATGATGCCATTTTGGAAAGAGGACACCCCAAAGTATTCCGTTAGGTGCATGGTGAGTTCATAGAATATTTTATTTTTTGTCACAAGTTAGCAGAAATTGTGTTTTTTTTTTCCACAAAATGTCATTTTCCGCTAACTTGTGACAAAAAATAAAATTTTCTATGAACTCACCATGGCCCTCATGGAATACCTTAGCGTGTATTCTTTCCAAAATTGGGTCATTTGTGGGGTTTGTTAACTGTCCTGGCAAGTGGGGGGGGGGGTGCTAAATTGTAAGCATCCCTGTAAAACCTGAAGGTGCTCATTGGACTTTGGGCCCCTTAGCGCAGTTAGGGTGCACAAAAGTGCCACACATGTGGTACCACCGTACTCAGGAGAAGTAGTTTAATGTGTTTTGGGGTGTATTTTTACACATACCCATGCTGGGTGGGAGAAATATCTCTGTAAATGACAATCTTTTGATTTTTTTACACACAATTGTCCATTTACAGAGATATTTCTCCCACCCAGCATGGGTATGTGTAAAAATACACCCCAAAACACATTATACTACTTCTCCTGAGTACGGCGATACCACATGTGTGGCACTTTTTTGCACCCTAACTGCGCTAAGACTAAGAGGCCCAAAGTCCAATGAGTACCTTTAGGATTTCACAGGTCATTTTGAGAAATTTTATTTCAAGACTACTCCTCACGGTTTAGGGTCCCTAAAATGCCAGGACAGTATAGGAACCCCACAAATGACCCCATTTTAGAAAGAAGACACCCCAAGGTATTTCGTTAGGAGTACGGTGAGTTCATAGAAGATTTTATTTTTTGTCACAAGTTAGCGGAAAATGACACTTTGTGAAAAAAACTAATAAAAAGCAATTTCCGCTAACTTGTGACAAAAAATAAAATCTTCTATAAACTCACCGTACTCCTAATGGAATACCTTGGGGTGTCTTCTTTCTAAAATGGGGTCATTTGTGGGGTTCCTATACTGTCCTGGCATTTTAGGGGCCCTAAACCGTGAGGAGTAGTCTTGAAATGAAATTTCTCAAAATGACCTGTAAAATCCTAAAGGTACTCATTGGACGTTGGGCCCCTTAGCGCAGTTAGGGTGCAAAAAAGTGCCACACATGTGGTATCGCCGTACTCAGGAGAAGTAGTATAATGTGTTTTGGGGTTTATTTTTACACATACCCATGCTGGGTGGGAGAAATATCTCTGTAAATGGACAATTGTGTGTAAAAAAAGCAAAAGATTGTCATTTACAGAGATATTTCTCCCACCCAGCATGGGTATGTGTAAAAATACACCCCAAAACACATTATACTACTTCTCCTGAGTACGGCGATACCACATGTGTGGCACTTTTTTGCACCCTAACTGCGCTAAGGGGCCCAACGTCCAATGAGTACCTTTAGGATTTCACGGGTCATTTTAAGAAATTTCATTTCAAGACTACTCCTCACGGTTTAGGGCCCCTAAAATGCCAGGACAGTATAGGAACCCCACAAATGACCCCATTTTAGAAAGAAGACACCCCAAGGTATTCCGTTAGGAGTACGGTGAGTTCATAGAAGATTTTATTTTTTGTCACAAGTTAGCGGAAATTGCTTTTTATTAGATTTTTTCACAAAGTGTCATTTTCCGCTAACTTGTGACAAAAAATAAAATCTTCTATGAACTCACCGTACTACTAACGGAATACCTTGGGGTGTCTTCTTTCTAAAATGGGGTCATTTGTGGGGTTCCTATACTGTCCTGGCATTTTAGGGGCCCTAAACCGTGAGGAGTAGTCTTGAAATGAAATTTCTCAAAATGACCTGTGAAATCCTAAAGGTACTCATTGGACGCTGGGCCCCTTAGCGCAGTTAGGGTGCAAAAAAGTGCCACACATGTGGTATCGCCGTACTCAGGAGAAGTAGTTTAATGTGTTTTGGGGTGTATTTTTACACATACCTATGCTGGGTGGGAGAAATATCTCTGTAAATGACAATCTTTTGATTTTTTTACACACAATTGTCCATTTACAGAGATATTTCTCCCACCCAGCATGGGTATGTGTAAAAATAAACCCCAAAACACATTATACTACTTCTCCTGAGTATGGCAATACCACATGTGTGACCCCTTTTTGCAGCCTAGGTGCACTAAGGGGCCCAATGTCCAATGAGCACCTTTAGGCTTTACAGGGGTGCTTACAATTTAGCACCCCCCAAAATGCCAGGACAGTAAATACACCCCACAAATGACCCCATTTTGGAAAGTAGACACTTCAAGGTATTCAGAGAGGGCTATGGTGAGTCCGTGGCAGATTTCATTTTTTTTTGTCACAAGTTAGCAGAAATTGAATTTTTTATTTTCTTATTTTTTTTTGTCTCAAAGTGTCATTTTCCGCTAACTTGTGACAAAAAATACAATCTTCTATGAACTCGCCATGCCTCTCAGTGAATACTTTGGGATGTCTTCTTTCCAAAATGGGGTAATTTGGGGGGTATTTATACTATCCTGGAATTTTAGCACCTCATGAAACATGACAGGTGGGCGGAAAAGTCAGAGATGCTGGAAAATGGGAAAATTCACTTTTGGCACCATAGTTTGTAAACGCTATAACTTTTACCCAATCCAATAAATATACACTGAATGTTTTTTTTTTAATCAAAAACATGTTTTTCCACATTTTTCGTGCTGCATGTATACAGAAATTTTACTTTATTTGAAAAATGTCAGCACAGAAAGTTAAAAAAATCATTTTTTTGCCAAAATTCATGTCTTTTTTGATGAATATAATAAGTAAAAATCGCAGGAGCAATCAAATAGCACCAAAAGAAAGCTTTATTAGTGACAAGAAAAGGAGCCAAAATTCATTTAGGTGGTAGGTTGTATGAGCGAGCAATAAACCGTGAAAGCTGCAGTGGTCTGAATGGAGAAAAAGGCTCTGGTCCTTAAGGGGCGAAAAGACTGTGGTCCTTAAGTGGTTAAGCAAGTGATTGAGGGGGAAAGGTAAAAACAGCACTTGGAAATTGTGGCCCTCGATAAAGCCTAAATATTTTGTTTGCTGGGTGTAGTAGAATTAAAGAGCAACTCCAGTGAAAATAATGTAATAAAAAAGTGCTTCACTTTTACAATAATTATGTATAAATGATTTCGTCAATGTTTGCCCATTGTAAAATATTTCCTCTCCCTGATTTACACCCTGACATTTTTACTGCTGGCAGGTGATGTCAGTGGAAGGAGATGCTGCTTGCTTTTTTGGCAGTTGGAAACAGCTGTAAACAGCTGTTATTTCCCACAATACAACAAGGCTCCCAGAGTGTGATCTCAGAACCATGGTCCTGACATCACACTGTGGGAGGGGTTTCACGACAATATATACAGCCCCCTGATGATCCGTTTGTGAAAAGGAAACGATTTCTCATGGGAAATTGGGAAAGAGCTTGTTCACACCTAGGGCATTTTGTGTTTTTTTAAGCGCCAGCGATTTTCTAAATCGCTCTAAAACCGCTTGTGCAATGATTCCCTATGAGAGTGCTCGCATCTGAGCAATTCTCTCAGCAAAGCACTGCCTGTACCATTTTGGGGGCCATGTCCCTATAATGGCAGGTATAGGGAAATCGCTAAATGCTTGAAAAAGTGCTCGGTATAGCGATTTCCCCAGCGCTTTTAAGAATAAATACATTGTATTTATTGTTTTCCGGGTCAAAGAGTTCCCTTCCTGACTTTCGTCAGGAAGTGAGAAAACAAATTGCTCTGCAAAAAAGCTTTGAAAAGTGCTTTACAAAAAAACGAAGTGTGCAGGTAACCGCAGGGATGGAGGAGGGGGGGGGGGATCACTCACAAAATCGAAAATATTTTAGATGTGAACAAAGCCTATTAGCTACTGATTGGGATGAAGTTCAATTCTTGGTTACGGTTTCTTTTTAACTAAAAAAGTGTTCACTGTACTCATGGACACAGCACTACTCAATATCGCAAGAATAACTCATTTTATTGGTATCAAAAAATATCTAAACATGATTGTAAACCAATTAATTATCATAAATATTGCTTCTGGTCCAAAATCATGTGTGCCAATAAATACTACTCTGTGCTCAATCCTGTGCAACGGAGTGTATGTGAACCCAGGTTCAGGATATGCAAATAAAGTGTTTTGTGCTAATTACAGTGAAACTATGATCATGAATAAATTACTAAATCAGTGAAGCAATAACAATCAAAGGTGTAATAAACGCCTGTGCAAAACAAAACCAAGCTCACAACATCAGCAATAACAATTCTATTATTAAGGTGCTAGTGCAGTGAATTATGATGCTGGTACTAGGAAGTAACCGTGTGCAACATGAGTATATACATCATCCATGTTAATAAAGCAAAGTTCCTGGCTCAGTCTTCATAAGATTTGAAATGGATACAGGTGGTTAAGTAGCAGACGGATCCACTAATATCTTGGTCATCACTCTGCTTTTTTTAAGTTCGGCAACCCCTATGTCAGAAATGTACCGCCACTCATGCATTTAAACAGCAAGGGAGGGAAGTCACATGGGAGCCATGTTTCAGGCAGTCTCGGGATGGAACACAACCTGGAAGTCACTGCAAGCTGAGCGCCGAACCAAACCGAGACTTAGTACATAAAAGGGGCACTACAGCGAAAAACTGTAACATTTAAAATATGTGCAAACATATACAAATAAGAAGTACATTTTTTCCCAGAGTAAAATAAGCCATAAATTACTTTTTTCCTATATTGCTGTCACTTACAGTAGGTTATAGAAATCTGAAAGAAGTGACAGGTTCTGGACTAATCCATCTCTTTATAGGGGATTCTCGGGGAGACGGGGATATATTTATTTTCAAAAGCACTTCGTGAATGACAGTTGCTCTGTCCAATTGCCAAAAAACTGTGTAGCGAGCAGGGAAGCTGGCCAGCATCATTGTTTGAATCCTTTTCAGGGAATATCTTTATAAAGAATAAAAGCCTTGCTGAGAATCCCCTATGAAGAGATGGACTAGTCCAAAACCTGTCACTTCTGTCAGATTTCTACTGCCTACTGTAAGTGACAGCATTATAGGTGAAAAGTAATTTATGACTCATTTTACTTTGGAAGAAACGTACTTCTTATTTGTATATGTTTGCACATATTTAAAATTTTACAGTTTTTCGCTGTAGTGCCCCTAATCATCATGCATTCTTGCATAATAGAATTCTCTGCTCAGCAGGAATTAGGGCAAAAATATGTACAAATGTATTGTTCAACCACCATATCCTATATAATAATCCCCCTGTCCCTGCTTCCTGTGTCTGTGCTAGCTGCCTGGCCCTGCTACTTGAAGCCCTGCCATTGGTCGTGGATGCGCTGCAGCTGTGGACAGCGTGCGCCAGTTGCATAGCACCTGTTATTAAACGGGCGGTATTTTTGACTAGTGCAGTGATCTGCAAACGTGGCTCTCCAGCTGTTAAGGAACTACAAGTCCCACAATGCATTTGTCTTTATGAATCATGACTGTGACTGTCAGACTCCCGCAATGCATTGTGGGACTTGTAGTTCCTTAACAGCTGGAGAGCCATGTTTGCAGATCACTATAGAATGTATGATGTTCCCAATAGGCTGTACATTATGAATTAAAGAGACAGAGTCCATAAATTTGTATTCAAGAATTCTGGTTCCCATTCACTCTGTTGCACAGGAATGATAATAGAATAATATTTATTGGCATACATGATTTTGGAGCAGAGGCAATATTAATGAATGATAAATGATTTATGATAATTCACTGGTCTTGTAAGAGGTGTGAATGTTTTGTTTCTAAATAGTTTGTAAACACACACACACACACACACACACACACACACACTAAAACCGTGTGCCATAATTACAAAGCTTACCCTCACTGGGTTGCCAAAATTAGCAGGCGCAAGTGTGCCATAATTACCTGTCTCGACTGAGGCCCCAGAAAGCCAATGGGGGAGGACCTTGGGCGCTGGAGGACTTTGGTGGTGGTCCTTGTAGTTTCAGGAAGTTTTCTTGTATGTCACAAAACGGCAACATAAAAACAATCCAAAGCTAATTCTCAGGGCATTGGAATTGAATTTGCTGCGGAAGGTATTCATTTTTGGTGTAGATTTGTCAATGTACTTTCTAAGTGTAAGAATACAGGAGCTAATTATTATAATAGATTTATCTGTTCCCGCAGCAGAAGAGCTAGTGACACATCCAGCAGTTATTTGTTCTTTTTATAACATCTCTGACAAATCGGTTTAGTAAAATAATTATTTAGTTACCAGGATGGAAATAAGTTAATGATTTGATTACAGTGTATGACAAGAGTTCAGTTTCTTTTTTACAGTATATCTATGGCAATAATGTTCTAAAATTAGAAAGTGTGAAAAATCCATATGAGTCCACCCCCACAAGTCAGAGTGGAGTAAATGGGTAGGAGGTGAGCTATATTCTGAAAACAGTCAAACATCTCTATATTTTGCAGATCTTATACATTTGACTTCTATATTTCTGTATTGCCATGCCTCTGCAAAGTATGTTCATGTACATGTATTATTCTGGCATTTCACAAACATTTGTAGTCCTCCTAATACAATCAACAGGGGATTGTGCGTGGGCACACCATATTCAAAAAGAGGTCGGGTGCTTGGTATTATGGCATAGGCTTTGCCAATATAGCTTCAAAAAACGTCAAATATACCAGCACACCGTATTCCATGAAGAAAAACGCTCTTTTATTGAGCCATTATATCCACAAAGATACCTATGGTTTGGTATCTTTGTGGATATAATGGCTCAATAAAAGAGCGTTTTTCTTCATGGAATACGGTGTGCTGGTATATTTGACGTTTTTTTCTAATACAATCAACGAGACCTATTAATGTCATAGATTTTAAATATCATTTTTTGCTTAGAAAACTTACTTTACCACTAAGCCTTCATGGTTCTTGTCACCTTATGCATCCAAGTGATTTTCACATTCAAGCTCTCCTCCCATTCATTTGCCAATAACTTTATCACTACTTATCACATCTAAATTATATATATCTTGTTTTTTTCAGCACAAATTAGGCTTTTTGGAGGTGATATTTGGTAGTAATAATTTTATCTTTTATGCATTTTAAAAAGGAAAAAAAGAGAAAAAATGAAAAATACACTCTCTCTTTTTCCATCCACCCTAGTTTTTAAAATAAAGAATACCACCGTAGATAAAATCCACACATTTGAATTGCTCATTTGTCCTGGTTATTCCAACAGTTTGCAATTGCAATTGCAATTGCCGTCCTCCTTCCCCCAGCGTCACGGGTCTCTCTGACACGTCATGGGTGCCTCCTCCCCCGGCAGTCGTACTCGGCAATGATTGGTGCGAATGCAGGATGTAAGCGCTGTGAGTGGAGAGCAGGTCACGCCCCCCTGACGAAGCCGGAAGCCGGCGAAACTGGGGTAGGGAACCACCGCTCTTCCTCATGGGACGCCATGCCGCCACCCAGCAGCGCAACACCCAGTGACGGTTGTGACATCTGCCACTCGATCTAGTGGCCCGTCTGGGTCGGCTCACCAACTGGCCAGGCCCTACACTCTCCGGTGCATGCACACACTGGAGGAATCCCTTGGAAGCTACACGCTGACAGCCCTGCATCGCCCCATTGGATTCAGTGAACTGTCCTAGGAGTGGGTGAGATGCACGTTAGAGCAGTGTACTGTTTGCCTCGTGTCAAGTTAAGCTGAGTTGACACATGCTATGTGATATACAGGGAGATCCTGGTTGCCACCCGCTGTTTTGAAGTTGTTCTACTCAGACCGAGGTGGCTTTTTCATGTGACTACTGCTGACAGCCATACCACGCACCTGCTTTGATGTGCTACTTTGATGTGCTGCCAATACTAATATCAACTGCTTTTGATGGAATCTGACTGCCATTGCTATATAAGTGTCTAGATCTGTTGCTACCATTGACACCAACTGCTTCCCAACTAACCTGCGGGGCTTTTTATGTAGGGAAAACAAAGCGTTTGCTTCGACAACACATGTCTGAGCATGTTAATAATATCCTGGGTGGTGACCTGTCTTCTCCTGTCGCCAGGCATTTTGTGGAACAACATGAAGGAAATCCATCAGGACTGCGGTTCATTGGTCTGGACCGTGTACATTCTAACATCAGAGGAGGGAATTACGATCGCCTCCTGTTGTGTCGTGAGTCCCGTTGGATTTATGATCTAAAAGCTTGCCAATTACCGGGTCTAAACGACCAGATGAATTATGCTCACTTTTTGCCCCGCTAGTTGTTTTGTATTGGCTGGGGTGTGTGGTGCATGAGTCCTATTTAATGACCTGTGTTGATTAGCCTTTCCTGCTGTGGATATATTGCAGACGGGGCAAGGGATATACCATTCAAAATTATTGATTCCAATATACAGGAATTTAGGAGGCATCCCTCCATCCATATCCTGCCAACCTGCTCTCCACGCTCAACGAAGCCTGGGAGTTAATATATACGGTTGTCAGGAACTATATATCATCATGTATGTATTTATCCCATTTTTTTGAATCTCTGTGTTTGTTGGTGATGGGGGTAGAAAAGCCCCCCTTCCTTTTTTCTTTCCCCCTCCTCCCTTCTTTACCCCCTTTTCTTGGAAATAAAGGAGTAGACAGTGAGCTACTCGATATGTGGTAATATACTTGGCTATACTGATCTGCGGGGGGAGATGCGCCCATCTGTTAGGTCGGTCACGCTCGGGGAGTGAAGAGTAGGAGGATTCAAGTAGCCAATCACATGGCTGCATTGAGCCACTATGCAAGTGGTCAACGCAATTGCCGTCCTCCTTCCCCCAGCGTCACGGGTCTCTCTGACACGTCATGGGCGCCTCCTCCCCCTGCAGTCGTACTCGGCAATGATTGGTGCGAATGCAGGATGTAAGCGCTGTGAGTGGAGAGCAGGTCACGCCCCCCTGACGAAGCCGGCGAAACTGCGGTAGGGAACCACCGCTCTTCCTCATGGGACGCCACGCCGCCAACCAGCAGCGCAACACCCAGTGACGGTTGTGACATCTGCCACTCGATCTGGTGGCCCGTCTGGGTTGGCTCACCAACTGGCCAGGCCCTACACTCTCCAGTGCCCGGAGTTGGTGCATGCACACACTGGAGGAATCCCTTGGAAGCTACACGCTGACAGCCCTGCATCGCCCCATTGGATTCAGTGAACTGTCCTAGGAGTGGGTGAGATGCACGTTAGAGCAGTGTACTGTTTGCCTCGTGTCAAGTTAAGCTGAGTTGACACATGCTATGTGATATACAGGGAGATCCTGGTTGCCACCCGCTGTTTTGAAGTTGTTATACTCAGACCGAGGTGGCTTTTTCATGTGACTACTGCTGACAGTAGTGGTGCTCAAATACCCCTTTTTAAAATTCGAGTTTGGTCGAATTCGAATAGTAAATTATTCAAGGTCAGTCGAATATTCGAGTCGAATAATTTTTACTATTCGATTCGACCTCGGACTTCGAGCTCACTATTCGAGTCGGTATTCGAGCTCACTATTCGAGCTGACTATTCGAATTGGCCTTAAATAGCTTCCAACACTTGTTTTGAGGGTGAATGATGCAAGAAACATCTTTTTTTCCAAGTAACAACAGCAAGTGATTATGTGGGGATGTTCCTTTAAAAAAAAATGTGGAAAGAGAAGTTGTGTCCTTAATTTTGTTCAGTAGTGTTACTGTATATACTTGTTCTTCTTCTTCTTTATCTTTCTTCTTCTTCTTCTAGATCTTCTTCTTCTATATCTTCTTCTTCTTCTTCTATATTGTCTTCTTCTTCTTCTTCTTCTTCTTCTTCATCATCTTCTTCTTCTTCTTCATCATCTTCTTCTTCTTCTTCATCATCATCTTCTTCTTCTTCTTCATCATCTTCTTCTTCTTCTTCATCATCTTCTTCTTCATCTTCATCTTCTTCATCTTCTTCTTCTTCTTCATCTTCATCTTCTTCATCTTCTTCTTCTTCATCTTCTTCTTCTTCATCTTCTTCTTCTTCTTCTTCTTCTTCTTCTTCATCTTCTTCTTCTTCTTCATCTTCTTCTTCTTCTTCTTCTTCATCTTCTTCATCATCTTCTTCATCTTCTTCTTCTTCTTCTTCATCTTCTTCATCTTCTTCTTCTTCATCTTCTTCATCTTCTTCATCTTCTTCTTCTTTTTCATCTTCTTCTTCATCATCTTCTTCATCTTCTTCTTCATCTTCTTCTTCATCTTCATCTTCTCCTTCTCCTTCTTTTTCAATATCGTCTTCTTCTTCTTCACGTATTTCTCTTTTCAATTTTCTTTTTAAAGAAATGCAGCTATTTTTGAGCGTAACAAATAGCTGGTGGGCGCACCCATGTTGGAAGCGCCATTGTATGTGCTCCCTGGCAGTGGAAACACAAAGACAGCAGGAGGTAAATTCAGCAGCAGGAGGAGGAGGATGAGTGTGTGGCAGCAGGCAGTCAATGAGGCAGGCAGCTCGCCGTGACATAATAGCCCTGGTACCTAGCGGTGATACCAGGGCTGTAAATAAACACAACAGGAGGTCCCAGACAGCGGTCGTGCAGCCCACATTGTGTCCAATACACAACTGGGACAACACAGTTTTCAACCCGGGCACCTCAGAAAAATTAAACCTTTTTTTTTTTTTTAATGGTTTGTTTAGTTTTGGTTTTGCAACCAATATAGCTATTGTTTGACGTAATAGCTGGTGGCAGAGTGGCAGCAGAAGGTAATTCTGTGTACCCTGGCAGTGGGAAACACAGACAGACAGCAACAGCAGCAGGAGGAATGGAGGAGTAATGTGAGCAGCTATTGTTTGACGTAATAGCTGGTGGCAGAGTGGCAGCAGAAGGTAAATCATCTGTGTAGTGTACCCTGGCAGTGGGAAACACAGACAGACAGCAGCAGCAGCAGCAGGAGGAGGTATGGAGGAGTAGTGTGAGTGTGGCAGCAGGTAGGCAGCGTGACATAATAGCCCTGGTACCTAGCGGTGATACCAGGGCTGTAAATAAACACAACAGGAGGTCCCAGACAGCGGTCGTGCAGCCCACATTGTGTCCAATACACAACTGGGACAACACAGTTTTCAACCCGGGCACCTCAGAAAAATTAAACCTTTTTTTTTTTTTTTAATGGTTTGTTTGGTTTTGGTTTTGCAACCAATATAGCTATTGTTTGACGTAATAGCTGGTGGCAGAGTGGCAGCAGAAGGTAAATCATCTGTGTACCCTGGCAGTGGGAAACACAGACAGACAGCAGCAGCAGCAGCAGGAGGAGGTATGGAGGAGCAGTGTGAGTGTGGCAGCAGGTAGGCAGCGTGACATAATAGCCCTGGTACCTAGCGGTGATACCAGGGCTGTAAATAAACACAACAGGAGGTCCCAGACAGCGGTCGTGCAGCCCACATTGTGTCCAATACACAACTGGGACAACACAGTTTTCAACCCGGGCACCTCAGAAAAATTAAACCTTTTTTTTTTTTTAATGGTTTGTTTGGTTTTGGTTTTGCAACCAATATAGCTATTGTTTGACGTAATAGCTGGTGGCAGAGTGGCAGCAGAAGGTAAATCATCTGTGTACCCTGGCAGTGGGAAACACAGACAGACAGCAGCAGCAGCAGCAGGAGGAGGTATGGAGGAGCAGTGTGAGTGTGGCAGCAGGTAGGCAGCGTGACATAATAGCCCTGGTACCTAGCGGTGATACCAGGGCTGTAAATAAACACAACAGGAGGTCCCAGACAGCGGTCGTGCAGCCCACATTGTGTCCAATACACAACTGGGACAACACAGTTTTCAACCCGGGCACCTCAGAAAAATTAAACCTTTTTTTTTTTTATGGTTTTTTGGTTTTTGGTTTTACAACCAATATAGCTATTGTTTGACGTAATAGCTGGTGGCAGAGTGGCAGGAGAAGAAGGTAATTCTGTGTACCCTGGCAGTGGGAAACACAGACAGACAGCAGCAGCAGGAGGAGGAATGGAGGAGTAGGCGAGCAGCTATTGTTTGACGTAATAGCTGGTGGCAGAGTGGCAGCAGAAGGTAAATCATCTGTGTACCCTGGCAGTGGGAAACACAGACAGACAGCAGCAGCAGCAGCAGGAGGAGGTATGGAGGAGCAGTGTGAGTGTGGCAGCAGGTAGGCAGCGTGACATAATAGCCCTGGTACCTAGCGGTGATACCAGGGCTGTAAATAAACACAACAGGAGGTCCCAGACAGCGGTCGTGCAGCCCACATTGTGTCCAATACACAACTGGAACAACACAGTTTTCAACCCGGGCACCTCAGAAAAATTAAACCTTTTTTTTTTTTAATGGTTTGTTTGGTTTTGGTTTTGCAACCAATATAGCTATTGTTTGACGTAATAGCTGGTGGCAGAGTGGCAGCAGAAGAAGGTAATTCTGTGTACCCTGGCAGTGGGAAACACAGACAGACAGCAGAAGGGCAGTACACAGCAGCCCACTGTAGGTGTAAAATGTGTGGCTGCAGGCGACGTAATAGTCAAAGTGAACCAGGCTGGCTTAGTGAGCAGGAGCCAGGAGGTGGTAAAGGGTGGTAAGGCACATTAACGATGGTTCCGGCAGCCAGTTCATGTCCCCCTCTCGCCGACAACAGGGGCCAGGAACTCGCCTTCCACCCACGCCTGGTTCATCTTGAGAAACGTCAGTCTGTCCACAGACTTGTGAGACAGACGTGAGCGTTTCTCGGTGACCACGCCACCAGCTGCACTGAAGCAGCGCTCGGACAGCACGCTGGAAGGGGGGCAGGACAGCACTTCCAGGGCGTACTGCGCCAGCTCGCTCCAGATCTCCATGCGCTTGACCCAATACTCCATGGGATCAACAGGGGCATCGCTGTCAAGCCCGCTGTACGACCCCATGTAGTCAGCCACCATGCGGGTCAGGCGCTGGCTGTGACTGGAGGAGGATGCTGCTGCATGCATCTCCTCTCTAGTCACTGCTGCCGGAGCCTCTACAGTCCTGTAGAGCTCGTGGCTGAGAGACAGCAGGTCTGTGGGGCGCTTGCTGCTGCTGGATGCAGGCACCTGCTGCTGCCTCTGTGCTGGCTGCTGGACAGTGGGGGTGGAAGGCTGGGGGAAGGCTTCCTCCAAGCGCTCAACAAGGGCCTGCTGCAAGCTCCTTATTTGTTGCGCTGGGTCTCCTCCTGCAGGCGGCAGGAACTGGCTCAACTTCCCCTTGAGGCGTGGGTCCAACATCATGCTGATCCAGATGTCCTCCCTCTGCTTCATCTGGATCACCCTGGGGTCCCTGCGCAGGCACGTCAGCATGTGCGCTGCCATTGGGAAGAGGCGGGCCACGTCTGCTGGCACATCGACGTCAGTGCTGTCCTCATCCTCCTCCTCTGCCGCCTCATCCTCTCTCCACCCCCGCACCAACTCAGCTGCGCTGTGCTGATCCCCCTCATCAGCAGCCAGGTCAGGGACCTCCACCAAGTCCTCCTCCTCCTCCCCCTCAGAGGTGGACTGCGCAGCTGGTTGCCGCTCCTGCTTGTCCAAGGCTGCCGCTCCCTGTTCCAGCAAAGCATCGAGGGCCCTGTTCAGCAGAGAAACCAGGGGCACCCACTCGCAGACCATAGCATGGTCCCTGCTCACCATGTTTGTGGCCTGCAGGAAGGGAGCCAGCACAAAGCACACCTGCTGCATGTGCCTCCAGTCATCATCGGGGACGATGGACGGGATGTTGCTGGTCTTGTCCCTTCTCTGAGCTGCGGAAACAGTGGCCAGGGCAAGGTACTGGTTGACAGCGTGCCTCTGTTCAACCAGACGCTCCAACATCGCCAGGGTGGAGTTCCAGCGAGTCGGAACGTCAAGGATCAGCCGATGGCGTGGCAGATCCAGCTCCTTTTGCACGTCTTCCAGGCTCGCACAGGCTGCAGCCGAGCGCCGGAAGTGACGCACAACATTCCTTGCCGTTTCCAGCAGTTCGCCCATCCCCTGGTAGGTGCGCAGGAACTTCTGCACCACCAGGTTCAGCACGTGGGCAAGACAGGGGATGTGGGTCAGGTTTCCCCTGTCTATTGCGGCAACCAGATTGGCCCCATTGTCGGCCACCACCTCTCCGACTCTGAGGCCTCTGGGGGTCAGCCAAATCCTCTCCTGCTCCTGGAGTTTGGCCAACACATGGGTTGCCGTCAGCTTGGTCTTCCCAAGGCTGACCAAGTGCAGCAGCGCTTGGCAGTGGCGGGCCTTCACGCTGCTGCTGAGGCGGGGGGTTTGGCCAGGTGTGCCGGAGGATGGCAGAGGATCGGAGGAACCTGCTGCAGTTCCCCTGACCCTGCGGGGTGGCACCACCCACTGTGTTGCTGCTGCTGCTGTGCCCGCTGCTGCTCTCCCATCCTCACCCCCTTCCACCAAGCTGACCCAGTGGACAGTGAAGGACAGGTAGCGGCCTGTCCCGAAGCGGCTGCTCCAGGAGTCCATGGTGACGTGGACCCTTTCACCAACCGCGTGCTCCAGCCCTCGCTCCACATTGGCCATCACAAAGCGGTGCAGTGCAGGAATGGCCTTGCGGGCAAAGAAGTGTCTGCTGGGGAGCTGCCAGTCTGGGGCTGCGCAAGCAAGCAGCGCACGAATGTCGCTCCCCTCCTGCACGAGCGTGTACGGCAGGAGTTGGGAGCACATGGCCCGTGCCAGCAAGCCGTTCAGCTGCCGCACGCGACGGCTGCTGGGAGGCAGAGCCCTAACCACCCCCTGGAAGGACTCGCTCAAAAGGCTCTGGCGTGGCCTTTTGCTGACACGGGAATCAGCAGACACAGCAGAGGAGGCCACTGAGGACTGGCTGCCAGAACAGGCCTCAGTGTCGGCGGCAGGAGTTGCAGAGGGGGGAGGAGCAGTGCGTTTCCGCACTCCTGCTGGTGCTGCTGGAGGAGCAGGAGGGCGGGTGGCTGCTGTTGCTGCTGCTGAAGGCTGTGCAGTGATGGGTGTGGTGCCACTGCCAGCACCAGATGCCTTCAGCCTCTGGAACTCCTCATGCTGGTGGAGATGTTTAGCCGCAAGGTGGTTGATGAGCGAGCTGGTGCTGAACTTTAAGGGGTCTGCACCTCTGCTCAACTTCCGCTGACAGTGGTTGCAAGTGGCGTACTTGCTGTACACAGTGGGCATGGTGAAAAACCGCCAGATTGGTGACAGAAACATCCCCCTACGGCATGGAAGCGCTGCTGCCTGTCTCCCTGTGGTGGTTGGGGGGGGGGGGGCTTGGGTGCGGCTGGTGGTGGTACTGGCTGATGCTGCTGCTGCTGAGCCTGAGACACCAGCAGGCTGTGGGACGCTGCCAATGCTTGCAATGATGCGCCTCCTTGCAAGGCCCACAAGCGCATCCTCCTCCTCCTCCTCAGAGCTGCTGAGGACGACATCCCCTGGAGGTGGTGGCACCCAGTCTCTGTCTGTCACCGGGTCATCATCATCATGCCCCTCCTGAAACATGTCCTGCTGGGATGATGACCCCCCAAACTCCTCTCCTGATGCATGGATGGGACGCTTGACTGTCGCCACAGTCTTGCTGTCCAATCCCTCCTCCCCCAAAGTGCCCATCAGCATCTCCTCCTCAAAATCGCCAACAACAGCAGACAATACCCTGATGGTGCCTGGGGTAAAAAGACTGCTGAGTGACAGGTCGGCGACTGATGGTGAACTGGCCTCCTCCCCAGGCCCTGCTGGGCGGCTGCTGCGAACAGGGGTGGTGGTGGTGGTGGTGGTGGTGGTGAGGGTGGAGGCCTCGGATGCAGAGCTGATGGCGGGCTGCTCATCCTCCGTCATGAGTTGCACCACAGTGTCTGCATCCTTTTCCTCAATGGGACGTTTCCGACCCGGCTGGAGGAAAATGGGAGCAGGTGCTACACGCTGCTGCTGCTGTGTCTCTGCAGCGTGAGTTGCAGATGCTCCTGCTGGGCGGCGCCCAAGGCGTCCACGGCCAGTGGCTATGGGAGGAATGTTAGCCACTGACGCTGCTGCTGCTGCTGCTGCGGAACTGTGCATGGTGGCGCGCCCGCGGCCGCGGCTTGCCACAATGCTGCTCCCTCTCCTCCTGATTCCCTTGCTGCCCTTCCCCTTGCCCAAACTGCGCTGGCTGCCACTTCCAGACATCTTCAATGTTTTGGGCGTATAGACAAAAGTTTTTTAAAAGGGCGGGTGAAAAGTGGGGTACTTTAATGGAGTGGGTTGGTTGGTGAGGTGACTGAGTGAGTGTCCCCTAGTACAGTAAGTAAGTAGTAACAGTCAGGAAGTACAACTAGCAGTTACAATAATCAGTAGTAATCACAAGTAAATTTAGTGTGTGTACACTCAGACAGTGAGTGCACGCACGCAGGAGCTAGTAGCCTATGAACACAGTGACTGAGTGTCCTAGACTCCTAGTACAGTAAGAGTAAGTAGTAACAGTAAGTAGAACTAACTAATTACAATATTCAATCAGCGATCAGAAGGAAATGGAGTGTGGGTGTGTGTACACTCAGACAGTGAGTGCACGCACGCAGGAGCTAGTAGCCTATGAACACAGTGACTGAGTGTCCTAGACTCCTAGTACAGTAAGAGTAAGTAGTAACAGTAAGTAGAACTAACTAATTACAATAATCAATCAGCGATCAGAAGGAAATAGAGTGTGGGTGGTGTGTGTACACTCAGACAGTGAGTGCACGCACGCAGGAGCTAGTAGCCTATGGACAGTGACTGAGTGTCCTAGACTCCTAGTACAGTAAGAGTAAGTAGTAACAGTAAGTAGAACTAACTAATTACAATAATCAATCAGCGATCAGAAGGAAATGGAGTGTGGGTGTGTGTACACTCAGACAGTGAGTGCACGCACGCAGGAGCTAGTAGCCTATGAACACAGTGACTGAGTGTCCTAGACTCCTAGTACAGTAAGAGTAAGTAGTAACAGTAAGTAGAACTAACTAATTACAATAATCAATCAGCGATCAGAAGGAAATGGAGTGTGGGTGTGTGTACACTCAGACAGTGAGTGCACGCACGCAGGAGCTAGTAGCCTATGAACACAGTGACTGAGTGTCCTAGACTCCTAGTACAGTAAGAGTAAGTAGTAACAGTAAGTAGAACTAACTAATTACAATAATCAATCAGCGATCAGAAGGAAATAGAGTGTGGGTGGTGTGTGTACACTCAGACAGTGAGTGCACGCACGCAGGAGCTAGTAGCCTATGGACAGTGACTGAGTGTCCTAGACTCCTAGTACAGTAAGAGTAAGTAGTAACAGTAAGTACAACTAACTAATTACGATAATCAATCAGCGATCAGAAGGAAATGGAGTGTGTGTTGTGTGTGTACACTCAGACAGTGAGTGCACACACGCAGGAGCTAGTAGCCTATGAACACAGTGACTGAGTGTCCTAGACTCCTAGTACAGTAAGAGTAAGTAGTAACAGTAAGTAGAACTAACTAATTACAATAATCAATCAGCGATCAGAAGGAAATGGAGTGTGGGTGTGTGTACACTCAGACAGTGAGTGCACGCACGCAGGAGCTAGTAGCCTATGAACACAGTGACTGAGTGTCCTAGACTCCTAGTACAGTAAGAGTAAGTAGTAACAGTAAGTAGAACTAACTAATTACAATAATCAATCAGCGATCAGAAGGAAATGGAGTGTGGGTGTGTGTACACTCAGACAGTGAGTGCACGCACGCAGGAGCTAGTAGCCTATGAACACAGTGACTGAGTGTCCTAGACTCCTAGTACAGTAAGAGTAAGTAGTAACAGTAAGTAGAACTAACTAATTACAATAATCAATCAGCGATCTGAAGGAAATAGAGTGTGTGTTGTGTGTGTACACTCAGACAGTGAGTGCACGCACGCAGGAGCTAGTAGCCTATGGACAGTGACTGAGTGTCCTAGACTCCTAGTACAGTAAGAGTAAGTAGTAACAGTAAGTACAACTAACTAATTACGATAATCAATCAGCGATCAGAAGGAAATAGAGTGTGTGTTGTGTGTGTACACTCAGACAGTGAGTGCAGTGCGCACACGCAGGAGCTAGTAGCCTATATGAACAGTGACAGTGAGTGTCCCTACGGGTACAGTAAGAGTAAGTAGTAAGTAAGTACAACTAACTAACAATAATCTATCAGTAATCAGAAGGAAATAGAGTGTGTGTACACACAGACAGTGAGTGAGTGCACACACGCAGGAGCTAGCTAGTAGCCTATAAACAGTGACAGTCAGTGAGTGTCCTACTCCTAGTACAGTATAACTACAATACTATTAGTAAAGGACAGCAGAAATACTGGTATAGATGAGAGAAATAAACAGAGGACAGCTGCCCACAGAGGCAAGGCCCCCCTGAGGCCTAAACCTGTAAGCTTGCAGCAGCTGCCTGTCTCTAATGTAACACACAAGCTACTAACTAAAATACAATGTCTATCTAACTAACAACAATATAGGTGTATATGGCAGGTGTAGGTGAGCAAAAACGCTAGGTAAATGACCACAATAGAGCACTTGCTAAGCCAAAGCACAAAGGAGCAACTCTCTCTCTGTACAAGTCTCAGGCAAGCATGGAAAAACCTAACATGGCGGCCGCTATTTATAGGGTAGGGGCTGGCCAGGGTCCCCCTCTGTGATTGGCTGCCGTCAGAGGGCCTGGGAGCCCTCTGATTGGCTCTAAGGACATCAATCTGGGCTATGACGCTATTCGAGCTCGGTACCGAGCTCGAATAGCGCCGGGTTGCTCGAATAGCTCGAATAGTGAATGGGCTATTCGAGTGTACTCGGATAGCCCATTCGAATAGCTCCAGCTATTCGGAGCTCGAATACCGAGCTCGAATAGCTGAAAAAGAGCTCGAATATTCGAGCTACTCGAATATTCGAGCTCTGCTGAGCACCACTGGCTGACAGCCATACCACGCACCTGCTTTGATGTGCTACTTTGATGTGCTGCCAATACTAATATCAACTGCTTTTGATGGAATCTGACTGCCATTGCTATATAAGTGTCTAGATCTGTTGCTACCATTGACACCAACTGCTTCCCAACTAACCTGATTACCACCGTTGTGTCCTGAATTTGCTGCTGTTACTAACATTGATTGCTTTCAGTCAATTTGACAACCGACGCAAGTGGTTAGGTATAGAGTATGATCGAGGAGCAGCCCATTCACTATAACGACCTGTTGCAAACCAGCTAAGATCCTTCTTTCTAGCCCCCAAGTACTTCTTGTGTGTGTGTGTGTAAGGTGCACCGTTGAGTGGGGTGTGCTTTGCATGTGTGGCGGGGTGGCCATCCCATGCGTTTTTAATTTGTAGATTACTGATGAATTTCACAACATTAATAAAGCTATCACTTTTGTAACTTTCTAAATCGATTGTGGACAATGTATTTCTTTATGACACACATGTCAGCTCTATTGAACCACTTCAAACTTTGAGTAAATATATGATGTTCTGCTGACAGTGTGCCATTTATTTAAAAGTTTATAACTTTGCGTGGGTCTTCTTGAGTGAAGTGGATACCCCATTATTGAGGGTTATTGGGTCACAATACATTAGATCCACAAGAAGCCCACGCATTTTGAAGAGTTTTGTATATTGCCCTGTCTGTAGGATGTTACAGTGGGACGAGTTGGTCACACAGGTCGAGGACGATTGTGCACGCACGTCAGCCAATCGGGATGCACAGCAATCTGTCAATTCTGCCTTCAGAAAGTTAGAACGGTTGTATGAGAAAAAATCACGGTTATGGTGGAACATCAAATATAACAAAGAGTACATGCATGGCCTTTTTGCTCCCCTCTGGTTGCGCCTCCAGGTCTTCCCTCATCGTAAAAGTTTAAGTGCAGATTTTAAGAAAAAATGGGAGGACAATTTCGAGAAATGCGCCCAGGTGTGCCTCTCGTTGATAACTGAATTGGAGGAATTGCAGGTAATCGAGATTGAGATTGTTAAATTCACTAAGGAAGTAGATTCATATGTAGAAGATACACTATATAAAAAACACAACTAAAAAACCATATTAAAAAATATAATAAGGATTTAGTAGTATTGAGAGACAAAAAACTTTTCCAAGATCATTTAGCGTATAAAACGGGCACGGCATACAGGTGGGATACTAGAAACAACCCACCTAGGCCCAGAGGACCCCCATCCAAACCTAAGCCCAAACCCAAACCAGTGGATTTAGTGGAGGAGTCTGACAGTTCTCAGGTCAGCTCGATATCAGTAACCTCAGCATCAAGCAACAATTCTATTCCAAAAAAGAATCCCCACAAATATCCAACCCGATTACAGGATAAAAACACTCAAAAAGGCATAAAGACAGGCGAAGGAGATTCATCATGCTCCTCATCAACGGAACAAATAGAGGCACCAGTCGGATCTTTTTCTGGACAGGCCTCTGGATCCTCATCTGGGCGTTTTTTAGACTAGGCCCCCAAACTAAGAATATTCAGATACATACTGAACCAATAACCAGTCAGGGGGATGACTTGTGGGTGATCAACCTCGTCGATCTACACCTTTTTTGTAGAAAATTGTTTTTGAGTTCAAAACATCATAAGTCTACAGGTCACCGACAGGTCACAACCCCCGATATATTAACACAGAGGGATATGGAAGCTCTTGAGGATTTGAATTTGTTGCTTGATGATACACCTGGTCACGGTGAAGAGGGGGGAGATCTGGAGGCGTGGCATGGGGGTTGGCAACATGGTCATGCAGAGAGAAGGTATAGTACAATTAACCAACAATTCTTTAATCGATCTACCAAATTTCCTCCATTACTTTCCAACGTGGGGATACGTACCTTTATGAGGGCAGTAGAGAGAGACATTGCGGGCATGGATGTACAGGGAGAGGGCATGTTGAATTTGACTGACAGCGAGGGTGAAGCTTTGGATTTGCTTGTGTCACATACTGATTGGACAATCAAGCCTTCTGATAAAGGCGGAAATGTGGTTGTAATGACGTCTTCCAATTATCGAGCCATGTGTATGGATCTACTTAATCAAAGAGAGTGTTATCAGAGGGTCTTGGCGTCCAGGGTAGGACGGTGCCAGGGCAGCCTGTACTCCATCATTGATGAGGCTGTTGAAAAACGGATCATCGATGAGAATATAGCCCAATTTTTAAAGGTACAGGACCCAATATTACCTACTTTTTACGCACTTCCGAAAGTGCATAAGAACAAGGAACGCCCTCCCGGCCGGCCAATTGTGTCCGGCCGGAGGTGCCTCACGGAAAAGATCAGTATTTATATCGACCGACACTTACAGTCGCATGTACAAAGTTTACCTTCCTTTGTAAAAGATACTACTCATCTCTTAAGGGTTCTGGAAGATTTAGATCTGTCCGTTGGTACCCTTCTGGTTTCTCTGGACGTCGAGGCCCTCTACTCAAGCATTCCACACGAGTTGGGGGGTTGAGGCCGTTTCCTCCTTCTTGAGTGAGCTTGGCGTTCAGGATGCTGCGCACAATTGTTTTTTGTTGAAACTGTTGAAATTTTTGTTAACCAATAACTTTTTCACCTTTGATGGTGAACACTTCCTCCAGGTGCAGGGGGCAGCGATGGGGACCACGTGTGCCCCCTCGTATGCAAACCTGTACCTGGGGGAGTGGGAGAGACAGATTTTTGGTGATGACGGGTTGTCGATGTACCTGTGCCACGTTTTGGGGTGGCATAGGTACATCGATGACATTCTAGTACTGTGGACGGGTACCCCCGAGATGCTCACTTGTTTTGTGGGTATTTTAAATCGGAACGATATGAATTTGCGGTTCACCTTTGACTTCAGTCCCACCGGAATACCCTTTTTGGATATTTTTATCTCCATTGATTTGGAGGGACATATCAAGACCAAATTGTATAGAAAGTCCACGGCCAGCAATGCTTTGCTAAAGGCTGATAGTTTTCATCCTGTGCATACTGCGAGGGGTATTCCGGTGGGCCAGTACCTGAGGGCACGACGCAATTGTTCCGACGATGCCAGCTTCAGAGAAGAAGCCAATAGTTTACGTGAGAGATTTCGTGCAAGGGGATACCCAGACAGGAATTTACGTCGGGCATTTAATCGGGCACGCGAGTGCGATCGTCATGATCTTCTTAGACCTAAGTATCGCACACAATCAGAACCAATGACAAGGTTCTGTACTCGTTATTGTGCACAGCATCCTATGCTTAGACATATCTTAACCAAACATTGGTATCTGTTAACCAACGATCCAGATGTGGGGGCTGTGGTACCTCCATCTCCTGTAGTTACATTTCGTAAGGCTAGATCTTTGCGTGACACCCTCGTTCGCAGTCATTTTCCTGGCATTTCTCCAAAAAGACACTGTATTGTTACAGGCACATACACGTGTGGGGGATGCGATTATTGTCGCTATATACAGGTGGGCAAGCAGATAACTTTACCTGGTGGTAGGAGATTCAGTCTACCACATTTTGTGAACTGTAAAACGGAATTGGTTGTATACCTACTGACATGCCCCTGCGGGGCTTTTTATGTAGGGAAAACAAAGCGTTTGCTTCGACAACACATGTCTGAGCATGTTAATAATATCCTGGGTGGTGACCTGTCTTCTCCTGTCGCCAGGCATTTTGTGGAACAACATGAAGGAAATCCATCGGGACTGCGGTTCATTGGTCTGGACCGTGTACATTATAACATCAGAGGAGGGAATTACGATCGCCTCCTGTTGTGTCGTGAGTCCCGTTGGATTTATGATCTAAAAGCTTGCCAATTACCGGGTCTAAACGACCAGATGAATTATGCTCACTTTTTGCCCCGCTAGTTGTTTTGTATTGGCTGGGGTGTGTGGTGCATGAGTCCTATTTAATGACCTGTGTTGATTAGCCTTTCCTGCTGTGGATATATTGCAGACGGGGCAAGGGATATACCATTCAAAATTATTGATTCCAATATACAGGAATTTAGGAGGCATCCCTCCATCCATATCCTGCCAACCTGCTCTCCACGCTCAACGAAGTCTGGGAGTTAATATATACGGTTGTCAGGAACTATATATCATCATGTATGTATTTATCCCATTTTTTTGAATCTCTGTGTTTGTTGGTGATGGGGGTAGAAAAGCCCCCCCTTCCTTTTTTCTTTCCCCCTCCTCCCTTCTTTACCCCCTTTTCTTGGAAATAAAGGAGTAGACAGTGAGCTACTCGATATGTGGTAATATACTTGGCTATACTGATCTGCGGGGGGAGATGCGCCCATCTGTTAGGTCGGTCACGCTCGGGGAGTGAAGAGTAGGAGGATTCAAGTAGCCAATCACATGGCTGCATTGAGCCACTATGCAAGTGGTCAACGCAATTGCCGTCCTCCTTCCCCCAGCGTCACGGGTCTCTCTGACACGTCATGGGCGCCTCCTCCCCCTGCAGTCGTACTCGGCAATGATTGGTGCGCATGCAGGATGTAAGCGCTGTGAGTGGAGAGCAGGTCACGCCCCCCTGACGAAGCCGGAAGTCGGCGAAACTGCGGTAGGGAACCACCGCTCTTCCTCATGGGACGCCACGCCGCCACCCAGCAGCGCAACACCCAGTGACGGTTGTGACATCTGCCACTCGATCTGGTGGCCCGTCTGGGTCGGCTCACCAACTGGCCAGGCCCTACACTCTCCGGTGCCCGGAGTTGGTGCATGCACACACTGGAGGAATCCCTTGGAAGCTACACGCTGACAGCCCTGCATCGCCCCATTGGATTCAGTGAACTGTCCTAGGAGTGGGTGAGATGCACGTTAGAGCAGTGTACTGTTTGCCTCGTGTCAAGTTAAGCTGAGTTGACACATGCTATGTGATATACAGGGAGATCCTGGTTGCCACCCGCTGTTTTGAAGTTGTTATACTCAGACCGAGGTGGCTTTTTCATGTGACTACTGCTGACAGCCATACCACGCACCTGCTTTGATGTGCTACTTTGATGTGCTGCCAATACTAATATCAACTGCTTTTGATGGAATCTGACTGCCATTGCTATATAAGTGTCTAGATCTGTTGCTACCATTGACACCAACTGCTTCCCAACTAACCTGATTACCACCGTTGTGTCCTGATCTGAATTTGCTGCTGTTACTAACATTGATTGCTTTCAGTCAATTTGACAACCGACGCAAGTGGTTAGGTATAGAGTATGATCGAGGAGCAGCCCATTCACTATAACGACCTGTTGCAAACCAGCTAAGATCCTTCTTTCTAGCCCCCAAGTACTTCTTGTGTGTGTGTGTAAGGTGCACCGTTGAGTGGGGTGTGCTTTGCATGTGTGGCGGGGTGGCCCTCCCATGCATTTTTAATTTGTAGATTACTGATGAATTTCACAACATTAACCACCCTGGCGTTCTATTAAGATCGCCAGGGCGGCTGCGGGAGGGTTTTTTTTAAATAAAAAAAAAACTATTTCATGCAGCCAACTGAAAGTTGGCTGCATGAAAGGCCACTAGAGGGCGCTCCGGAGGCGTTCTTCCGATCGCCTCCGGCGCCCAGAATAAACAAGGAAGGCCGCAATGAGCGGCCTGCCTTGTTTTGCTTACATCGTCGCCATAGCGACGAGCGGAGTGACGTCATGGACGTCAGCCGACGTCCTGACGTCAGCCGCCTCCGATCCAGCCCTTAGCGCTGGCCGGAACTTTTTGTTCCGGCTACGCTGGGCTCAGGCGGCTGGGGGACCCTCTTTCGCCGCTGCTCGCGGCGGATCGCCGCAGAGCGGCGGCGATCAGGCAGCATACGCGGCTCGGCTGGCAAAGTGCCGGCTGCGTGTGCTGCTCTTTATTTGATGAAAATCGGCCCAGCAGGGCCTGAGCGGCAGCCTCCGGCGGTGATGGACGAGCTGAGCTCGTCCATACCGCCAGGCTGGTTAATAAAGCTATCACTTTTGTAACTTTCTAAATCGATTGTGGACAATGTATTTCTTTATGACACACATGTCAGCTCTATTGAACCACTTCAAACTTTGAGTAAATACAACAGTTAAATTATGTTCCTAGTGCAATGTATGGGGATAATTTATTATTTGCAAATAAAGGTGTATTTTTTCTATATTGAGTTTTTCATTTTCTCATTGTACCCTAGCATTAATTGCAAACCCTTATTTGCAAAAATAACAGTAATATACCCTCATATCATACATATTTAAACTGAGTCCCTAAGGTATGTAAAAACAACAAAACAGGAGGAGCTGTCAGGCATGGACTCACCCCCACCGCCAGCGGTAGTACGAACGCCGCGCTCGCGGCTGACGTCATCGGGACCCCGAACTTCCGGTCTGTCCCGGCGGCCTCCTCCTCCGCTCAACGGGTCACTAGGAGCATGTCTCAGCAGGGCAGGGCAACGCGCGCACGCACGGAGCGTCACGCCCTTTATGCCCTGAGAAGGAGGATCCCATGAGCAGATTGCCGGGACAGTTGCCGCCCCTTTTCTGACGTCATCGGGGGGGGTGGAGATTGCTGAAGTGACAGTCTGCATTTAAGCAGCAGACTGTCAGTATTCTGTGTCCGCTGTAGCGATCACACCCGTGTTAGCTCTCGGATCCACAGTATACCTATATATTGGTGCGGCCAATATATAAGTACTGGAAGACCATACCATTGTGATTTATCTGTGCCTTTGACCTTTTTGCCTGTTTCTGACCTTGCTCTTGCCTCATCCTCTTGTACTTCTGCCGATCTTATCTCCTGTTGCCGACCTTGCCTTGTCTCTCGTTTTCGCCTCTGAACTTGTGATACTGTACCTTGATATTTCTGATCTCCTGTTGCCGAACCCCGGCTCGCTCTTAGACTCCGCCTTAGCCTCCTGATATTGTACCTTATTTGCCTGTGTGTGTACGACCTGGCCTGTCCGACCTCGAGAACCGACCTTGCTGTCAGAGGCGGTTCCTCGCACTGACAGAGACCCTTCCTATTTAGGGTTACTTTCAGTATATCCTTCCTGCTGGCTGCCCGACTCCTTCTGTCTAGGAGAGCTTGGGCTGCGGAAGGAATTTGTACAGTACGCCTTGCTGTACTGAGGCCTAGTCCTCTAGTGTTACTGTTGCACCAATCACTACACTCTTTAGGTGCCAGAGGTTAGTTAATATATCGGATTGTCGGTGAGACTGCAGCTCACTTATAATCAGATATATATCTGCATTCCGGTGATACTGCAGATTACCGGCAATCAGACTCTCTCTGGGCCTATCTACCTTCACAGAACGTGACAGTACAGCGGACCAATAATATGGATGCTCTGGTCCAGCAGGTTAACAACTTGACGACAGCCGTTGCTCAATTAAACCAGACCGTTAAAGATCAACAGGTCCAGCTTAACCGTCTAGCAGAAGTTGTGCAAAACCTGCAGGCACCAGTTAATCCCACTCCTGTTTTGCCAGTTGAACCCAAAATGTCGTTACCCAAGTTGTTTTCAGGGGAACGCTCCGATTTCCGTAATTTCCGGGATCGGTGTCAATCATATTTTCAAATGCGTCCCATTTCCTCTGGTTCTGAATTGCAAAGGGTCACGCTCATAAAAACCCTTTTGCAAGGAGACTCACAGACATGGGCCTACAGTTTACCCGTGGGTCATAAGGCTCTTACCTCTGTAGAGAATTTTTTCGAAGCCATGGCGGTCGTATATGACGATCCAGATACTTCCGCCACCGCTGAGAGGAGACTAAAAAGACTCAAACAGGGTCAGAACTCAGTGGAAATCTATGCTGCAGAATTCCGCAAATGGTCATTTTCCACCAGGTGGGAGGCGCAGTCTCTCTTGGATCGCTTCCTAACAGGGTTGTCTGATTCTGTGTCAGAATTAATGTTGAGTCATCCTGAACCTAGAACTTTAGATGAGGCTATAAGTCTTGCTATCAAGATAGACCGCAGAGTACGGTTTCACAGGTCTACCAGGCAACGACCCTTCATGCGCTCACAGCCTTCCACAAGTTTTGCCTCTTCCTCTTCTACTGAGGAGCCCATGCAGCTGGGTCACTCTAAATTATCTGAGACAGAGAAATTAAGAAGGAGGAAGGAGGGTTTGTGCTTATATTGTGGGGACAAAGGTCATATCGCCTCTGTTTGTACCAAGAAGCCGGAAAACTTCTCCGCCTAGGGTTAGTCGGGGGTACTACCCTGGGCGAGAATTCCATACCTCCAAAAGATAAAATCCTATTTCCTATTTCCATTTCTTGGGACAAACAAAACATTGCACTGCAGGCCTTTGTTGATACGGGCGCCGCAGCCAATTTTATGGATTTCAATTTAGCACTTAAATTAGGCATTCCAGTGGTTCCTCTTGAGAAACGCATTATAGTCACTGCAATTGACGATTCCCCATTACAAGGTAGTCAACCTGTCTCTATTACTCCTGAATTAATCTGTACCGTTGGGGTATTACATTGTGAAAAATTACGATTTTACCTTATCAGAATGCCTTCTTGCTCGATTATACTGGGGCTTCCCTGGCTACGGCTACATTCTCCACAGATCGATTGGGCTTCTGGTCAGTTGCTGTCTTGGTCATCCTACTGTCAGAAGCACTGCATATCAAAATGCCCTCTTCGTGCCACTCACTTAACTCCGCAATGTTTACCTCAGCCTTATAGCTCCTTTGCCGATGTGTTCTGTCCTCGATCGGCCGATTCACTACCTCCTCACAGGCCTTATGATTGCCCAATCGAGCTTAGACCAGGAACCATGCCCCCTAGAGGCCATCTTTATAATCTCACAGGACCTGAAAAGGTGGCCATGAGGGAGTATGTTCAGGAGAACTTAGATAAGGGGTTCATTAGACCCTCTAGATCTCCCGCGGGGGCAGGATTCTTCTTCGTGAAGAAAAAAGATGGGGGGCTGCGTCCCTGCATCGACTATCGAGCCCTTAATGCCATAACGATAAAGAACCGTTACCCACTTCCCCTGATTGATGACCTTTTTTCTCAGGTCACAGGTGCCCAGATCTTCACTAAACTAGATCTCAGGGGAGCTTACAATCTGGTCAGAATCAGACAGGGTGACGAATGGAAGACGGCATTTAATACTCAGGATGGGCATTACGAATACCTAGTCATGCCCTTCGGTCTGTGTAATGCCCCCGCTGTTTTCCAAGAATTAGTTAATGACATTTTTAGGGAGGTGGTGGGGAAATTTGTGGTCGTTTATTTGGACGATATTCTGATCTTTTCTCGCAATATCAAGGAGCATAGGTCTCAGGTCCAATATGTATTACAAAAGTTACGGGAGAATTCATTATATGCCAAGTTGGAAAAATGTTTGTTTGAGATCAATGAAGTTCCATTCCTTGGCTATATCATTTCCAGATCTGGGTTAGCTATGGATAGCAGTAAAGTTGCGGCAGTTTTGGACTGGCCGCAACCAGTTGGTCTAAAAGCTTTACAACGTTTTCTGGGTTTTGCTAACTATTACAGGAAATTTATAAAGGGGTACTCTGCTCTGGTAGCTCCCCTTACTGACATGACTAAGAAAGGGGCTAATGTTAACAATTGGTCTCCTGAAGCCATTTCTGCTTTCTCGAGTCTTAAAACTGCTTTTTGTTCTGCTCCCATTTTGCACCATGTCGATTCATCCAGGCCATTCATCGTGGAGGTAGACGCATCAGAAATTGGGGTTGGGGCAGTCTTGTCACAGTACTCCGGATCACAAGGGAGACTTCACCCTTGCGCATTTTTTTCGAAAAAATTTTCTGAGGCAGAGAGAAATTACGATATTGGGAACAGGGAGCTATTGGCTGTAAAATTGGCTTTTGAAGAGTGGCGACACTGGCTGGAGGGGGCGGAACATGTTATTACGGTCTATACAGATCATAAGAACTTGGAATATCTGAAGGGGGCTAAGAGGTTAAATCCCAGACAGGCACGGTGGTCTTTATTCTTTTCTAGGTTTGATTTCATCATCACGTTCAAACCTGGAAGTAAAAATATCAAGGCTGATGCTCTTTCACGATGCTTTGACATTGAATCAGCACTGCCCTCCGAACCAGAGCCAATTTTATCCGAGAAGGTGGTGTTAGCCAGTATAGACTCTATGGAGGATTTTGCATCTGTTCTGCTTCCCTACCAACAGGATAGTCCTGCAGGGAAACCGTCCGATCTCATGTTTGTACCGTTACAGTTCAGATTACAAATACTTCAATTCTTTCATGCTCATAAGCTAGCTGGTCACCCTGGAGTGGCTCGAACTAGAGAATTATTGTCCAGGAGCGTCTGGTGGCCTTCTTGGAGGAGTGATGTCGAGGATTTTGTTGTATCTTGTTCAGTGTGCTCACGGAGTAAACCCTCACGTGTATCTCCGGTGGGTACCCTCCAGCCGCTGCCCATACCCTCCGAGCCCTGGACTCATGTATCCATGGATTTTGTGGGGGAGTTACCACCCTCGGACGGTAATACGGTGATCTGGGTCATTGTTGACCGATTCTCTAAAATGGCCCATTTTGTACCTTTGAAGAAACTTCCTTCCGCTAAAGAACTTGCTGACCTTTTCGTAATCCACGTTCTTCGTCTTCACGGGGTTCCTGAAAACATAGTATCTGACAGGGGGGTGCAGTTCGTTTCGGAATTCTGGAGAGAATTTTGCAAGGCACTGGGAATCACCCTCTCCTTTTCTTCTGGGTTTCATCCCCAGACCAATGGGCAAACGGAGAGAATGAATCAGTCCTTGGAACAGTATCTCCGATGTTATGTGGCTGACAATCAAACGGAGTGGGTTCAGTACTTACCATATTCTGAATTTGCCCATAATAATCTTCGGAGTTCTTCCTCAGGGTTTTCACCTTTTCAAATTGTCAATGGAAGGTCCCCAAGGTTTTCATCACTCCCTGTCAGGACCTCACCTTTCCCTGCTCTGGAGGTCTGGCAAGAGACGCTAAGATCTCTTTGGAGGGAGGTTAATAATAATTTAAAGAAAACAGTGTCGGTCCAGAAACAACAGGCTGACCGAAGGCGTTCTCCCGAGTGGGAGTTTTCTCCCGGAGATCTTGTCTGGATCTCTACTCGGCACATCGCCTTACGACAGCCATCAGCAAAACTGGGACCTAAATTTATAGGTCCATATCCTATAGCTAAAAGGATCAATCGGGTATCTTATCAAGTAACATTACCTCAGTCAATGCGGGGAGTAAGAACATTTCATGTGTCATTACTGAAACCCGCAGTACATGCGGACTCTGGTCCTCCTCCTGTGCTTGTTGACGGTGAACCTGAATATGAGGTTGAGAGAATTCTGGATTCCCGGTTTGTTCAGAATTCTCTTCAATACCTGGTTCATTGGAAGGGTTATGGCCCGGAGGAGAGATCCTGGGTACCAGCACATCAATTTCATGCACAGGAACTCATACGAGAATTTCATGATACTAATCCTGATAGACCTTCATTGGCGCGTTCGGAGACCACGCCTCAGGGGAGGGGTAATGTCAGGCATGGACTCACCCCCACCGCCAGCGGTAGTACGAACGCCGCGCTCGCGGCTGACGTCATCGGGACCCCGAACTTCCGGTCTGTCCCGGCGGCCTCCTCCTCCGCTCAACGGGTCACTAGGAGCATGTCTCAGCAGGGCAGGGCAACGCGCGCACGCACGGAGCGTCACGCCCTTTATGCCCTGAGAAGGAGGATCCCATGAGCAGATTGCCGGGACAGTTGCCGCCCCTTTTCTGACGTCATCGGGGGGGGTGGAGATTGCTGAAGTGACAGTCTGCATTTAAGCAGCAGACTGTCAGTATTCTGTGTCCGCTGTAGCGATCACACCCGTGTTAGCTCTCGGATCCACAGTATACCTATATATTGGTGCGGCCAATATATAAGTACTGGAAGACCATACCATTGTGATTTATCTGTGCCTTTGACCTTTTTGCCTGTTTCTGACCTTGCTCTTGCCTCATCCTCTTGTACTTCTGCCGATCTTATCTCCTGTTGCCGACCTTGCCTTGTCTCTCGTTTTCGCCTCTGAACTTGTGATACTGTACCTTGATATTTCTGATCTCCTGTTGCCGAACCCCGGCTCGCTCTTAGACTCCGCCTTAGCCTCCTGATATTGTACCTTATTTGCCTGTGTGTGTACGACCTGGCCTGTCCGACCTCGAGAACCGACCTTGCTGTCAGAGGCGGTTCCTCGCACTGACAGTGACCCTTCCTATTTAGGGTTACTTTCAGTATATCCTTCCTGCTGGCTGCCCAACTCCTTCTGTCTAGGAGAGCTTGGGCTGCGGAAGGAATTTGTACAGTACGCCTTGCTGTACTGAGGCCTAGTCCTCTAGTGTTACTGTTGCACCAATCACTACACTCTTTAGGTGCCAGAGGTTAGTTAATATATCGGATTGTCGGTGAGACTGCAGCTCACTTATAATCAGATATATATCTGCATTCCGGTGATACTGCAGATTACCGGCAATCAGACTCTCTCTGGGCCTATCTACCTTCACAGAACGTGACAGGAGCGCTCCGTAGTGTGATACCTTTTAATTGAAATAAAAACTGTGCAATAAAAATGCACTTACTAGATACAAATTATCAGCAGGCATATTGGCTTGGCTTATAGCCCAGAAGAAAAAACGTCCCCTCATGGAAGAAGAACCTAGGACTGCAGTGGCCAGTGGCAGCAAAGGTCCAGATGGTGGGTGGACATCAGGTATCTCTTGGTGAAGTTGAGCCCATATATGGTTATATGGGCTCAACTCCGCCCCCTCACCTCTTCACCCTCGTTAACCCCAATTTACCATGGGAAGTTATTCCCTTCACTCCTGCTATATAAAGAAGTCCTGTGTGCATGCAGGTACGTTAACTGACGAAGGCGTGGATACGCCGAAACGTGTCTTGATGTTACCTACACACAGTCTCCTCCAAGAGATACCTGATGTCCTCCCACCATCTGGACCTTTGCTGCCGCTGGCCACTGCTGCCCCAGGTTCTTCTTCCATGAGGGGACGTTTTTTCTTCTGGGCTATAAGCCAAACCAATACGCCTGCTGATAATTTGTATCTAGTAAGTGCATTTTTATTGCGCAGTTTTTATTTCAATTAAAAGGTATCACACTACGGAGTGCTCCTCCTGTTTTGTTGTTTTTTCTCTTTGTAGCCCGCTCACAGCCGAGCGTCTAAGGAGCTGCCACAGTGTGGTCACTTTTTGGTCCACATTGACTGTTTCCCTGCAGTAGCGCAAGATTTCACATCTTTGCTTTCTTCCCTAAGGTATGTACTCTGTGTTTATGTGCTCTATTTTAAATTGTGTTGCTTCGTTTTCTTTCTACAAGCTTTTCATTTTGATACAGAATAGATTAAAACATTTTTTATTGCTTTTTGATTGTTTGTCACAATTTGTCACTAAAAAGAATTCGCAAGACAAAGGCCTCAACCCTACAACACCCTAAAACCTATTTTAGTCCTTCTCAAAGGACTAGAGGACATGATCTGCGCATGGAGGAAAAACGTTTTAGCCATTTATTTAGGAAAGGGTTCTTTACAGTAAGAGTGATTAAGATGTGGAATGCATTGCCACATGAAGTCGTTATGGCAAACTCTATACCTGCATTTAAAGGGGGCTTAGATGCTTTCCTTGCGTTGAAAGACATCCATGGCTACAATTACTAGGTAATGCCTAATGATGTTGATCCAGGGATCTTATCTGATTGCAATCTGGAGTCGGGAAGGAATTTTTCCCTTTTGTGGCTAATTGGACCATGCCTTGTTAGGCTGCATTTCCACTTGTGCGGTGCGAATCGCCGCGGTAAAAATTCGCATGCGGATGCGAAATTCGCATGCGGGTCCATGCGAATTTTCATGCGTATTCGCACGCGAATTCGCATGGATGACGATGTATGCGAATTTAACCATGGCAGTGCTGGTGTGCTTTTCCATTGTTTCTGTGCGAATTCGCATGAAAATTCGCATGAAAATTCGCATACCCAAACCTCATGCAAATTTCCTATTAAATGCATTGTATGCGATTCGCATAGCGGTATGCGGTATGCGAATTCTGATGGCTCTGCCATGCGAATTTTTTCTGCACAGAAAAACGCAAAGGAATCCTGACAAGTGGAAACAGTCCCATTCACTTGTATTGCTATGCGAATTTGCATGCGAAAAACGCATGCGAATTTGCGATAGTGGAAATGAGCCCTAAGGGTTTTTTCGCCTTCCTCTGGATCAACAGGGATATGTGAGGGAGCAGGCTGGAGTTGTACTTTGTGCTGGTTGAACTCGATGGATGTATGTCTTTTTTCAACCAAAATAACTATGTAACTATGTAACAAATTATCACAGTTAAAATAATACCACATATATCTGATGATAGCTAGTTTGGCATCTAGCAGAACATTAACTCTGAAGTGTGCATGTGGCTTTGTACAGGCCATTTTTTTTTACACAAAGGCCTCAATTCACTAAGATCATGCTGGAGATAATAAGGCAAGAGAAAACGTACCACCACACAGTAAGAGAGTTATCTTATCTCTTCATTCCTTAAGTTACCTCCTCTGTAGTTAATTAACCTCCTCTGTAGTTAATTTACCTCCTCTGTAGTTATTTTCACACGCAGTTTATAAACAGCCTGTCTTTAACTCTGGAGTTATTTTAAGGATTGAAGAGTTAACTTAAAGACAGAAGAGTTAACTTTAGGTTTGCCTGAGGTAAAATGTTTCCTGAATACGACATGCCTCATCACCATGGTGATCACTCTAGAAACGTTATTAAAGACAGGAGATAAGCTTAGTGAATTGAGGCCAAAGTAATTTTTTTAGCACCATGCTTTGTTTGCATACCCCCAGAAGAGTCTGGACAGCAGAAAAATGCCACAAAAAATGCTCTATGGAAAGCTAACAACCAGGGCTATTCAAAAGTGGGTATTTCATTAGCTACTGACTCGTGTAGTTTTGCTGAAACTTTCCCAAGTTTTTCCCTACCTAATTTTTATGTGACAGGGATCCAAGCTATGAGACACATCAAAATGTATTCTACAACTCGTTATGCTTAAAATGAGGTCGCGTATACATCATTTGATAACAAGCTCCATGTACAGCAGTCCATTATTCTCAAAGTGCACCAATGGCCTTTTTGCAGGTGATTTTTTTAGCACTCATTATTACAGCGCCATTCTTTGTTTGCATTATCCCAAGAAGAGTGAGGACATCAGAAAAAGGCTGCAAATGTCACCATTATGGAAAGTTAAAAACCAGGGCTATTCAAAAAGGGGGTGTTTTTTAATCTACCAACGTGTGTCGTTTTGCTGAAACTTTCCCAAGTTTGATCATAATTTTGAAAATGTCTTGTAACAGTGATCATTGCGGGTAATGGGGCATTGATCGGGTACAGGGACCACATGGTCCCTTGCACCAATCACTGCTGCATGCAGGCAGCATGCATAAGTGCGCAATTTCTCTGGAATGTAGCTCTTACATACAGGCGGTATGAGCAACCGCCTTATTGGACATAGAAGCTATGTCCTATGTGCTAAAATTGTTAAAAGACAACTGAATTGAGAGTGATATGGAGGCTGCCACATTTATTTCCTTTTAAACAATACCATTTGCCTGGCATTCTGTTGATCTTTCATGCATCAATTGTGTCTGAATCACCCACCTGAAACAAGCATGAAGTAAATCCAGTCAAACTTGAGTCAAACATCTGATCTGCATGCTAGTTCAGGGTCTATGGCTAAAAGTAGAGGCAGAGGATTAGCAGGGAACCCAGGCGATGTGCATTGTTTAAAGTGTGTGGAAAAGGAGTCAATACATCCGGCACTGCTATCTGTATTGTTTATTCCAAAAACATGCATGTGTGACATTGCTAAAGGCAGGATATAAAAAACCATGCTGAATTCCTACCAGCCAGATTCAAATTGGTGCAAATCTCCTACTGTGCATCTGTAGGGGGAGGTGTTACAGTGGGTGCTGGGCAAAGAACAGGGGGCCTGTCAGCCGTTTCGCACTAAACGTGCTTCCTCTGAGGCCAATCCAGGGCGTGTGGCAGGGCTGTTAGCCCTTTTACTTCCTAGTTGGGCGGCATGCATGATGCACTTTCCTGTTGCTGCATTGTGTAAAGTGTACCTGAGATGAATAAAAGAAAAAATGTATACATACCTGGCGCAAACTCCAGCCCCCTTCAGGCTGATTGGCCACTCGATGTCCACCTGGATCCTCCACTAGGTGGCCCAGTAATTCCATCCGGCCATCTGGTAAGTCCGGCCACATGTGCTCCCTGTCGCGCTCGCAGGCACAGAGCTCTACCCGCGACGGGAGCACGGCTGGGCTGCGCATGCGCAGTATACCCCGACAGGCAGAGGATCCAGGTGGTCTGAGAAGATGGCGAGGGACCGATCAGCCTAGGACCGATCCGACCTCTGACATGACTGAAAGTTAAAGCCCAACTCCAGGGGAAACATACTGTATTTTGTGATAAGATGTTAGCGCCTCTTTTGGGTGATCATTGCTCATTTCACATTAATTTCACGTGAAAATCTCTCAGTTCCTGCCCAAACAGGAAGTGGGGAAATCTCTCCAAGACAGAGAGCAACAAAGAAAATGTTTTCACATTTATTTTTAACCACTTAAGGACCACAGTGCCCCCCCCCCCTCCCCCAACCAGTGACCAGGCTATTTTTTACAATTCAGTGCTTTGCAGATTTAATAGCTCGCTGCAGAGCCATACAACTGAGCACACAGATGGATCCTCCCACCCTTTTCTGCCCACCGACAGAGCTTTCTGTTGGTGGGCTTTGATCGCTGCTGCAGAGTTTTGGGGTTTTTTCTATTAATTTATTTGTATTTTATTTTAAATAAAAAATCACTATTTTTTATTTTATTTTCCCCCTCCCTGCCCCCGACAGCCAATCAGCAGGATTGTTACTCATGGGCATCAGCCTATGAGAGCGATCCTTTGTTATTCCCCACAGCCGAGTTACAGGGCTGTCCCAGTACAGCGCTGCATTAGATCGCAGCACTGTAGAAAGAAAAGAAACAGCTGTTTCTTTTTTTCTTCAGCCTGTTAGCGGCCGCTGGCAGACTGTTGCGGGGATGCACCATTCGGAGTTAAGCGGTCCTCGGGCTGCCACCTTCCCGCTGCCTATTTGCGTTAGGCCGTCAGAAAGGAGTTGAATTGCGATTCATTTGTTGTTGGTTTTTTTTGTTTGCTTGGTGTTTTTAGTGTTAGCGGGGAAGAGTAAAAATATCGGTAAGGGTTTTTTTGGGGGGCTTTTGTTTTTCTTTATTTTCTTCGTTGCCTCAATTTATGTCCCTAGAGCTACCAGTTTTGTTATTAAAGCCATGAAGCTACATAGATGTCAGAGGGAAAATCTCTCCAATGTCATTATTGGCAGCAATAAAACCTACCAAAAGTTTCTAACCACTTTACAGATTTTCCAAAAGTAAAATAAAAAACCCCTGGCATTGAACTTTAACCAGACAGGATATTTTCTCTTTAAGTAGCCACTGATAATTATGTATTTTATCACCGTGTGCTCTGTAAATATTGCTTATATTGGCTTCAGGGTCACTTTCAGGTCTTTAGCACAAAGGCTTCATTTTGCTGAAACTGTAAAAAAATAAAATAGCGCTCAGGTTAAAGGTCTGTAAGAACGTAAGCTTGTGCTGTAATTAGGGTCATAACAAAACACCATGCTGCAATATTTCATGTCTGTTGACCTGCATTTTCTAATTAACTTCATTTTTATAGTTATTCTAAATAGCATCTAAAATGGGTTTTGAAGCATAGATGCATTTATGAGACTATCTAGTGGACAAGCATAACCTGACTTGTTAAAGGACACCCGAAGCGAAAATAAACTAATGAAATAAATGATTGTATCTATCTTCCTTCTCCTAAAAATGACTTTTTAAGATATTCCACAGTTTTATTTTATGTTTAAATTTACTTTTAAAGTTTTAACAGTTTTATTGTTTTTGCTCCATGACACATTCATTGAAGTATGCCAGAGCTAAAATAAATGAACCATTGACCCTTTTTATCTCTTACCTGCTCTCAGAAGCCATTTTCTGCTAGGAAAGTGTTTTATTGTTGTAATGTCTTATCAGTGAGGGTCACATTGTAGTCACTTCCTGTCTGAATCAGGACTGGGTCAGCCACTTACATACCTGATATTTAACTCTTTCAGAAAGAAAGAGAGAGAAAGAAAAAAAGGAACACATCATAGTTATTATTGTGCTTGGCACTGTACATACCCATGTCTATCTCATCATGTCACACGTCACTTCGGGTATCCTTTAAAGAGGAACTTTATCGAGAAATAGTAGTGTGTGTGGTGGGGGGGGGGGGGGGGGGGATAAAAAAATACATTGCAAAGTGAAAAGTTAAAAAATAGAACAGAGATCAAGAAATTATTGATATTCACCATGTTTTCCGTTCATGTTGTTTGATATACAATGAGCCTGTAAGTCAACATCTTTACTACTGGCAGACAGCCACCAACACCAGCTGCCATTATCTATAACCACACGCACTAGCAATGCAACAGGCTAAAAGGTTGTTTTCTTATACATATGCAAAGAGGGAGATACTGATTGCTTGGCAGTTGGATACAGACGTTATTACCCACAATGCAACAAGGTTCACAGAAAGGAAACTGTCATGACATTGGTCATGACTTCACACTGTGGGAGGGATAAAAGGTAAAGATTTCTCACGGGAAAGGGGTATCAGCTGCTGATTGGGATGAAGTTTAATCCTTGGTTAAATTTCCTCTTTAAATTGAAGGACATAGACAAACTGTGGATTTTCTCTAATGCAGTTATAGGTGTTTACGAATTTTAAAAGGCATATATTGGTCAATGCAATGGATCATTTTTATAATGAAGAAAATACTATAGAATGAGAAGCATTGTGTAATGTTACTGGGCATTTATATAGCTCTGACTTTTTCTGCAGCACATCACATAATTTATCCCACAGAAGAGATCTGCCCACAGAAGCGGCTGCTGCCCAAAAGGAGTGCTAAACATGGAACATCGAGTTCTTAACCTCCTTAGCGGTATGCCCGACACTGTGTCAGGCATACCGCTCTGTGGCCCCAGGAGCCCCCCATAAATAAATAAAAGTGCCAAATGTCTGTAAATCCTCTAGCTAGCGCTAGGCTAGCTAGTAAGAGTGTCCGGCACCCCTGGATCCCCCCTGGATCCAGCGATCGCGCAGCCTCCCCCCTGGATCCAACGATCAGGCAGCCTCCCGGCAGGGGCGTAACTAAGCCCCACCGGGCCCCCCTGCAAAATTTCAGAGTGGGCCCCCCCTGGGGCCCGCTCGTGGCCGGTTTTGGGGGGCTGGAGGGGTGGCAGCATGAGGGGAAAGCCTTGCCCACAGTCGGCGGGGAGAGGGGTAGTTCCCCCCTCTCCCTCACCTCGGGGCTCTCCCCTCTGCGCTTCCCTCCAGCTAGGTAACGTGTGTGGGCAGCGGGCAGCAGCGGCGTCAGGATACATACCCTCTTCCTTGCGTTCCATCGCCGACTTCTCGCTCTAGCGGCTGACGTCACTTCCGGAAGCGGAATTACCCCTCTCCCCGCCGACTGTGGGCAAGGCTTTCCCCTCATGCTGCCACACCTCCAGCCCCCAAAAAACGGCCCTGAGCGGGCCCCAGCGGGGGGGGGGCGGGCCCCCCCGCGGGCGCAGGCGCTGCAGGGCCTATTGTTACGCCCCTGCCTCCCGGCACAGCTCTGGTCTCTATGGGGAGGATCGGGTTTGCGCATGACGTCATCTGCAATCCTCCCCATAGTGAAGACCGGAGCTGTCCGGGGAGGCTGCGCTGATCGCTGGATCCAGGCTGGGTAATGTATAAACAGGGGAGCGGCGGCGAACGGGGGGTGCCGGAGACTTCTTCTAGCTAGCCTAGTGCTAGCTAGAGGATTTACAGACATTTGGCACTTTTAATAAAAAAAATCGGGCAAAAAGTAACAAAACCTTTTGAGCTTTCCTAAATATGGAAGAGAAACCTGCAAATGAAAAAAGGAGGCTGCAAATGGGGAGCAATACATGAAAAAAGAATAGATGCTACTCAAGGGGGCTGTACATGACAGTACATGGATATTACACAGACGAGAGGGCTGTACATGGAAAGGGAGTGCCAACAGCATGCATGGATAGGGTGTAACAAGAAACTGTTCTAGGGACAGACAAAGTATAAATCTGGCCTTACCTACCAGTATGTTTTCGGAGATTTGAAATTGCAGTGCCCAGAGGAATCTCACACAAACAAAGGGAAAATATACAAACTCCATGCTAATAGTAATCAGGAGGATTTCTGGGACTCTGTAGACCCTGTAGCAGATTGAGAGCGTTAGCCACCATGCAGCATACTTGAATAGTAACCATAGTGCAGCCAGGTAGTCTGTGACATAGGAATCTTGAAAGCCCAGACAAAATCTCAAATGTATCCAGAGTCAGCTGGATAGCGTACTGGTAAGGCTGCTGCCTTTGATATGGGATTTGAGAGAGTACTTAAAACTGTAAGGAGTTTTTGGGCAAGGCTCCCTAATGATCCTGGGCACCTATGGAGCACTCCCTAAGCGGCTGCAGCCCTAAAGCGTTTTGAGTCTTCCAGGAGAAAAGTGGAATAAAAATGTTCTGTGTCTTGTCTAGTAATTTTTTCATATAATAAGCAGAAACAGACATAAGGGTCTTGATTCACTAAAGCGTGCCAAGTGTTAGCATGCCAGTGAAAAACCCCTTAGCACGTGCAAAGTGCAACCCCTTAGCACGTGCTAATATGCGCTCAAAAGTTTGCGCACGCAAAGTTTAGCGCTGCACGGTGCAAAACAGAGCATCGGTGCGCGCGAAATGTCACACCATCCGCATGCAAAGTAGCCTGATAAGTGTACTTTGCACGATGATGGTGCAACGTGTCTTGTGCACCGGTGCAATGTTTCACGAACACCAAATAGTGCGCGATCAGTAACAGCTTTGCCCATGCAAACTACTTAGCACACTAGTTTGCACATGCAAAGCTTTTAGGCGTGGTGCTAACGGTGTTAGCACTCTTTAGTGAATCAAGCCCAAGGTGTCCAAGATTAATAGTGCATAAGAAAAATATTTTGAATATTATTGTCAAATGCTCACATATCTTAAATAAAGACATGAAAAAACACTCAACTTGTTGATATTTATTCTATTATATCAACTTCCTCTCTTCTTGATATTGTAGAAATTAAGGTGTGAATCCCTTTGTAACCATTTTTGAGTTATAAAGGATGTTAATTTTCTCTCATTTTAAGTAGAGAAGGGCAATGAGCTGCAAATAATTTTGAGTTGATGCAGGATTATGTACAAATTTGATAGGTTCATTTTCAAGTTGCATAAATTTGCACACAACATTTGCATAATCCTGCATCAACTCGAAATGATTTGCATCTCATTAAGCTCATTATCTATTAGGCTTAATAATAACGTATTGTTTTAACCAGTCCTTATACTTTTACAGGAGTGTATGGAGATGTTATATTGTTTATTTCATGATTTTGGCATGCTGAGAATGCACGGTAAAAGCCAATATGACCAGTAATTATTCCATAGTAATAAAAGAAATATGTTTTCATTTCCTACCTAGAGTCTTCACTAAAAATAAATAAAACCTTTCAGTTTCCAACTATGTGAAAAGAGGCATATATTTTGGCCATTTAACTGCTGTATCATATTGCAACCTGGCTAGTCCAATTAGACAAACCCCCTCTGTCCTTGCTAATCTGTGATGGAATGGTCATATACTGCAGCAAGACAATGCTGGAGACTTTGGTGGAATACAATAGCAGCCTTCACGGCACGCAGCACAAGATTCGTCTTTGATCCACAGGTTCCTCCAGAACTGATGACAGCCTGAGGTTTAAACAGGTCTACAGAGGCGAGTCATTAGCAGCTTCAATGTCTCAGAGACCAGATTACTGCAAATACACCACATCAGCGAGTTTCACATGGTTAGAAGCTAGATTTAACTGTTACATTTCTCTGGCTCATACATAGAGATGCCTTCGCACTGAAAAAGCTGGGACAAAAGAAACAATTCCTGTCTTAACCTTCCAAGCTTGTATGCATAGAGCAAACCTGCTTCATGGAAATTCTTAGCATTTCCTAGTATTTCATCCAAAGTTTAAAGTTTTAGGCCTTGTTTACAGTGGTGCGTTGCAGCATAACGGCAGCTTTGCAACACACCTTGCAGCACGGCAATGCACCACCTATAGCAATGTTCAATGTGCGGTAGGTGCATTGCGGTATACAATGGAGTGTGGTATGGTAACTCACTGTATGCATTGCGTTACTGCAAGTGTGCATATTAACAGGTACAGTGAAGTACATTTTTCACTGACTGTATGCTTCACTGTATGCAATGCAATGTGGTCGTAACATGCGGTATTCCTGTTATACAAAATTTGTCTTTTTATTCCCCTGTACTCTTCTTGTGGTTTTGGGTCACCCCGAGCTGATTGGTTACTGTGTTGTATTGGTCCAAGCCCTATCAAATAGAGCCATATCAATCCCTGCCATGCACTGATCAAATCAGCTGAGTGGGAAATTCAAATAAGCTTCTTTGGATTTCCCACCATGACCAGTCATGCCAGCCCAGCACAAGATCCAACTAAGTCTACAAATAGAGGTGGAGCCAGAAGCAGGAAGTTAATTGTGTGGCAGGGCTGAAAGTGGTCAGACCTCCCCCAGAGGTTTTTCAGGCACGCTGACAATACTGCAAGCAACAGGACAGGAGTCACACTGCAGTGACAACCAAACCAGACTGCAGTCAGATCAGCTGATGAAGAAAGGAGACCCAGTCAAGAACAAAAATCTTTAAAGAGACTCCGTAACAAAAATTGCATCCCGTTTTTTATCATCCTACAAGTTCCAAAGGCTATTCTAATGTGTTCTGGCTTACTGCAGCACTTTGTACTATCACAGTCTCTGTAATAAATCAACTTATCTCTCTCTTGTCAGACTTGTCAGCCTGTGTCTGGAAGGCTGCCAGGTTCTTCAGTGTTGTGGTTCTGCTATGAACTCCCCCTTCCAGGCCTCTCTATGCACACTGCCTGTGTGTTATTTAGATTAGAGCAGCTTCTCTCTTATCTTTTACAAGCTGGATAAATCGTCCTCTGAGCTGGCTGGGCTTTCACATAGTGAGGAATTACAGACAAGGGCAAAGCTGTTTGCAGGAAGAAAAGAGCAGCCTGAAACTTCAGTGCATGAGAGATGCAGGGGGAAAGAAACACACAAATGATCTCTTGAGATTCAAAAGGAAGGCTGTATACAGCCTGCTTGTGTATGGATGTAGTTTCTATGTGTGGACATACTGCACATCAACCTACTTCCTGTTTTGGTGGCCATTTTGTTTGTTTGTAAACAAACTTTTTAAAACTGTTTTTAACCACTTTTAATGCGGCGGGGAGTGGCGAAATTGTGACAGAGGGTAATAGGAGATGTCCCCTAATGCACTGGTATGTTTACTTTTGTGTGATTTTAACAATACAGATTCTCTTTAAGTCCTGAAGGGTTGCAGAGACCACAAGCTGAGAAAAGGTCCAGTGCATCACGACCACAAATTTAGGATTTTGTTCACATCCCAGTAACAAACACAGGTAGATCATACAAACTTTTCTTGCGAATTACAAGTCTGCAACATGATGTGCCACTACACCAGGGGTCCCCAAACATTTTAGGTCGAGGGAAAGGTCAACATACTTCAGACTGCTGGGGGGCCGGAGTATGTATAAAATGATGTAGAAGTCTTTGCGGGCCAGACAGTGAAGCATACCAAGGTGACAACCTGCAGTCCAATTGGACAGCAGTGTCCCCTGATGTGGAATTTGATTTGAAACCAGCGAATTACACTGCTTTCTGGCTTCCATGTGGATGGGTGGTGCCAGCACTGCTATTCTATATGCAGACCACCAATGTTTAAAGATGTAGCTGGCCACATCTATAAGTAATACATTTTGTGTGTGGGGGCAGGTAGGTAAAAAAGCCTCAGGAGGCCGTATTCGGCCCGCGGGCCTTAGTTTGAGGACCACTGCACTACACTGTCTGAAATAAGCTCCTGTCCATGTGTTATGCATAAAACTGAATATGGATGAGACTGGTAGTGAACTGTGCAGCTAAGAAACAAGCATGCAAACTACAAATGTCAACGCTCCATTCTTGTCACCACCTTCAGCCACGTGTTTTCTATTGCACTGCTAGGAAATGTAGTGCGGCCTCTATTGTTCTGCACATTTTGGGAGTCACATGGTCGCTCCGAGTTCTCACTGACCTACCAAATAGCTGAATCAACAATGGAGAGAAATCAGGCTGTACTGCCGCTGACTAGCACATCTGACTGGTAAAAATGAAACTTTAACCACACTGTTGCTTCTATATACTGTTTATATTGAATTATAAACCTGCATTTTGGGTTTCATTGGGATTTAGAGACTAGGAGGCAAATTCTGCATCATTTACCTGGGTCATGTTTGGCTATTGTGAATATGACTATTAATGAAACTGCAATCACATGTCTGCACCTGCGATAGATAGATAGATAGATAGATAGATAGATAGATAGATAGATAGATAGATAGATAGATAGATATGGTAATTAATTGTATATTATTATTATAGCATAAAGGTTTCACCAAACGGCCTCATGGTACGAGACACATTTGACCTATAGAAAAAAAAAGATGATTATATTTAACCAATGTGTTTGCACATTTGTAGGCGAGCTGAATTTTAATAGTGCTTCCATCTGTTCAGTTCCATGTCTTTGTACTCCAGACAAGGGTGTGGGCAGATTCCCATCACAAGCACAGTTAGCAGTAAATGGATTACATACTGTAGGGAGTTTGAAGAATATGGATACAATCTGCAATAAGCTGCATTTTCTCACTTCAGATCACACAGCAAACACAATCTTTCCATACTTTAAATGTACATACTACTGCTGCCTGCCAGCCACATTCTACATGTTATAATATTATGGGATAACTGCTACAATTTATTCCACCTCCCAGAAGCAAAGTCTGAAACAAAAAACATTGCAATCTTAACATCTAATGAGGCCCTTGTAGAAAACAGATTGGGTGGACCCCTTATTACAATATACTGTAACACTGCAACAACAAAACTGTGGGTAAACTAAAATCCATTTCCCATAAATATTTACACCCCCAATTACAAATGTATTTTACAAGGCATGGTTTTCAGACACAGCAATGTAAAGCTATACTACCATACATAAACAGTAAGATGATCATATACTATAAGCACAAACAGAGAAATCAAGTTGACAATAATATTATTGACATGGGACCTAGGGTCAAGGTAACTTTTAGGGACAAATAGTCTTTTGGGAGTCCTAGTCCATGCTTCCATGCCAACTGATTTGACTGATAGGAAGTGTGTGTGTGTGTGTGTGTGTGTGTGTGTGTGTGTGTGTGTGTGTGTGTGTGTGTGTGTGTGTGTGTGGAGTGGGGGGCATCAAGATGACATCACTTTAAGGCCAAATGTAGGTAGGATAACTATATAGCCAATAGGGAGTTGTGTGCTTATGGCAGACTCTTGTTTCACTTTCACAGCGTGAATCCATGGGCCCAACCTGTCAACGACCCAGGCTGATAGCAATTTGGCATGTATTAGAATTAGAGGTTCACAGCATGAGTGAGCTGTTGACAAACTGCAGAAACTTTGTGATGTAAAAAGGGAATGTTTTCAACATCTTGGGCAATCCATACCAAACTGAGACTGCTTTAAGAGCAAAAGTCCAATTATAGTATGGACTTAATGGGACAGATTTATTGAAACCAGCACAATAAATGAAGTATGGTGCCAAAAATTAGGGAGGGTGTCTCTGTTTCTGTAGTCATGGTTCATGGGTTTTGACACATCAGCGCCACTTAAAATAAATATGGTGCAAAAAAACAAAAACCTTTCAGTCTTCTTTAACCCCAAAACATACATATGTACTCTGCCAATCAGTCTCTACCAGACTGGAATAATCATTCAATTCTGATGCTTCAAAGTAAAGTAATTTAACAAAGAATTTAGGAAAAAATACATGTTAACTTTCCTTTTCAAATATTTTTGTTTATGCTTCATAACTTTCAAAATAACATTTCAGAGTTGTTTGCACAAATACCCTTCTATTTTACTATTATTCTCCATAGAGAAGACTTGATGGCATGCTGTGCAAAAAGGGTGGGTTAAAAATGAAGATGCATAAAGAACAAAAGTGTAGTCCCAAATTTATAAGAAGAAATTAGCACTATCGGCTTGAAGAGGGGTGATTGGTAGTATTCATATTTAGTATTCATATAGCGCCGAAATCTTCCTCAGAGCTGTACAAAGTATATTATCTTGTCACTTAACTGTCCCTCAGAAGAAGGGCTCACAATCTAATCCCTACCTTAGTCATATGTCTATGTATGTATCATGTAGTGTATGTATCGAAATCTAGGGCCATTTTTGTAGGGAGAAGCCAATTAACTTATCTGTATGTTTTTGGGATGTAGGGTAAACCGGAGTGCCCAGAGAAAACCCATACAGACAGGGGAGAACATACAAACTCCTTGCAGATAGTGCTCTGGCTGGGATTCGAACGAGGGACCAAGCACTGCAAGGCGAGAGCGCTAACCACTACACCACGGTGCTGCCCAAAAACAGAACCTTCACCCCAGATGGGACTCAAACCCACAATCCCTGGCTTAAGGTGAACCTAAAGCCAAGGAAAAAAAATGAGATTAACTCACCTGGGGCTTCCCTCAGCCCCCTGCAGCGGATCGGTGCCCTCGCAGCCCCGCTCCGATGGTCCAGGACCCGCTGACGAACACTTCCGGTTTGGCCATCACCGGCCGACAGGCATGGGAACGCGAGTGATTGTTCGCGTTCCCAGCCTGTATATCGCCCCCTATTCTGCTATTGCGGCCAGGAGGCCGATCAGCTGCAGGGGGCTGAGGGAAGCCCCAGGTGAATTAATCTCATTTTTTTTCCTTGACTTTAGGTTCACTTTAAGAAGCCAGGGCCTTATCCATTAGGCCATTGGGGCACTGCTATAACTTCTGCCAGTGTTGAATGATGCATACTAACAAAATTGAAGGCCCTCATACTACAGGTAGGTGGTAAAATTGCCCCGTGATTGGCCAATCAAAATTGGATGTGTGTATGCAACCAAAAGCTATGGTTACATGGGCAGTGATAGTGCAATCATGCCTCTTGTAACGATCGGTGTCAGCACACAGAGAGAATCTGATTATTGGTGATCTGCAGTATCACCAAGAATAAAGATATATACCTGATTATTGATGATCTGCAGAATCACCGATAATCCAAGTATAACTAACCTCTGGACACCTATATAGTGTGAGTGTTTGGGTGCAACAGTAATGACTTTGAGTTGGACCATCTGAGGAGCAGGTGGTCTTTGGCAGTATGATCGATACCGCCCTCTGGGAAGTGCGAAAGCTTTCCAGCAGCCTGAGACCTCCAAAGGGGTGGAGCCCCAGGCTGAAGGTAGGAAGGACCTGTGAGTGAGTGACACCTGAAAGGTGGATATCACTGGCAGGTCTGGAGACTATCTCTTAATGGGGAGAGATAGCTCTTAAGGTCGGGCAAGCCGGGTCGGCAACACACGGACAGACAAGGTACAGAGACAGAAGGCTGATTCTTGTATCCAAAGGCAGGCAGGGTTGGCAACAGATAATCAGATATGCGTAGGTACCGAATCAGAAAGCAGAGGGATAGTCAGAAATGCAATAGGTCATAACAGATATCAAAACAATGCCTAGTCTTGGGTGTGAGGTCCGTGGTCTTAACACCCTGGAACTAGTCTGGAGTATAATATGATGGAACACAGTACCCCTATTCTTGGGTGTGAGGTCCGTGGTCTCGACTCCCTGGAACTAGTCTGAAGAATAACACAATGATAACACAGAGTTCCTAATCTTGGGTCTGAGGTCCGTGGTCTCGACACCCTGGAACTAGTCTGAAGTATAACACAATGATCCACAGAAGTAATCTGGCTCAGTGTGAATTCCCAGGTCCTCCTGGTTCTAACACACTGTAGGATCTGACTAAGGTCTGAGTGCTTTCACGTAAGTGTTCGCAACGGCAGACAACCTGAGACTGACCAGTAGTAACTATATATAGAGCGGCGCACTCCGGCGCCACCCATCAGTGATCAACCAATAGTCACTTGCTCTGAGGTCAGCTGACCCCTCCTTGGTTGTCATAAAGGTTCTGCCTCTCAGCGCGCGCGCGCGTATTCCTCAATCTGTGTGAACTAACAGACCCAGCCACACCAGATGCACGCTGCTGCGTGCAAACCGCCACGCTGGACGCGGAATCAGCCTCCTTGCTGTCAGTACACGCGGCGGATTTTCCGCGTTCTATTACACCTCTGCTGCCTCATACTGCACTTAGCAGCAGTTGGTCATATTATGCTTTTAAGGTTATGAATGGCGATGATAGAAAAATTCCACCATATAATTCATCTCCACTGACCTAAGAAGGCAATAACATCCAGCTAATAAGTCTCTCTGCTGGTTAGGTAATCAGCTGGCAGCTAACTGAGCTGCAGTTACAGGCCTTGACTAGCGCAGTTTCCTTCTGTCCCAGTGTCAGTGAAACACTACATGCTGGGAGAATTATTTGCTCCTCCGTACCTATGAAGCAGTCCTACTGCAAGACTCCACTGTTATTCCGCTATAGTGGGAAGAATAGGAACAGGACATGTTCATTTCCATTTGCTTTGCTCTTTATTTATAAGAAATATTTGATGTCAGGCTACCTCAGAGTACCAATGATGCACAGAGATTAATGTACCCGAACAGCAGTACATGAATTCCTGTCATACAGATCACAGAAGAGGCATGAACCATGTGAAATTATAGCTTTACTAAAAGCCAGGGATAACAAATGACACTTACTGTGGCCCCTCTCTTGGTCATTAGCTCACTGAAAAAGTATCTTTATATATTTTATGCAATGCATTGAAGGTTTTGGGAATGTCATGGTTTTTCTCTACCTTGCTGGGAACCTTTGTAAAGAAACTAACATTAGAAGCTTTGTATCAAGTATCAATGATCATGGACTCCAGTGGCCATATTTCTAATGTTCAGATGTTTTGCTACAATGTTGACTGGAGCTCTAGATTACACATAAAAACAAGATTCTATGTTATGGGTGCCATTCCTGCTAATACTGCTGTGGAGCAAACAAATGAGCTTCATACACAAAGAATAGTATTTAACTAGGCATCAAAAAACTATTGGTAAAATTATCCCTACTTCCTGCATTCTCCCAGAATTCTGAGGAACCTGCCAGTCCCCAGTTCCTGTTTGTATCAGTTGGCTGGAGGCTTTGTAGGAGGGTTTTGGTGATCCTTGTAGTGACCCTGTCTTCAAGAACTTCTTGAGGACAGGGTCACTAAAAGAATCACCAAAACCCAAGGATAACCCAAGGATCACCAAAGGGGAGCGGGCATTGGGGACTACTATACTACCTATACTAGGGCAAATATACTAGTTATACTGGAGTAACTACTCTACCTATACTGGGGATACTATACTACCTATACTGGGGCAACTACACTACCTATACTGGGGCAACTACACTACCTATACTGGGACAACTATACTACCTATACTGGGGCAACTATACTCCCTATACTGGGGCAACTATACTAGCTATTCTGCAGTAACTATACTACCTATACTGGGGAAACAATACTACCTATACTGGGGCAACTATACTAACTATACTGGGGCAACTATACTAACTATACTTGGGCAACTAAACTACCCATACTGGGGCAACTATACTCCCTATACTGGGGCAACTATACTCCATATACTGGGGCAACTATACTCCATATACTGGGGCAACTATATTGGGACAATTATACTCGCTATACTGGGGCAACTACACTAGCTATACTGGGGTAACTATATTATCTATACTGGGACAACTAAACTCCCTATACTGTGGCAACTATACTCCCTATACGGGGGCATCTATACTGGCTCCCAATTGGGGGGCAACTATACAGGCTACCTATACTGGGGGCAGTTATATCTAGATACCCTATAACTGTACCTGGCTGCCTACATACCTATACACTCCAAATCGTTTTGCCGCAGCATCCCCCTCCCCCCGTGACCTGCTGTGAACAACACAATACCCGGCCACCCCTACCCCGGTTCCCAGAAAAAAAGTTTGGTCTGGATAGCGGTCCCTGGGCCGAAAAAGGTTGGGGACCACTGCATCAAGAGTACCTAGGTAAGCAGAGAGACCATGAGCCAAATGGTGTAGTATCATTAACAAATGGGAAGTTTTAAGTATATACAGCTATACTCACCTTGCAGCAAGGTAAATAGGATATGGGCACCCATATCCAATTAACCTTGCTGCAAGACACTGTGTATTGACCTGAGGAAGCCGGCATGTACCCGTAAAATGCCTTGTCTGTTTTGTGTTTTGAATAAATATATTTCCAATACTACAGGTTTTTTTTTTTCATCAGGAGAGTTGAGAGATTGCCTCTCATTTTTATTTTAGCTATTGGACATTTCTATATATTTTTACACTTGGATGCCTCTATCCTTACGAGCATCCTTTGTAGACCCTTATTATACTTTATAACCTTTATTCAATTCATTTTTTCTCCTAGGAGATCATTTTTCATCTTATGTTTAACCTAGAGCTGTTACAGGAAACCAACATCCTCCAGTGGTAGACAGGTCATGTGTATGCTCAGTGTGTATTATATCCCACAAGTGGGGCTTGCACTCTTTTGCAGGTAGGCACTTGCCTGTTTTTAAGTAGCGCTGTTCATTTCCTTGCTATGTACTAATTTAATTTGTTTTTGGTCAGCTGCTTCCACTTAACAACCATGCTTTTGGTGTATATGCAGAGCTTCTGTTTGGGTTCAAGGTGCGTTTGTAGTTCCTGGGGGGGCTCAGCGCATCTCTGATGGAGGCCATTCGGAGGCGGCCTGGTGTTGCGCTGATCCACCTTTTGCGCAATTTTTATCTTATGTTTAAAATAACTTGTCAGCACTCTGCCATTGAAAAAAAATCCAAAACGTAAGTGAAAAAGTACTGTCAAAGTTATTTTGCATATTTTACTGGGGAAACTATACTACCTATACTGGGGCAACTATACTAACTATACTGGGGCAACTAAACCCCCTATACTGGGGCAACTAAACTATACTCCCTATACTGGGGCAATTCTACTCGCTATACTGGGGCAACTACACTAGCTATACCGGGGCAACTATATTACCTATACTGGGGCAACTAAACTCCCTAAACTGGGGCAACTATACTAGGTATACTGGGGTAACTATACTATCTACACTGGGGCAACTGTACTCCCTATACGGGGGAAATTTTACTAGCTCTCCCTATTCGGGGGCAGCTATACTGGCTACCTATACTGGGGGCAATTATATCTAGATACCCTATAATTGTACCTGGCTACCTACATACTTATACACTCCAAATCGTTTTGCCGCGGCACCCCCCTCCCTCCGTAACCTGCTGCGCACAACACAATACCCGGCCACCTCCACCCTGGTTCCCAGAGAAAAGTTTGGTCTGGATAGCGGTCCCTGGGCCGAAAAAGGTTGGGGACCCCTGCTCAAGAGTACCTAGGTAAACAGAGAGACCATGAGCCAAATGGTGTAGTATCATTAACAAATGGAAAGTTGTAAGTATATACAGCTATACTCACCTTGCAGCAAGGTAAATAGGATATGGGCACCCATATCCAATTAACCTTGCTGCAAGACACTGTGTATTGACCTGAGGAAGCCGGCATGTACCCGTGAAATGCCTTGTCTGTTTTGTGTTTTGAATAAATATATTTGCAATACTACTGTTTTTTTTTGTCATCAGGAGAGGTGAGAGATTGCCTTTCATTTTTATTTTAGCTATTGGACATTTCTATATATTTTTACACTTGGATGCCTCTATCCTTACAAGCATCCTTTGTAGACCCTTATTATACTTTATAACCCTTATTCAATTCATTTTTTTCTCCTAGGAGGTCATTTTTCATCTTCTGTTTAAAATAACTTGCCAGCACTCTGCCATTGAAAAAGTACCAAAACGTAAGTGAAAAAAGTACTGTGAAAGTTATTTTGCATACTTTCTTTCTTGCTGGTGGCTTAAAGGGACTCCGAGCACCTCTCATGGGCATGCCTTTAAGACAGACGCGTTCCAACAAAATTGTGCTATGACCCCTCTGGAGGAGCCTCTTGCAATGGCCATGCGTGTCACTTCCTCTTCCTGCTTCATTCAGTGATGCACTTCTCTAACAGAGAAGACAGGGGTGACCCGGAAGTTATAACATAGCCAAGATGGCAGCCGTGATTTTTAAATTGAAATCAAACGAAAACTATTTGGTGTAGAACGGGGATGCAGGCATCATATGAAAGAGGAGAGCACAAGCTACAGAAAGGAATGCATCTTTCAGTACTCTGCAGTACTGGTCGGAGTCTTAAAGGCATGCCCATGAGAGGTGCTCGGAGTCCCTTTAAAAGGCATTTTATTCATAAGGTGGGAAAATATCACCTAGAAGAAAACTTAGAAGAAAACGACATTTAACCACTTGCCGACCGCGCACTCATACCGCGCGTCGGCAAAGTGGCAGCTGCAGGACCAGCGACGCAGATCTGCGTCGCCGGCTGCAGGCTAATTAATCAGAAAGCAGCCGCTCGCGCGAGCAGCTGCTTCCTGTCAATTCATGGCGGGGGGCTCCGTGAATAGCCTGCGGGCCGCCGATCACGGCTCGCAGGCTAAATGTAAACACAAGCGGAAATAATCAGCTTTGTTTACATTTGTACAACGCTAACAGTAGCAGCGTTGTACTGGATCAGCGATCCCTGGCCAATCAGCGGCCGGGGATCGCTGTCACATGACAGGCAGGAGCCTGTTAGAGGCTGCACAGGACAGATCCGTTCCTGTGCAGCCTCGGATCTCCGGGGAAGGGAGGGAGGAGAGGGAGAGGGGGAATCCAGCGGTGGAGGGGGCTTTGAGGTGCCCCCCCAGCCACACGCAGGCAGGAGCGATCAGACCCCCCCCAGCACATCATCCCCCTAGTGGGGAAAAAAGGGGGGCGATCTGGTCGCTCTGCCTGGTGTTTGATCTGTGCTGGGGGCTGTAGAGCCCACCCAGCACAGATCAGCAAATACAGCGCTGGTCCTTAAGGGGGGGTAAAGGCTGGGTCATCAAGTGGTTAATAACGGCTTATATGTTGTATATAATGAAAAGGGGCTATAATAACCCTGGATAAAATTGTCGTTCTGTATTGCATGTATATATATATATATATAGTTGGTAAATATATGTTATTTAAATATGCTTTCAATATATTTTGAAATGCATTCTGGGGGTGCAACTCTCTTTTATCACTTTTACAAATATGAAATTCAGTGACATTATTTTTGCAAAAATAATTGTACTTTTCTGGCAATGTGCGATCTTTATGAGTACATTTTAATATAAAAGCTAAGTATTTGTGACATAAAGCAAAATATTAGGTTCATGGATGCAGTATTGACCAGTTTTTCTCCTTATTGCGCAGATGATAATTAGTCGGAGACTTTACACAGTCATTGATATCACACCTTTGTAAGAATAAAACTTGTGGAGGGCATTTAAAAAAAAAAGAAATAAAAGAGATTTCCATGTTCTGAGACTCCTCCATTATTTCATGCACCACTTTACAAGAAACATTATCATAAAAGAGATTTAATTGCTTTAGTTCTCTCTTGAGATAACAGCACTTGTGCAGCCTCTGTTAGACTCTTTTCCACCCATTTAACCACCTGCTATAAACACATGCTTGTAAACTGATCTCTTTATTTATTTACTATAATATTTTCATATCCATAGGCTATAAAGTGGGACTACATAAGAAACGTTATGGGCGGCCAGGAACACTTCACAGGCATTGTTCAGTTGCAGTGTGTATTTGCTTGTTGTCTATGAAAAACATACATAAGCTGTCAGCATTCCTATGTAAGGAGTATCTCATAAGGCTTTTACCCACTATGCAATTTTTCGGGTTATGATTTTATCGGCAACTGGTGATTTTTTTTTAATGATGAGAAATCATTTCCACATTCTCGTGACATGGGCACAGGCGCTTGATTACGCGGATAACGTTTGGTGATGCACGGCAATAAAGACCGTCATGGCAGATCTTTAAGGTCCCCAATGACTCAGCGCAAAGTACCGCGATAACCTAAACCCATGTGTGATTTTATGCACTTATTATTCATTTCTACAAAGCAAATATATACGGTACTATACAGTAACGTGGAACACTTTTGAGCAAATATATGTTTATATAAACATAATGTCTGTATACTTATAATTAGTAAAGACAAGGGGGTAGAAACATTGTTCTTCAGACTTACAGTTTACTCTCACAGATCGGGATGCCGCATTCTAATACAATCAGCAATGCATTTTGTAGTTTTCATGAACCAAGATGTGTCTTTTGTCATCTGAAAATTCCCCATCACGAGCAGCAGTTTCCTCTGCAGCTCTGTCACTTTTTGGGAGATTAACAGCAGCTCCAGTTGCCATTCTCCCTTCCAGTATGCTGAAAATACCATGCGGCTTCAATGGAGGATGAAATGTGCATTTTGGAGATCTTTTAAGTAGGCCTACTAATGTTTTTCCTCATGTTGGCTGGATAGTGTAATGGTTAAGGGCTCTGCCTCTGATGTAGGAGTCCTGGGTTCAAATCCTGGCTCTTCCTACTCAGTAAGCCAGCACCTATTCAGTAAGGAGTTCATTGGGCAAGACTCCCTAACACTGCTACTGCCTACTGAGTGCGCTCTTGTGGCTGCCTCGCAAGCGCTTTGAGTCCGACAGGAGAAAGGCGCTATACAAAAAAAGGAATTATTATTAATTATTATTATTATGTTCCTTCAAGTGAATTTCAATTACTTCACTCAGTTTCGGAAGTGAATTTTTGATGCTGACAGTAACTATCTCAATCACATCTGCTGAGAGTAAAGCACATGAATAACAATGGAGGTTTTCAAAGCAGCCAATGAAAGATGAAAACAAAAAAATATATCAGCTACAATATTGTTGGTTGCTATGGACAAGAACTTAGCCTTGATATCCTCCAATTGTATGCACCTTTGTTGTGTTGTAATGATTGGTGTAGCACACAGACGTCTGATTATTGTGTGATCTGCAGAATCACCAATAATACAGACTCTATACCCGATTATGTGGTGATCTGCAGTATCACCAATAATGCAAGTATAGAAGGCTGAGAAACAGAGGTGTAATGTGTTTGGTGCAACAGTAGATTCATAATAGACCTTACCAGTGGAGCTGGTAAAGTACTATCAGTCACAGGAGTAGTATAACTTAAACTAAACCACACCAGAGGAGCTGGTGGGTATTTAGTCGAAAGAGCACCTCACCAGTGGCAAGGGCCCACTGGTGAGTAGAGAGGTCAGACAGGCAAGGCTTGGCAACTGAGAGGCGAATACAGTACAGAAACGTAAGGCAGAAGAATAGTGAGTTATCGGGCAGTGGTTCAGCAACTAATGTCAGATAGGCGGAAGTACAGAATCGATAAGCAATAGCAAGGTCTAGCCAGAATCATACACAGGTAATCAGTAATACAATATAACAATAGTCCTAGTCTTGTGTGAAATCCCTGGTTTTCTCCCAGATCAAAGCCCACCGGATACTAGTCTAAGGTCTGAGCGCTAACACGAGTGTATTCGCAACAGCAGACAAGCTGCAAATGACCAGTGAAGGCTTAGGAAGCCGAGGAGAGCTCACAGCTGCGCCCCTTACCAATCAGCCAGTCCGAGCGGCGTGAGTCACCTCTGACGTCAGCTGACCAGCAGGTCAGCTGACACGCCTTCTTCCAGCATATAGGTCCTGTCTCCACGCGCGCCCGCGCGATACAGCGACCCTATGAGCACGAGACAGTACCGTTCCCGGCGTGCTAGACGCCGACGGAACGGATGAGGCCGGTGAACAGGGAACATAGGCGGCTGCGGATATACTATGCGTGTCCGCAGCCGCTATATTTGCAGATGTTACAGTACCCCCCCCTCTAGGCGTGGACTCCGGACATGATTCATCTCGAGTGTCAAGACACCAATCATGGGACTTCTCCCCCAGGGAGGGAGGGAGAGGGATGTCCCTGAACACGTGAACCCAAACAAAGGATAGAGGACGATCTAGACTCTCTTGACCTAGCTGGCAGAGCCCAAATTATATCCCCTGGAATGAACTCCCATTCCTCAGACTGTCTTTTGTTGTCTAATAGAGAAGAGTCTATAAGTGAAGTCTGTTCAACCCGAAAATCAACAGCTGCCAGAACAATTTTTTCGGGAAGAATGTCAACTGGAGTGGCAGGCTGCACTGACTCGGGCTCAAATCATCTAAACAACTAGAGTGGGGCCGAACCTCCGTTTTTCGGTTCGCGAACTTCCGCGGAAGGTTCGGGTTCGCGTAAAAGTTCGCGAAACCGCAATAGACTTCAATGGGGATGCGAACTTTGAAAAAAAAAAAATTATGCTGGCCACAAAAGTGATGGAAAAGATGTTTCAAGGGATCTAACACCTGGACCCCCAGGTGGAGGAGTGGGATACATGCCAAAAGTCCCCGGGAAAAATCTGGATTTGACGCAAAGCAGCGGTTTAAGGGCAGAAATCACACTGAATGCTAAATGACAGGCCTAAAGTACTTTAAAACATCGTGCATGTGTATATATCAATCAGGTAGTGTAATTAAGGTACTGCTTCACACACCAAACTCACCGTGTAACTCACCGCAAACAGCTGTTTGTGTAGTGACAGCCGTGCTGGACTGGTGCGCACCATGGCGAGAGTGCAGGTTTTGGTGGCTTTACAGCCCATATGGTCGCCTGGCTGATGTAGGTGAATGACAGAACAGTGACTGTCCAGCTGATCAAATTTGGTCTGACCACAATGAGGCAACGACCTTATTATCGTGGGTGTGCCCCCCGAGACACTCATCTAGGCGCCGGTCATTGCTTCATTGTGATACGCAAGCCCCTTCACCACGGCAAGGTAATGATCACGAAGGGGAATGGGCGCATGTACATGCCTTTTCTTTTGTTGTTGCAGCTGCCCGCAGTGCAGCCAGAAAAATTAGGCAGTCATGTACACGCACCAGAAAAATTATTACAGCGGCCTAAAAAATTCAGCAATCCGCCTGGAGTCCCGGACCCTGTTGGTGGTGGCGGAGAAGGTAGTCAAGCGGCCTGCAGGCAGACATGCTGTGTGGAGGGACTGGGAGCGACTTAGTCTTCTTGGGGCAGGCCAGGCAGCCAGTCACACGGCGTGCAGGCAGAGATGCTGTGTGTGCGGGGACTGACTTAGTCTTGGGGCGGGCAGCAGCCCTCCGGGATCCATGCCTCATTCATTTTGATAAAGGTGAGATACTTAACAGTTTTGTGACTTAGGCGACTTCTCTTCTCAGTGACAATGCCTCCAGCTGCGCTGAAGGTCCTTTCTGACAGGACGCTTGCGGCAGGGCAGGAGAGAAGTTGGATGGCAAATTGGGACAGCTCTGGCCACAGGTCAAGCCTGCGCACCCAGTAGTTCAAGGGTTCCTCATCACTGTTCACAGCAGTGTCTACATCCACACTTAAGGCCAGGTAGTCGGCTACCTGCCATTCCAGGCGTTGGTGGAGGGTGGATCCAGAAGGGCTACGGCGAGGCGTTGGACTAAAGAACGTCCGCATGTCCGACATCACCATGAGATCGCTGGAGCGTCCTGTCTTTGACTGCGTGGACACGGGAGGAGGATTAGTGGCAGTGGTACCTTGCTGGCGTTGTGCTGTCACATCACCCTTAAAGGCATTGTAAAGCATAGTTGACAGCTTGTTCTGCATGTGCTGCATCCTTTCCACCTTCAGGTGAGTTGGTAACAGGTCCGCCACTTTGTGCCTGTACCGAGGGTCTAGTAGTGTGGCCACCCAGTACAGCTCATTCCCCTTGAGGTTTTTTATACGGGGGTCCCTCAACAGGCAGGACAGCATAAAAGACGACATCTGCACAAAGTCGGATCCAGATGTACCATGCATCTCCTCTTGCTCTTCCTCAGTGACGTCACGTAAGTCAACCTCCTCCCCCCAGCCGCGTACAATACCACGGGAAGGTTGAGCAGCACAAGCCCCCTGCGACGCCTGCTGCGGTTGTTCTCCTGCCGCCGTCCCCTCCTCCTCCTCCTCCCCCAAAGAAACACTTTGCTCATCATCCTCTGAGTCTGACTCGTCTTCTGCACACGACTTCTCTTCTTCCTCCTCCTCCCCCCTCTGTGCTGCTGCAGGTGTTGAGGAAACAGCTGGGTCTGATGAAAATTGGTCCCATGCCTGTTCCTGCCGTAACTGTTCCTGGTCAAGCTCATTCGCAGCTTCATCCGCCACTCTACACACAGCACGCTCCAAGAAGTAAGCGTAGGGAATCAAGTCGCTGATGGTGCCTTCACTGCGGCTCACCAGGTTGGTCACCTCCTCAAACGGCCGCATGAGCCTGCATGCATTTCTCATCAGTGTCCAGTTGTCGGGCCAGAACATCCCCATCTTCCCAGACTGTTTCATTCCACTGTAGTTGTAGAGGTACTGGGTGACGGCTTTCTTCTGTTCTAGCAGGCGGGAGAACATGAGCAGGGTCGAATTCCAGCGAGTCGGGCTATCGCAAATCAGGCGTCTCACCGGCAAGTTGTTTTTCCGCTGAATTTCCGCAAAGCGTGCCATGGCTGTGTAAGACCGCCTCAAATGCCCACAGAACTTCCTGGCCTGCTTCAGGACATCCGCAAAGCCAGGGTACTTTGACACAAATCTTTGAACAACTAGATTCATGACATGTGCCATGCAGGGTATGTGTGTCAGCTTCCCCATATGCAAAGCGGCAAGCAGATTGCTGCCGTTGTCGCACACCACGTTGCCTATCTCCAGGTGGTGCGGGGTCAGCCACTCATCCACCTGTTTCTTAAGAGCAGCCAGGAGAGCTGCTCCAGTGTGACTCTCCGCTTTGAGGCAAGACATGTCTAAGATGGCGTGACACCGTCGTACCTGGCATGCAGCATAGGTCCTGCGGAGCTGGGGCTGTGTAGCTGGAGAGGAGAACTGCCACTCAGCCAAGGAGGAGGAGGACAGCGAAGAGCATGTAGCAGGAGGAGAGGAGGTGGCAGGAGGCCTGCCTGCAAGCCGTGGAGGTGTCACAATTTGGTCCGCTGCGCCCTGCTTGCCATCGTTCACCAGGTTGACCCAATGGGCTGTGTACGTAATGTAGCGGCCCTGTCCGTGCTTGGCAGACCAGTCATCCGTAGTCAGGTGTACCCTTGATCCAACGCTCTTCGCAAGAGATGACACCACTTGCCTCTCAACTTCACGGTGCAGTTGGGGTATGGCCTTTCTAGAAAAATAAGTGCGCCTGGCATCTTCCACTGCGGTGTCCCGATGGCCACAAATTTACGGAAGGCCTCAGAGTCCACCAGCCGGTATGGTAACAGCTGGCGAGCTAACAGTTCCGCCCCGCCAGCTGTCAGACGCCGGGCAAGGGGGTGACTGGCCGAAATTGGCTTCTTCCGCTCAAACATTTCCTTCACGGACACCTGACTGCTGCTGTGGGCAGAGGAGCAGGAACCGCTCAAGGGCAGAGGCGGAGTGGAGGAGGGTGCCTGTGAAGGTGCAAGGGAGAAAGCGGCAGAAGCAGATGATGCACCTGAAGGAGGAAGAGGAGAAGGAGGGTGACTTTTCTTTTGTGTGCTGCTGCTGCTTTTGCTCAGGTGGCCATCCCATTGCTGTTTGTGCCTTTTCTCCAGGTGCCTTCGTAAGGCACTTGTCCCTACGTGAGTGTTGGCCTTTCCACGGCTCAATTTTTGTTGGCAGAGCGAACAGATGGCTTTGCTCCGATCTGAGGCACACACATTAAAAAATTTCCACACCGCTGAGCCACCCTGGGATGTGGGCACTATGGGGGCCTCAGCAGCTGATGCTGAAGGGCAAGTTGGCTAGCTGTACATAGGTGGCGATACATGGTGCCGGACACTGCCACCAGCTGTTTCTGACGAAGAGCTGCCCCAGCTTCTTTCAGCAACTTCTCTCCTCCTACTACTCTCTGACTCCCCCTCTGAACTGTCCCCCTCTTCATCTCCTCTATTGGGAACATACAGAGGATCCGTATCATCGTCATCATCGTAATCATCCTGCCCAGCTTCGCTTGCCTCAGAAAAATCCAAACATGCACCATCAGTAGGTCCTTCATCCTCCTTACACGTTACATCCATAGTGTTGCTGCGTAACTCAGACATATGAGCTGGTGAAAATTCATCTGGCTGTAACAACAATGGCTGTGCATCAGTGATTTTACCACTAAATAATTCTTGCGAAGTGTCAAATGCAGCGGAAGTGGTGCTAGTAGTAGCGCTGGTGGCTGAGCAAGATGAGGTGTTCTGTGTCGCTAAATACTCAACCACGTCCTGACAATCTTGGGAGGTGATGGGACGTGCCTTCTTCCGAGCACTGTACTGTGGGCCAGGTCCACACGAAATTACATTTACACGACCTCGCACAGACCTGCCGGGTGGCCTTCCTCTGGCTCTGGCACTACCTCTTCCTCTACCTGTTTTGTCCATATCGGGTATGCACGGAGTGGTATATCACACTGCGTGCACTCACGTAGGTAGGTGGGTTCACTTAACTGCACAGGTATGCGCACTGATGCGGTGGGTTCACTGAACAGAACAGGTATGCAGTGGCGGGTTCACTGAACAGAACAGGTATGCAGTGGCGGGTTCACTGAACAGGCATACAGTGGCGGGTTCACTGAACACAACAGGTATGCAGTGGCGGGTTCACAGAACAGGTATGCAGTGGCGGGTTCACTGAACAGTACAGGTATGCAGTGGCGGGTTCACTGAACAGAACAGGTATACAGTGGCTGGTTCACTGAACACAACAGGTATGCAGTGGCGGGTTAACTGAACAGGTATACAGTGGCGGGTTCACTGAACAGAACAGGTATGCAGTGGCGGGTTCACTGAACAGAACAGGTATGCAGTTGGTGGGTTCACTGAACAGAACAGGTATGCAGTGGTGGGTTCACTGAACACAACAGGTATGCAGTGGCGGGTTAACTGAACAGGTATACAGTGGCGGGTTCACTGAACAGAACAGGTATACAGTGGCAGGTTCACTGAACAGAACAGGTATACAGTGGCGGGTTCACTGAACACAACAGGTATGCAGTGGCGGGTTAACTGAACAGGTATAAAGAGGCGGGTTCACTGAACAGAACAGGTATACAGTGGCAGGTTCACTGAACAGAACAGGTATGCAGTGGCAGGTTCACTGAACAGAACAGGTATACAGTGGCAGGTTCACTGAACAGAACAGGTATACAGTGGCGGGTTCACTGAACACAACAGGTATGCAGTGGCGGGTTAACTGAACAGGTATACAGTGGTCGGGTTCACTGAACAGAACAGGTATACAGTGGCGGGTTCACTGAACAGAACAGGTATGCAGTGGTGGGTTCACTGAACAGAACAGGTATACAGTGGCAGGTTCACTGAACAGAACAGGTATGCAGTGGCGGGTTCACTGAACAGAACAGGTATACAGTGGCAGGTTCACTGAACAGAACAGCTATACAGTGGCGGGTTCACTGAACAGAACAGGTATACAGTGGCAGGTTCACTGAACAGAACAGGTATACAGTGGCGGGTTCACTGAACACAACAGGTATGCAGTGGCGGGTTAACTGAACAGGTATACAGTGGTCGGGTTCACTGAACAGAACAGGTATACAGTGGCGGGTTCACTGAACAGAACAGGTATGCAGTGGTGGGTTCACTGAACAGAACAGGTATACAGTGGCAGGTTCACTGAACAGAACAGGTATACAGTGGCGGGTTCACTGAACACAACAGGTATGCAGTGGCGGGTTAACTGAACAGGTATACAGTGGCGGGTTCACTGAACAGAACAGGTATACAGTGGCAGGTTCACTGAACAGAACAGGTATGCAGTGGCGGGTTCACTGAACAGAACAGGTATGTAGTGGTGGGTTCACAGAACAGGTATGCAGTGGCAGGTTCACAGAACAGGTATGCAGTGGCGGGTTCACTGAACACAACAGGTATGCAGTGGTGGGTTCACTGAACACAACAGGTATGCAGTGGCAGGTTAACTGAACAGATATACAGTGGCGGGTTCACTCAACAGAACAGGTATACAGTGGCAGGTTCACTGAACAGAACAGGTATGCAGTGGCGGGTTCACTGAACAGAACAGGTATACAGTGGCAGGTTCACTGAACAGAACAGGTATACAGTGGCGGGTTCACTGAACACAACAGGTATGCAGTGGCGGGTTAACTGAACAGGTATACAGTGGCGGGTTCACTGAACAGAACAGGTATACAGTGGCAGGTTCACTGAACAGAACAGGTATGCAGTGGCGGGTTCACTGAACAGAACAGGTATACAGTGGCAGGTTTACTGAACAGAACAGGTATACAGTGGCGGGTTCACTGAACACAACAGGTATGCAGTGGCGGGTTAACTGAACAGGTATACAGTGGCGGGTTCACTGAACAGAACAGGTATACAGTGGCAGGTTCACTGAACACAACAGGTATGCAGTGGCGGGTTCACTGAACAGAACAGGTATGTAGTGGTGGGTTCACAGAACAGGTATGCAGTGGCAGGTTCACAGAACAGGTATACAGTGGCGGGTTCACTGAACAGAACAGGTATACAGTGGCAGGTTCACAGAACAGAACAGGTATGCAGTGGCAGGTTCACTGAGCAGGTATGCAGTGGTGGGTTCACTGAACAGGTATGCAGTGGTGGGTTCACTGAACAGGTATGCAGTGGTGGGTTTACTGAACAGGTATGCAGTGGCAGGTTCACTGAACAGGTATACAGTGGCGGGTTCACTGAACAGAACAGGTATGCAGTGGCAGGTTCACTGAACAGGTATACAGTGGCGGGTTCACTGAACAGAACAGGTATACAGTGGCAGGTTCACTGAACAGAACAGGTATACAGTGGCGGGTTCACTGAACAGAACAGGTATGCAGTGGCGGGTTCACTGAACAGTACAGGTATGCAGTGGCAGGTTCACTGAACAGGTATGCAGTGGTGGGTTCACTGAACAGGTATGCAGTGGTGGGTTCACTGAACAGGTATGCAGTGGTGGGTTCACTGAACAGGTATGCAGTGGTGGGTTCACTGAACAGGTATGCAGTGGCAGGTTCACTGAACAGGTATGCAGTGGTGGGTTCACTGAACAGGTATGCAGTGGTGGGTTCACTGAACAGGTATGCAGTGGTGGGTTCACAGTACAGGTATGCAGTGGTGGGTTCACAGAACAGGTATGCAGTGGTGGGTTCACTGAACAGGTATGCAGTGGTGGGTTCACAGTACAGGTATGCAGTGGTGGGTTCACAGAACAGGTATGCAGCCAGGAACAAGCTAAGCCTAACTAATCTTTCCCTATGAGAGACAGTCTGCAGCAGCTCGCCCTACTCTCACTAACGCAGGCACACGAGTGAGCTTAATGGCCGCCGCTGCCTGCCTTTTATTAGGGGGGGAGTGGCTCCAGGGGCTAGTGTAGCCTAATTGGCTACACTGGGCCTGCTGACTGTGATGTAGAGGGTCAAAGCTGACCCTCATGGTGCATTATGGGGCGAACCGAACTTCCGCAAAACTTCGCCTGCGGGACGCGAACGCGAACCACTGAAGTTCGCATGGAACCGTTCGCAGGCGAACCGTTCGGCCCAACTCTATAGACAACGCGTCTGCTTTCGCGTTTTTGCTACCTGGCCTGTAGGTAATAATAAGCCTGAAACGCGTGAAAAATAACGACCACCGAGCCTGTCTGGGGGTAAGACGTTTGGCACTTTCAATATACTCTAAGTTTTTATGGTCCGTATATACTGTTATAGTGTGCTCAGCCCCCTCCAGCCAATGTCGCCATTCCTCAAATGCAAGCTTAATGGCTAATAGCTCGCGATTCCCAATGTCATAATTTTTCTCAGCGGGGGAGAATTTCCTAGTAAAGTAAGCGCAGGGATGCAACCTGCCTTGCAGGCCAGAATGCTGGGATAACACAGCCCCCACTCCAATCTCTGAAGCATCCACTTCAACAATAAAGGGAAGGAACACATCCACATGTCTCAAGATGTAGTCCGCACAAAACAACTGTTTGAGAGATGAAAAGGCGGCTTGTGCCTCTGACGACCAGTTGTAAGTGTCTGCCCCCCTCTTGGTAAGTTCTGTAAGAGGTGAGACTACAGAAGAAAAGCCTTTTATAAATCTCCTGTAGTAATTGGCGAAGTCAAGGAATCGCTGGAGTGCCTTCAACCCCACAGGCTGAGGCCACTCCAGTACAGCAGATACTTTCTTGGGGTCCATGGATAAACCTGCAGTGGAGATCACATACCCCAAAAAAGGAATCTCCGAAACCTCAAAAAGGCATTTTTCTATCTTGGCGTACAAGGAGTTCTGCCGCAACTTCCTCAAGACATATCTAACATGTTTTCTGTGTTTGGCCAAAGTAGGGGGAAAAAATGAGAATATCATCCAAATAGACGAGGACGAATTTTCCCAAAACCTCTCTGAACACCTCATTAATCAGCTTTTGGAGCTGGTAAAGTACTATCAGTCACAGGAGTAGTATAACTTAAACTAAACCACACCAGAGGAGCTGGTGGGTATTTAGTCAAAAGAGCACCTCACCAGTGGCAAGGGCCCACTGGTGAGTAGAGAGGTCAGACAGGCAAGGCTTGGCAACTGAGAGGCGAATACAGTACAGAAACGTGAGGCAGAAGAATAGTGAGTTATCAGGCAGTGGTTCAGCAACTAATGTCAGATAGGCGGAAGTACAGAATCGGTAATCAATAGCAAGGTCAGAGTCTAGCCAGAAACATACACAGGTAATCAGTAATACAAGATAACAATAGTCCTAGTCTTGTGTGAAATCCGTGGTTTCCTCCCAGATCAAAGCACACCGGATACTAGTCTAAGGTCTGAGCGCTAACACGAGTGTATTCGCAACAGCAGACAAGCTGCAAATGACCAGTGAAGGCTTAAGAAGCCGAGGAGAGCTCACAGCCGCGCCCCTTACCAATCAGCCAATCCGAGCGGCGTGAGTCACCTCTGACGTCAACCGGCAGGTCAGCTGACGCGCCTTCTTCCAGCATAAAGGTCCTGTCTCCGCGCGTGCCCGCGCGATACAGCGACCCTATGAGCACGAGACAGTACCGTTCCCGGCGTGCTAGACACCGACGGAACGGATAAGGCCTGTGAACAGGGAACACAGGCAGCTGCGGATATACCCTGCGTGTCTGCAGCCGCTATATTTGCAGATATTACATGTGTCTTCATCATGACCAAGCATGGAGATGAAAGGAAATTGTCTTTTTACTTCGTAGAATGAAAGATTAGTCCAATGTGTTGTGTGTGCCTTACATATGTCCTCGGAAAAGGGTTCCTTTAAAGGAAACTGACCTTAGAGGGATATGGAAGCTGCCATATTTATTTTCTTTAAACAATAACAGTTGCCTGGCTTCCTGCAGGACTCGTGCATCAGCAGTGCCTGAATCACACACCTGAAACAAACATGTGGCAAACACAGTGATACTTAAAGAGGAAGTTTAGCGAAAAGGGGAGAAAAATAAATCAAGGTATTGCAAAGTGAGAAGTTAAAAAATTGCAGAGTGATCAAGAAATGATTGATATTTGCTATGTAATTTGTTCATATTGTTTGAGCCACTATCAGCCTGCATGCAATCATCATTACTACTGGCAGACATGAAATAAAAAGACAGCACCGATTGCCATTATCTATAACCACACCCCCTAACAATGCAATAGGCTAAAAAGTTGTTTTTTATAGATACAGTATACATATGTACAGAGGGAGATATTGGTTGCTTGGCAGTTGGAAAAAGCCATTCTTTCCCACAATGCAACAAGGTTCACAGACAGCAAACTGTACACTGTGGGAGGGGTTTTACCCCCGATGATCTATTTGAGAAAAGGTAAAGATTTCTTATGGGACAAGGGCTATCAGCTACTGATTATGATGAAATTCATTCCTTGGTTACAGTTCCTCTTTAAAGGATACCTTAGCGCAAAACTATGCAGTGTGCATGAGCAGAGCGCTCCCAGTCATGCGAACAAGGATGCGCATCGCCGGGCAGCACCTGCGCAGTCAGCTGCGACCACCCCGACCAGGAAGTAAGTTTGGAGGATTGGTATGAGGTAACCGAGGGGAGGGAGGAGAACCGGTTTTAAATTATTTTTGCACTAAGGCAGTGATGGCTAACCTTGGCACTCCAGCTGTGGTGGAACTACGAGTCCCATAAGGCTTTGCAACACTCTAAGCATAACTCGAGGAGGCAGAGGCATGATGGGATTTGTAGTTTTGGCACAGCTGGAGTGCCAAGGTTTACCATCACTGCACTAAGGTATCCTTTAAGTCAAACATCAGATCTGCATGCTTGTTCAGGGTCTATAACTAAAAGTATAAAAGACAGAGGATTAGCAGGACCTGAAGAACATTGCAAAAATCAAGCACCTCATACCCCCAGAAGATCTGCCAACCTTAGTCCACGCCTTCATCACATCCCGACTGGACTACTGCAATGCTCTCTACACTGGCCTTCCAAAAAAGGTCTTGTACCGCCTACAGCTGATACAGAATACTGCTGCCAGACTGCTAACCAACCAGCCCCGTCACTGCCACATAATGCCAGTCCTGCATTCCCTTCACTGGCTACCTATAGAATGGAGGGTCCTATTCAAGATCGGCCTACTGACATTTAAATCCCTGAATAATCTAGGCCCTGGATACATGAAAGATATGTTACAGCTGCGTAGCAATCCCCACATTCTCAGATCCACAGGTTCTAATAATCTAGTCATACCCAGAGTCCACTTGGAAACTTTTGGTCCCAGAGCCTTCTGTCATGCTGCCCCTACGTTTTGGAACTCCTTACCTCAACAGATCAGGACAGCCCCATCCCTGGACATGTTTAAATCCAGACTGAAAACCCACCTGTTCAGTCTGGCATTTGCAGAAATATAACTTTTGTTGTGTGAATACTTCATCCTACTAATTACTGAATCTGAGAGAGCGTAAGCGCTTTGAGTCCTATGGGAGAAAAGCGCTATAGAAATGTTATTGTATTGTATTGTATAAGGCAATTTGCATTGTTTAAAAGGATACAAATATGGCAGCGTCCATATCCCTCTCAGGTCAGTTGTACTATCAGATGGTTTGAGGCAAGGTGAAAAACTCTTGTGGTGAAATCAAGGCCACCACATCCTTCAGGCTATAGAGGAGAATGACCATCCATAATGCTATCAGTAAAACGTTTAAAATCCAGCTTTCTTGGTAACATGGCGTTAGTGCACATGGCATTGGTAGCTTGTACATCTAAGAAGTTAATATAAGATTTGTATTTACACTCCTGATCACAGTAAGTTCCATCAGAGATCTCCCATTGTCTTATTATTACATGCTAAATTTTCAGCAACAACACCAGCTTGATATTTCACATTAAATCAAGACTGCCAGCAAGTCTGTATTTCCAAAATGTCTACTGCCTCCAACGCGCAAAATATTCTACACCAAGGCAATGCCATGCTGTTCTCTGTCACCTGATATAAACCTGCATCTACAATTTAGATTTATGAAGCTAGCGGTGTAATTCCACATCTGAAGCCAGAATGATAGATTTGAAGAGTTATAAGCTACAGACAGAGCTGACTGGCTACAGAAACTTATGCAAGAGATATAGAGATCACTATACCAAGTCAATGTCATATTTCTATATAAATGTCTAACTCATTACTGAACAAAAAGACTGTGTGTTCTCTTCAAATCAAGACAGGTTTTTATGAAGCGTTCAGAAGTAATTAATACTATACTCGCTCATGCAGGGGAGACCACAGAAAATGTACCAATTACAAGTGCACAGCTTTGTCAAGTAAAAATAACTACAGGGAATAGATAAATTGTTTTCCTAATAACACACGTTATTAGGAAAATATTTTCCTTAACTCTTAAACTTGAAAGTATTGAGACGCTTGTTTTTCTCACAGCAATTATTTGTTTTTATTAGTATTTGGTACAAGCGAGATAAATGTAAACAGTTGAATTAGGAATCTATTTTAAAGGGGACTTGAACTGAGAGGGATATCAATTCAATTCACTTTATTGTCATTGTGTAACACAACGAAATTACTTTTCATGACAACCCCACGGTGCATATAGGGAACATAGTGATAGTAACAAGGAAGAGAAGAAATTATACAAGTATGCCAGGTATTACAGATGTTTAAACAATTTGTACACAGTGTTAATTATTTCAGAGAGGATTCAAAGTTTATCAAGTTTATGGCGGATGGGAAAAAGCTGTCTTTCAGTCTCGGATATAAAGGCTGATATATTTAAGTCATTTTAATACAAATTTCCTGGCAGTCCTGCAGTCCTCTAAGGCAAGGAGAACACTTATTTGAATCATGTTTTGGTGCAGAGTGGAAAACGCATGAGAAAATGCACATAATGTTACTCTATGGGCTGCACAAAAAATCCTCAATGATGTGCATTTCAGCAAATTCATTTTTCCTGCCTGCGTTATGAGAACAGCATGCAATTCTCATGCAATGCTTCCCTCTTACATGCATTTTTGATTTGTTTTAATCACCAGCAACCGCGGGATTATGATGTGTGTTTTTTTCATCTCAAGATTTCCAACTGACAACTAGCCCAGGTGTTTTGTTCAGAGAGAGACATAGCTTTCTGAAGAGTAACAGGACTCATGTCAAGACCACCCAACACACTATTGATGTATACACAAGATTGGCAAGGAGACAAAAATATGTAGGTGCTCAGATCTACAGTGTCACTACCGCCCAGCTCAACTAGCTTCAACCCAAAGGGCTTCGTCAGGAGTGCATATAAAACAGTGAAGTGATAACAAGTAATAACACCAAATTAACACATAGGGCCATATGCAATTCTCTTTTTCACCCGAGTTTTCTCCTAGGAGATAAGTTTTCATCTTCAATTTTAAATAACTTTCCAGCACTTTTCAAAAAAGAAAGTACCAAAAAGTAGGTGAATAAGTACTATCAAAATTATTTTGAGCCTTTTCTTGCTTTCTGGTGGCTTAAAAGGCATTTTATTGACAAGTCTAAAAATATCACCTGGGAGAAAACTATGGAGAAAAAGTGAATTGGATATGGGCCGTAGTATCCCCCAGCCAAGGATGTTCAAGTCAGTCGAAGATTTCGGCTGACTAGAACGGGGACCACTGGGGGCATTGGACTGAGAGGATGGTGCTGTGACATATGTCGCAGAACAATTCACCACCAAATGGCACCTTTATTCATCAAACACCCTCTCACTTCTAGGGTACTTTAAAATACAACAAGACTTGCACGTCTTTACAGCAATAATAAATTGAATTATTTATGCTTTAAAAAAGGGTTAGAATGTTTGTTTGCCCCTTTACAATCATGTTTACACAGCCAGTCCACATGTTTGCCATCCATACCACGTATAGCTTTTTCCACTCTGTGCATTGCATACTTTTTGCCAATTTGCTTTGGCTTACTGTAGTTTGGCAAAGTTTTCCGACTGATATTGATCCATTGTAAATAAGGATTTGCCAGACACTGAAATGTCTCTCCAGTATAATTACAGCCATTTTTTTCTGAAGCTTAAGATAGAGCAGCGAAAGGTTAGAGCAACAGTCAGGTCTCTGTCTCCATTTGGAGCGATTTCTGTTTACAAAAATCTTTCACTAAAGATTTACAAGAAACATTTAACACAATTAACTGTGCAGTATGAGACGTTTCACAACAATGCTCTGTGCAGGATATAGATCAATGTGAGATTAACACATCACAAAGGCCAGGGTACAATCGATCAGCAAAAATTAACATAAATCAACAGGACCCAATAACATCAAATAAACTGGGATTGGATTTGGCAACTAAAGAAGATACATTTAACTCATTGTATCCCTTCACGCAAAGCACTCTTACTACTCAAATTAAAGGTTGTGATGTAACCCATCTGTACCCATTATCATATCAACCCTTATTATAATTTGTTACAGTGGCAAGTCAGTTCCCCTCCAATTCATAGCAATTACTCAGCCAATGAAAAGGCTAAATATAATCTCCTAAAATCCAATGGGAGGGCTGAAAATAAGCATAATGGAACATTGCACACCTCTATATTGGAAGCTTCACGCCTCCAAAGTTGCTTGGGCCATTAAGAATTGTCAAACATTGTGCAACATGGTACCCATACAGGTAAAAGCCCTAAAGCAGAGGGGTGGAATGTCAAGAAGAATTTTACTCCTAGTACTATGCACTACACCACCATGCCATGCTCTATAACATGAATCACCAAATCGATGCCCTCAGTGACCTGTCACTGGCAGATGAAAGTGGTGAGGGTGCAACCAAGATAGAGATTCAAGGCTAAAACCAAAGTTTTACAGAACACCTGAAAACAGTGTTCACAGTAGAAATAGGTCTAAAACTTTTTGGCAGCATATAATCTAAACTTGGTTTAGGGATCAAGTGCATTGTTGCCCAAAAACATCTCAGGGTAGCATTTCACTTTCAAATATTCTATTATAAAGATCCCATTTTAAGATAACAATAATTTATTTAAATTTTTTTTATAACATTGTAAACATACCAAGTGAAAGGAATGCTAGGCTAAAGGCCCATACACACGTCGGATTTCCGCGAACGACGGGTCGTTTGAACGTCCCGTCGTTCGCCCGTTAAATCGGGCGTGTGTACAGACTATCGTTCGTTTGACAAGAGTGAGTTTGAGCGATCCGCCGGGCGGATCGCTCAAACCCACTCTTATCAAACGAACGATAGTCTGTACACACGCCCGATTTAGCGGGCGAACGACGGAACGTCGGGACGTTCAAACGACCCGTCGTTCTCGGAAATCCGACGTGTGTATGGGCCTTAAGGCTGTTGTCTGACTCCAGTCAGCCTGGCCTGGATGACACAAGCCAAATTTCTTTGTCAGTCCATACAGCTCAGCTTAATTAGGCTATCCAATCCCCTGTACATTCTACTAACCCCGATTCCTGATAGTAGAATAGCAGCTATAATACTGATATTCTACTATCCCTCACTATTACCCTATTCTCACACTAACCCTCCCTATCTACACCTAACTCTACCCTCAAACCCACAACCACACTCTGACAATAAACGTACTTACTGTGAAGTGACAGCCTATCACCCATTTTCGCTACGCCCACCGCAGTTGATCGCCTGCACCTAAATGAGTGCCTTGGCGCTCGGTTATAGTATAATGTCTTACACAATTAATAAATGAGCATACACATTGTTGCAATACCCATCTGGTGAAATCAGTGCTTGTGCAACACTATGCAATATGTCAGTGTCTTAACCTCTGCAAGATCGCTACACGCCAACTGGGGGTGTAAAGCCTGTGGTCCTTAAGTGGTTAAACAAATAAATGAGTATACAATATTTTACAACAGCTACCTGGTGCAATCAGTGCTGGTGCAATGCAAAATGTCAGTGGGCTTGATTAACTAAGACAAATAGCATGCCTTGTCAAAGTTAGCATGTCTTATCAAAATGAACACGCCTTATCAGAGTAGCACAGCAAACTTATGCTTCCTAAATGACGAGAGCTCCACTTGTCCTGCCCTGAGCCCCTGCGGGTTCATATGCTACTCTGATAAGGCATGCTAACTTAGATAAGGCATGCTATTTGTCTTAGTGAATCAAGCCCAGCGTCTTCAACAACATTTTTTTCCAAATTCTTTATTCATTGAAAACTTTTTCACATACAAGAATCCCTTTTTTTTTTCTCTTCACAACAATTCCATATATATCGAATAACAAATAAATAAAGAGGAAAATGATCATATAATACAATATCAGACAAAGCTTATAAGCAATCCGATATGCCATCCGTGGACGGACTACAGAATAACAAAAAATATTGAAAAGACTCCAGGTTCTAACTATACATCAAGTAACTGGCCACCTCAGAGATATCTTCTCCTCAATTCTCTTCATTGGGGTAAAGACTACCTTCTCAGGCAGAATTAAATCCCAAATATTACCCCTTACCACTTGTAGTTCCTATTCGTGTCTTTCCTGGAGCTAATTTTTTTAGCCAACCTTTATCCACTTTATTCCAAACTGCTAGAAAACCAATAACACTCCCACTCACACCACCCATCAGAACTTGAGCATTCCCAAAATATCGAGAACAAAAACATAACACAAGATAACAACTTTACAGTACCTAGCTCTCCCTCCTGTCCTCAGACCCCCGATGATGAGCAGAGGAGAACAGATCCTCCCTCTCAGTTCACAAATCACGGCTTCAACAATTAAATAAATGAGTGTACAAATATTTGCAACAACTATCTAGTGCAGTCAGTGCTGGTGCAACACCATACAACACTTCAGTGTCTTAAACAATTTAATAAATTAGTGTATGTCAGAAGTATACTGTCAGTTGTTAAACTCTGGGAGCTCTAAAGGCCCATACACACGTCGAATTTTTCCGAACGATGGGTCGCTTGAACGTCCCGTCGTTCAGTCGTCCGCACGCCAAATCAGGCGTGTGTACAATCCGTCGTTCGGGTGATAAGACTGATTTTGAGCTACAGACCTGTCTCCAACTCCCCCCCCCCCCCCTCCCTTCTGGGTACATTTATTGAAAAGGCTGTATATTTCTAACTTGAAGCCTTCAAGGAACAACATATGTGGCTCCCTACAATCTAGCTTCAACTATGGTGAAACAGCCCTTGTTCAGATTTGCAATGATCTGCTCATGGCCAGAGGTAGAGGCAAGTGTTCTATCCTGATATTGGTTGATCTCTCAGCGGCTAATGATATAGTTGATCATGAAGTCTTGCTTAAAGAGACTCAGAGATGAGTTGTAAGGCCATTTTTTTTACTTACCCGGGGCTTCCTCCAGCCCCATAAGCAGGGATGCGTCCCTCACCGTCCTCCTGCTGTCTCCAGTTCAGCCGCAGTGAGCCCCAGGCTTCGACTGAGCCTGTTACCGGAGCTCACTTAATCATTTAATAATTTTCTCAATTACATAACAAAGCTTTCACTTTTATTCCGCACTTGGAAGGACCTAGTAGATATCACAAAGTACAAACTTAAATTCATGGATGCAAGTCTCAGATGGGTCGAAAACCAAACACTCCCAATACTTGCTATAGACACATGACAGTTTGGAAGAATTGGGTTTCCTCCACATCTGTAATCTGCCTTGTGCAAATTTACCCAAAGCATTTTCTAGCGTCTAGCACAACAAAAATAATCAAGTCCCTCAACCAAGTTTATTTATAATCTCCTATAACACTGTAGTGTTAAGGGGACCCTGATCGCAATTTGAACTTACCTGGAGCTTCCTCCAACCCCACCCCACCCCTCATAGGCCGCTGCTGACGGCTCCGTTAGTCAGTGACTTTGGCCTGAAGACGCTCGTGCGCGCCCCCCTCGCGCATGCTACATGTCATCACGCTGGCCAGCATGAGAGTCCTGCGCATGCGCAATTCTCTAAGATTGAGTAAGCATGTGCAGGACGGCCGGCGGGGCACGCACAGGTGATGATTAACAGAGCCGCCAGCAGGACCGGGAGAGGAGCCAGGAGGATGCCTGGGGGACCTGGCGGGCTACAGGGGGCTAGAGGAAGCCCAAGGTAAGTCCAAATTACGATTTTAGCCTGAGCTCACAGTCCCTTTAACTCAGTGGTTCTCAACCTTTTTACCCTAGAGGAACCCTGCAAATCATTTTTGGATCTCAAGGAACCCCTGCATTTATTTGGAGGCATGGTTTTTAAAAGTAGGTGTGGCTATTTCTTTCACTACCCCTATTACAGTGTCTCCTTATTCTAGTGCTTTTTATTAATGTTCTACTTTTTATAATACCTCTATTATAATCAGAATCATATTTTATTCACCAAGTGCGATGGGAGTCGTACTCAGAATTATTTGTGGTTCACATGGCATAGGCAAGTACAAAGACAGGCAAGCAGATACACAGGCAAACAAGACAGATATTTACAGGTGTGCAAAAGTATATAGACATTTCCAGTAGTTCAACAGTATGAGCAAGCCTGGGAGGCCTGCATAGAGTCATTAAGTTCAAAAGGTATCAAAAAGCTGGCTGCATGACTGTATTGTCCCGTGTGGTGTGAGGATCAGTGAGAGGCTTCTTGACCTGAAAGTGAGTACTCGCCTAGTTTTGCATCAGATGAAACAAAGACCGCACTCACGTCAGTGGGTAGGCTGGTGCCGGGCCCCAAGGCTTCTATCAAACACTGTCGTCATGGAGGAGTCCGCACACAGACTTATCGGAGCAATCACCGCAATTTTATTGTCCCATCACATGTACAGAAATACATAGTCAGACCTGCATAGGCCGACGATCGTTTCGGGGCCACTCAGGGTCCCCTTTATCAAGGCAAGTAGCAGAAAAGACATATATGTCTTTTCTGCTACTTGCCTTGATAAAGGGGACCCTGAGTGGCCCCGAAACGATCGTCGGCCTATGCAGGTCTGACTATGTATTTCTGCTTGATGGAAGAAGGAGTTCGTGCTCTTGGTGGTTTTGGATGCAATAGTTCTATAGCGGTGACCCAACGGGAGAAGATCAAAGTAGTGACTGCCAGGGTGGGAGGGGTCGAGAGAGATCCTGGTGGCCCTCGTCTTCATCCTAGAAGCGTGGAGGAGATCGAGAGGTGGCAGCGGAGATCCGATTATCTGCTCCGCATCAGTAATGACTCTCTGCATCAGTAATGACTAATGTGCTCTATCATAATTCCCCCATCATCACGATGCCAAGGAGCTCCTGCAGAGTACTTAAGGAACCCTGGTTGAGAAAGCCTGCGATCTTTACTACACAGCAGTGAAGCAAGTTTTCTATTTTCAAAATGTTCCACCATCTGACAGAGCTCTAAACAAATATAACATACTATTTGTAGTACAGTATTTTATATTTTCTGGATCAACTCCTTCATGAAAGTCTAATAGTAAATCTACATCCTTTCTTGTTTGGCTGTTTTGAGGGCTCATTCTTCAACACCTAAATATGTTCTGGGTTTGTAGCCTGGAACCTGATTAGTGGATTTGTATCTGTTATTTTAGCATATTCCTTAATCTTCTTGTTTATAATACTTGTAAAACGTACAAAGAAAAGCAAGTCATTCTCATGTTCACCTCACTATGAATTCCCATCCTCCTTTGCTGTATAATATATCGGGAAAACAAGAATACAAATTATTCCAAAAATGTTGTGTGTACACGGCAATAACATGAAACAAAAACTCAACACCTACCAAAACTGGTCCTCAAGCAGTCAGATCATCTTCCTTCTGTTCTGAAAAAAAGATTGTTCAAAGAACTGAAGGTTACAACAGGTATCATCTACTTGGCAAGCAGAGAGACAACATCTAGTGCACATTTTTTAGTTTCAAAGTATTTTATTGAGAAAAAATCAATAGAAACTTACAGCTTTTGAAAAGTCCCTTAACAAAGGGCATACTTTCAATCAATCAGTGTAACATACAAACACAAAAAATAAACATAAACCAATTATGCAGGTTATTCCTATTAATCAGATTTAGTGTCAACCGTTCAGGTGGGGATAGCCCCTAGAATGAGAGGGCGCAGGACCTCAGACCCAAGGAAGTCGAGGCTGCGAGCCAGGGTTGCCAAGTTCTAGTAAAGGACAGTGTTGTGTCGTTAACTATTGCTAACAGTCTTTCTGAGATAAGAATATTCATTATTATGGCATCTGCCTGATCAAAAGACAGAGTAGGTTTAAGCCATTGACGTGCAATATGCAGACGGGCTGCCTTGGCAACATGTTGAGCAAGTCTGTGGTGTGGATATTTCCACCTCTGGGGCTTATGTCCTAGAAGGAGTTGAAAAGGGTCAGGAGATAAGTCTATCTCAAGGGCTGTACCTATGGCAGAGGCTACCCGGGCCCAGTATTTTTTTACTATAGGGCAGAACCACCATATGTGAGGGAGGTCCCCTACCTGACCGCAGCCTCTGAAGCACATGGGGGATTTATCTTGGGATATGGTGTGCAGTTTGTGGGGAGTGATATATGTGCGATGCAATATCTTATAGTTAGTTTCGATATGTGAAAAGTAATTACTCCCTTTTGCTAGAGTAAGACAGCATTTGGACCATTGTGTTATGGTGAGGTTCTGACCTAGGTCTTCCTCCCAAGCTTTCATTGCTTGAATTTTATCAACTTCCAGGGGTTGTGATATTATTGAGTATAGGTAGGAAATAAGTCCGCCCTCCAGGGGTCTCTGAGCACACCAATGTTCATACGTAGTACGAGTTGGAGAAATATGTGCCGTGTGGGTAAAGCTCTTTAGGAAATGATAAATTTGTAACGCTCTGAAGTACTCTCCAGGGGGAAAAGAGGTATGAGAGCAAAATGTAGACCAGTTTGGGAGCTGATCGTTTACTAAAAAGTTAGCCAGTATGAGAAAATTGTGGGATATCCACCACTGAAAGGGACGGGAGTCCCAGCCTGGTGGGAAATCTGGATTTCCAAATAACAGTAGCTGGCGTGGTACTTCAGATTGTAATTTTTTGCTAAATCTTAGCCTCTGCCAGATAGATAATGAGTGAGCTGTTAAAGGAGACAGTTTTTTGTATTTTGCGGGTGAAAGGTGTAGAGACCACTGGAGGGCCGCCAAGTCAATTGGGGACAATAAGTCGTCCTCAATGTCCGCCCATAGGGGCCTAGTATGCACATCATGTAGCTGAGCCAACTGGGCAATTTGGGCTGCCCTGTAGTAGCTGAAAAGGTCAGGAACACCGAGTCCTCCCCTTTCTCTATTGAGAAACATAACTGATTGCCTGATTCTGCTTTTTTTATTGTTAGCAATAAACTTAAAAATGGAGGTTTGCAGGTCTTTTAGGGAAGCTTTAGTTACCTGTATGGGGAGAGTTCGAAATAAATATAGGATCCTAGGTAATATATTCATTCGCACAGAGTGGATGCGACCAGACCAGGAAATCGACAAAGAGCTCCATTTTTGTAGGTCTCCCTTCAGCTCAGACAGAACCGGTCTATAGTTTAAGGCAAAACGATCTGCTGGATTAGTTGTAATTTTAATGCCTAAGTAGGTAATATATTTTGCTTGATAGGATAGTCCTAATTTTGTGGCTAGTGCCTCTGCGCTGTGTTTAGATAGATTAGTAAATAGGACTTCAGATTTGTTGATATTTAAAGTGAGTCCTGAGAGTTGGCCGAACTGTTTAACTACCTGAAGAAGGTTTGGGATAGATGTATGTGGAGAGGATAGGGTTAATAGCAGGTCGTCCGCAAAAAGGTTAGCTTTGTATTCTGAGTTTTTGATTTTAATGCCTTGTATATCCTGGGTAGAGCGGATTTTATTGGCTAGGGGTTCAATTATTAATGCAAATATTGCAGGGGATAGAGGACACCCCTGTCGGGTGCCTCTCTGAATCGGAATGGGAGTTGGGGAGTCAGTAGGGAGCTTAAGTTGGGCCACAGGGTTAGAGTATAAGCATTTGACCGCATTCAGAAAGGAGCCCCCGATACCAGCCTTGGCCAAAGTGGCATGCATAAAGGGCCAGTCTATTGTGTCGAATGCCTTTTCCATGTCGAGGGATAGCAAGGCGAAAGGGGTCCTGGAAGCTCTAACATTGTGAAGAAGATTAATTACCTTTCTGAGATTATCAGGCGCCTGGCGCAGTGGGACAAAGCCCACTTGGTCTCTATGTGTAAGAGGACCTAAAACCTTATTTAATCTGGCTACCAGTATTGCTGTTAGGAGTTTGTAGTCCAGATTTAGAAGTGATATGGGCCGAAAGTTTTTGATGTCGAGGGGATCTCGTTTAGGTTTGGGGATGACTACTATTGTAGATTGCAGGAACTCAGAGGCCGGGGTCTTGCCTTCTAGAATAGAATTAAAGATCTTTTTAAGGTAGGGTATAAGGACTCTTTTAAATTTTTTATAATAAATAGCTGAGAAGCCGTTGGGGCCTGGAGCTTTTCCATTTTTTAGTTTTTTGATAGCAAGGAAAATCTCCTGATCTGTTATTGGGATATTTAGAGCCGAGGCTTTATCAGGCAGGAGGACAGGTGTTTTCAAATTGTGATAGAAATTGTTAGTCGAGGAGTCTGGTGTGCTGGCGGTTTTGGCAGAGTATAAGGATTTGTTAGTGCACATTTTTTAATGCTTAAAACTATTGTACAGTAGTTTTAGTGATGGAATACCATTATTGGGGGAATTTTAAAGGGTGTAAATGTATGCCCTCCATTTTTCTTTCATACTCTATGTTCAGGAATTGCGGAATGAATATTTGATTTGATTTTCATTGCACTTTTTATGACACGGTTGGAAGGCAATTTGTAAATACTATATTTTTCCTACAAATATGCATGGGAGAATAGAAATATTTTTGTAATAACTTTAGTACTGAAAGATTAATCAGACACCTAGAAACAGTTGATGGAAAAAAAAAGCACACACTTGGCAGTAACTCTTAAAGTGGATCCGAGATAAACTTTTACGCATTGCATAATTGTGTTCCTTTCATATAGTTTATATGGCATTCCTCAAGCCAAATACTTTTTTGTTTTTTGTTTTAATACTCTAATTCCCTATAAACTAAACAAGCCTCGCCCACAGCTTTTCAGAGTCCCTTGGCATTTTCAGACAGTAGCAAGGGCTCATGGGAGCTCAGTCTAGGCAGGAGGAGGGTGAGGTATTACTAGCCAGAGATTTCAGAGGTAGAGGGGAGGAGGGAGGAGGAGGGGGATTCGGTTTTTTCACAGGCTGAGTGCTGAAGATGAAGCTAGACAAGACAAGACAAGACAAATAACATTTATATTGCGCTTTTCTCCTTGCGGACTCAAAGTGCCAGAAGCTTGCCTGTGTGTAATATGTGTATATATATATATATATATATATATATATATATATATATATATATATATATATAATGTATATATGAATAAATAATCATATTCCATTGAAGCTGTTTGCAGCTAGATTTGCTGTGAAAACTATCTAAACTTTAGATAAGATATATAGACAAGTTACTTGTTATAGTTAGTTTTTCATCTCTGATCCGCTTTAAAGCACACCTGAACTGAGAGGGATAGGGGGTCATATTTATTTTGTTTTATACAATGAACATTACCTGGCTACCTTGCTGAGCCTCTGTCTCTAAGCCTTGTTGTATACACCTTCAAATTTCGATTGGTAAATTTTTGCCACTTCTATTTAGTGTGAGGGTCTACAGATTTTGAATACTATGAGCAGATGGTGTATGTAAACTCTCATACTACATGGAGGTGGTAAAATTGGTCAATGATTGGACAATCAAAGTTGAAGGTGTATACCAGACTTTAGCCATAGACCCTGAACAAGCATGGTGATCAGATATTTCTGACTGAAGTCTGAGTGGATTAGCCACATACTTGTTTCAGGTGTGTGATTCAGACACTTCTGAAGCCAAAGAGACCAGCAGGAATGCCAGTCAACTGTTATTGTTTAAAATGAAATAAATATGGCATCCGCCAAATAGTTCTCAGTTCAGGTATAATTTAAGAACTTTAGGCTACCCAACTTTATAGGTTAGCAATAATGTTTGACAAGATCTAAAGACCACCTTGCCACTTTATGGATGACACTTGGGGTCCTTACACACATCCAATTTTGATTGCCCTATTTTACCATTTCCGAGTAGTACGAGTGCTTACCTACACAATATGTTCATAGTATTCAAAATCTGCTGACCCTCATACTACATGGTGGTGGTAAAATTAGCCAATCATTGGCCAGTCAAAATGGGATGTGTGTATACACCCTTAAAGTGATCCTTAAGTCGATAAAAAAAATGAGATTTACTCACCTGGGGCTTCCCTCAGCCCCCAGCAGCCGATCGGTGCCCTCGCAGCCCTGCTCCAATGCTTCTGCACCTGCCGCCGAACACTTCCAGTTTGGCCGTCACCGGCCGACAGGCATGGGAACGCGATTGATTCTTCGCGTTCCCAGCCATAATATCGCCCCCTATGCTGTTATTGCGGCCTCCTGGCCTTTTTTTGATCGACTTAAGGATCACTTTAAGCTGATCCGATTGGCCAGCTGTCAATAGACTGCTACCCACTTATCATGTTACCAACATCACATGCCTACAGAACTGCTGGGCAGTGGGAGCAACTTAGTGAGAAAAGAAGGGGAGGGCACACTCTATGACCTACGCCAGAGACTAACTCCATAAGCAGTTGGACATGAGTTCATTTTAATTTTCAAATCTCCTGTTGCATTCAGAAAAAAGCGAAAATCTTATGCTTATTGATGAGCGTTTAAAAAAAGAGATTCCACTTTTGTTAAGAAAAACTCAGCATTTTTAGTTTGTCCCTATGTCTTGAGAAAATTATTGGCAAGCATTGTTTCAGCTTGCCTTTATTTTTTTCATCTACCGGTACATGGAAACCCCAAGCATTCAATGACTTCAAACGGAAACCGACAAATCGGAATGTCAAACTTTGCTTTCAGTCAATGATTTTAGTTCATGCATTGAAAATAAGTAATAATGGCTCCTGCTCTGCATTGCTGTTTACTCCTATAGCATGTTAGGAGATTCTGGACAGTTTCATAGCAACAGTATTTTAAACGGAGTACACAGAGAACTAGACAAAGTCATAGCAACAGTACTCCAAACAGAGCACATAGAGCAACAACTGCAAAGAAAGGAAGTCTGAGATTTCTGCAGTTTTAGAAAATTTTCAGCTGACTGTAATGAAAAGATCATTTATATCAACAGTTTGCAAAAGGGCTAATTCTGTACCAGCCTAGGTTTATGACAATGTTATATAGTAAATGGGGCATTTCCCTTTAAGGCTGCTTACACACAGGGACGTTACAGGCGCACGTTAGTGCGCCTGTAACGCTCCCCCAACGCACAGCAATGTAACACAAGTGGGCTGTTCACACAGCCCACGTTGCGTTACATGTAACGCTGCACGTTCTCCCGAAAGTGCAGCATGCTATCGCGTTAGACTGTTTGCACATGCTCAGTGGGGGGCGGAGAGGAGGCGGGGAGAGCCAGCTACAGTAGCCGCGCACATGGCTACTTAATATTCACTGCACTGGCGGCAGCTGATTGGCCGGCGGGACCACGTGATGCGGAGTGTCTCACTCCGCATCACGTGGTCCCGCTGGCCAATCAGCGCCACTCTGGGAGACATTATAGGGATAGGGCCGCCTAATGCGGCTCACTCTACCGTCCTATCTTGCAGCCCCATACGTTGTGTTAGGTGCACGTTATGCGACCTTAACGTGGCACCTAACGCAACGTCTTGGTGTGCAAGTAGCCTAAAGATGTAATTTTTACAGCTTTTTTATTGCTGCTGTCCATAGAGAGCTCTTAGATATACTTATCTTTCCACTGCCGCAATAAATTTCATTTTTCATGGTGGCATAGCCATGAAAAATAAAGGTGAACTTGCTATAAAATCTCTTGAAAGCCAGCAAACCTTAAATTACATTACAGAAGCCCAGCATGGTTTAATTAACAGCAGACATGGCTCTTATTTCTCCGGCAGTTGCTCATTTCAAGCTGTCTTGGGCTCACCTGTTACCGAATAAAACATTGTCCTGTTAGCATTCAGCACACAGGTTTGAGAACCAAAAATACTTGAAAGATATTTCCATTGCATGTGCATACAGCCGGTTCAATAGTCAGTTCCAGCTGTTTTGTCTAGTATTATTTTTTTTTATATTTCCTAGGCCTCTTTCACATGGGAGACTGAAGGCGGTGAATCCAACGCCTGTCAGCTGGTACTTTGTACCGGCCGGGTGCTTGCTAGTGCTTGATACTGGCGGTTTGGGATAAGCATAGGCGCCTCTAGCAGTCTTGCAAAGATGTCCTTGAATTTCGGGTGGTTTCGTGAATGTACGTCGAATCTATTCTGCACATTGCATTGAAGTCAATAGACCGATTGGTTAATAGCAAAGCTCCGCTACATGCTGAAACCATCACATTTGCTAGGTATGTGAAGGATTCTGAAAGATCATGTCATTTTCCAGAAAATCACAGTTAAAATGATAGAAGGAAAATTGAAATGTTGCATATTGGACAGCTAATAGAAGGCAGCGGAAACATTAGGCTATGGAAGCGGGACCTGAGATTGAGATGGTAGCGCCACGTGTCAGCTCAGGGCACTAGCAGCAGTCTCTACCATCAAATCAGCAGGAGAATGCATTGCTAGCTGGCATCATGAGCTGGATGACATCATGAATGAATGAATGCCACCCATAAGGTGTCTAGAAGCAGCGGTCACATTAGGCCCAAGGTTGGAGGACCAGTGATGGAGCATGGGTTCAATTGCTAACCACCTGGCAAACACTGCAAACTCTCACTGCCACTACTGGCATTAAATTTGGCGTGAGAACAGCGTCCAATAGGTGTGAACACCCAATCTCTGTGACATGGTCACAGGGGAAACTGAGTCACTTTCCAATGATACGGACACAAGCATTTCCTTGGCATGGAACCGATGCAATGACACTACCAATGACACGGACACTGAGACAGGTGAAGCTGACAACCTTACTATCAACACGGAGGTAAAGGTAATGATCTTTTCTGGCGATTGCCTTTATGGTAACATATACATTACAGTTATGCATATTCATGAGAGGGATAGTTCCCTATCAGTCATGGCGGTCTCTCAGATTTGATCACTTGCATTTAAGCTTGCACTGAGTAACTTGTATGATATATTGGTCTGCATTATTGTGTGTCGAAGGGGTTCCTCCATGGCAGGTTGAATAGAGCTTGGAGTTAGAGTGTCCTTTTATGTTGGTGAAACAGTTCATTTAGGACTATATGATCTTTTGAATAGATCACCACACCGTGTGTTAGACTGGGCGGTTATAAAGCTGAGGAAATCCACTTGCTGGCCAAACAGCAGAAACCCTATGTTCCCACATCCAATAGAAACCTGTAGCAAGTCTTTACTGTGAGCAGCAATACAGGATTACTGCTGCTTGCTTGGCCAGCAAGTGGATTTCCTCAGCTTTCCAACAGACCAGTCTGACGCAAGGCCCACCCGAGACAGCAACACATTATATCTGACATAGACGATGCGAGCTGCTCTGAGGGACAGCCGAGTGTCCCCTGTACAGCGCTGCGCTAGATTGCAGTGCTGTACAAATGTAAACAAATGTTTCCCCCCCGCCCCCTTTCATTTACTAACAGCACTCGGCAGCAAACGATCGCGCATGCTAATCTCTGCCTCCTGAACTTGATGGCTATCGGCAGTCCTGGGCTGCCACCTTGCGACCGCCAATCAGCAATAAAGGCGGACGTAAGGTGGTTACGTTAAATTACTGACATAAATTAACTTTTGCACAATATTCTAATTTTGTAATCTTGACCTGTATTATTCATTCTCTGGCATCTTATCCCCTATAAGATGCCAGAGAATGAATAATACAGGTGAAGATTAAAAAATTAGAATATTGTGCAAAAGTTAATTTATGTCAGTAATTCAACATAACCACCTTAAGTCCGCCTTTAATGCTGATTGGCGGTCGCAAGGTGGCAGCCCAGGACTGCCGATAGCCATCAAGTTCAGGAGGCAGAGATTAGCATGCGCGATCGTTTGCTGCCGAGTGCTGGTAGTAAATGAAAGGGGGCCGGGGGGAAACCTTTGTTTACATTTGTACAGCACTGCAATCTAGCGCAGCGCTGTACAGGGGACACTCGGCTGTCCCTCAGAGCAGCTCGCATTGAAAGCCCTCTCATAGGCTGATGCCTATGAGAAGCGGAGAAGAGGACGTATCAGCGTCGTATGTCAATTTAGGACGGGGAAGGGGTAGGGGGAGAGGGGAAGGAAAATGTTTTTTTTTAAATAAAAAAATAAAACAAAAAAGGACTGCAGCAGCGATCAGAGAAAGCGATCAGAGACCTCCAAAAAATGTGCTGTCAAGGACAAGAAAAGGAGGTAAGACTCATTTGTGTGCTAAGTTGTATCGCTGTGCAGCAAGCTGTCAAAGCTGCACAGCACTGATTTGTGAAAAATGGCCTGGTCACTAGGGGGGTGTAAGCCTGTGGTCATGAAGTAGTTACATGCAAAGCAAGATATTTCAAGCCATTGTTTGTTCATTGTGGCTTAGGCTCGGTTCACATGCTGGAGGGGGTAGCAGCCAGAAGAGGGCCAGCGGGTACAGCGGTGGGGAGGGGGGGGTTGGATCCCCTCCCTCATCTGGGTGCCCCGTTCCACGCTCCCCCTCCAGCTACTTTTGTTAAAATAATTGCCTGCGGCGAGCGGGGAACTCACTCACCTCCTTGTTCCACTGCTCGGCGCGTCACTTCCTGCAATGTCACCCTCCAGCACTCCTCCACTCCCCGCCACTGTGCACACTGCCCCCCTTCCTGCTATCCCCTCCAGCATGGTGGCCCCCTCCCCACAGACAGTGCTGGGGATCCGATACATATGATGCAAAAGGGCAGCAAGGATCCGTTTGCATTCCAGTTTTAGAAAAACGGAGCCCAGACCGCAGATTGCGTTCTGCAACCGCATCTTTTGTGGCCCTACCCTTACAGCTTATGAAAACCCCACAATCAAAATGTCAGACCATTAGAATAGTGTGAAATTGTTTAATATTCTAGGCTCATTGTCAGACTCTAATCAGCTAATTAATCCAAAACATCTGCAAAGGTTTCTGGAGCCTAAATGGTCTCTCAGTCTAGTTCAGAATTACTAATGTACACTGAAATCGGAGGAGCACCCAATGGACAAGGCGGCGTGCCACTACCTTAACCCTTGTGCCTCAAGGGGTATCACAGATGCATCCAAAGAAGGGTCGGCACCACCAGTAAATGCTGCCGTTCTGTTAAAAGAGCTATAATTTACTGGTGGTGCCGACCCTTCTTTGGATAGTTCAGAATTACTGACATAAAGTTAACTTTTGCATGATATTCAAATTTTTCGCATTTCACCTGAATGACGTCATTCAGCAATGATCTGCGTTAGTGAACTAAGCCCAGCAGTGAATTATGTGAGTGTGTGATGGACATTCTTTTCCTTCTGCCACCAAATTATAACATGCATTCAGCTATTGAATCAGAATCAGAATCAGAATCGTTTATTTCGCCAAGCATGACTGGGTCATGCCCGGAATTGGTTTTAGCATCACAGGGCAGCTCGCAAAAATAAGTTACAGTATAGACATAACGTAAGAACAGTGCACAACATTAAGTTACAGCAGAAATATACAATGCAGCAAAAACCGATGCGGTATCACAGCAAGAAGCAGCACAACATACTCAGAATGATCCCAGCACCGTAAACCCTCTCGGGCCATGGATGGTGACGGCTCAGTACAAGTGTGAGGGGGGGAGCTATGGGATTTATAGGGAGTTCAATAGCCTCACCACTGCAGGGAAGAAAGTGTCTCTGTGCCTTGATGTCTTGGTGAGGATGGCCAGGAACCTCCGACTCGATGGGAGCCGTTGGAAGAAGCGATGACCTGGGTGTGATGGGTCATTAGCAATCGTTGCTGCTCTAGAGCACATCCTAGAGTTGTGGATGAGCTCCAGAGGGGGGAGCGGTTTCCCAATAATTTTCTTCGCTGATCTGATGACCCTCTGAATTTTGTATCTGTCGCTGGCGGTGGGGCCAGCGTACCATACGAGTATCGAGGTGCAGAGGACAGACTGTATGGTGGCGGAGTAGAAGGATTTAAGGAGCTCTTAGGCCATACCAAACTTCCTTAGTTGGCGCAGGAAGAAGAGTCTCTGCTGGGCCTTCTTTTGGGTTGTGATGGTGTTCTTCTTCCAGCTTTTGCCTGAGAGAGAGCGGTCGCGGTCCTCCCGGATTAGGTTGAAACCCGTGAGGGATAGGGCATTGTCTGGAATATCCTCATGCAGCCAAGTCTCTGTGAAGCAGAGTACCTGGGTGTTGCTACCGATCTCCCACTTGTCGCTGAGGAGACGGAGTTTGTCCAGTTTATTTGGCAGGGAGCGGCCATTCCCTAGGAGAGCCGAGGGGATGGCTGATCTCAGGCCCTTTTTCCTCAGCCTAACTTGAGCACCCACCCGACAGCCCCGTCGTCGCTGAACCCCCCGGGCCCCTGGGCGAGACCTGGTAATTTGCTGGATGTGACTCCACACTGAGTTAAATAGGTGCCCGTCCTCTGGCTGGGGAGCCCTGCAGTATTCCCACTGGATGAGTTGACCCCTTGAATATGCAATGCGAGGGGTTAACGATGGCGTGGGGGTACCCGTGATTGTGGTCATGGTGATGGGCCTGGAGGTAGCGGGCGAGGGCTGGGAACATACAGCAGCATAAAAAGGCAAGCGACCTAGTTCATGGCAGAGCAGCTCAGGCATTACAGCAAACAGGATAAAGCAGAGCAGTGGCTGATAGGTTGGCCCACCGGGCAGTCCTGCAGAGAAACTGGGGCCAGTAACCCAGGAGCAGCAGGGCCCAGCGGCAGGTAGTACCAGCAGGGCAGAGTGGCTGGGTATGGTAACCCCTGGGGCATGTGGAGGAGTAAAAGTAAAAACATGTCCAGTCTCACCACGGTAGCCAGACATTTCAAAACCATGCATGCTGGTAACCCCACCATAATGCGGGTGATTGGTCTGGATCGCATCCATGCCTCCTCTCGAGGCGGCGATATGGACAGACTTTTATTACAAAGGGAATCCAGGTGGATTTTCGACCTTGAGGCAACTGTGCCCCCAGGTCTGAATGAAAACACAAGTTACGTCTCTTTTTTGCCAACGTGATGTTCGATCTGCCCTTACATCGGTTTTAGGGCCGATCGACTCTGGTCCACTCTCGCTCCTACCTGTTGCTATGGGGGGTTGTTCTCCTCTGTTAACATCGCTGGACAAACAATTTTTGAATAAGGTGATTGGAGCCTTGCTTAGATAGGCTTCACAATTCCAGGGGGGGAATAAGAGGTTATTTGTAGATTTCGGTGACTTTTGTCATTGACTTTATATAATCCCCCTCCGTTTTGATTGTTATATACAATCATTTGCCACCCATCTGATACGAGAATGACCAAATGTGCCATAAAATATCATTTTGTATGATTGAATTTTTGATATATTTTTATATATAGATGTTTACATTTGATTACCTCTGGGTAGGGCTCTTCGCTCCCTCTGGTGCCCTCTCGCCGGGTGTTCTGTCTCGCTCGCCCCCCCCCGGTGGCGCCTGTGTGGTGCGGGCGGGGCTGGCGGACGTCGGGGCGAGTGGGCGTGGGGCCGTGTGCTCCTGGATGCGCCTGGCGCCCTTCGGTGTCCGCCTGCCCTCCCTGCCCCCATGCGCGGCTGTCGGGCGGGTGGGCGGGGCCTGGCAGACGCGCCGGCGGGTTGCTATGGCGGCCTGGCGTCGTGTCTGCCTGCCCCGCCCACCCGCCCGGCATTGGCCGCCGGCGGGGGCGTGCGTGGCCGGCCTCCTGGTGATGTCGGGCACGTGGGGGGATAAGACCCTCCCTGGGGATGGTGGGGAAGTTACGGAAGCCTCCAGTGGAAGCCGGAAGTCCGGCGAAACCGGTCGAGGACGCATGTGCTGCGTCCCGGCCTCCACCCGCCTCCCTTGGGGATCTCTCATGCCTCTCCGCTCTGGCCTGGGCACCTTCAACTGACCACCTGGTGGGAACCAGCCAGCCACCCCGCAGCAGGACATTATGGAGCACGTAAGCTAGCCCCACGGGCAGAGACTTTGCCACATATCTGTCGCTATACCATTATGGGCTTTGTTTGCTTACTGCTCACTGCTTACTGCTCTACCAGCGGGCATCACTTCTTGTTGCACCAAGCTTACCAACATGGAAGCATCTTAACTATGAATCCTTGCTTTTATTGAGCCCTGCTTATGCTGAAGCTGTTTACATTATGCCTGCTGGATCTCCTGTGCATGCTGGACTGTCTATATCGCAATGTGCTGGGCTGTGATTTACAACACAGAATGTGCCTTAATCTATTTGCAATTACCATGAATATGTGCTTTTCCATGTGCATGCTGCACCTTTTAGCATATTCACGTTGGGACACTGTTCTGAGGAACCCACTGGTATCTTTGCTGCTCATTTCAATCATTTTGATGTGCATAACAGGCCTGTTTCAAAACAAAAACTGAGGATATTTTATCCATTGGCTGCAGCCGTGAGCTCCTTTTACAAGCACTGACTGTGATCCTTGGTAGATTTGCTGGACTATGCATATTGGTTCAACAGCTCTTCTTACAAAATGTTTTGATTTGTTGAAGTATATGGACTAGCGGAGTACGGGGAGGATCATTTGGGGTTCCCTTACTCTTTTGGGGGGGTGCGGGAGGGGGTGCGGGTGGGCACATTTTTATTGGGGATTTTTTAGGGTGTTTGATATAATTTCTGATTAATAAAGTAAATTTTGGATTGATTATCCTATGTGATTTGTGCTCAATCGGGTCATACCTGCTTTTTTACCAATCTCGCTGTTTTTGACTGATGCAACATATTAGCTGGATGACCCGAGTGTCTACAAATTAAATTAACTGCTCATATCCCCCGGGAGATTAATACCTGGATTATTCAGGTTAAATTTGACTCTAGAGTCAGGGGGCTTTCCAATGTGAGCTAGTTTCTGTGGTGGTTATTGTTCCGCGATGTTGCGGTGGGATACCCTCCTGGCGCAGGTGGAGCGAGAGTGTTCACAGACACAGGGTAGTAGAGACGCACAACAACTTATCAATGGAGGATTCAGGAAACTGACCAGACTGTATGAGAGAAAATCGAGGCTCTGGTTGAATCTCAAATACAATAGGACCTATCTTGATGACCAGATTGCCCCCCTTTGGCTGCGTTTCCAGATATTTCCTCACCGCAGGAATCTGAATGAGGATTTTAAAAAGAGATGGGAAAGGAATTTTGAGTGCTGTGCTAAGATCTGTCTCACACTGATAAACGAGCTCAATACAGATGACCTAGCAAGTTTAGAAGTTGAGATCAGTAAGGTGTCTGACTCCCTGGGACCTTTTAAGGGGGATTTGCTGTATAAAACCAGAAGTGAGGAACTGGAAAAGCATATAACTCAATTTAATAAGAAACTAGTGATACAGAGGGACCAAAAGGTCCTCAGGGACAGGACAGCATACAAAGTTGGTACAGCTTACCAGTGGAACGGCCCCCCCAGGAAGTACCCTAGAGACAAACCAAAACCTCGTGTACCGACGGGGGATAGACCTCAGTCACATCCCCCTGCAACAGAGGAGTCCGATTCATCAATAGAGCCCGTTAGTTCAGTGTCAGAGAGCTCGGCATCAGCAGAAGAGGGTTCGCGTAAATACGACACCAGATCGGGACGCGACCCCTCTAAACTTGTGAAACACAGAGAGAAGAAAAAAGAAAAGAGATCTAAGAAAAACGAGACATCATGTCAGGAAAGTTCGGAGGATGCTGGGGCCGCCACAAGGGCAGGTGGCCCAATGGGCCAAGCCTGTGCCATGGCCGTCCCGGCAGGCCCTGTCTTGGCCTCTTCCTCTGGTTCTGTTTTTTTAGCCAATGGTCACCCAGCAAAGTGACTGGGGGCTCTCGGCCGGGACAGCAATACCCGGTTTTGACGGATTTACAGGTCATCAATTTAACAGGAGAAGCGATCCCTCAGCCTTATCTTACTCTGTTGTCGAAGGGTCTGGGTTTTTGCCCCACCCACAATGTCGATATCTTCGAGACAGTGGTGGATCTTCACCTTTTTGGTCGGAGAATTTTATTACAATCACTATTCGGTGATACACCTAAACATCTAAATATGACCTTCGATGACAGACCATGGACTGATGAGGACTTGCGGGCCCTACAATCCCTGCAGGAATTAGCACTGGAAAGTACACCTGGGGAATGTGATGACACGGGTGTTGGCTGTTTTGGCTTTGGGCCTCGCTACCATCTACCCAAGCTGGATGATATTGGCCTATACAACAAATCTAAAAAGTTCCCTCCTTTCAATCTCATTCCCAATCTTAAAACCTTTATTAATGTCGTAGAGAAAGACCTGTTGAAGCTAAAAAATCAAAAAACCTCGGCCGATAATTTAAATGACGAAGAGCGACAAGCTCTCAGTGAAATTATCGATAAGAACAATAAATGGGTTATCAAACCCTCGGATAAGGGGGGCAATGTTGTTGTCATGACGGTCGATATGTATAGAGACGTGCCTGGAAATATTGAACAAACGTGAGTGCTATAGGAGGGTCCCCATATCCAGGGCCACCATGTGCCAACGAAGTCTGTTTTCACTAATCGATGATGCAGTAACGAGATCGGTGATCGACGAGAACACGGCGAGATTTTTGAAGGTGGATAAACCCTTCCTCCCGACTTTTTACACTTTACCCAAGGTCCATAAGAGGCTTGAGAGACCCCCTGGACGCCCTATTGTATCAGGCCGTGGATCTCTGACTGAGAAAATCAGTATTTACATAGATCGGTATCTTCAACCGCATGTCCAGGCACTGCCATCATATATTCGAGACACGTCACATCTTTTGCGGATTTTGGAGGGTTTACAGCTGCCCCCTGGCACATTGTTGGTGGCCCTGGATGTGGAGGCCCTCTATTCGAGTATTCCCCACACTCTGGGTGTCCACGCGGTGGGGACATTCCTTAGTGAATTAGGTGTACAATTTTTGGCACACAATGGCTTCTTGCTTGCCCTACTAGAATTTTTGCTGACTAACAATATTTTTATTTTTGAGGGGTCCCACTACCTCCAGGTTCAGGGGGCGGCGATGGGGACCACCTGTGCCCCCTCGTATGCCAACCTGTACCTGGGGGAGTGGGAGCGTGACCTTTTTTCTAGTGATGGTCTCTCTATGTACCTGTGCCATATTCTGTCGTGGCACAGGTACATAGATGACATCATAATTTTTTGGACGGGGGACATGATTTACTCACACAATTCGTGAAGGTTCTTAATATCAACTCAAGAAACCTCAGGTTCACTATGCAATGTAGTCCCTCGGAGATCCCCTTCCTTGACATCTCTATCCTCTTGGATGAGGGTGGCGGTGTATCTACGAATTTGTATAGGAAAACGACAGCTACAAACTCCCTGTTAAGGGCGGACAGCTTCCACCCATCTCATACTATAAGAGGCATACCAGTGGGTCAGTACCTTCGGGTAAGACGAAATTGTTCAGATGACAGTACTTTCAAAGCTGAGGCCGCCAGACTTAAGGGGAGATTCAGGGAGAGGGGATACCCCGAGGGTACTCTGAAAAGGGCGTTCAAGAGAGCGGACGCAAGTGACCGCTCATCCCTTCTTGTTGATAAATATCGGGATACTCGGGATAACAGGGATACCCTGCGTTTCTGTACTAAATATTCGGCCCAACATCAACAAATTGTACAGGTTATTAACAAACATTGGCACATTCTTACCAATGATACGAAATTAAATAAATCTGTTCCGGAAAGACCCCGGTTTTCATTCCGACGGGCACCCTCTCTCAGAGACAGTGAAGAAGAGAAGAACCGAGAGCCCGATATGGTGTAGTATGTCAAGGTAATTGGATAATTAGAAAGAGTATGAATTGTATACTCACAAACCAGGGTTACCTCCAGGCAACCACTGTATAGGCAGGTGAGGAGATTAGCCTGTCCTCACTCAGGAATAAGAAGTCGCTCTCTGTAGGCTTGAAAAACAAGAAGGGGTATCCCCCTCCACCAAAGGTGGATACAATCAGTATTATGGTAGAGAACAGAGGCGCCAAAAGGATAAAAACAATATTTAAAAGTTTTAAAATTATTGCTTAGGAGGCAGTGGTGGACTCACCTCCCACAAGCAGACACAACAACTGTGTATTCACAAAAGGGACATTTATTGGTATACTCCAAATAAGGTCGCAACGCGTTTCGCAGGTCAAACCCGCTTCATCAGGCAATTACAGGAAGGAGCACACAACTGGGGGTAAGAGGCAACACATTTGTACAAATCCTGAACAGACTGCATATCAATAAACATAAATATTTTTATGATGGAATTCACTGGTGTGATTTAAATTAACGGGAAGAGGTGGCTAATTATTGTATTTTGGGGGTAGAGGGGGGGCGGGGAGAGGGGGGGGAGAAAGAGGACGGAGGGCCGGGGGGGGGGAAATGGGGAAAGAATTGGAGATGGGAAATGGGAGGGGGGGGGAAGAAGGGTGGGGGGGGTTTGTTTTAGGGGGAAGAAAGATAGTGGTAATTTTAAGTATTACATCATAGCATTAATATTCATAAACATAATCATAAACATAATCAAACGTTAATCTCAAGCATGTGGCGAGATACTTTCATAACATACAGTAAACAGTATCATAATTCATATATATATATTTTTTACCCATACATATGTGTATTGGGAGCGGTTAGCCTATATGAAATAGTGCAAAGGAGTTCAGGGCTGGCAATAGTACATTGGGTATTTAAGAAAGACATGCAGAGTAATTTCTAGAAGACACATAATGAACAAGCATCAAAACAGATTCACTTACCAGCAGTATGTCCAGATAGCACCTGGCGCCTCAGTGGCCAAGTAGTACTGAACTGCTGTTTATATAGTGTTGAACTCCTCCCCTTAGCTAATTGGAATGTGGGGAGGGCACTTGGTTACGTCATTACGCATCTGTACATGCGTATTTTGATGCGTAATGGCAGTGGCTGGATAGTGTACTGGCTAAGGGTGCTGCCTTTGACATGGGAGACCAGGGTTCAAATCCCGGCCGAGTCAAGTACCCATCCAATAAGGAATTCAAGGCAAGACTCCCTAACAATGCAGGGTGGCCTCTCGAGCGCGTCCCTGTGGCTGCAGCTTTTGAGTGCTTTGAGCCTGACAGGAAAAAAACGCTATGCAAATGTTTGGATTATGGATTATTATTAATGGCGGTCAAGGATTATGTATGCGTACATGCGTATTTTGACGCGTAATGGCGTATATGGATTGCATATTGTCAATGCGCGATGAAAAAAGGGGCGCATGCGTACTAGCATGATGCCATGCGTACGGTGGCATGGAATGGGAATGTGGCGTATATTTGAACGTGTTGGAATGTGGAACCATTGCTCAAAATAAGAGAACCACTATTTAATATTAATACATTTCAGGTTACTTGATCTGACAGTATATACCATTGTGGCTGTACAATTATATGCAATTATTGTCATACGATTTGCTCTGCATTGCAACAGTACTATCTATCAATGTAAACGCATATACATGTAAAAATGAGTAAAATTGATAATACAAATAAAAAAATATAAAAGGTTCCGACTAGCCAACTAAGACATAGAGTATGGATAAAAACATGATCACGTTGGAATACTAAGCATAACGTTCTTAACATAAATACGCTCAAAAACAATTATAAAAATGAGCTAAAAACCCAAGAGGAATATAATAGTAAATAAAATAAATAAAAGATAATAAAAACTCGAACTTATAACACAGACCGATAAAAGAGGCGACTAAGTTAAAATAATATTGGAATGTTATGATCAGTGAATTTTTTCTAGTTGTTCGTCGAGTCCCTCCGGAATGAGAGTCCTCAGTATTTGTATCCAGAACATTTCTCTCGCTTTCAGTATTTCAAAAGCATTGTGCTGTTGTGGGTTAATGGATTCTATAAGTGTTATACGGAATAAAGTGGGGTCATTGTGATGGTGAGTGCCGAAGTGTCTCGAGACGCTGTGAAGGGGAAAGTTTTTCAGTATGTTTCTTTTGTGTTGTCCAATTCGGCTGCGTGCTGGTTGTGTGGTACGGCCCACGTACTGGAGGTGACACGGGCAGGAGATCACATATATGATATATCTTGAAGTACAGGTAATCGGGTGTTTAATTGGATAGTTTGTTTTGGTGGCATTGGAGCAGAATGAGGTGGTGATATTGATGAATGGGCAAGCTTTGCATCTAGTATTATTGCATGGAAAACAGCCCGGGGAGTGTGCAACGTTTGGAATTGAGTTGGATATTTGTGTACGAAGTTTGCTGGGTGCTAGTAAGTTGCGCAAGTTGGGGGCTCTTCTAAAGGTGGGGGCTCTTCTAAAGGTGATTTGAGGTTTTTGTGGGATAGATTGTCGCAGATAAGGGTCTTGTAGTAGAATATCCCACCTATTCGTTAGAATTGACCGGATCTGTGGGTGTTGGGCATTGTATCGTGTGATGAATCGGGGGCAGTCCACGCTAAGTGGCTTAGTGAAGAGCTGAGTTGGGTTGTGCGATGGAGTTGTTTTGGCTTTAAATTTCGCATCCTTGTTAAGCTTTTTTGGGTATTTTCGTGCCAGAAATTTGTTAGTGAGTAAACCTGATTGTGTGTTGTAGTCTGAGATGTCTGTACAATTTCTGTATATCCTTCTAAATTGACTATATGGTGTGTTAATGGTCCAGAGACAGACTGGTCAGTAGCCATTTCTTGAATCCTTCGACCACTACGAAACATTGTAAAGTGACGGGCACCTATACATGTGGAGGCTGCACTATGTGCAGATACATGCAGGTGTGTCGGAATGTTAGGCTGCCAGATGGAAGAGACTGGACATTGGCACACTATGTGAATTGCAACACCACTTTGGTGGTATATATGCTGTTGTGCCCATGCGGGGCATTTTACATTGGGAAAACCAAGCGGGAGTTACGCTCCAGAATTTCTGATCATGTGACTAACATTAAAAGTAAAAACATGTCCAGTCTCACCACGGTAGCCAGACATTTCAAAACCATGCATGCTGGTAACCCCACCATAATGCGGGTGATTGGTCTGGATCGCATCCATGCCTCCTCTCGAGGCGGCGATATGGACAGACTTTTATTACAAAGGGAATCCAGGTGGATTTTCGACCTTGAGGCAACTGTGCCCCCAGGTCTGAATGAAAACACAAGTTACGTCTCTTTTTTGCCAACGTGATGTTCGATCTGCCCTTACATCGGTTTTAGGGCCGATCGACTCTGGTCCACTCTCGCTCCTACCTGTTGCTATGGGGGGTTGTTCTCCTCTGTTAACATCGCTGGACAAACAATTTTTGAATAAGGTGATTGGAGCCTTGCTTAGATAGGCTTCACAATTCCAGGGGGGGAATAAGAGGTTATTTGTAGATTTCGGTGACTTTTGTCATTGACTTTATATAATCCCCCTCCGTTTTGATTGTTATATACAATCATTTGCCACCCATCTGATACGAGAATGACCAAATGTGCCATAAAATATCATTTTGTATGATTGAATTTTTGATATATTTTTATATATAGATGTTTACATTTGATTACCTCTGGGTAGGGCTCTTCGCTCCCTCTGGTGCCCTCTCGCCGGGTGTTCTGTCTCGCTCGCCCCCCCCGGTGGCGCCTGTGTGGTGCGGGCGGGGCTGGCGGACGTCGGGGCGAGTGGGCGTGGGGCCGTGTGCTCCTGGATGCGCCTGGCGCCCTTCGGTGTCCGCCTGCCCTCCCTGCCCCCATGCGCGGCTGTCGGGCGGGTGGGCGGGGCCTGGCAGACGCGCCGGCGGGTTGCTATGGCGGCCTGGCGTCGTGTCTGCCTGCCCCGCCCACCCGCCCGGCATTGGCCGCCGGCGGGGGCGTGCGTGGCCGGCCTCCTGGTGATGTCGGGCACGTGGGGGGATAAGACCCTCCCTGGGGATGGTGGGGAAGTTACGGAAGCCTCCAGTGGAAGCCGGAAGTCCGGCGAAACCGGTCGAGGACGCATGTGCTGCGTCCCGGCCTCCACCCGCCTCCCTTGGGGATCTCTCATGCCTCTCCGCTCTGGCCTGGGCACCTTTAACTGACCACCTGGTGGGAACCAGCCAGCCACCCCGCAGCAGGACATTATGGAGCACGTAAGCTAGCCCCACGGGCAGAGACTTTGCCACATATCTGTCGCTATACCATTATGGGCTTTGTTTGCTTACTGCTCACTGCTTACTGCTCTACCAGCGGGCATCACTTCTTGTTGCACCAAGCTTACCAACATGGAAGCATCTTAACTATGAATCCTTGCTTTTATTGAGCCCTGCTTATGCTGAAGCTGTTTACATTATGCCTGCTGGATCTCCTGTGCATGCTGGACTGTCTATATCGCAATGTGCTGGGCTGTGATTTACAACACAGAATGTGCCTTGATCTATTTGCAATTACCATGAATATGTGCTTTTCCATGTGCATGCTGCACCTTTTAGCATATTCACGTTGGGACACTGTTCTGAGGAACCCACTGGTATCTTTGCTGCTCATTTCAATCATTTTGATGTGCATAACAGGCCTGTTTCAACACAAAAACTGAGGATATTTTATCCATTGGCTGCAGCCGTGAGCTCCTTTTACAAGCACTGACTGTGATCCTTGGTAGATTTGCTGGACTATGCATATTGGTTCAACAGCTCTTCTTACAAAATGTTTTGATTTGTTGAAGTATATGGACTAGCGGAGTACGGGGAGGATCATTTGGGGTTCCCTTACTCTTTTGGGGGGGTGCGGGAGGGGGTGCGGGTGGGCACATTTTTATTGGGGATTTTTTAGGGTGTTTGATATAATTTCTGATTAATAAAGTAAATTTTGGATTGATTATCCTATGTGACTTGTGCTCAATCGGGTCATACCTGCTTTTTTACCAATCTCGCTGTTTTTGACTGATGCAACATATTAGCTGGATGACCCGAGTGTCTACAAATTAAATTAACTGCTCATATCCCCCGGGAGATTAATACCTGGATTATTCAGGTTAAATTTGACTCTAGAGTCAGGGGGCTTTCCAATGTGAGCTAGTTTCTGTGGTGGTTATTGTTCCGCGATGTTGCGGTGGGATACCCTCCTGGCGCAGGTGGAGCGAGAGTGTTCACAGACACAGGGTAGTAGAGACGCACAACAACTTATCAATGGAGGATTCAGGAAACTGACCAGACTGTATGAGAGAAAATCGAGACTCTGGTGGAATCTCAAATACAATAGGACCTATCTTGATGACCAGATTGCCCCCCTTTGGCTGCGTTTCCAGATATTTCCTCACCGCAGGAATCTGAATGAGGATTTTAAAAAGAGATGGGAAAGGAATTTTGAGTGCTGTGCTAAGATCTGTCTCACACTGATAAACGAGCTCAATACAGATGACCTAGCAAGTTTAGAAGTTGAGATCAGTAAGGTGTCTGACTCCCTGGGACCTTTTAAGGGGGATTTGCTGTATAAAACCAGAAGTGAGGAACTGGAAAAGCATATAACTCAATTTAATAAGAAACTAGTGATACAGAGGGACCAAAAGGTCCTCAGGGACAGGACAGCATACAAAGTTGGTACAGCTTACCAGTGGAACGGCCCCCCCAGGAAGTACCCTAGAGACAAACCAAAACCTCGTGTACCGACGGGGGATAGACCTCAGTCACATCCCCCTGCAACAGAGGAGTCCGATTCATCAATAGAGCCCGTTAGTTCAGTGTCAGAGAGCTCGGCATCAGCAGAAGAGGGTTCGCGTAAATACGACACCAGATCGGGACGCGACCCCTCTAAACTTGTGAAACACAGAGAGAAGAAAAAAGAAAAGAGATCTAAGAAAAACGAGACATCATGTCAGGAAAGTTCGGAGGATGCTGGGGCCGCCACAAGGGCAGGTGGCCCAATGGGCCAAGCCTGTGCCATGGCCGTCCCGGCAGGCCCTGTCTTGGCCTCTTCCTCTGGTTCTGTTTTTTTAGCCAATGGTCACCCAGCAAAGTGACTGGGGGCTCTCGGCCGGGACAGCAATACCCGGTTTTGACGGATTTACAGGTCATCAATTTAACAGGAGAAGCGATCCCTCAGCCTTATCTTACTCTGTTGTCGAAGGGTCTGGGTTTTTGCCCCACCCACAATGTCGATATCTTCGAGACAGTGGTGGATCTTCACCTTTTTGGTCGGAGAATTTTATTACAATCACTATTCGGTGATACACCTAAACATCTAAATATGACCTTCGATGACAGACCATGGACTGATGAGGACTTGCGGGCCCTACAATCCCTGCAGGAATTAGCACTGGAAAGTACACCTGGGGAATGTGATGACACGGGTGTTGGCTGTTTTGGCTTTGGGCCTCGCTACCATCTACCCAAGCTGGATGATATTGGCCTATACAACAAATCTAAAAAGTTCCCTCCTTTCAATCTCATTCCCAATCTTAAAACCTTTATTAATGTCGTAGAGAAAGACCTGTTGAAGCTAAAAAATCAAAAAACCTCGGCCGATAATTTAAATGACGAAGAGCGACAAGCTCTCAGTGAAATTATCGATAAGAACAATAAATGGGTTATCAAACCCTCGGATAAGGGGGGCAATGTTGTTGTCATGACGGTCGATATGTATAGAGACGTGCCTGGAAATATTGAACAAACGTGAGTGCTATAGGAGGGTCCCCATATCCAGGGCCACCATGTGCCAACGAAGTCTGTTTTCACTAATCGATGATGCAGTAACGAGATCGGTGATCGACGAGAACACGGCGAGATTTTTGAAGGTGGATAAACCCATCCTCCCGACTTTTTACACTTTACCCAAGGTCCATAAGAGGCTTGAGAGACCCCCTGGACGCCCTATTGTATCAGGCCGTGGATCTCTGACTGAGAAAATCAGTATTTACATAGATCGGTATCTTCAACCGCATGTCCAGGCACTGCCATCATATATTCGAGACACGTCACATCTTTTGCGGATTTTAGAGGGTTTACAGCTGCCCCCTGGCACATTGTTGGTGGCCCTGGATGTGGAGGCCCTCTATTCGAGTATTCCCCACACTCTGGGTGTCCAAGCGGTGGGGACATTCCTTAGTGAATTAGGTGTACAATTTTTGGCACACAATGGCTTCTTGCTTGCCCTACTAGAATTTTTGCTGACTAACAATATTTTTATTTTTGAGGGGTCCCACTACCTCCAGGTTCAGGGGGCGGCGATGGGGACCACCTGTGCCCCCTCGTATGCCAACCTGTACCTGGGGGAGTGGGAGCGTGACCTTTTTTCTAGTGATGGTCTCTCTATGTACCTGTGCCATATTCTGTCGTGGCACAGGTACATAGATGACATCATCATTTTTTGGACGGGGGACATGATTTACTCACACAATTCGTGAAGGTTCTTAATATCAACTCAAGAAACCTCAGGTTCACTATGCAATGTAGTCCCTCGGAGATCCCCTTCCTTGACATCTCTATCCTCTTGGATGAGGGTGGCGGTGTATCTACGAATTTGTATAGGAAAACGACAGCTACAAACTCCCTGTTAAGGGCGGACAGCTTCCACCCATCTCATACTATAAGAGGCATACCAGTGGGTCAGTACCTTCGGGTAAGACGAAATTGTTCAGATGACAGTACTTTCAAAGCTGAGGCCGCCAGACTTAAGGGGAGATTCAGGGAGAGGGGATACCCCGAGGGTACTCTGAAAAGGGCGTTCAAGAGAGCGGACGCAAGTGACCGCTCATCCCTTCTTGTTGATAAATATCGGGATACTCGGGATAACAGGGATACCCTGCGTTTCTGTACTAAATATTCGGCCCAACATCAACAAATTGTACAGGTTATTAACAAACATTGGCACATTCTTACCAATGATACGAAATTAAATAAATCTGTTCCGGAAAGACCCCGGTTTTCATTCCGACGGGCACCCTCTCTCAGAGACAGTGAAGAAGAGAAGAACCGAGAGCCCGATATGGTGTAGTATGTCAAGGTAATTGGATAATTAGAAAGAGTATGAATTGTATACTCACAAACCAGGGTTACCTCCAGGCAACCACTGTATAGGCAGGTGAGGAGATTAGCCTGTCCTCACTCAGGAATAAGAAGTCGCTCTCTGTAGGCTTGAAAAACAAGAAGGGGTATCCCCCTCCACCAAAGGTGGATACAATCAGTATTATGGTAGAGAACAGAGGCGCCAAAAGGATAAAAACAATATTTAAAAGTTTTAAAATTATTGCTTAGGAGGCAGTGGTGGACTCACCTCCCACAAGCAGACACAACAACTGTGTATTCACAAAAGGGACATTTATTGGTATACTCCAAATAAGGTCGCAACGCGTTTCGCAGGTCAAACCCGCTTCATCAGGCAATTACAGGAAGGAGCACACAACTGGGGGTAAGAGGCAACACATTTGTACAAATCCTGAACAGACTGCATATCAATAAACATAAATATTTGTATGATGGAATTCACTGGTGTGATTTAAATTAACGGGAAGAGGTGGCTAATTATTGTATTTTGGGGGTGGAGGGGGGGGCGGGGAGAGGGGGGGGAGAAAGAGGACGGAGGGCCGGGGGGGGGAAATGGGGAAAGAATTGGAGATGGGAAATGGGAGGGGGGGGAAAGAAGGGTGGGGGGGGTTTGTTTTAGGGGGAAGAAAGATAGTGGTAATTTTAAGTATTACATCATAGCATTAATATTCATAAACATAATCATAAACATAATCAAACGTTAATCTCAAGCATGTGGCGAGATACTTTCATAACATACAGTAAACAGTATCATAATTCATATATATATATTTTTTACCCATACATATGTGTATTGGGAGCGGTTAGCCTATATGAAATAGTGCAAAGGAGTTCAGGGCTGGCAATAGTACATTGGGTATTTAAGAAAGACATGCAGAGTAATTTCTAGAAGACACATAATGAACAAGCATCAAAACAGATTCACTTACCAGCAGTATGTCCAGATAGCACCTGGCGCCTCAGTGGCCAAGTAGTACTGAACTGCTGTTTATATAGTGTTGAACTCCTCCCCTTAGCTAATTGGAATGTGGGGAGGGCACTTGGTTACGTCATTACGCATCTGTACATGCGTATTTTGATGCGTAATGGCAGTGGCTGGATAGTGTACTGGCTAAGGGTGCTGCCTTTGACATGGGAGACCAGGGTTCAAATCCCGGCCGAGTCAAGTACCCATCCAATAAGGAATTCAAGGCAAGACTCCCTAACAATGCAGGGTGGCCTCTCGAGCGCGTCCCTGTGGCTGCAGCTTTTGAGTGCTTTGAGTCTGACAGGAAAAAAACGCTATGCAAATGTTTGGATTATGGATTATTATTAATGGCGGTCAAGGATTATGTATGCGTACATGCGTATTTTGACGCGTAATGGCGTATATGGATTGCATATTGTCAATGCGCGATGAAAAAAGGGGCGCATGCGTACTAGCATGATGCCATGCGTACGGTGGCATGGAATGGGAATGTGGCGTATATTTGAACGTGTTGGAATGCGGAACCATTGCTCAAAATAAGAGAACCACTATTTAATATTAATACATTTCAGGTTACTTGATCTGACAGTATATACCATTGTGGCTGTACAATTATATGCAATTATTGTCATACGATTTGCTCTGCATTGCAACAGTACTATCTATCAATGTAAACGCATATACATGTAAAAATGAGTAAAATTGATAATACAAATAAAAAAATATAAAAGGTTCCGACTAGCCAACTAAGACATAGAGTATGGATAAAAACATGATCACGTTGGAATACTAAGCATAACGTTCTTAACATAAATACGCTCAAAAACAATTATAAAAATGAGCTAAAAACCCAAGAGGAATATAATAGTAAATAAAATAAATAAAAGATAATAAAAACTCGAACTTATAACACAGACCGATAAAAGAGGCGACTAAGTTAAAATAATATTGGAATGTTATGATCAGTGAATTTTTTCTAGTTGTTCGTTGAGTCCCTCCGGAATGAGAGTCCTCAGTATTTGTATCCAGAACATTTCTCTCGCTTTCAGTATTTCAAAAGCATTGTGCTGTTGTGGGTTAATGGATTCTATAAGTGTTATACGGAATAAAGTGGGGTCATTGTGATGGTGAGTGCCGAAGTGTCTCGAGACGCTGTGAAGGGGAAAGTTTTTCAGTATGTTTCTTTTGTGTTGTCCAATTCGGCTGCGTGCTGGTTGTGTGGTACGGCCCACGTACTGGAGGTGACACGGGCAGGAGATCACATATATGATATATCTTGAAGTACAGGTAATCGGGTGTTTAATTGGATAGTTTGTTTTGGTGGCATTGGAGCAGAATGAGGTGGTGATATTGATGAATGGGCAAGCTTTGCATCTAGTATTATTGCATGGAAAACAGCCCGGGGAGTGTGCAACGTTTGGAATTGAGTTGGATATTTGTGTACGAAGTTTGCTGGGTGCTAGTAAGTTGTGCAAGTTGGGGGCTCTTCTAAAGGTGGGGGCTCTTCTAAAGGTGATTTGAGGTTTTTGTGGGATAGATTGTCGCAGATAAGGGTCTTGTAGTAGAATATCCCACCTATTCGTTAGAATTGACCGGATCTGTGGGTGTTGGGCATTGTATCGTGTGATGAATCGGGGGCAGTCCACGCTAAGTGGCTTAGTGAAGAGCTGAGTTGGGTTGTGCGATGGAGTTGTTTTGGCTTTAAATTTCGCATCCTTGATAAGCTTTTTGGGGTATTTTCGTGCCAGAAATTTGTTAGTGAGTAAACCTGATTGTGTGTTGTAGTCTGAGATGTCTGTACAATTTCTGTATATCCTTCTAAATTGACTATATGGTGTGTTAATGGTCCAGAGACAGACTGGTCAGTAGCCATTTCTTGAATCCTTCGACCACTACGAAACATTGTAAAGTGACGGGCACCTATACATGTGGAGGCTGCACTATGTGCAGATACATGCAGGTGTGTCGGAATGTTAGGCTGCCAGATGGAAGAGACTGGACATTGGCACACTATGTGAATTGCAACACCACTTTGGTGGTATATATGCTGTTGTGCCCATGCGGGGCATTTTACATTGGGAAAACCAAGCGGGAGTTACGCTCCAGAATTTCTGATCATGTGACTAACATTAAAAGTAAAAACATGTCCAGTCTCACCACGGTAGCCAGACATTTCAAAACCATGCATGCTGGTAACCCCACCATAATGCGGGTGATTGGTCTGGATCGCATCCATGCCTCCTCTCGAGGCGGCGATATGGACAGACTTTTATTACAAAGGGAATCCAGGTGGATTTTCGACCTTGAGGCAACTGTGCCCCCAGGTCTGAATGAAAACACAAGTTACGTCTCTTTTTTGCCAACGTGATGTTCGATCTGCCCTTACATCGGTTTTAGGGCCGATCGACTCTGGTCCACTCTCGCTCCTACCTGTTGCTATGGGGGGTTGTTCTCCTCTGTTAACATCGCTGGACAAACAATTTTTGAATAAGGTGATTGGAGCCTTGCTTAGATAGGCTTCACAATTCCAGGGGGGGAATAAGAGGTTATTTGTAGATTTCGGTGACTTTTGTCATTGACTTTATATAATCCCCCTCCGTTTTGATTGTTATATACAATCATTTGCCACCCATCTGATACGAGAATGACCAAATGTGCCATAAAATATCATTTTGTATGATTGAATTTTTGATATATTTTTATATATAGATGTTTACATTTGATTACCTCTGGGTAGGGCTCTTCGCTCCCTCTGGTGCCCTCTCGCCGGGTGTTCTGTCTCGCTCGCCCCCCCCGGTGGCGCCTGTGTGGTGCGGGCGGGGCTGGCGGACGTCGGGGCGAGTGGGCGTGGGGCCGTGTGCTCCTGGATGCGCCTGGCGCCCTTCGGTGTCCGCCTGCCCCGCCTGCCCTCCCTGCCCCCATGCGCGGCTGTCGGGCGGGTGGGCGGCGCCTGGCAGACGCGCCGGCGGGTTGCTATGGCGGCCTGGCGTCGTGTCTGCCTGCCCCGCCCACCCGCCCGGCATTGGCCGCCGGCGGGGGCGTGCGTGGCCGGCCTCCTGGTGATGTCGGGCACGTGGGGGGATAAGACCCTCCCTGGGGATGGTGGGGAAGTTACGGAAGCCTCCAGTGGAAGCCGGAAGTCCGGCGAAACCGGTCGAGGACGCATGTGCTGCGTCCCGGCCTCCACCCGCCTTCCTTGGGGATCTCTCATGCCTCTCCGCTCTGGCCTGGGCACCTTCAACTGACCACCTGGTGGGAACCAGCCAGCCACCCCGCAGCAGGACATTATGGAGCACGTAAGCTAGCCCCACGGGCAGAGACTTTGCCACATATCTGTCGCTATACCATTATGGGCTTTGTTTGCTTACTGCTCACTGCTTACTGCTCTACCAGCGGGCATCACTTCTTGTTGCACCAAGCTTACCAACATGGAAGCATCTTAACTATGAATCCTTGCTTTTATTGAGCCCTGCTTATGCTGAAGCTGTTTACATTATGCCTGCTGGATCTCCTGTGCATGCTGGACTGTCTATATCGCAATGTGCTGGGCTGTGATTTACAACACAGAATGTGCCTTGATCTATTTGCAATTACCATGAATATGTGCTTTTCCATGTGCATGCTGCACCTTTTAGCATATTCACGTTGGGACACTGTTCTGAGGAACCCACTGGTATCTTTGCTGCTCATTTCAATCATTTTGATGTGCATAACAGGCCTGTTTCAACACAAAAACTGAGGATATTTTATCCATTGGCTGCAGCCGTGAGCTCCTTTTACAAGCACTGACTGTGATCCTTGGTAGATTTGCTGGACTATGCATATTGGTTCAACAGCTCTTCTTACAAAATGTTTTGATTTGTTGAAGTATATGGACTAGCGGAGTACGGGGAGGATCATTTGGGGTTCCCTTACTCTTTTGGGGGGGTGCGGGAGGGGGTGCGGGGTGGGCACATTTTTATTGGGGATTTTTTAGGGTGTTTGATATAATTTCTGATTAATAAAGTAAATTTTGGATTGATTATCCTATGTGATTTGTGCTCAATCGGGTCATACCTGCTTTTTTACCAATCTCGCTGTTTTTGACTGAGTTAAATAGGTGCCCGTCCTCTGGCTGGGGAGCCCTGCAGTATTCCCACTGGATGAGTTGACCCCTTGAATATGCAATGCGAGGGGTTAACGATGGCGTGGGGGTACCCGTGATTGTGGTCATGGTGATGGGCCTGGAGGTAGCAGGCGAGGGCTGGGAACATACAGCAGCATAGAAAGGCAAGCGACCTAGTTCATGGCAGAGCAGCTCAGGCAGTACAGCAAACAGGATAAAGCAGAGCAGTGGCTGATAGGTTGGCCCACCGGGCAGTCCTGCAGAGAAACTGGGGCCAGTAACCCAGGAGCAGCAGGGCCCAGCGGCAGGTAGTACCAGCAGGGCAGAGTGGCTGGGTATGGTAACCCCTGGGGCATGTGGAGGAGCGGTTCGTACCTGTTATTGCAGATTTCAGCGGCTGGAGGAGGCTGAAGAGAAAGGAAAAGCCTGCTGGAGAGTGTGGGGAACAGGCAGGGCCCTCGAGGTCGTTCGCTGCAGACTGTGGGAGGCCCGCCCGGGTCTTAGGCAGGAGCGCTGGGTGAGGCACTGGTGGCCGGCAGGACCTGCCGAGGTTCAGTCTCTGGAGCCTGTGGGAACCAGCCAGGCCAGCCTAGGTCTATGGCAGGAGCGCTGGTGGAAGACTCTTGGTTCCGTTGAGGCAGCCGACCCGTGGGAGTAGCTGGGAATCCGCTGGAGGCGGAGATCAGGTGCTCGCCGTGTTGGAGCAGTGGCGTGGAGTCAGGAGCTGGTCCGGAGTAGGGAGCCATGGGGTTGGTGCTGCGGTACTGGCGTGCCAGGATTCCCCGCACATGTGCGCATCTGTTGCCAGCGCTTGGGAGCCGGATGTTACCGCCGGGTTGCAGGAGCGGAGAGGTGTTGTTGCTGAGAGCTGCCCGGAGTTTTTGGCTGCTCCAGCTTTCCAGACTCTCCACGTGGGTGGCTGTGTGGGTCCGCGGTCTGCTGCGTTGCTGGATGTCCTTGGCGCAGCCCAGTGGAACAATCTAAACTAAGCACTAGTGAGTAACTAATCTAACCTAACTAATACAAAAGTAACAACAACAACAAAAAAGTAATAAAAAGTAACAAAACAGGAAAACTTTGCGGAGCCTGTGTGCTTCGGCAGCCGACCTCAGGCGCCATACATGCACACCTCCGCCACACGCTGTGTTGTTTATGCAGGCATTGTTTATGCAGCACTTTACATTTAGCAGACCTTATTGGAGAAGGATGCTAATCTTTCTAGCTGTTACTCCGAGCTTCTTTCCTTCAGAATGAAGATACATCAGACTGTTCTATGTGTTTTCATAGAAAAGTACACATTGCATTATTACTCTCATACATCTCCTAGAGGGGTTCCTAGAGAAATAGAATGAATGAAGAAGAATAAAGTCACTTGTGCCTCTTTCCACTGCACAATTCTATTAATTCTTGTATTTGTGGAAATGATGATGTTTACAAAAAGACAGAGAGTAAACGTTGCTTTTTGTTGTTGTTTGTGTTGCTTTTTTTCAGCATAATACAGAAAGTGAGATATGCAGTGAATGATGAAAATTAATAAAATCAAGGCGGTAAAGTGGAACTAAACTTTCCGGATAAAATGGCTCCCCAGACAGCCAGTCATCAGTAAGAGCAGACTGCAGGGAAAAATCTATCTGCTTTGAAGCAGAAAACATTCTTACAGGAGTCTAATAGATACTCAACAGCTCCAGATTTACGCTGCACTGCAAAGGACCAAAGGGGTGAGCTCAGTTTACTGCAGTAAGGATGATTGTTTCAGGTTTTCCAATAAGCCTACTGCAGGGACAGCCATACTATCCCGGGAAAAAAACACATAAAAGTAAATAAATACTTGTTCTGCTTACATAACAGATGTATTTTACTGTCCATGTTTTGATTTCAGTGAATTTTATACAGTGAATAAGGAGAAAACTGTTGCAGGCATTTTCCATCTTTACAGCCTCTGACTGAAGCCAATCCTGATGTAATTTCGTCCCTTACTTTTTTTTCTCCTAGTAACAGCACTGTCATATCTAGCTTGCTTTGTAAACACATGTGAGCACAACATAGTTCGTATTTCAGCAGCTTCTGCAGAGGGGTGAGGTGTATTCTCCTCCTCAGCCTCGTGTCACACTGAACTGCCCTCAGCCAATCAGTAAGGAGCAGGAATGTGGGAGAAGAGATAACAAGCTTCCTTCTCCCAGGCGATGTACCAAAAAGGAGCCAGGCTGAGATAAGATTCCTTACAGCAGAAACATTTATGATTATATTGGAATGCTTGCAATGCAGACTGCATGTAGACCACATAATAAGCATCGAGCAGTGGGTAAATGGAATTTGATTTTGTGGCTGACAATCCCACTTTAATCCAAGGAGTATTGCAATGAATGCTTCCTGTCACTGCACCGAAAAGATTGACACCACTATACATTATGTCAACTTCTGAAGCTTCCTGTGTCACTCACCACCAGCCATTGATGCTTTACCATCTCCTGTTTGCTACTTAAATACTTCAACTTCTAGAACTTCTAGCTCCTATGCCCCAAAGCACTGTGCCATGTATACTGGGCTGTGCCAATGGGTACGCAGTAGAGATGGGTAAATATGTCAATTTTCATTCAAATGAGAATATTCACAAAAATATACAATGGGAGAGAACTATTTTTTTTTTTTCAAATTTATTGAAGTTAGTGTTTTTGCAAAAATGTGTAAGTCATTAAAATTCCATTAAATTTTTGTGAAAATTTTAGATTTTTAGCCCAGCCCTGTCAAGGATTCACTGGTGCCATCCACGCAATCACACGAAAATCGAGCACATAAAGCATGAGTCAGAGTATCCATTTAAATCTTAGCCTGTTAGAATAGTGTTTGTATCAGAGTCCAGACTCTTTTTAGAGGATGTGATGTGGTTATTCTTCTGCTGCAGATAGAGCCACAAAGTCGTATAAGTACCCCCTAGCAGACCCTTTTCACATTCTTTGGTTCTACTTCCAAGACAGGAGAGAAGTCCAGATACCCTCATAAATTCCTTGGCTGTCCAAACACCACATTGCCTGGCAGGAAGCAGATGAAATTCAATGTCTCTTTAATAAACTCTGGTATATAAAATCCCACCGCTGCCACCAATGTGACGAATGTGAAGTCACCCTCCAATTCCTGTTCCATGACAAGTCCTAGTAGGTAGTTGAGGCACCCGCCTCAAGAGCATTAGCAAAAAGGGTGCCTGTTAACTTTTCCAGCTCATTGGGGATTCAGTGACACTAAGTGTATTTCCAGGCTGCTATAGACTACGATTCGAATAGCATAGGCTAGCTCTAAGCAATTAAAATGTGTTCTTTCTGTCTAGGGTGCTGAAGGATCTTGTCGCAGTTCTGCATATATGAAAGTGGCACTCAGTACATAACCTGCCACTCTTGGCCTGACATTCTCTGTGCAGAGGGTTATGGGAAGAGCAATAGTAGCAATATCTTCAAGGAAACATGCACTGAAATACAGAGTAGACCACAATCTCATCCCCAAGCTCAAATCATTAACTGGCAACATATGACAATATGCCCTTTTATTTTACCCAACCCCATATTAGCCTTTCCAATCTCCTGGCTGAATTTCACTTGCATAGTCAACTATCCAACATGAAAATAAACTGTGAAAAAAGTGAAGTCCTAGGGAGCTGTTTGACCCATGACCTTAATGGATACGTCCAGGCAAATTAAAAAACAAAAATCCACTTACCTGGGGCTTCCTCCAGCACCTGGCAGCTGTCCTGTGCCCTCGCCGCAGCTCCGGTGGCTCCTGGTCTCCTCCGCTGCAGATCCCGACCTCGCCAGGTCGGGTTCCAGGTCGGCTTCTTCTGCGCTCCACCATGCGGGTCATCTGGTCGCGCTGACGTCATCAGGACTGTACTGCGCAGGTGCAGTAGTTCAATCCTTAGTTACAGTTCCTCTTTAAGTTCTAGTCTTCCTCACTTCACATGGTTATGCCTGGATTTCTATATGTCTTTCAAACCCTTGCAACCATGCTTTCCTCCTCATGTCTCAGGCATCTTTCTCAGGGGTTCTCCAAGTTCATATGAAATAAAGGCAAATCTAGATTATACTATGTTTTGCAAATTGCCCCATATGTTATATGTACACTAAACCAGTTCTTATGTGCATAAATGATTGGTACAGAAATGCCCCCTATAAAAGGGTCTTCCTGCAGAAAAATATACTGGGCCTAGGTCGACATCATTGTCCCTGGGTTACATAGTTACATAGTTATTTTGGTTGAAAAAAAGACATACGTCCATCGAGTTCAACCAGTACAAAGTACAACTCCAGCCTGCTCCCTCACATATCCCTGTTGATCCAGAGGAAGGCGAAAAAACCCTTACAAGGCATGGTCCAATTGGCCCCAAAAGGGAAAAATTCCTTCCCGACTCCAGATGGCGATCAGATAAAATCCCTGGATCAACATCATTAGGCCTTACCTAGTAATTGTAGCCATGGATGTCATTCAACCCAAGGAAAGCATCTAAGCCCCCTTTAAATGCAGGTATAGAGTTTGCCATAACGACTTCCTGTGGCAATGCATTGCACATCTTAATCACTCTTACTGTAAAGAACCCTTTCCTAAATAAGTGGCTAAAACGTTTTTCCTCCATGCGCAGATCATGTCCTCTAGTCCTTTGAGAAGGCCTAGGGACAAAAAGCTCATCCGTCAAGCTATTATATTGCCCTCTGATGTATTTATACATGTTAATTAGATCTCCTCTAAGGCGTCTTTTCTCTAGACTAAATAAACCCAGTTTATCTAACCTTTCTTGGTAAGTGAGACCTTCCATCCCACGTATCAATTTTGTTGCTCGTCTCTGCACCTGCTCTAAAACTGCAATATCTTTTTTGTAATGTGGTGCCCAGAACTGAATTCCATATTCCAGATGTGGCCTTACTAGAGAGTTAAACAGGGGCAATATTATGCTTGCATCTCGAGTTTTTATTTCCCTTTTAATGCGTCCCAAAATTTTGTTAGCTTTAGCTGAAGCGGCTTGGCATTGAGTACGATTATTTAACTTGTTGTCGATGAGTACTCTTAAGTCCTTTTCCAAGTTTGATGTCCCCAACTGTATCCCATTTATTTTGTATGGTGCTAGACCATTGGTACGACCAAAATGCATGACTTTACATTTTTCAACATTGAATTTCATCTGCCATTTATGTGCCCATATAGCCATCCTATCCAGATCCTGTTGCAATATGACACTATCTTCCTGAGAGTTGATGATTCTGCACAATTTTGTATCATCTGCAAAAATAGCAACAGTGCTCACTACTGCATCCACTAGGTCATTAATAAATAAATTGAAGAGCACTGGACCCAGTACAGACCCCTGTGGGACCCCACTGCTAACAGTCTCCCATTTTGAGTATGATCCATTGACCACAACTCTTTGTTTTCTGTCCATTAGCCAGTTCCCTATCCAAGCACACAGACTCTTCCCCAGTCCTTGCATCCTCAACTTTTGCACCAGACTTTTGTGGGGAACAGTGTCGAAGGCCTTAGCAAAGTCCAAGTATATCACATCTACAGCATTCCCAATATCCATATTAGCATTCACTACCTCATAAAAGCTGAGCATGTTAGTCAAACAGGACCTGTCTTTAGTAAACCCATGTTGATGCTGAGAAATAAGATTATTTTCTACTATGAAGTCATGTATAGTATCTCTTAGTAACCCCTCAAATAGTTTGCATACAACTGATGTTAAGCTTACAGGTCTATAATTTCCTGGATCTGATTTTTTGCCCTTCTTAAATAATGGGAAAACGTGGGCTGTACGCCAATCCACTGGGACTCTGCCAGTTGAAAGAGAGTCACAAAAGATAAGATAAAGGGGTTTATCTATAACTGAACTTAATTCCCTTAGGACCCGAGGATGCATGCCATCCGGGCCAGGTGCCTTGTCTATTTTTAATTTATTTAGTCTTGCCTTTACTTCTTCCTGCGTTAAGTATTTAATATTACAGTTTGAAGATTGAGACTCTTCTGCCTCTGTAATTTGCAACAGTGCTGTTTCCTTTGTGAAGACAGAAGCAAAGAAAGCATTTAATAACTCTGCCTTACCTTGGTCATCCACCATTGAGTTCCCACCCTCATCCTTTAGGAGTCCTATACAGTCAACCTTTCTTTTTTTAGAGTTGATGTACTTGTAAAACTTTTTTGGGTTAGATTTGATATCCCTAGCGATTTGATTTTCAGCTTCGATCTTTGCCAGCCTAATTTCTTTTTTACAATTTTTATTGCACTCCTTATAATTGCTGAGTGCAGCCTCGGTCCCCTCCTGTTTTAGGACCTTATAGGCATTCTTTTTCCTCTTCATTTTATCTCTAACCTTTCTATTCATCCATAGAGGCCTTTTTTTATTCCTAGACATTTTGTTTCCATATGGGATATACATACTACAATATTGATTGAGAATACGTTTAAAAGCTTGCCATTTCCCTTCAGTGTCCTACCCTTGTAGTACATTATCCCAGTTCACCAAACTTAGTGCCTGCCTAATTTGATTGAACTTTGCTTTTCTAAAATTCATAGTTTTAGTGGTCCCGTTGCCCCGTGGCCTATCAGTCACCAGATCAAACGTTATCATGTTGTGATCACTATTTCCCAAATGTTGCTGACCACCATAAATGTACTCATCCTGCATCTTCTATGATTGCACAAATGATCTGTATTTCAGATTGCTTCTTGGCCTCCCCTCCGTATGGCCCTATTAGACAGTCCAGAATTTTCTCCAGGCCCTCCAGCAAGGAGCGGTAAAAAAAAAAAGAAAAAAAAAAAAGTTACGGCCAAAAATGGGCGCAATTGTTCTTTATCGTAATATAGATAATATAGATAGTCATTACGCTATTTAGCAGGCAGCTGCAATTAAATTGTTATTTAATGTATTATTGCTAGCTGTTATGCTATTTAGCGGACGACTGTGATTCAATTGAAATTTATCGTGTTATTGTTAGTGGGGATCGGGGGGGGGGGGGGGGGGTTAAGGTTAGGCACCACTAGGGGGTCTTAGGGTTATGCACCACTAGGGGGATCTTAGGGTTAGGCACCACTTGGGGGTCTTAGGGTTAGGCACCACCAGGGGAGGGTTCTGTGTGAAAGTAAGGAGAGGTTAGGTTATAGTTAGGTTGTACATTATTGGTAAATTTACCGATAATGCAATACCACAATTAAATTGTTATTTACCATTTTTGTTATCATTATTTAACGTTGCACTTAAATTGTTAATTACCGTTATTGTTAGTAATATTGTTATTTAACGTTGCTACTAAATTAGCCCGCGACTTTTTCAAATGTATGCTTTCCAGCGACAAGTTACCATCACTGGAGAAAAGCACACAGGTTAGAGCCCGCCACCTCTCTCAGAGATGACACACCATGATCCCCACTTTACCACTCTGGGGAGTAAGGGCACAAAGGAGGGGCCAGAGAGTAGAAGATAAACATACAGAAAGAAAACATGGCACTGTGGCTGCCTAAGCCTACTTTAAGTGCATAACAACAGTTCTGCTTTTATTCTGCTACCTCTCCGGTTGTGCCCAGGAGTGAAGCCAGACTCAGAAGCATTCATATGCTAAAAAATAACAGTCGGCATTGCTTCATAGCAACCAGATTAAGATATTTCCCAGCACCTTGCAGTCTATATCTGAAGTTGGCTGGTGTGTATTGTCCAACAGAGACATATTTTATGAAGAACAAGGTCACATATAATGACTGGGATTACAAAGTAATAAGGGGAGGCAGGTTATTCCATAAAAGGCTCACCTTATGTCATGGGAGAAACAATCAAACATTTCCTCCACTGAATTTTGACAGCTGTGTTGAAAAAGAGCCTCTGGAGTCATTTTGCAATCTTGCTGCCTCCAGGTGTCATAAAGACAGCCTGAATCATTGACTATGAATACACTGTGGATCTCATGTCCTGACATGATAAATACAAGGAGACTAACTGGTAATCTGTGATGTGTAGTCATTCAGTCAGTTCGCTTGTTTAAACCAGCAATGCACCCAGAATGGACTTCCCACCAAAGATCTTTGTTAATCAAGAGAAGAGTAGAAATCAACCATGGTGGAATTTTCATGTTGGTTGATTTTGCTCCAATATGCAGCAAGGAGCCTCCTGCTTCTCCTTAAGCTTTGAACAAGTGTGCAATGTAATAAAATAGATCAATCACTTATACCAGGCACATGCTGTATCCCACATAATAGCTGACAGCACATTCCTCAGGTAGAGTGTAAGCCCCCAAACAACAAAATTAGGCAACATATCTCCCACAAAGTAATTAGGCACAGTGTCCCTCAAACAACGATTATGCAGCATCTCCTCCAGCAATATAATTATGCAGCATTTACCCCTCCCAAACAAGATAACTAACCAATGTCCCTCCCTCAACAACATAATAAAGCACCATATCTTCCTGAATAAAGTAATCAGGGACATTATTGTCCCTTAAAGGATACCTGAAGTGACGTGTGACATGATGAGATGGACATGGATATGTTTTTCCTAGCAGAAAATGGCTTCTGAGAGCAGGAAAGAGATAAAAAATGATCAATAGTTCATAGATTTTAGCTCTGGCATACTTCAATGAGTGTGTCATTGAGCAAAGACAATAAAACAGTTAAAACTTAAAAAGTAGACAGGAAGTGACTACAGTGTGACGCTCACTGATAAGAAATTCCAACTATAAAACTTTTTCCTAATAGAAAATGGCTTCTGAGAGCAGGAAAGAGCTAAAAATGATCAACAGTTCATAGATTTTAACTCTGGCATACTTCAATGAATGTGTCATTGAGCAAAAACAATAAAACAGTTAAAACTTAAAAAGTAGATTTAAACATAAAATAGAACTGTGGAATATCTTAAAAAGTCATTTTTAGGAGAAGGAAGATAAATACAATCGTTTATTTCATTAGTTTATTTTCGCTTCAGGTGTCCTTTAAAGAAATAATTATATATAGTGTTTTCCCTCAAACAACATAGCTGTTTAAAGGGATACTGTAGGGGGTCGGGGGAAAATGAGCTGAGCATACCCGGGGCTTCTAATGGTCCCCCGCAGACATCCTGTGCCCGCGCAGCCGCTCACCGATGCTCCGGCCCCGCCTTCGGTTCACTTCTGGAATTTCTGACTTTAAAGTCAGAAAACCACTGCACCTGCATTGCCGTGTCCTCGATACCCGCTGATGTCATCAAGAGCGCACAGCGCAGGCCCAGTATGGTCTGTGTCGGCGCAGTACACTCCTGGTGACATCAGCGGGAGGGAGGACACGGCAACGCAGGCGCAGTGGTTTTCTGACTTTAAAGTCAGAAATTCCAGAAGTGAACCGGAGGCGGGGCCGGAGCATCGGTGATTGGCTGCGCCAACACAGGATGTCAGCGGGGGACCATTAGAAGCCCCGGGTAAGTTCAGCTCATTTTCCCCCGACCCCCCTACAGTATCCCTTTAATGTTTCTTCCCAAACAACATAAATAGCAGTGTCTACCCTCTTCCCCAACAACATCATTAGACAGAGTGAATTTGATAAAATAATTATGAATAGTTTGCCCCCCTCCAAAAAACATAAACAGCATAACAATGCAGCCAGGGCCGGGCCGAGGCATAGGCTGGAGAGGCTGCAGCCTCAGGGCGCAGTGTAGGAGAGGGCGCAGAATTCATTCAGCTGTAATTCCTAATTGTGTTTGAAGCAGAAAGAAATAAGAAAAGGGGATACATGGCAGTGACTGCAAGCCATATAACTAGATATTAAGGTGTTCGGGAGGTTGTGGGCCCTGTGGCGCCTCTTAGTCTAATAGCAATCCGTGTGTGACAGCTGAGGTGGGAGGGATGGAGGGGTGCACTTTGGTGTCTCAGCCTTGGGTGCTGGAGGACCTTGTCCCGGCTCTGAATGCAGCACCCTTCTTCCAACAACACAATTATGTAGCATTCCTCACAACTAACACCGTTAGTCTTAGTGCCCAGAGTATAACATAAGGAAGCATTTCCTCAAAGACATAAAAAGGGCATAGAGTCCGACTCCCAAACACATAATTAGTCAATGTACTCCCAAACATATTTAGGTAGGGTGTCTATAAGTTATAATTAGCCAGTATTTCCCTAAAAACATTATTAGGCTTGGTGTTCTCCATCTCACCCTCGCCTCTTTCAACAGCATTCCAACAGCATGACTACACTCAGAGGCGAATCTAGAGGGGTACAGGCATGGTTCATGCCATAGGCGCCACAGCACCATGGGTGCCATGCCTACCCCTGTACTGCACCCCCATGCCTGCCCCTGTACCTCCCTGTCACTCAGGCCTCAGATCAGGTTAATTCTGTTATCGAGGAAACATGGCTAGTTAATTTATGTATATAGAGCACACTTGGCTTAGTGATAGAAAAGAGGACAGAGAGGAAATAAGAGGAGATATTTCCCAAAAAGTAACTTAAGCAATATTCTGAGCCAAAAACGCAAGCAACCATATCACACCTACACGAGAAACAATACTGTTTTTAGAGGGGAAGGGGGCTCCGAATGGGGTGGGGGGCGCAATTTCAGTGTTTGCCGTAGGCTCTATATTACCCAGATACGCCCCTGGCTACACTCTCTGTCATCTCTGCCATTTATGTCACTGTATTACTTTCCCTTTGTCACCGTTCACTGTCCTTTTCTCCTGCTGTATATCTCCCTACCTTCATCTTTCCCCTCTCTGCACATTCATTTGCTACACTCCATAACCCTAGAGATGAATCTTATCATATTCCACCTGTGCCCAGTTGGGCACACTTTTGCTAGTTAAAAACAAGACAAGGCTGCTGTAGCTTTCAATACAGTAATAAAATGGTTAGTAGCACTCTTCCGAGTTCTATTGGCGTTTTATGAATGAGCCCAATAAACTTTCTAATTAAATAAATCATATCACTTTGTCTGTGAAACCTGCACTTTAGTGCAGCCAAGCTATACAGAAGAGATTTACTGCAAGGATAGTCTGATAAGAGATTCTTTGACATTCCCTGTGAGTTCAGCATGGCACTGACAGCACATATTCACACTAAGCTCTCACTGCCCCTATTCTCCTATTAACTGTATGTTTTCCTTCTTACACTCTTTATAGTCTTCTGTTCTAGCATTGCTTTATTCACTGACAATAAAAAGTGATGGCACAGCGCATGTCTTGAGTACAGTCCATTAACATGACTAACCAGGCTCCAATTAAAAGAACACATTTTATTTTAAAGTGTTTAATTAAATGTCTTTATTCCTTCTGGGTGGCAAGAATGTAATGCAGCTAGGAAAAATAGGCAATTCTCTATTAGAGCATATTGTACCAAATAGGAAAAATTCTACCCACAAGTGTAGCAAAAAAAAACCCAGGAAACTGGAATCCCTTAGTGTTCCCCAACCCTGTCCTCAAGGCCCACCAGCGCTGCATGTTTTGTATAAAACCACAGAGGTAGTTAATCAGCTCTGCTGAGACACTAATTTCCCCACCTGTGCATGTTTGTGGTTTCCTGAAAAACATGTACTGTTGGTGGGCCTTGAGGACAGGGTTGGGGAATTCTGCCTTACACCACTGGTGTCAAACCCAAGGCCCGTAGGCTGAATCCAGCCTCTCCTTGCTATTTTATGTGGCTCTCGAGAGCTCCACATGTGCATTATTGCAAGCGGTAAAAGAATGACAGCACACTGCCTTCACCTTCACACCAGCGACAGTGTTTCTGGTTGAAACACTGTCTGTTTGAGCCGGGGCCTAGCAACAGGCCACAGAACCCTCCCAGCAAAATTAGCATGAGCCCCCCCCCCCCTGGATTTGTGTGACTGGTAAAACGGACACACCTACACACCTTTAACCCCTCCTTCCTCGGCACCCTCTCTCCACATTGCAGAGTAGCACAGTGGAACAGTGTAAGATTTGTAACATTTACCTGCTCCAGTGATTTGTTGTATCTCTTCTGTCCTACCAGGCAGCTGCTCTTTGCTTACTCCTGATCCCGTGACATGCACTGGGAGAGATATTCAGCATATAGCATGTGGCTGACCCCATCCAGCACTGTAGCAGGTAAGTATTAAACTGCTCCACTGCTCTACTCTGCAGAATGGGGGGGGGGGGGGGGGGGAAGTGGGCCGCCATATTCCCCAGCCTCCCAAGGTCACTATGGTTATACCATTTAGTTTGTGACTATTCAATAAATGTTAAATCTTAACAAACAATATGGCCTGAGACTTAGACTATGTTTTATTATTTTTGATTTATAAAGCGCCAGCATATACCGTGGTGCTGTACAGAGTAAGAAACGAGTAAGAAAATTTGGTGTATGTGCACAGAGACTGTCCAGCTACGTATGATAAATTGTTTATAGCACACCTGTTTGGATAGCACAGCGTTTGCTGACCTAAACCTGGTCGGGGGAAGGGTGGGACTTTATTCCCCCTTAAAAATAACTGTGTCTTTCTCTGCTCTCCTGGCAATTGTGCCCTTGGCCCTCTGGCTCCCTCTTATACTTTTTGGGTGGCTTAGCTGCTGTCACATTCTCACTATTGGAATGATTGGGAAGCATAAAACCTGATTAAGGGCTGGTGCACACCGAGCGGCTTTTTGGGCGTTTTCAGATCCGCTTGCGGCTGCGGATCCGCTTGGTCAATGTTACTCAATGGGGTGGTGCACACCAGAGCGGGGGGCGTTTTGCAGAAACGAAAAATGCCTGGGTGAGGCATTTTTTGGATTTCGGATGCGTTTCTGCCTCAATGTTAAGTATAGGAAAAACGCAAACCGCTCTGAAAAACGCCTGTTCAGAGCGGTTTTGCAGGCGTTTTTGTTACAGAAGCTGTTCAGTAACAGCTTTACTGTAACAATATATGAAATCTACTATACTGAAAACCGCAGCAGCAATCCGCAAAACGCTAGCAAAACGCCTCATAAAAATAAAAAAAAGCGTTTAAAAATCTGCTAGCGTTTTGCGGATCTGCTAGCGGGTTTTGGTGTGCACCAGCCCGTACTGCTGTTATTTAAAGGACACCTGTAAGGAGAGGGATATGGAGGCTGCCATATTTATTTCCTTTTAAACAATACTAGTTGCCTGGCAGTCCTGCCATTAAGCATGTGCAGATCTGGTGTTTCTGACATTATTGACAGATCTGACAAGATTAGCCACATGCTTGTTTCTGGTGATATTCAGACACTACTGCAGTCAAAGGGCTAGTTCACACTGGGTGCTTTGGTAGTGTTTTGCTGATTACCAGCAATCAGCAAAATGCTGTTTTTCACTGTACAGGAAAGTGATTTTAGAGTGATTGCGTTTTGGGATTGTTTAACATTGAAATGCAATCGATCCAAAAATGCTGCATGCGCCATGTTCGAAATTTCAGCAAATCGCTAATCATTGGTGATCGCTGTAGTGTGAACACATGACTTGCATTAGCAGCAGCACTTTGCTGATCGCCAGCGTTCAGCAATGCACTGCCAAAGCGCCCAGTGTGAACTAGCCCAAATAGATCAACAGGGCTGCCAGGCAACTGGTATTATTTAAAAGGAAATAAATATGACAGCCTCCATATTCTTCTTACTTCAGTTGCCCTTTAAGTGCCTTCCTGTCCAAGTTGTTTTTCATGCTTTTGTATTCCACAAATGGGTTTGTTCTGTATCTATTTTTTATTTTTTTATAAAGGCGCTGATTTAAAAAAAATGCAGGTGTGCTATGAAAGCTCACTCCATTAAATGCAAATCTTATTGCTCTTTTATTGCAATAGATATTCTATTGCAAGAAGATTAGCATTTAATGGATGGTGCTGATCTATGTGGTTCGTTATACTAGTGTCCTGCCTGGTGCTGTGGTGGACTGATTATTATTTGCACCTCATTGTGAAACAGGGAAGTGCGGCTGGGAATCCTCATTTGTTGGTGTCCTATAAAAACACAGAGTACCCTGTGACTACAAGTGTCCTTGTTTTCATCATTTTCATTTAGTGACAGGACAGATGTGTTTTAATGTTAACAAATAATAGTACTCCCAGTATTACACACTACACAAGTGCATACATGACACCAATGGCAGAAATATTACAGAAATATATCCCAAGTTCCTGCAGAGTGTCAAGTCCCTGTCCACACTTTGCTTTTCATAGCAGGCACAGAGAGAAAAGTCCTTTTAAATGGAAGGAACAAGTTTCATTTGATGGGGAGAGAGTACATCCCTTTCATTTTTACCCCACATACCAGATTTGGGGTTTAATTCAGATTTCACCTTTGTAGATTTATAACATTTAAGGACTACTGAAGTGAGAAGAATACGGAGGCTGTCACATTTATTTCCTTTTAAATAATACTAGTTGCCTGGCAGCCCTGCTGGTCTATTTGGCTGCAGTAGTGTCTGAATAACACCAGAAACAAGCATGCAGCTAATCTTGTCTGATCTCACAATAATGTCAGAAACACCTGATCTGCTGCATGCTTGTTCAGGATCTATGGCTAAAGGTATTAGAGGCAAAGGATCAGCAGGATAGCTGGGCAACTGGTATTGCTTGAAGCCAATGTGTACCGATTTAGAAAAAGAAAAGTCAGATACTCACCTAAGGAGAGGGAAGGCTCGGTCCTAATGAGACTTCCCTCTCCTCTCCCAGTGCCTGTTCCCGCTTTGGTCAAATACTGCCGCTTCGGAAGTCTTCAGGAGCACTCGGGCTCCCGAAGACGGGCCGATCCATACTGCGCATGCGCGAGTGCCCACTCTGACGCACTCGCGCAGGCCTATGACGCACTCGCGCGTGCGCAGTAAGGAGCGGCCCGTCTTCGGGAGTCCGAGTGTTCCCGAAGACTTCTGAAGTCCCCCGCAGCGGGGGATTTGAACGGAGGATTCACCGGGCACCGGGAGAGGAGATGGAAGGCTCATTAGGACCGAGCCTTCCCTCTCCTTAGGTGAGTATCTGACTTTTCTTTCTTTTAATCGGTAACCACTCACTTTAAAAGGAAATAAATATGGAAATAATTATGTATCACTCTCGTTACAGTTGTCCTGTAATGATGATTTCATATGTATATTAAAACATTGGACAAGTTTTAGGTTTTAGTAACATGTAATTACATTATATTTTGCTCACAAAATTCTGTGGTTCTAAAACTAAAAACCAATGCTAAGTTGATTGAGATTTTTCCATTTTCTTATCCATGAAAACATTTTACTGTTACTAAATGAAACTTATGAAACAACATCCAGTATCCGAAGATTGCATGAATCACCATGGCAATTTAATTGTTCTGCCCCAATTTGACTTCCCTGTCAGGAAGTTGCTGATTCGTCATTTCAGACCTCACGGTTTTAAGGCCCAGATTTGTGGTATGGTTTCCATCATATTTATTAAGTTCCATTAATTAAGCCTGCATATTTCTCATCTTGTGTTGTGAAGATTTCTATCTAACATATCTTGTGTTCATTTTCCTTCTAGAGCATTTTATGTACATTTTTTAACCCTTGCAAAGCATTTCTTGCATAGTTTTCTCAGTGAAAAGCAAGTGTGTGTCTTTCCTATGAGGTTGCCCAAAGCCATGGCAGATAAAAAAGATAGGAAAAATCCAGTCAGAGTTACTAGTATTGGTATTTCTAGGAATCCTGCAGGATGGCCACAGCTGAAAGATAATTGGCTCTGCACAAACAGCTAAAAGGGTTACAAATTCCACCCACCCTTCCTTCTCAGTGCAAAACAAGTAAAAGCAACACCAAGCAGAGGCGCAGAGAAATAATGATGAAAAAACAAAAACCCTCACCAGAAAATTAATGATATAACATGAAGGGATATAGGTGGGCTGTACTAGAGGATTACTAGAAATAACTGGTATGTCTAATTGGGTTTCCCCTTAATTAATCTGTAGGATAGCCAAGGCTAACAAAAAAAACAGCCAATAATAAAAAAACACCTCAAGCAGGATCATAGACTGCAGGACTGTTCTGCCAAATGCAACATCATGCCACAAGGAGACGTCTACATAGTAATGTATCACGAATGTCAAGGGACTGGACCATGTAGCTTTCTGATAGACTGCAGGATAAAAGCTTCTGCTCTTTCTGCCCTTAATATTGCTAGAGAACATGTTGAATGCACTTTTATTTTCCCAGGTAACTGTGCTTAAGCAGAGCAATAATTACAACTAATAGCATCTCTAATCTATCTTGCCTCTGTAGAGGGTAAAGCCTACAAGCCCTTATTGGGCCCTGTGAAAAGTAATGAACAAGTGGCTTAGCTTATGCCATGGATTAAGTCAAGTCAAGATATCTTCAGATATTACGTATAATAATACTAAAGGCCCGGACCAACCATGCGATTTGTCCGGCGACGTTTCGTGACAAAAGACTATTTTCTACAGTGTCACACAACATCTTGCAAGATCGATTAACTTAAATTAGTTAAACAATGTTTAGCAGTGATCACGACTGTCATGACGGTCGCGATTGCGAATGATCATTCGATCCCTGTATGCTCCCGCGCAAAAGTATCACGATTGTTTCGCATTCGTCATGTGCTGTTGTGCATACCCACAGCAGAAGATGGATAGGAAAACAATTGTTGGTCAGATCGCGGGTTGCTGGTAGTTCCGCGTTCCATCTACTGCCATCTTCTCATGGATGCATAGCTTAACACAGTGCATCTAACATTCAAAGTATGAAACGCTTTCTCTTTAAGGGTGTGTGAAATTTCACAAAAGGAAATTAACATGTCCCAATGCTCAATGATGATTAGAAATTTCTTTAGACAGGTGTACATTATCCTATTTCTAAAGAGGGGTCCTCGATTGACCAGGCTTGTAAGTCACCAGGGCCCTTAATTAATTCACTTTTCCCCCTAAGTTTTCTCCTAGGAGATACATTTTCAGCTTCTGTTTAAAATAACTTTTCAGCACTCTGCAATTGAAAAAGTACCAGAAAAGTAGGTCTTGATTGCTGGTGGTCTAAAAGGCATTTTATTGATAAGGTGTAGAAATATCACGTAGGGAAAAAAGAAAATTGAATAAGGGCCCTGGGCCCATATGCAATTAACTTTTTCTCCTGAGTTTTCTCCTAGGATCATCTTCATCTTGTATTTAAAATAACTTTTCAGCATTTTGCAATCAGAAAAGTACCAAAAAGTAGTTGAAAAATTACTATCAAAATAATTTTGAGTATCTTTTTGCTTGCTGGTAATTTAAAATGCAATTTATTTACAATTTGTGAAAATATTACCTAGGAGAAAACTCAGGTGATAAAGTGAATTGCATATGGCCCTTGGTGCTTTTATTGAAATGACAGCAAGCAAGAAAGCAGTCTTCATAGATATCAATTTAATGTAACTTTTCTTTAAGCGCTCCCACTGTCCACATACACTTTTCTTACCTTTCCTTGACTAGGTTCATTTTGAAAGTTAAATTGCTGTTATAGGCAGCACAGATGTTGGAGGAGAGGGTGTTTAGCAGCTAAGACAGCCCTGTGATTGAGAGATATTGCAGTGGGTGAAAGGTTCATTTAGGGTTGGGCATGGATAGATGGAGGATTCAAATTAGAATAGGGTTAGGTTTAGTGATAGTAAAATATTGATATAATTACCGATATACTATGACCAGAAGAAAAAGTAGGTGTCACTTGACTTATATACTGGTTGCCTTAAAATGGCATAGCATTTGCTTGTTGCGTTTGCTTGCCAGAAAGTGCAGGATCTAAAATTACCTCACTGCTGTATCCTGCAGGAGTTGGCCCATACAAAATACTTTGTATCTCAACAGGGTGTCGCATGTAGGCCTCCTTGTACCTCGAAGAAATAGGGGGTCAGTGCAGGCACCCCCGCAAAGCATCCACTGCCTGGGAGTGCTGCAACTGCAACTGGGGGGGGGGGGGGGGGGGGTTAGCAGAGAAATGCAGACAGTGCATCTCCAGGCGTGGCCAAAGCCCAGAGGGGACCAACCACACTGCCCCTCAAAGGATAGGTTCCTTACTTTTGCTAATTGTGTCCAACTGCGAGTGTGCAAGCTTAATGTCCTGGGAGAGAATGTGGTGGGGGAGGGGGTGCAGGTAGTCTTCCTAGCAGTGGCAGCACTGGGGGGCTGTTTAATGCCTTCCTCTCCCCCCCCCCCTCGCCCAACTTATTAGTGCATTCGCTCCCAGGACATGCAATTTGCACACTCGCAGTTGGACATAATTAGCAAAGATAAGGAGCCTATCCTTTGGGAGGCAGCTTGGATGGTCCGCTCTGGGCTTTGTCCACGCCTGGAGGGTGCACTGTCAGCATTTCTCTGTTTCCCATGCCCCCCCAAGGGGCAATTGCAGCACTCCCGGGCAGTGGATGCTTTGTGGGGGTGTCTGCACTGCGTGGGCTAACACAAATGGTATGCCATTTTAATTAGTCATTAGACATGAGGCAGCCAGTATATAAGTCAGGTGACACCTGGTCAGAGCACGCACTATTTTTTCTTCTGTTCGTAAATAATTACTGATACTCTACTGTCGTATTGCCCAATAGCAGACTATCGGTAATTTTACTACCATTACTGCAGCACCCTTTTTAGATGTACTCCTCTCTGGTCGCTATCATCTAAGATGACTGGAAAGACATTAATGAGTAAATCTGTAAATATTTTTGGTATAACTAGTCTGACACGCAGGCAGTTTTTGATGTATTACTGAATCAGAAAATGTTAATTCATAATGACAGATCTACTGTAATAAGGAGACGCAAAGCTGGCTAGTTCATTAGACTGTGCAATTACTGGATGACAAGTGACAGGTATACGGAACAAGTGAATAACCCCTGGAAGACAAGGCCCCGAACTTACATGATTACTTTGTCTGCTGCAGTTTTCTGCAAGTGAAAACATATGTTCTGTCATCTCAGCAAACATCTCTCTATGTGGAAGCTTCTAATAAATGTTGTGTGTTTATTTTCTAATCAAAAGGAAATACATTTTCTTGAATTCAAACAGTGCTCCACAATCTCAGAGATATTCAGCAAGCCAAATGTAAATGTCATCCGTGTACCTTTACTTACATAACAAAATAAATGTCATTTCAGGACATGTATATACATTTGTAAACACACATCTAGGTATTTTGCTTTTTTTTTTTTTTTTTGTCTTACCTTATAAAGTCTGTTGGAGAAAGGTAGGTTTACAATGATAAGATAAGGGTAGAGAACTCCCAAAAAATTACATAGCATGGGCTTGAGGGATGATCCCTTATGTGCTAGATGTATGAGAGACCATGGGGACCTTCTACACATGCTATGGAAATGTCCAAAACTGCATAGGTATTGGATGGAGGCGTTTGATACTTTGGACACTGTCACTTGCTCTGCCATTTCAAGAACAACTAAAACTTGCATCTTTGGTTTATTGTCTGGTCTGAATATGGCAGAGCATGTGCAATTAATGGAACAAAGAGCGTTGTTCCAAGCTAGAAAATTAATACTTTTGAATATTTTTATATGACGTACAGACAATCTAATAAGCATTTAACATCAACACGGATATTAATCATCATCAATACAATGAGCAGTTGCAATCCTCACTTTATCAGGACTGCAGGAAAGTATTCCCCAGAGTAAACATTGTTCATTTGCCTGTTTTGCTACAGACGTTGCTTGTGACAGCCTCAGTTTCCCAATTCAGCTGCAGACAAAAATAAGAGGCTGATTTTGGAGGCTTTGTGCACTTTTTCCCTCTGACAGCATCCAAGTGACAGCATATTATTTGGTCGGTACGACACACAAAGTATCTTAATTACAGGTTGTCTGAAAATACAGAACATTTTTACAACCACATCTGCCATTAACTCTTCTGACATTATGTTAGCATTATGCTTGGGATAATTCTCTCCTTGCTAAAAGCAGTTCTGATTTCTCTCTTTCTGGAGAGTTGAATGGAAGAATAAGAATTGCAAGGAATAGATTTCAGTTGCACAGAAAGTGTGACAAAATGGCTGACCAATCCTTTTGAATGTGATTAATTTCATGGACGATGCACACATTCTTCTTGTCAAATTCCACTACTCTAATGCCTGTGTGTTATCCCAATGGCATGTTCATCTCCTATACATTGAGTTTTTAGTCACGTGATCGATCAGTTGCGACATAGTGTACTCTCTGACCTCATACAACAGTAGCCATTTAACATTGTTATATTATTATTATTTATATACCGCTGACATCTTCTGCAGTGCTTTGCAGAGTATATATAGTCTTATCACTAACTGTCCCTCAGAGGAGCTCACAATCTAATCCCTACCTTAGCCATATGTCTATGTATGTATCGTATAGTGCATGTATCATAGTCTAGGGTCAATTAACTTATCTGCATGTTTTTAGGATGTGGGAGAAAAACTGGAGTGCCTGGCAGAAACCCACAGAAACCCATGCAGATAGTGCCCAGGCTGGGATTCAAACTGGTGACTTGCCAACATATTACGCAGCGCTGATCACTAAGCCACCATGTGTTATATATATATATATATATGTATATATATATATATCTCCAAAGGAAGATATACTGTATTTTAACTTCTTTCGGATGCCCACTGACTAACTGCTTTTGGGGCAAGGGTGAACAATAATTGAAAAAGCAAAAACCTGCCCTGATCACCACCATACCCTCTGCAAAGACAAACCTGAATTCTTGAATGAAACAGGCATCCATATACCCATGAATGACAACAGAAAGCCATCTTTTCAGCCTGGAATCTCTGGAGGATCAGATGTCTTAATATTACAATTCAAACAGACAGCACAACAGGGTTTTTTTAGAACCAAAATTTTTTCTTGTAATTTATTCTTTCTTTACAGTCTCTCCAAGTCACGGACAAAGCTGTAGATACAAAGACCGAACTTTCGCTTCACATAAAAAGATAGCCTGACGCGTGTTTCGCGGCCAGCAGCCGCTTCCTCAGAGGCACATCGTATACAAACATCCGAGGGTCAATGTAAAGGGGCCCACGATCTCGAGATCCAAAAAATGACTGCACTCAGCGGCGATACTGGAGCTCTATAGATTGCAAGAGACTGGGTGAACAATAACTGAAAAAGCAAAAACCTGCCCTGATCACCACCATACCCTCTGCAAAGAGAAACCTGAATATACCCATGAATGTCAACAGAAAGCCATGTTATCAGCCTGGAATCTCTGGAGGATCAGATGTCTTGCCAAGCACTTCTGCTGCCACAGGGATTGTTGAGCTACTGTATGACAGGTGTTGAATAGGAATATTACAGAAAGGCCACACTTGTTTTATGTCCCTTGCAAGATGGGATCACAGTCTGTAAAGGGGAGGCAAGGGAAGGGGTGTGAACATTGGGGGGCCTCATGAATTGTAGTTACTTCACTGATGAAATCATAAAATTATAGGTAAAACGTGCATTAGAGGGCTAATGGGTTGAAATCCATCAAAGGGGCATTGTTCATGAATGAACTGAGCAGTTGAAAATGGTCGGACGTGAACACAAAGAAGAAGAGGGATGCCCACCTACGTCCACTATGACACTGGTGAAATCCATGGAAAAGAAGAGTCAAATCAGACGCACATTAGTTAAGGTTCTGCATGTGATTACAGCTGCAAAAGGCTTGGCTTTTCAATCAGGCCTCCAAAAAGAAGGGCCTGAGTACAATTGTCTAACCACCTGTCAACACTTACTGGACAGTTACAGTAATGAAGGAAATGCATTTTTTATGAGAATCACAGCTGAAGATAAATGTAACACTGTGAAGCATGGTGTAAGAATGGTAACAAAATCACCACCAGTCACAAAACTGATCTGAAAACTCAGCCCACTTCTGGCATCATGATGATGATGATGAGGACGACAGTGTTTTGTGACTCATAGAGGGTCATGGATGCTAATATTGGAGCATTGTCGGGAGAGTAGTTCAGCTTTGTGATGGAAGTTATAGTGTTAAGGTGGCCATACACTGGTCGATTTGCCATCAGATTCGACCAACAGATAGATCCCTCTCTGATCGAATCTGATCAGAGAGGGATTGTATGGCCACCTTTACTGCAAACAGATTGTGAATCGATTTCAGCCTGAAACCGATCACAATCTGTGGAGCTGCCGCTGCTGCCTCCCCCCTGCATACATTACCTGTTCCGCCGGCGCGACTCCCCTGGTCCCCGCTGTCTTCTTCTCTGCTTTGGGCTCCGGACCGTTCCTCCAGCTACTGAACTTCCTGTCCAGGGGAAGTTTAAACAGTAGAGGGCGCTCTGCTGTTTAAACTTCCTGCCGGGACAGGAAGTTCTGTGTAGCTGCAGCGGTCCGGAACCCAGTGCGGCGCTCTGCTGTTTAAACTTCCTGCCGGGACAGGAAGTTCTGTGTAGCTGCAGCGGTCCGGAACCCAGTGCGGACAGAAGACAGTGGGGACCAGGGGAGTCGCGCCGACGGAACAGGTAATGTATACCCGCTGTATTGCGTCGGTTGTCGGGATTTCGAACGCTGCTATCGACGCACTCCCGACCACTGGTGATCGAGAAAAATCTTCAGCACAGACGGATCGACGGGAATCGATAGGAACGATCGATTTCGGATGGAAATCGATCGTTCTGTCAGCGGTGTGCGCTGTGATTTCACAGCCGATTCGATCACTGTGATCGAATCGGCTGTATATCGGCGGGAAAATCGTTCAAACAGGTATCAAAAATGTATTGAAACATCAAGGATAACCACATAAAACTCCCCTATCCCCCCATAATAGGTACACGGTCGTGTATCACCAAGCAGCAGACAAGGCACCCACACACTTCACACACACATGGCTAACTGTAGATAACCTATTTGTCACTATGATCTCAGCAATCCCACAGCTGTGAGGTAAGATTGTCCACAGTTCACAGGTTACTTCCTAATTTGTCAGTAAAGCCACAAGGTATGGGTTCACACTAACGGTTGCTGAGATCATAGTGACAAATAGGTTATCTACAGTTAGCCAGGTGTGTGTGAAGTGTGTGGGTGCCTTGTCTGCTGCTTGGTGATACACAACAGTGTACCTATTATGGGGGGATAGGGGAGTTTTATGTGGTTATCCTTGATGTTTCAATACATTTTTGATACATGATGCCATATGACAAGCGGAAAGACACAAGAGCGGGACAAATGTACAGGCAAGCTGCTATAGTGGCAATGCTAGTTACAGGAGAAATCATGGTAGCACTGGCTGTGCAATGAAAAGAATGGTGACATCATTTGTTATGGGTGTGTGGCTGGTGGCAAAATTTGTTATGTTGGGGTAAATGGTGGAACCACATCATACTGGATATGTGTGTGTGTCTACTTTTTTGAAAATTGAATGGCAGTGGCTGTTGTTGAGGTCAGTGGTGGCAGCACTTGGTATTGACCCCACAGAGGTCACTATGGGGGGAGGGGGTGCAGACTTTTGATTAGGAAAGGTATTTGTCATTATGTACCTGGTCTACACTGTTGAAACATTTCAGAATCTGTGATTTAATGTCTTGGACCATCTTGACTGTAGTCTTGACCTCACTCCTTCAACTTAAAGGTGACTTAAAGGGAACCTAAACTGAGAAGGATATGGATTTTTCCTTTTAAAATAATACCACTTTGCCTGACTCTCCTGCTGATCCTGTGTCTTTAATACTTTTAGCCACAGCCCTTCAACAAGCATGCAGATCAGGTGCTCTGACTGAAGTCAGACTGGATTAGCTGCATGCTTGTTTCAGGTGTGATTCAATCCAGCAGCCAAAGAGATCAGCAGGACTGCCAGGCAACTGGTATTGTTTAAAAGGAAACATCCATATCCCTCTCAGTTTAGGTTCCCTTTAATCCATCGCTGGTTTCTAACTGGCCAACAGGTAGAAGAAACAGGGACTGAGAACATGACCAACCTGCAGAGGAAACACGACAGAGAAACCAACCAACATATTTTTCTGAAGGCAGGCAGAAATCTTTTGAACATTGGGTCAGGTATATTGAAAATCAAGGCAGCTGATCTTCAGCTATAGGAATGCCATGCAGTGTGCAATATCATGCTGCAGAGTACCTACTTTTTTCATGCATCAGATATTGCTTTGCTAGACTAGAGCACATTGAAAGTCATCCTATAAACTTTCAATGCCACAGGTGTGGGGAAACATGCACAATTCCTGTAAGCGCGGCTGCTGCCTTAATTCTTGTAGATGTGCTTGTGCTGAAGAAACACAAAACACACCAAAGCAGTGGTGGAAAAGTTTACTACACTAATATGAAGCCTCACTGAACGAGTATGCACATGGTGTTAAATATTGTAAATATGTATTGTCAAGTGTGGATTCAGGTCTGTTAGTACCCTGATAGCTCAGATTCCTTTAGAGATGTTTTGAATTGTTTTTTATTTTCATCTCTTGCTAAGGTATGTACATACTAAGAACAAGAACACTTAATAATGCACATATTAAGTGTGTTCATAATTAGTATGTGCGTATTTAATTAGCGAGACACAAAAATAAAAAAAAATGTACAAAAAAGGACTTTCGGCAAACTAAGGTACTAATAGGCTCATCACCAGTGCCCGTTATTACCTAAGGTACTGCTACAACTCTCTGCAGTGCAAATTGTTAACATCACTGCCCGCATAAAAAAGCATCCTTTACTATCCTGGTACTATCCTTTCCTCCGCCAACCCCATTAGCATTGTAGTTTCTGTATTATTATTGTGAAAAAAACATATAATACAAAGTACTGTACTATATAAAGGAAAAATATAAAAAAAGACTTTCACTATAACTAACAGAATCATTGCTACCTGTTGGCTCACTCCAACTTTTTTTTTGCGGCTTAAAGGGGAACTGAAGAGAGAGGTGTATGGAGGCTGTCATGTTTATTTCCTTTTAGACAATACCAGTTGCCTGGCAGCCCTGCTGATCATCTGCCTCTAATACTATTAGCCATAGCCCCTGAACAAGCATGCAGCAGATCAGGTGTTTCAGTGGTTCAGACTTATAAGTCTGATCTGACAAGACTAGCTGCATGCTTGTTTCTGGTTTTAATCAGATACTACTGCAGAGAAATAGACCAGCAGGGCTGCCAGGCAACTGGTATTGATTAAAAGGAAATAAACATGACAGCCTCCATATACCTCTCTCTTCAGTTCCCCTTTAAAGCAGGAACTCATCCCCTGACAGTTGCTTTTGCCTCCTTTTGAGCATTTCATGGAATTGTGATATTGTACAGTCCCTACTCTCCAATTTAGAACAATTAAATACAATCCTGCCACTTCAAAGTGAGTGGAACCATCAGTTCAGTTGTGATAACGTGGTGCGCGTCCTTTGCTTGTATATCAAGATGTTGCTTGCTTATCAAATCAAATTTTCATAAAAATGTCTTGTCTTACAAAGCACTCTTAAAGAGGAACTGCAGTTAAAAAAAAGGTCATGATAAAAAAAAAGTGCTTAACGTGGATCCGAGATAAACTTTTGCTCATTGCATAATTGTCTTCCTTTCATATAGTTTATAGGGCATTCCTCAAGCCCAATACTTTTTTTTTAATACTCGAATTCCCTATAAACTAAACAAGCCTCGCCCACAGCTTCTCCAGTGCCTTGGCACTCTCATACCGTGGTGTAACGAGGTGTAACTAGCCAGAGATTTCAGAGGCAGAGGTAGAAGGAAGGAGAGGGAAGTGAAGTTTTCACAGGCTGAGGGCTGGAGATGCAGATCAGCTTGCCTGTGTGTGATGATCAAAAACAGAACATGGCTGTTCTCATTGTATCACAGGAAGAAATAATCTTTGTATCACAGGAAGAAATAATTATATACTGTTGAAGCCGTTTGCGGCTAGATTTGCTGTGTAACCTATCTAAACTTTAGATATGATATATAGACAAGTTACTTGTTAAAGTTAGTTTTTCATCTTGGATCTGCTTTAAGTTTTACAATAATTACAGTATTCATAAATGATTTAGTCAATGTTTGCTCATTGTAAAATCTTTTCTCTCCATTATTTACATTCTGACATTTATCACATGGCAACATTTTCACTGCTGGCAGGGGATGTCTACGGAAGGAGATGCTGCATTTTTGGTAATTGGAAACAGCTGTTATTTTCCCAATGCAACAAGGCTCCCTCAGTGTGATATCAGCACCCTGGTGCTTACATCACACTGTGGGAGGGGTTTGACCACAATATCAGCCATACAGAGCCCCATGATGATCCGCTTGAGAAAAGTAAAATCTTTCTCATGGGAAAGCGGGTATGAGCTACTGATTGGGATGAAGTTCAGTCCTTGGTTATGGTTACTCTTTGAACCAAGTTAGTTGTATTAGTAAATAAAAGGTCAAATATGATTGGTTACGATTGGAAACACAAGCAGTTCTCTGTCCAGATGCTTTTATATGATTCCCCCTACACACCAAGATTTGTACCTTAAAATGAAGGCCTAGTTATTGCCTGCACTGTTCCACTAAAACCTGATCCTATCTGGACCATACTTGGACCACAATCACTAAGGTTTTATCCATTAGGGCTTTACAAATCAGGGTATTCAAGATAAATGTGCAATTTTAAGAGTTAAGGTAGCCATACACTGGTCGATTTGCCATTAGATCGACCAGCTGACAGATCCCTATTAGAGATGGGCCGAACGGTTCCAGGCGAACTTTGGGGGTTCGCGTTCGCCTGCATCAGGCGAACTTTTGCGAAAGTTCGATTCGCCCCATAATGCTGTATTGAGGAGGGAGGAGGGTGGAGGGTGGAGGGCAATTAAAATCTCCCTAGCAGAGTGTGTATAGCAGCTGTCCCATAACTAATTAGTGTAGGTAGGCAAATGGTATAAAGGACCTTGCTTGGAAGAGGGAGGGTGGGCGGGTCCTCCAGCAGTGATGTGTATTTCACTCAATTAAGTGTGGTTCCAGGTATTAGAGCTTTTGAAACATGTTTTCTATCATTTTTCCAGTTGATAGAATTTTTTTAAACTTTCAAAGTTCGCCTCCCCATTGAAGTCTATTGCGGTTCGCGAACTTTTTCGCGAACCGAACCTTTTGCGGAAGTTCGCGAACAGGGTTCGCGAACCTAAAATCAGAGGTTCGGCCCATCTCTAATCCCTATCTGATCGAATCTGATCAAAGAGGGATCGTATGGCTGCCTTACTGCAAACAGATTGTGAATCGATTTCAGCCTGAAACCGATCACAATCTGTTGAGCTGCTCCTGCCGCCTGTGCCCCCCCGTATACATTACCTGAAGCTGGCTCCCGGGCGTCTTCTCCGCGCTGCACCGCTCTGTTCTTGCTCCATCCCGGCGCTTCCTGTGTCACTCCATGACCAGGAAGTTCAAATAGAGTGCCCTCTATTTGAACTTCCTGGTCACTGCAGTGACACAGGAAGCGCCGGGATGGAGCCGGAACAGAGCGGTGCAGCGCGGAGAAGACGCCCGTGGAGCCAGCGTCAGGTAATGTATACCTGATCGGATCGGCCGCCGCTAGCGACGCGCACCCTACCCGCGGGCGATCGAGGGTAATTTCCCGCACGGCGCGATCAACGGACCGATCCGATTTCGGGAGGAAATCGGATCGGCGGGTGCGTTTAGCGTGAACAATTGGCAGCAGATTCGATCCCAGGATCGAATCTGCTGTCGAAACGGCCGCGAATCGGGCCAGTGTATGGCCAGCTTTACGCTCTTCTGCAATCCTATTCAGCATATTTAAGTGTCTAGTACAATTGCCTAATGCATGCATAAGCTCTGACAGTATGGTTGGTCTGCTGGCCTCCTACTAGAGTCGCTTAAGCTGTCACCACATATCCACACCACCCACACACAGCTACTGCAGAAGCAGAAACTAGGATGTTATGCATAGTCTACTCTTACAACCTATAACAGTCTCTTTTACTTCTGCTATGATGTAATGTTTAACTCTTTGGCTTCCATTGTTTCCCACCATACTGCTATGACATGGTTCGAAGCTCATAAACCACAGATTGACTGGTTTCCCCAACAGTATTGTCAACACTAGCTTCATCAATCAATCCTAAGCTGTTTTGAACCTCCAACTAATGACATGTTCACTATAGCTTAACTCCATCTCTAAGATGAATTTAAGAAGAAGTGGAATTATGATTGCCCTACTGCACCCGGTTCCTGTCAAAACTCCATTTGGGGGTGTTTACCCTCTATCTGAACTGTAACAAGAAATCCTCAAGAAACCTTAATAAAAACTTGGAAACAGGAATCACCCAGCTTTTCACTTCTGCTAGAGTTGGGATCCTCTTTACCAAGATAAAAGATCATTACATGCATACAGCTCATTCCCTCACCTGCATCAGTCAGGCTACAATCAGGCCTGCTAAGCATACGCTTTTCAGGCTTACTATATAAATGCAACTCTCAGTCGATTAGACCTTGGTCGATGTATGCACCGGTATTTCAAAGTATGATCTGCGCTTATTTGAACTATCGATTTTACTGCAATCCTTCTGTGAACACAATCTAACGCTTATGGTATGATCTGCGCTTATTTGAACTATCGATTTTACTGCAATCCTTCTGTGAACGCAATCTAACTCTTATGGTATGATCTGCGCTTATTTGAACTATCGATTTTACTGCAACCTGTGAATATCTGTGAAGTTCTGTAATACTTTGCATTTTACTATAGCTAAGTGACTGGCTTTGTATATTCCATGAATTAGTCTGCTCTCCTCTGGCTCCATGCTAATTTGGCCCCAACACCTATAGACAATCAAGCAGCTTCCTGTTTAATTACCTGAGTTACTGTGATCTGCTGCAGGCTGAGCTCATTCCCTCACCTGCATCAGTCAGGCTACAATCAGACCTGCTAAGCATACGCTTATCAGGCTTACTATATAAATGCAACTCTCAGTCGATTAGACCTTGGTCGATTTATGCACCGGTACTTCAAAGTACACCGTTTTCTAAGTACAAAGAGAACGACCGAATTACACCAAAATTAAGCCAGAAGAGACCAGAAGGAACAGACACAAGACTTTAGCAATCTGATTCACGGTTAGTGCAATAATGTTGTCTCTGCTCTTCATGATTAGCCTGCTTTACCCTGCTATTCTCAAATCTGTACACTCACTGCATCCTCCTGCTGTCAGCAACACGCTCTACATTTCTCCCTCTCTTTTATCATCTCCACAGGTTGCTTCTCACGAAACTTTCTTATTCATACAACCGTGCTATACATTTCATACTCCAACTACCCATAAATCTAAATCCTACCCTATCCTCCGCTCTCTCTGCCTCCTATTACTCCTTGCTGCAGGTGACATTTCACCAAACCCCGGACCCTCTCTGCCGGCTCACTCCTCACTCTTGCACACTAATCGCACTGCAAACAGCCAACCACATGCACACCGAAACTGCCACAACCTTATTAATATTCCTCTTCTCCCCCCTCCTCCCCCACCTATCTCTGCTGCTCTCTGGAATGCCCGCTCAGTCTGCAACAAACTTCCTTTCATCCATGACCTTTTGAATTCCAACGCCTTCACCTTCTTTGGGGTCACAGAAACATGGCTGACGCCTTCTGACACGGTCTCACCTGCCGCCCTCTCTTATGGGGGATTCCACTTTAGCCACACGCCTAGAAGTGGGAATAAACATGGCGGTGGTGTGGGCATTCTTTTCTCTGATAGATGCTCCTTCAAGCCACTCACCCCCATTCCTTCTCTTTCTCTACCTTCCTTTGAAGTCCATGCAGTCCATCTATACTCTCCCTCTAACCTCCAGATCGCAATAATCTACCGCCCTCCTGGCCCTCCTTCCTTCTTCCTAGATCACTTCTCTGCATGGCTCCTCCAGTTCCTGTCCTCCGATATCCCTACCATCATTATGGGCGACTTTAACATTCATGTTGACACCAACAATTCTGCCGCCACTAAACTTCTGTCACTTACTTCCTCCTATGGCCTGTCTCAGTGGTCCACTGCTCCAACTCACTCTAATGGTCATACACTTGACCTCATATTCACTCGTCTCTGTTCTATCACTGATTTCACTAATTCTCCTCTCCCGCTCTCTGATCATAACTTACTAAACTTCTCTCTCTCCTCCTCTCTTCCTACCACCCTGCCTCAAGCACGCTCATATACACGCAGGAACCACCGCAACATAGACATGCAATCTGTCTCTGATGCCTTGGCACCTCTCCTCACACAACCATTCACTGACCCTAACTCAGCAGCTGCACACTATCACTGCTCAATCACGCAAGTCATGGATGAAATTGCACCCCTCACCAATGTCCGCCCACACCGTGCCAGTCGCCAACCCTGGCTGACCAAAGCTACTAAACAGCTAAAGGGGTGCTCTAGGGTAGCTGAACGCCGTTGGAGAAAAACTAATACTAATGAGGATTTCATTACTTACAAAAAAGAGTTGAACAAGTTTAAAACCGCTCTCTCTTCTGCAAAACAATCATACTTCTCCTCCCTCATATCCTCCCACTTGCACAATCCAAAGCGCCTGTTCAGTACTTTCAACTCCCTTCTCCGTCCACCCCCTCCTCCTCCTTCTTTATGCTTATCAGCTGAAGAATTTGCAACATACTTTACAGATAAAATTGCAAAAATCCGTAGTGTGTTTTCCACGCAGACATCAAACTCCATCTCCCATCCTCTTGTTGACTGCTCTCTTTCCAGTTTCTCTCCACTCTCTGAACATTCGCTCTCTTCCCTTATCTCCAAATCCCATCTAACCACCTGTTCTTTGGATCCTATCCCATCACATCTCATTCCACAGCTATCCACATCCCTGCCCTAACATCACTGTTTAACCTATCCCTCTCCACCGGAATTTTTCCATCCTCACTCAAGAGGGCTGTTGTAACACCACTACTGAAAAAAACATCTCTAGACCCCACCGAACTTGCTAACTACCGCCCAGTGTCACTTCTTCCATTTGCATCTAAATTACTTGAACGCCACATCCATGCAGAACTAAGTCAGTATTTATCTGCAAATTCCTTGCTCGATCAGTTCCAATCTGGCTTCCGGCCAAACCACTCCACAGAAACAGCCCTCACCAAAGTAGCTAATGATCTCCTCACAGCTAAATCCAAAGGCTATTATTCCATACTCATCCTTCTAGATCTGTCATCAGCATTCGACACTGTCGACCACACTCTACTCCTACAGATCCTTTCATCTATAGGAATAAAGGACCTCTCTCTCTCCTGGATATCTTCCTACCTGTCTGGAAGGTCTTTCACTGTTTCTTATTCAGATCAGGCCTCCTCTTCACATCCTCTGTCTGTAGGGGTACCTCAAGGCTCTGTCCTCGGTCCCCTCCTCTTCTCCATCTACATGCACGGTCTTGGTAACTTAATCAGCTCATTTGGTTTCCAATACCACCTATATGCAGACGATACACAACTGTACCTCTCGGCCCCAGACCTTAACTCCCTCCTCACACGGGTTCCCGACTGCCTGTCCGCTATCTCCTCTTTCATGTCCTCTCGCTTCTTAAAACTTAATATGAATAAAACTGAACTAACAGTCTTTCCACCATCCCTGTCCACCCCTTTGCCTGATATTACAATAAATGTTAACAACACGTCTATAACATCAGTTCCCAAAGCACGGTGCTTGGGGGTAATATTTGATTCTTCTCTCTCATTTACTCCTCACATTAACTCCCTAACCAGCTCCTGCCATTTCCAACTGAAAAACATAGCACGTATCCGACCTTTTCTCTCCCATGACACAACCAAAATGTTAGTACATGCTCTTATTATATCTCGATTGGACTATTGCAATATATTGCTTGGTGGACTTCCAACTAACCGACTAACACCGCTCAATTCTGTACTGAACTCTGCTGCTCGACTCATTCATCTCTCCTCTAGCTCTTCCTCTGCTGACCCTCTCTGTCAAGCTCTTCACTGGCTACCAATTAATGAGAGGATTCAGTTCAAACTCTTAACCATAACCTACAAAGCTCTCCACAATCTCTCACCCCTGTACATCTCCTCACTAGTCTCCAGATACCAACCCAACCGCAATCTCAGATCTGCACACGAGCTTCTTCTATCCTCTTCTACAATTACCTCCTCACATTCACATGTACAAGACTTCTCACGTGCCTCACCCCTCCTCTGGAATGCCCTTCCACAACACATCCGCCACTCTCCCACCTTCGAAATCTTTAAACGTTCCCTCAAAACCCACCTTTTCCGACAAGCATATTCTCTAGCTTAGGCCATGCACCCACTAAATAACCTAATTATGCACTGCCTGTACATATACTGTATACATCCCCACCTCTTGTTTCCACCCCATTCCTTTAGATTGTAAGCTCGCAAGGGCAGGGCTCTCACCCTTTTGTGTCATGGAATGTTATTAATTTAATTGCTTGCACACTGTTAGAAATTTATACATTTTAGTCATCATGTTAAATCAAGTTGTAATCAGCAGTGCTGTATCTTGTATCAGTGTTCATATTTCATGTATATCATTGTCTGTATCATTATGTATCCCTTGTTTGTTTTCTTACATTGTACAGCGCCACGGAATATGTTGGCGCTTTATAAATAAATAATAATAATAATAATACATCATTCTTTGTCCATGCATCAATTACCAGGAGCTCAATAAGATAAGATATAAAATGGGTAAACATATCCTCTGATCCCAAAGCTTTTCCAACACATCCGATTTGCCTGCATGCTTATGAAATAAGATACCCAGGGCCGGACTTAGGCCAAGGCCACCTAGGCCAGGGCCTAGGGCACCACAGCAGCAGGATAAACTGTTGCAGCATTTGCAACTTTGCAAATGCTGTATGCAGGGAGATCAGGCTAGTGCTGCTAGCCACCTATGCAGCTGCCACCTTGCTCTCTGTGCACGTTTGCATTGTGGCCAGAGGCTATGGTCTTGGGCAGCATTGGAGAAGGAAAGGAAGAGGAAGCTTCTGCACTGGAGATGAGTGGAGAAATGAATTACACGGATGGCTGCTACAGTGTGGAGGTGAGCTGGCTACCTATACTGAAAGGGGGGTGGGAAAAGAAGGGATTAAGGGAGTCATCTGGCTACCTATGCTGGAGGAAAAGGGGGGAGGGGTCATCTCGCTACCTATACTGAAGGGGGGCGGCGGGTGACAGTGGCCTTGGCCGGTAAAGAGTACAAATCCGGCCCTGAAGATACCAAAGAGCCTTTATACTTGTCAGCATCCAAGAGGGGGGTAAATAGAATAGGGCTGAGCTCTCGGATTCCGAATTTCGAGTTTGCCATCGGAATTTGGCAGTTCCGAGTAAGCACTCGAAACTCGAAAATTCTGCAATTCCGAGTACCGAATTCGTGTTTACATTGAAGTCAATTGTGCTAAATTCCGTGGTGAATTGTGAAGCCCCCTTACATGCTATCATCACCAAATTTGGCGTGTATATTAAGCAGATGAGTAGGAACATGGTAAAAAAAAATTGTGAAAAGAGCTTATAGTTTTTGAAATAAACAATTTTAAAGTTTCATAGGAAAAATGATTTTTAAACTGTGTAAAATGACACTGCTGCAGAGCAGGTTACTGCATTCCGAGTTCAGTATACATATTGTATACATTTCATGAAAACAGACAGCGTGGGGTCCCCCCTCCCAAGCCTCCTTAACCCCTTGTCCCCCTATGCAGGCTGGGATAGCCAGAATGCGGAGCCCCGGCCACGTGGGGCTTCGCACCCTGAGCTATACCAGCCCGCATGGTCCATGGTATGGGGGGGGCTCTGGAGGAGAGGGGCGGCCAACCTCCCCCTCTCCACCAGAGCCCTTGTCCAATCCATGGACAAGGGGCTCTTCCCCACCTCCGGTGCCCCAGGAGGAGGTGGGGGCCGCCGACGTCCTGGGGGGTTCATGGTGCCATCCGGGGTTCCCCTTTAACAAGCGGACCCCGGAAGCCGCCCCCTCCCCAGGAGAAATGAATATAGGGGGTACACGGTACCCCTTACCCATTTCAGCAGAGTTAAAAAAAGAAATAAAAACACGACAACGAAAAAAGTCCTTTATTGTTCTAAATTAACCAGGGATACTTACCTTGCGATAATCTCACGCCAGTAACCTCAGGAGTGGTCCCACGCCAGTATCCTCTTATGACATCCCACCTCCCTCCCACACTGACTAACTCCCACCACTGAATGGTCACAGCCAGCCTCTGCACCTGTATAGCAGAGGCTGAGAACACGAAAATTTTGCCTTTAAAACAAGAAATTTCGGCAAACAGTGATGCAATCAAAATGGCCACTGGGAAATCCCCGATCGCTGGAGGCCACACTAGAGTGGCGAAACCAGTGATTTTTCACATAGATGGTGGGTCCAGGTGACCAGAGCAGGAGGTGCCCTAATCCCCTGGACCCACCCATTCATGTGAAATAACGCGTATTCTGACACTCTGAGGTGGCCTCCGGGGAACGGGGATTCCCCAGCAGCCATTTTGTTTATGACACTGTTTGCCGAAAATTCTTGTTTTAGCAAACAATTTTCGTGTTTCTAGTTTATGCAATACAGATTGCAGAGGCTGTCTACAGCCATTCATCCCCAGGAGTTCTGCAGGATCGGCAGGTGCGCGGGACCTCCTAAGAGGATAGAGGGGGGCACAGCGCAGGAAGGTGGGAAAGTGGGCACAGAGCGGCGGGGAGGGGGGGAAGCCTCCCCTCCCTCACCTAGGGCCCCCCCCCCCTTGCGCACTCCCCCCACCTCCAGAATTTCAGCCAGCCAGCGGAACGGCTTACCGAGAGCGATAGCTCTGTGTGCCGCTGGTCTGGTATTCTGCACTGACACTGTCCAATCACGCTCTCGCAGTACTTCCTGTGAGAGCATAATTGGACAATGCAATACAGGAGACCAGACCAGCAGAGGCACACAGAGCTCTTCTCTCGGTAAGTGATTCCCGCTCGCTGCCGCTGCTGGCTGCAATTTTGGAGGGGGAGCACGGAAGGTTGACCCTAGGTGAGGGAGGGGGGAAGGCTTCCACTCCTCCCCGCCACTCTGTGCCCACTGCCCCCCCTTCCAGCATGGGGGCCCCTACTAACTGGTGACCTGCCTACCTAAACTGGGGACACCTATAGACCTGGGTATATCTATACTGGGGACACCTATATACCTGCCTACCTAAACTTGGAAACTTGGCAGCGAGTGGGAATCACTTACCGAGAGAAGAGCTCTGTGTGCCGCTGCTGGTCTGGTCTCCTGCATTCCATTGTCCAATTACGCTCTCACAGGAAGTACTGCGAGAGCGTGATTGGACAGTGTCAGTGCAGAATACCAGACCAGCGGCACACAGAGCTATCGCTCTCGGTAAGCCGTTCCGCTGGCTGGCTGAAATTCTGGAGGTGGAGGGGAGTGCGCAAGGGGGGGCCCTAGGTGAGGGAGGGGAGTCTTCCCCCCCCTCCCCGCCGCTCTGTGCCCACTTTCCCACCTTCCTGCGCTGTGCCCCCCTCTATTCTCTTAGGAGGTCCCGCGCACCTGCCGATCCTGCAGAACTCCTGGGGATGAATGGCTGTAGACAGCCTCTGCAATCTGTATTGCATAAGCTAGAAACACGAAAATTGTTTGCTAAAACAAGAATTTTCGGCAAACAGTGTCATAAACAAAATGGCTGCTGGGGAATCCCCGTTCCCCGGAGGCCACCCCAGAGTGTCAGAATACGCGTTATTTCACATGAATGGGTGGGTCCAGGGGATTAGGGCACCTCCTGCTCTGGTCACCTGGACCCACCATCTATGTGAAAAATCACTGGTTTCGCCTCTCTAGTGTGGCCTCCAGCGATCGGGGATTTCCCAGTGGCCATTTTGATTGCATCACTGTTTGCCGAAATGTCTTGTTTTAAAGGCAAAATTTTCGTGTTCTCAGCCTCTGCTATACAGATGCAGAGGCTGACTGTGACCATTCAGTGGTGGGAGTTCGCCAGTGTGGGAGGGAGGTGGGATGTCATAAGAGGATACTGGCGTGGGACCACTCCTGAGGTTACTGGCGTGAGATTATTGCAAGGTAAGTATCCCTGGTTAATTTAGAACAATAAAGGACTTTTTTCGTTGTCGTGTTTTTATTTCTTTTTTTAACCCTGCTGAAATGGGTAAGGGGTACCGTGTACCCCTATACTCATTTCTCCTGGGGAGGGGGCGGCTTCCGGGGTCCGCTTGTTAAAGGGGAACCCCGGATGGCACCATGAACCCCCCAGGACGTCGGCGGCCCCACCTCCTCCTGGGGCACGGGAGGTGGGGAAGAGCCCCTTGTCCATGGATTGGACAAGGGCTCTGGGTAAGAGGGGGAGGTTGGCCGCCCCTCTCCTCCAGAGCCCCCCCATACCATGGACCATGCGGGCTGGTATAGCTCAGGGTGCGAAGCCCCACGTGGCCGGGACTCCGCATTCTGGCTATTCCAGCCTGCATGGGGGACAAGGGGTTAAGGAGGCTTGGGAGGGGGGACCCCACGCTGTCTGTTTTCATGAAATGTATACAATATGTATACAGAACTCGGAATGCAGTAACCTGCTCTGCAGCAGTGTCATTTTACACAGTTTAAAAAACATTTTTCTTATGAAACTTTGAAATCGATTTGCTCAAAAACTATAAGCTCTTTTCACAAAAATGTTTTTTTACCATGTTCCTACTCATCTGCTTAACATACATGCCAAATTTGGTGATGATAGCATGTACGGGGCTTTACAATTAACCGCAGAAGTTAACACTATTTAATTCAATAGAAATGCACTTGGAACACGAAAATTCGGAACACGAAACTCGGTTTTCGCATGCGGTACACGAAATTTCGACGAAATCGGAATTCAGCTGTTCCGATCAGCCCTAAAATAGAATCCTGTCTTCCTTTCCCATTGCAGGCACTTTGAATATTTGGTTGGTCATGCATTTTGGTTTATGCAATGCTCTGGTTACCTTTCAACATTTCATGAAAGACATTATTTTAGAGACATCATGAACATATTTATAGTAGTCTAATTTTTTTCTTATCAATAGGGTCTTGGACTACCTAAATGGTATCTATCCAAGCCCTGTCTACCGGTAACTGTATCCGCTGAAGGCCTTGCTTATAACAGCAATCCTACACCCCTGGATTAAAATAGGGATTAATCAGCTTTGCAGGTTCATACACTGGTTCTCCTCCATTTTCCATAGCACACATAGGTCCATATCCTATTAACTTTCCTTTCTTTTTCAAATTGTACCTTGAAGCTCAGGTAGTCTCAGGACATGGTACTTCACCTACCCTTCTAAGTTTCTACATTAGGATCCCGCAATGCCATTTACTCTGGATGTGGATGTCTCTGATGTTCCAGCAAGAAGCAAATTATTCAATTTACATGGCTCTAAGGGCCCGTTTCCACTATCGCGAATTCACATGCGTCTGCCGCATGCGAATTCGCATAGCCAATACAAGTGGATGGGACTGTTTCCACTTGTCAGGATTCCTTTGCATTTTTCTGTGCAGAAAAAAATCTGCACGGCAGAGCCATCAGAATTCGCATACCGCTATGCGAATCGCATACAATGTATTTAATAGGGAATTTCGCATGCGGCATTGGTATGCGAATTTTCATGCAAATTTGCATGCGATTTTGCATGGAATCAATGGAAAAGCACACAGGCACTGCCATGGTTAAAATTGCATACATCGCCATCCATGCAAAATCGTATGCGAATTTGCATGAAAATTTACATACAACCGCATGCGAAATTCGCATCTGCATGTGAATTTTTACCGCGGCGATTCCCACTGCACAAGTGGAAACGGGCCCTAAAAGGTTCACCCCACAACTTTTTTTTTCTACAAAAATGCCTGCAGCAAAAAAAAAGAAATAATGATTACATAAGAGATTGGGAGCTGCTAAGCATAAAGTCAACATTGGAGGGATGGCATTACCTACTGGTGGGGGTTAACCACCCCATTCAAAATTTCACAGATCAGAAAATCCGCTAATATTTCTGTGGCATCAAGTACCTGAGAAGCAGACTAGCCAGATGGGCTTTGTTTGTTTCTAAATTCTACTTTCTTTTAAGGGCTGGTTCACACGGGCGTCTGCCCGGCTTTTCGGAGACGTTGCGTTCGGCGGCGTTGTGGCAGTGTCGTGTTCGAGCTTCCAGTGGATTTCCCTGGCGTTCAGTTGCAGTCATCGTTTTTCTCCCCTACAGGGGAACATTAGCCACAGCGGTTAACCGTCCCAGGAAGCTACATGTAGCGTTCATCTTCGCCTCGAATGCCAGGGAAAATCGGGATCTGAACATAGCGTTTGCACAAATGCTGGTAAAAACCCGGTACAAACGCTCCCATTTACTTGAATGGGAGCTTTTAACGCCAAGTCCCGAACGCCGGCGGTAAACGTGGGGCAGATGCCCGTTTGAACCTAATGACTTGTTGCAAATGTTCCCTGAAGCAGAAGCCTCCAAGCTTGTGGCTTCCATTAGCTAATGACTTGCTGTTGAGGCAGCCCCTCGTTCTCTAGAAAATCAAGACGGCTTCTTCTTGCCGTTAGGTTGATTCGGACCTCAGTTTTTGCACAATTGGACAGATTATTCCTACATGGAACACTAAGCTTCTGTGCCCCCCAAAAATCCAAATCTCAGTAGCCAATCATGATCTGCCACTAGCCGGACATTTGTGTATTTCAAAACCCTGGACCTCCTGTGTAATGATAAGGGATGGTCAATTAGATGCAAATAATTCACAGGTGATGCAGGAATATGAAAATTCTGTATTTAAATTTATGTGGCTTGAAAATCCCACAAAGGCTTCACTTCATTGGGCCCTATTCACAAAAATTCTCATAAATTACTTATTTATCACCCAATTGATAAAAAAATAACCTTTCAGCACATTTACAGGCAAAATAATCACTAAAAGTTGTTCCTGATTAACTTAATTTCAATATTACTTTTCTTAACTTAATAATATTATGTTTTTGCTCTTTGGAAGCTTAAAAATGTAACATAGATAACGTGAACACAGAGGAAAACAGTTGATAAAGCTTTGTGAATCATGCCTATTGGGCCATTTTTAAGCCTCAAAAATTTACATACAGAATTTGCAAAATCGTGCATCAACTCAAGATTATTTGCATCTCATTGCCCATTCCTTATAATAAAATAGTCAAAGATGCTAGTAATTTAAAGAGGCAGTAGTGCCTGCAATATTTACCTACCGCGATCCAGTGCAGGCGCAGTAGCGGCTTTGCGATCAGGCCGAGCCCGATCAGGTCAACTCTACTGTGCCGGCACAAGTCGCCTGCGCAGTAGAGCGGACCCAAACGGGCTCAAGTAGAAATAGTTACTGTGTCTGCGCTGGTTGGTGGTAGGTAAATATTTACCTCGCTGGTGTTCAGGGGCTGCAGCGCTGGATCCCTGAGGGTGAGGAGAATGACGGGGAAAGCCTCATTAGGATCCAGAGGCTTCCCCCTCCCGGGGTAAGTATCCCCCAGCAGTTTTTTTTTTATTACAGATCTTCTTTAAAGTTGAAGCAAATATTATTTTAAATGTATACCCTGTTATGCAGCAGGAATTTGGACCAATCAAAATAATCAACTACTACATTTAAATAATACAGTTCCAAGTTGCATAAATTTGTGTGAAATTTATATAGACTTTGCAACAAATCAACATTTTTAGCATTGTATTGCCCATCCCTACTTCTGGGCTCGTTTTGGTCACCCAGTCTTGCCCAAGACTGTAAAATATGTGTTTCTTCCTGCCAGGTTTATGCCCAATCCAAAAACTCTAGGACCAAATGTTGTGGCTTGTTGACAAATAGTCTTGTGCTCTTAGGACAGTGATCTGGAAACTTGGCTCTCCAGCTGTTAAGGAACTACAAGTCCCACAATGCATTTACCTTCATGAATCATGGCTTTGGCTCTCATACTCCTGCAATGCATTGTGGGACTTGTAGTTCCTTAACAGCTGGAGAGCCAAACTTGCAAATCACTGTCTTAGGATATGATCTTACTTGATTTAATTGTAGATTTCAAGGGCGTATCATTGTTCTGGTTGTGGTGGACAGACTCAGCAAGATGAACCGTTTCCTGCTCATGATGACTACCGTTTTATCAGACCAAGCCTTCATCAAGGACATTGTAGGGTGCAGGCAAGTTCAATTCACTTCCAAATTTGGAAAGAACGTTGCAAAAAAACAAAAAACTAACAACAACAACAACATTCACACTCTTCTCTCCTCAGGGTATCACTCTCAGGAGACCCATATATACACATTGGCTGAAGTGGTCTGCTTACCTGATTGCACTCATCAGTATCAGGCACAAGGATTTACCCAATGAGTCTCCATGGCCACCAGTAATGGGAGTGCAGCTCTGGAAATGGAAGATTAGTATTGTACATAACAAAAGAACTGCTTTGTTATGCATGATCACTGAACACTCCTGTGTACAGTTCTTAACCCAGTCCCTAAACAACACATTAGCAGTTAGTGTAAAGATTGAGTGACTCACTCCATAGTTCCAAGAATGTTAATTTATGCTCTTATTATGTAAATGCAGGACTTTATGTGCATAATTACCCTCAACATTGACACAGAACTTGGTTATGCTGTTAAATCTTTTTGAAATTAGAGATGAGCGTAAGAAAGCAAAATCCTTAAACTAGTTGAAAAGGCAATTATGGAACCAGAAAAGTTTTCTGAATCAACCTCTATATCTTTTAAAGTGATGGCTTGGTGCCTGTGTGGACATGCTCTTTAAACAAGGGCTTGTTGATGTGCTTCTGGAGGTCCCAGCGCTAAAATAGAGATGTGGAGGGGAACGGGCGAAGCCTCTGGAGCATCCTGAGGCTTCCCTCTACTGAGGCAAGTATCCCAATTGAGCACTTTTTCCCCCCTTCAGCCTCGCACTCCTGCTAAGTTCTGGACGGGGAGCCGACGGGGAGCGACAATTGCCGGAGGAACGTCAGGAGTGGCGAGTGGGTCTTCTTCTTCCTCTTCACCCGCCGCTTCAGAGATCACTACGATAGGCGACAATTGTAGTGATCCCGTGATCAGGAGCCAATCCCCATGGCTCTTGATCAGTGAGGGGAGATGTCAGCTGTCATAAGCAAGTGAATCTCCCCGTTCGGGTGCGTGCAATCGCATATGGAGCAGCGGGTCTTCAAGGATGTTACAGTTATGCCCTATTAGCCACAGACAGCTACTCAGAGGACATAACTGTAATGTTCTTGGTCCCCAAGAGGTTAAAGAGAAACTCCGACCAAGAATTGAACTTTATCCCAATCAGTAGCTGATACCCCCTTTTACATGAGAAATCTATTCCTTTTCACAAACAGACCATCAGGGGGCGCTATATGACTGATATTGTGGTGAAACCCCTCCCACAAGAAACTCTGAGGACCATGGTACTCCTGGCAGTTTCCTGTCTGTAAACCTTGTTGCATTATGGAAAATAGCTGTTTACAGCTGTTTCCAACTGCCAAAAAAGCATGCAGCAGCTACATCACCTGCCAACAGTAAAAATGTCACCATGTAATAAATGTCAGAATGTAAATCAGGGATTTAAAAGATTTTACAATGGGTAAACACTGACTAAGTCATTTATACATAATTATTGTAAAAATGAAGCACTTTTTTTATTACATTATTTTCACTGGAGTTCCTCTGTAAAGGAGGTGAATAGCATTGAAAACAAACAAACAAAAAAAAACAAACAAAGAAAAAAAACAACAAAACCATCGTGTAACTGAAACAATCAAAACAGTAAGGCCTGGAACCCACTGCAAAACGCAACCGCTAATCGCAATCGCTAGCGTTTTGTATGAGCAGTTTGTAAGCGATTTCATGACTGTTTTAGGGAGCGAATTTAAAAAGTGTATCATTTTGCCAGCGGTTGTGTAGAGATTAGCGATTAGCGTTTTTAAATCTGATTTGTCCTTTCAATTAATTTTCATTTTGTTACAGTGTGCAGTAACTTCAAAACGCTAGCAAAATCGCTCCCTGCAGGTTTTGATGAGCAAATACGCCAGCGATTATTTACTTTACATTGAAGCGCAAACGCGCATAAAATGCAGCATATCCTCTGGATACGCGCATAAAACGCGCATAAAATGCCGCTCCTGTGGAATTTGCAACATCCGTTAACATTAGCTGAGCAATTTTGGGACACGCTAGCGATTCAACGCGCTCCCGAAATGCTCACAGAAGCGTTCTTGTGGGTTCCAGCCCTAAGGGTCCTTTCACACTGAATGCATTGCGTTCACATAGGGGGCCATGCGGCAGGTCCCATCCAAGTAACACACAGCATGCTGTACGATTACCGGACAATGTACGTGTTTACAGTGGCAGCGAAGCATAGTTTCATTGTACTGTACGGCCACATCACACATCTTATGAACAAATGTGACTTTACGGCACCCTTGCAATACGCAGATTGTGAAAGGAAGGACACTTAACGCAGATTTGAACATTTAAGTAAAAAATAAGCGTGGCGTTCCATAATACACCTTTTTAGGATTATAACTATAGCTATAACTGCTTATCTCAACTGTAGAATTCCACTTTATCCACTTGAGGACCGCACTGTTAAACCCCCCTAGCGACCAGGCCATTTTTAACTAAATGGACCACTGCAGCTTTAACCTCCCTGGCGGTCTATTAAAACCGCCAGGGGGCAGCGCAGCACTTTAAAAAATTTTTTTAAATCATGTAGCTAGCCTAGCGCTAGCTACATGGTAGCCGATGTGCAGCAGCATTCCCCCACCCCCTCCGATCACCTCAGGCGATCAGCGCAAACAGGAAATCCCGTTCAGAACGGGATTTCCTGTTTGGCTTCCCCCGTCGCCATGGCGACGATCGTCATGGACTATAAATAAAGAATAACTGGCACACCACGCAGTTGAGAATGCTTACATGTAGTTATGTTGTAACACAAAAGAAATTTGCATATGAATTACATACAATGGGCTCTAAGCAACAGAGAATAGCCCAAACTCTGTTACAATGTGCTAGCAAAAATACACAATAAAGGCATACACTGCAAGAGGGATCAAGAAAACAATCAAATGTACAAAAGTTCACTGCTGCCAAAAATATCCATATGAAAATGCTATATGTCCGCCCAACGGCAGATCAAAGTGAAAGGCAGCTGGCAGCGTTGTAAGGAAAAACAGAGATTGTACAGTAAGCAATGTAATTTACCCTGACAGCGCTGTTTCGCCAATGCTTTTTCAAAGGGTAAGGTTGGGGTCCCTAGGTAGTGCTGATGGACGTCATCGACGTTGTGACGTCATCGGGAGTCCCGATCCACCCCTCAGCGCTGCCTGGCGCTGATAGGCCAGGCTGTGCAAGGGGTCTGGGGGGAGCAGCGCGGCGTATCGGCGCGGAGCAGCGGCAATCGGAAAGTACACGCAGCTAGAAACGTGCTAGCTGCGTGTACAAAAAAAATTATGCAAATCGGCCCAGCAGGGCCTGAGAAATCCTCCTGCACGGCATAGCCACACAACTCAGCACATAAGTGATTCCCCCCCCCCCTCCCTTTTCAACCCACCAACAGAGCTTTCTGTTGGTGGTGTCAGATCGCCACCTCGCCCCGTGCCACGCGGCTGTCCCCAGTACAGCGCTGCTTTAGATCGCAGCGCTATACAGTGATAAAAGACAGTGGATTCGCTGTTTAACAGTGTCCGCTGGGAGACTGAAGGCGAAGCGAAGCTACATCATCCTAGCGGAGCGTGCTCTACTGCAATCTCCACAGGAAGCCATTCACGCCAATCGGCAACAGGTTAAAGAAAACTGTACCGAAGCTCGTGTTCAGCATGACATACTTACCTAAGGAGAGGGAAGCCTCTGGATCCTAATAAGGCTTCTCACCGTGTCCACTGGTCCCCTGTTGCCACTTGCGGACCCTCCAGCTGATCGGGTTGTGCGCCTCTTCTTGTGGCTGTTCCTGTGCAGTAGCACAGAACCATTCATGCTTGACCGGTTTCAGCTTAATGTGCAAGTGCGCCGTACTCGTGCAGACGCCCTTGTTGGTAAGCTTAAGAGGGTGCGCAAGCAGCAACAGGGGACCAAAGTATGCCGTGGGAAGCCCCATTAGGATTCAGGGACTTCCATCTTCTTAGGCAAGTATGTGATCTTGTACCTGAGCTTTGGCTCAGGTACATTTTAAAGCAAAAATGTGAGGAAGAAAAGGTGAACATTAGATACCTACCTAAGTAGTGACAAGCCTCTGGATGCTTCAAAGGCTCCCCAGACTGTCCTTGACCTAACCGCTGCTTCTCGGGGCCCTCTTTTTTGGACGTACTGTGCAGTAGCATGAAGGCACTCATGCATGGAGAAAAAAAACTGCCCATGGGCGGCTTCGTGCTATTGTGCAGGCGCAGTAAAGCCGCACTTGTACATAGACGGGAGCATGGCCATGAAAACATATCCGACAAGCCCTGGTCAGGTATGTGAGGGACCCAGCATTGGATCTGTGGAGTGAAGGATGATGGGGTAACCTTTAGAGTATCCAGAGGCTTCCCTCTACTAAGGCAATTATTATTTAGTATTTACTGTATATAGCGCTGACATCTTTCGCAGCGCTGTACAGAGCACATAGTCTTGTCATTTAACTGTCTCTCAGAGGAGCTCACAATCCAATCCCGACCATAGTAATATGCCCATCAAAGTCTAGGGCCAATTTTTAGGGGCAAGACAATTGAATGAACTGTATGTTTTGGGAATGTGGGAGGAAACCAGAGTGCCCGGGAAAACCCATGCCAATTTTCATTCCAAATCCTGCTTCAGGCTCATTGTTAAGATTGCTGGGATAGCAGTGAAGTGTATTTTCTTTTCTTTCTGTCTAAATAGAGGTGGAGACTTGCTGATATTCCAGGCTCTCTTTAATATCTTGTTGGGTAGACAGTGACATTGATATTGCAGTGCGGTAAACTGCGTTACAAGACTTTATAACACAGGACAATAACATCCCCCTGTGAACCTAGCCTAACAATGGGGTATTGTGTTAAACAGGATTGCAACACATACAGGGAAGCATATACTGTACTGGTAGTTCACAAAACGTATGCTTCACTGCAACAGTACATGTTGTCTGGCACTGCACATTACTCCGCACACCTGCAGAAGTAAATTTACCATTACAAGTGCATCGCGTTAGCAATGTTGTAATACTGCCCAGCGCTGCGTACCGCACCACTCCAGTGTGAACCTAGCCCTAGAGCTGATTGTATCAGCAATAACTTGTTTGGATAGTGCCCGGCCAGTTTTAAAACATCACCAAGAGGAAAGTACCTGATTTCAGCTTTCTCAAATGGCACCAGTTTTCGGCAATATAGGATGATGCCACTGACAAGTACATTAAGGGTTACTTAAAGGCCAACTGAAGTGAGGAGAATATGGAGGCTGCCATATTTATTTCCTTTTAAATACCAGTTGCCTGGCAGCCCTGCTGATCTATCTGGCTGCAATAGTGTCTGAATAACACCAGAAACCAGCATGCAGCTAATCTTGGCAGAGGATCAGCAGGACAGCCAGGCAACTAGTATTGCTTAAGGCTAGGTTCACAGTGGGTCGGAGCGTTGCAATGTGATGTTAAAGTTGCAACTCAAAATTACAACGCACTGCAGCAGTCCCACTGTGAACATAGCCTGAAAGGAAATAAATATGGCAGCCTTCATATCCCTCTCACTTCAGTTGTCCTTTAAGTCTGAAAAAAGCAGTTTCATTTACCTGGGGCTTCTTGCAGCCACCTGCAGTTATCTTGTGCCCACATCATCCTTCTGCTACCCTCCAGCCAGCAGCAGCAATACCCTCAAAGCTGGCCAGTCGTGGCCAGTCACAGGCTACTGAGTCGCATACGCACCCTTATCGCACGCCCATTGCCGGAAGCACTTTGAGCATGTGCAGTAGCTATTTTGCCATACTGCGCATGCGCAGAACAATTCCGTGCATTGGGACACGATGAGGAGGGGTGTGGCCGACCAGCTATGAGGGGGTCACCGCTGCTAGCTGGAGTGTTGTTATCTACATCCAGAGGTCAAGCACAAAACCTGACATATGGAAGGCATTTTATTCCTCCTCACATATTTCTTCAACTAAAAAGTAAGTTTCATCCTAAAGCAGACAAGCCCTGACATGTCTCATACACCAGCAGGGAACTTGTGGGGAAAGGCATGATGAAAACTAATTCTCTCTGCTGCCATTAGAACAGGTTTAATACATGGTACAGAATAAAAGAAATGTTACTACTTTTTCATTTTCACATATTTAAACATGACTACCAAATTAACTTTATTAGTATTTGAACTTTATAGTGCAATGACCTGCTCAAACATAGAGGCCTTTTTCGGCGTTTTAACGCCACGGCCATAGTTGGCATTTTCCAAGGTAAAATGAAAGTCCATAGACCGTTTTGGAGCGTTGCGTTTTGAAGCTCCCAGGAGCTTTTTTAGGGCTGACCGTGGAGTTTCTCATTACAATTGATAGTAATGTGTTGGCGTAAAAACACCTTCAAAACTCCTGCAGCCAAATCGCAGGGTTTTAGCCTTTTACCGCTGCCTGTAGTGTGAAAGAGCCCTAACGCACTGATGCTTTGCATCAGATGAGATGCTTCTGGCGCATTGCACCGCATCGGGTATGAAATGTCCCATAGACTTTTATTGCTTTAAGCATTACCCTGCGGTAAAAACGGGTAACACAACGCAATGAAAACGCTCTAGTGTGAAAGAGGCCGTAGGTAAGTGTTAGTCGTCTAAGTAACATCCACATGACCTAAACCACAATGGGCTCGATTCACAAAGCAGCAGTATGGCAGTTTGGGCATCTTAACGGTAAAGACGTCTAAACTGCAACGCAAATGACTTTGTGTGCCGAAAACGTGGCACTGTGCACTGAAAACATTGCGCGATGCGACGATAATGTCGCATACGGTGCGACGAAAATGGGGCATATGGTGCCCCTTTAACGTATGGTGCCCCTTTACACTTAGCGCCGCATAGCGAATCAAGCCCAATGTGGCTGTGGTGTAGCTAAGGAGCTCTGCATCCCAGTGTGCGTTTTACATTGGGCCTCTTAAGCAGGGCGGATTCTTTTTACTGCCTGAGGCATACGTGTGAGGATGCCCCCCCCCTCCCCCCCATTCCGGATTCGGAATAATCGCAGAGTATCCAACAATTTGCATGACACATTATACAGTAGCTGCAGTGCGAGTTTTGTTACGTAATGCTAATATGCCATGTAATATTTCTGTGTCATTTCATGTTCTCAGTCAGCAAGGGAGCATATGCAACAACCTGAGACATGGCATGCTGCAGCTCTTCTGTGGGGTCACACCAGCCAGACTACCCCCTCCCTCCCACACATAACAAACACTAACCTAACACACAATTCCAAAATGCTCACATGCAGCTTGTCACTAGTGACAGAGTTGAAATCTCTCATGCTGCCCTTTTCTGCACCATATATTGTGCCTCGCCCTCCTGCACTGGGGAGAGAACCAGAAGAGGAGGGAGTAAGAGCATGGCTGCAGCTGCTGCTGCTAAGAAAGCTGGCAATGGCAAGACTGAGGTTTTTATCACTGAAGTCAAGGCGATTGCACCACCCAAATGCCAGGGCCTACCTCCTGCTCTGAGGATGGCACAGAAGACAGGCAGAGCACCACAGCTGCAGCACTTGCCAGCCTGGAGACCTCATGGGAAGTCAGTGCAACAGTGAGGCAGATACATCATACACTCAGCATACCGTAGGTAGTATGGCTGGTGCTACACCCAGGGCAGAGCTAGATCATCCACAAGGCAAACCTAGGCAGCTGCCTAGGGCCTGGAGAGATTCTAGGGACCTGATGGATGCTAGCCCCCACCAAATCTCACTATAAAAGCCAGGTGACCATCAGAGGTGGGCAAAAAGTTCTATCTTACCTAGGGCCTCATTTCATCTTCATCCTTTTCTGCCCCCGGGCATGTGCTATACTTGTCATACCTTACATAAGCTTCTGGTTAGAAATATGGAACACCATTTCCTATGCTTCAGCACATAACCAGAACCTTTATATACGCGAAGCTGCACCACGGGTGGGAATGGCTTACATATACAGTATAAAGGTTCTGGTTCTGCGCCAAAGCATATGAAATGGTGATCCAGCAGCTACACTGAAGAGGAAGTGAAGAAAATCTGTCCCACTGCCAGAACAAGGTACAGTATAAAGCTCCACCGTGATGCTACTCTGCAAGATCTAGTGATCAGGGGGAGGGGGGATGGATAGGGGAGGGAGAGCTCGTGAGCTGCACATACAGGGGAGGGGGCTCGGGATCAGCGCACACATAGCAATATGGTGGTGCTGGGGGCCCAGGTTGCCAGATTTTGAGGGTCTGGGAGAGTTAAAGAGGAACTCTACTGAAAACAGCATAGTGAATAAAATTGCTTATTGTTTACAGTATTCATTTATACATTATTTAGTCAGAGTTTGCCCATTGTAAAATCTTCCCTCCCCGATTTACATTCTGAAATGTATCACTGGTAGTGACATCTTTAGTTCTGCCATGCAATCTGTACGGAATGTTGGATTACTGAGAGGTCTATGCACAGAGGGAGATACTGCTTGCTTGGCAGTTGGAAAAAGAAGTTATTTCCCACAATGCAACAAGGTTCACAACCAGCAAACTGTCAGCACCATGGCCATGACATCACACTGTGGGAGGGGTTTCACCACAATATCAGCCATACAGACCCCCCTGATGATCTGTTCGAGAAAAGGTAAAGATTCGTCATGGGAAAGGGGGTATCAGCTACTGATTGGAAGTTCAATCCTTGGTTCCTGTTCCTCTTTTTTAAGTTACGGCCCTGCTGAGCATGCAGTAAACTGCAGTACCTGCTGGCAAAAACGGGTCCTGAATCTCTTTGAATGGGGATGGTCAGTGAGTTACAAATGATTTCAAGTTGATAAGGAATTATGCAGGTTTTGTATGTAAATTTATACAGCTTGACCAATTGAAGCTTGACAAGGTAGAATCTGATTTTTTTAACCTTTAAGAGCTGGTTCACACTACCACAGCTTTTTATGCACTAGCGATTTGAAAAGCTCTTGCTATTGTAATGTTATGGGCATTTTTAAAAACATATCGCATCACTCAAGTGAGATCACACACATAGCATTACAATAGCAAGAGCTTTTCAAATCCCTAGTGCTTCGAAAGCTCTTGCAGTGTGACCCAGCCAGGTACTATGGAAGTCACAACACAGGTTTCAGATCCTGTGATTCTCATCCACCTCTGCAGGGAACTGCCCTCTCATCAGCAATACACGCGCCATCTTCTGACTACTATAAATTGCAGTCTGCTTTGTTGCTGGTGCTCATTACACTGCTTTGTGGCAGCCTGAAGAGTACTGTATTAAGTGACAAGCTGCAATTTCAGATCTGCCTGTAGATGGTGCTTCAAGTGAATAAGAGCACTGCTCTTGATTGCTGAAAAGTGTGGATTTGGTACATTTGCATAAACTTTACATGTTAATTAGGAACTATAATATTCAAGTGAAAAATTTTGAAGAAATGTAATTCTCATGACAGCAAGATGTGAATCTGATTTTAGTGGCGCATACACACAGATGTACTACTTGACACTGAGTCATTGCTGATTGTGTAGAAGTCTTCACTTAAGATAAATGTTTGAGCCAAAATGTCATTATGTTTAAACTGCATCCCGCACAACACAAATGGCTTCTAAACGAGAAATCAATGGTTCTTTAGAATTTGACACTCTGTATTAGAACCAAGTGCAGCTTCTTTAATCTTGTTTGGTACATTTACTAAATACATTATGACTTTATGAAGCCTTCCTGAAGATGCACAACCCCTCTCCGCTCTTGTTTTAAGATCTGACACTGACATTTTGTATTGTTTATTTTGTACAAAGAATCTGGCTAAATTATCCTAATGCAACCCAAACAACCTGAAGTCATCAATTAGAGGACATGTAAAAGGCGGAAATACTTAGAACAAAATGACAGTTAAAAAAAAAAAAAACACCCACACACATTAGAAGTTAACATAGCTGACAACTACATGTCAAAATCATCAGAAGTTCTAGAGATATAAAAGTTGATGTGAACCTTTTCTTAAAGTGGACCCAAATTAAAAATACAAGATTTCAGAAATAAAATCTATTTTCTAAATTATAATAATAAATAGCAGCCTTTTTTCAGCTGCATGATGACAAATATAAAATATTTTACATTTATTGGAAGAACCCCTTCCTTCCTTTCAAATTGCCGGCATTTTTCCGGCAAACTGGTGGAATAGATGGTGTCCGGCAATGGAGGAATTGCTAATGGCTGCCCCCAGTATAACCCTAGCTATGAAAAGAGAAGGGTGAAAAGCATGCACTGAAATGCTCATAGGTTTGAAGGAGTGTTTATTTATCTTTGTACGTGGTGCAACTAAATATTTTTAATAAAAAAAATGTTTGGTTTGGGTCCGCTTTAATCCAGGTTCTACTCTTACTATAGACCCCCCACTCACTCTCGGCTTTACCTGAGTTACACACCCTACTGTACTCTCTTTCTGCATAGTACATTCTACATTCTTCTCCTTCCTTCCATAACTCTCATTATCATTATACATCGCTCCTTACCCAAAACCCCACTCACGCTATACATTACCCTACTCTCCCTTTCCAGGCTCCATCGGCATTGTACATCATCCTACTTCACATTACACTATCTTGGTCTCTCATTGTGACAGCTCACTTGCTTCTCCCACCATCCAGTGGGTACTCTAGTGCCACATCTTACAGCTTTTTCGTCATACAGCATAGTTCTGGAGTTGGAAGTGATAAGCACAGAAAGTTGTGAAATGAAAATTCAGGTAAGTGGTCACTACAGGGGATGGGGGCAATCAGGACCTCTTACTATTGTGGGAAGACCTGAAGAGTAGTTAGGATGGGCAAGGGCCAGCAGGTACAAAAGTTGCAAATGTCCCTGGATGATGGACCCATCTTGGGCTACAGCACTTCCTACACCTCTGGTTCAGATACCCATAATGCCTTAGTACAGATACCTAAAATGGCAACATGAACTAAGCCACTGGACTTAGTGCATTCTTACGCACAGTGTCTGGTGGAAAAAGAAGGGGGGGTGGAGTTATGGTTTTCTAAAATGCTCTTAGAGTGTCCGTTCCAATCGATGTCAACAATAGCTTAAAACAAAAGTCTGGCAGGTATCTATAGAGTATTTAACCTCTACAGCAGCAGTAGCATGCAATACTTGAATCATATCTCTCTGGCCCTTTGTCTGTGTTCCCATTAGGTGTAAATCAATGTGTCACATTTCCATTAGGACCACTGTTGGCGTGTTCCCTATGTGGTGATGACAACAGTAATCACGTCTCTTCTTATCTAACGTTTGTTGTCAGCACTAGGGCTGTGGAGCTCTTCCTCTGTAAACAAGCTGCAAAACTAGACCTGAATCCTAACTGCAACACAAAGGAGAACTTTGGCTCATGCCCGCCAAGACAGCCAAAGTATCACTCTCTTGAATTATTTGAAAACAGATATACAATTGTGAAAAAAAATTGTCGGTAACCTGACGGTTTATTGAAAAATGTGCTTAATGCTTCCTGAAAAGAAATTAAATGAAAAGTAACTGGCACAAATATACGTGCATAACATTGATATGCAACAGATGCGTGAAAAGAGGCGCTTACACTAAAAAGTATGCAGGCAGCGCCAAAACTCAGGACTACAGAAGAGCAAGACAAGCATGTAACCACATTACAGTATCTAAAACTTGAAGACTGTATTAGCGGAAACAAGTACATGAAGGAGTTAAAATGTTTGCTTTCGATGTCCCTGGTTCCTTATTACTCTGAGACAGGTAGCACATTTGTCAGAATTGTGGGCGCTGTGTTACATAGGGAATTACGAAACTGCTACTCTGGACTTGGTCAATAATCAATGTTTTGCATCAGTCTGCTTTCTGTTTTTCACTGAAAATTTGACAACTTTCTGCTTTTTTTCTGCACAACTTGTGTGCTCATGCTTCTTTGGATTCTGTCACAAAATGAAAAACCCTGCTCAGAAATCAAAAACACAACCGCAGAGCTGGAAAAACAAAAATTGCCAGAGATATTGCAGGAACCAGTGTGCGCCCTGCCAAAACGCAACTGACTGTGGTGGCAAAACTCCATTTTAATGTAAGGGAACAAGACAAACATCAGTTTGATAAGTAAACAGAGGAGAAATTTCAGTTTCTCATCGTGATTGATGCAATGATTACCATTGTACAATATTTTCCCTTAATGTATCCAGCTTTCCCATAGTTTCAAGTTGCTGCACAGTAGATGACAAATTTAAATGGCTCGTGCCATCATAACAACAGCATCATTTTTTTACACATTATTTTGGGTCAAAATCGGGTAGGATAACTATATGGTCATTTTTTTAGACATTATTTTGGGTCAAAATCAGGTAGGATAACTATATGGTCAATAAGGAGTTGGAAGACAGAGTCCGCTATGTCAGACTGATATTCTGCTTTATATTATAGTTCAAGTGTAATATTGCGTCATTGCCTTGTACAAACAATAATTAGTTTGAGCAATGATCTTCTTTCCTTAATGATACCTCTTCTCAAATGTCTTTGTCCCTTATTTCCTGTGCTTGAGATTGGTTTCACTTCTTTGTTTACACAACCAGCTTATAAACCAGGCCAAGGGGAAAAATAAAGCAAAAAAGACATCCTGAAGAAGTGGAGAGGACAGAGGCAAACCATATCCGTTCTTGTTATATCAATTAGGCATCAATCTAGACAATCTTAATTTCCACAGCTAAGTCTTAAAGTAGACCTGAACTCTTGCATGGGACAGAAGGTAAAGTTCATTTTCTATTTTTGATACCCAAGAGGGACCCAGTTATTATTTATCCAATTAACTGAACTCTTGCATGGGACAGAAGGTAAACATATCATCTCATTTTCCTTATAAACAAAGATAGTTGCCTGGCTGTCATGCTGAGCTTTCTAATGGCCCATACTCACGGGCTACAATTGTCGCTAGCACACGGGAGCGTGTGCGCGACAGACTGGCGACAGCTCGTCGCCGGGTCCCTCCGCATACACACTGCGGAAGAGGGAATAGTGGTGCGACGGAAGCTGTCGCCGCCGTTCCTCCCCCCCCCCCCCCCCCCCCCCGCCGGAAGCTCCGTGTGATGCCTATAGGTTGCTGTCGCTAGTCCGCATACACACGCAGACTAGCGACAGTTGCGTCAAAGTTGCGGCGGCAACTGTCGCCAGGCGATTGACCGCGCTAAGCGCCTGGCGACAGCAGCGACGAGCGACGGTTCGGGGTGCGCGCCATACTCACGGGCGACAATTGTAGCCCGTGAGTATGGGCCATAAAATTCCTTTTGAGTCACACAACTGGAACAAGCACAGAGACAGTTGAGTGAGATCATCTGATCTGCATGCTAATTCTGGGCCAGTGGCTTAAAGTATTAGAGGCAGAGAAAACACACAAAAGTTAATCAACTGGCACTTTTTATTAAAGAATGCCTCTAACGTCATATACCCTTCAAGATGAGGGGAAACTGGGTTAAGAGGACTTCATGTGAAGCTTTTTTGGTGTCTTTGAGAAAGGTGAGGCTAGGTTTGTCTTTTGTGTGTTGGGGAAAAATATCAGGTAAGGACAGGTGTTGTATGATCTGCTGTCAGTCCTTCCAGGGTACAAGGTTACCAGTACTATTATACAGTGTGTTACCAGTAGGTTCTCAAACATTTCTCAGTGATAGTATCCTAGTTGAGATTCATTCTAGGCCTCTGTCTGCATAGAGTTTGCATATGCTCCTTTTGTTTGTGTGGGTTTCCTACCATAAACATACTGAAGGATAAGTGGCTTCCCTCTAGAAATTGACAATATATTGTGAGCTTCATTGCGGAATCATTAGTGATATTCATTTTTCTATAAAGTCACTAAAGTATTGCATAAAGTCTCATTGCTGGACAATATCTATTTCCCAGTTGAGACTAAAAAAATAAAAGCAAACATAACTTGTTAAAGATCAAATAAACCCAAAAATGAGCAAGGCGAATTCTAAATGCAATCATGCAGATCAATGTAAATGACAAGTGCTCTCTTCGGAAATGAAGTATTTTGCAAATTGAAAAAATACTTGTAATTGTGCTTGCTGCAGCTGTGCACTTGTCTTTACAGGCTTAAGACCTCTAGAGTCTGTAACTACCTGTTACCAAAGTTGGGATCTTAAAGGGGGTCGTAACATTCAAAAATAAAAAGTTGCCTAAAAATAGTTAGTGCCGCAAATATATAAATATATATATATACAGTATATATATATATATATATATATATATATATATATATATATATATATATATATATATATATATATACAGTATATATATATATATATATACACAGTATATATATATATATATATATATATATATATATATATATATATATATATATATATATATATATATACACCTGTTTTTCTAAAATAGGTCCCGAAATGGCCCCTATTTTTTTACCTGATCTGTGTGCCTTTGCTGAACTGTTCAATGGAAACAGGATGGTGGATTTTAGCTACAATAACAAGCTTATCTCAAAATACACAAAGCAGATTTCAGATAAGATAAGGACACTATGACCAGAAGGTAACTGAATCCCCCCTCCCTTTGAAGAGTTTACACTGCTCAGTGATGTAAGCCTGTTATCTATGTGATATTTGATGTGGGAGGGACAGCAATCAGTAAAATAAGCAGTAAATTAACACTGAGCTGGGCAGGGGTGTTGCTAGGATGCTAAGAGATCCAGGGCACTTTTGGGTACTCCAGCTGCAAAATGGGTGTGGCTATGCACCCAAATGTGGGTGTGGCCATGGGTGGGGCCACATGTACATGAAATTAACAGCAATCTAAGTAGGCCTGCCCAGAAAAATGTTGGATACCCCCCCCCACCTCAATTAATACAGAAAAAAATCAAATGCAGCATATCACATAGATAAGCAATGTCACTTATACATATGGGGCATGCTGGGTGCTGTGTGGTGCCATGCTGGGTGCTGTGGTGCCTCTATGATGCATGCTGAGTGTTGTGGTGACATGCTGGAAGCTGTGGTGCCTGAAGCCTCCATAGAGAGCGTGCATCGTGTGTCCTCACAGACTCTCCCCCGATTCCCTCCCCCCCCCCCCAGCAGAGTAGCACTGCAGGAGGAACTACTCATCTCCTCCATCTTCTTTCCATGTCTGGAGACACCCTATGTAGCTGGTGCCCTATCTAGCGCACGTCAACCAATGCTGAGCAGGAAGTGAGCGCCACTTCTGTTTGGCCTGATGCCAGACAGGGATTACCGCGTACTAACTTGGTAATTCTTGAAGGCCTGTTCTCCGCAGTCTGAAGCCGGCCTAAATCTGGTAGTGAACACTAAAATAACAACAGGATAAGTGAGCTAAATAAGTAACTTCTTATTGGATGATTTATTTTAAAAAATTTTCAATTAATATTTCCAAAGAAGCAGTTCAGAAGAGAAAAGGCAGTAGTTGGCTGGCAACCACATGTTGTTGGGTCCAGCCACTTTTTTAACCTTGACACCCAGTCAATGAATTACAAAGTTTGTATGCTTTACATTTTTCCATTGAAAGCAAGCAATCAAATCTGATTGGTTGTTTGTGTCTCTGCCCTGTTTTCTGAATTTGAATCCCAGTTACCCAATTACTACAACTGTAGCTGGTTTAAGGCCTCTGCCATTAACCGTGTAATAATGCCAGCTACAGTGGGATGTGAAAGATTGGGCAACCTTGTCAATCGTCATGATTTTCCTGTATAAATCGTTGGTTGTTACGATAAAAAATGTCAGTTAAATATATCATATAGGAGACACACACAGTGATATTTGAGAAGTGAAATGAAGTTTATTGGATTTACAGAAAGTGTGCAATGATTGTTTAAATGGCCATCTCAGTCCCCAGACCCGAATATAATTGAAAATCTGTGGTGTGAGTTAAAGAGAGCTGTCCATGCTCGGAAGCCATTAAACCTGCCAGGAAATATCCAATCTCCAATCAGTGTTCTCCCTAGAGCCTTTTAACTGGGCGGAGCGCCCGGCTGGTGGTCAGTCCCCGCCCGGATGCTGTGATCACTGATCATATTTGCCGTCCTCTAAGTCCTCCACACTCATCCAGCACACAGTGCGCAGCGGCTGTGGCATTGGACTGGCCGCTGTCACTCTGACACAATCTCCGCCCTCCTCCTCCTCAGCTCCTGACATTACAAGCCAGACCGCGGGAGCTTGGAAGGAGCACACAGAGAAAGAACTGAGAGAACGTGGGCTTCCTGTGTTCTCTCTGGTGAGTCGCTGATCTGCCTGTCATGCAGAGGACGGACTCTTCTCCTCCTGTCTAGTGTTGGGCGAACAGTGTTCGCCACTGTTCGGGTTCTGCAGAACATCACCCTGTTCGGGTGATGTTCGAGTTCGGCCGAACACCTGACGGTGCTCGGCCAAACCGTTCGGCCACATGGCCGAACTAAGAGCGCATGGCCGAACGTTCCCCGAACGTTCGGCTAGCGCTGTGATTGGCCGAACGGGTCACGTGGTTCGGGCCCGAACGCGCTCTGATTGGCCGAACGGTCACGTGGTTCGGGTAAATAAATACCCGAACCACGTCATATCTCCGCCATTTGTCTGTGGGTTTAGCTTTGGGTAGGCAGGCAGGGTAGTTCGCTCTCCAGCCACGCTAGCCAGGGTCCCCCCCAGTCATTGTGTGCCACACTATATATAGCATTGTTTACTGCCACTGTGTACCTCGCTCAGCCACGCTATATATATAGCATTGTGTTTTCTGACACTCTGTGTACACGGCTTAGCCTGACTAATATAGCATTGTGTGTACTGCCACTGTGCACCTCGCTCAGCCACGCTATATATAGCATTGTGTGTACTGCCACTGTGCACCTCGCTCAGCCACGCTATATATAGCATTGTGTGTACTGCCACTGTGCACCTCGCTCAGCCACGCTATATATATAGCATTGTGTTTTCTGACACTCTGTGTACACGGCTTAGCCTGACTAATATAGCATTGTGTGTACTGCCACTGTGCACCTCGCTCAGCCACGCTATATATAGCATTGTGTGTACTGCCACTGTGCACCTCGCTCAGCCACGCTATATATAGCATTGTGTGTACTGCCACTGTGCACCTCGCTCAGCCACGCTATATATAGCATTGTGTGTACTGCCACTGTGCACCTCGCTCAGCCACGCTATATATATAGCATTGTGTTTTCTGACACTCTGTGTACACGGCTTAGCCTGACTAATATAGCATTGTGTGTACTGCCACTGTGCACCTCGCTCAGCCACGCTATATATATAGCATTGTGTTTTCTGACACTCTGTGTACACGGCTTAGCCTGACTAATATAGCATTGTGTGTACTGCCACTGTGCACCTCGCTCAGCCACGCTATATATATAGCATTGTGTTTTCTGACACTCTGTGTACACGGCTTAGCCTGACTAATATAGCATTGTGTGTACTGCCACTGTGCACCTCGCTCAGCCACGCTATATATAGCATTGTGTTTTCTGACACATTGTGTACACGGCTTAGCCTGACTAATATAGCATTGTGTGTACTGCCACTGTGCACCTCGCTCAGCCACGCTATATATAGCATTGTGTTTTCTGACACTCTGTGTACACGGCTTAGCCTGACTAATATAGCATTGTGTGTACTGCCACTGTGCACCTCGCTCAGCCACGCTATATATAGCATTGTGTTTACTGCCACTCTGTGTACACGGCTCAGCCAGACTATATAGCATTGTGTGTACTGCCACTCTGTGTACACCGCTCAGCCAGACTATATAGCATTGCGTACTCTGCCAGTCAGTGTGTATATTGCTGGGATCAGTAATACTCCACTCACCGCCAACCACTATATGAGCTCACCATGAGTTCCTCAGAGACCTCCGCTGTGAGCAGCACTCCCAACAACAGCAACAGCCAACGCCCCACGCAAGCTATAACATCCACTACAGCAGCCAGTGGTCAGCAGCAGCCCTCTCCGGAGGAGAATGTTGTGTCCATCGGTCCGTCGCCAGAACGATTAATGAGGGCTGCCGTTGAGGAGATGATGGGGCCTGATGTGGAGGAGGAGGTCGGGCTCAGGCCAGCATCCCAAGTTAATGTTGAGGACGATGAGGGGTCTGTGTCTGGGGATGTTGGGGTGGCAGAGGTGGTGGGTGGGTCAGACTCAGGAGAAGAGTTGTATGATGAGGATGATGATCGGGACCATCTGTATGTGCCTCAGAGTCCGACCCCGGAAAACATGTTGTATCGTGTGTTTAGGTACTAAAATCTGCGTTCCCACTTCCCAGTACTGCCCGCAGTGCCCGGGTCCACGGATCCATATAATTTTTTGGGCAGCACTATCAAACTGTGGTACTATGAGTGAGTTCCCATGGTCCTTCTGTGCTGCCTGTCACACTCACCGTCTGTCTGCAGATGGATTGTTCAACACAGCTACGCCATCTGACATGTAGTCCTGGACCTTGACCATCTTCTCTAGGCGATTGGTGTTGGAGGACGTGGAACTGCCCGATTGCTGTTCTGTGGGCTGCTGCATGGGTGTCAGAAAATGTTCCCACTCCAAGGACACTGCCAATACCATTCCCTTTTGGGCACTAGCAGCAGCTTGTGTTCTTTGCTGCCCTCCTGGTCCTCCTGGGTTTGCTGAAGTCAGTCTGTCGGCGTACAACTGGCTAGAGAAGGAGGAGGATGTCAATCTCCTCTCTAAAGTCTCCATCCTCAAGGGCCTGCTGGAATTGTTCCATTTTTGACCTGTCTGACACTTTCTTCAATCAGTTTTTTAACATTGTGTTTGTATAAACTGGGTATAAACCCAGTAATTGGTGTTGTCCAGATTCCAGAATAATGAATAATAATGAATAGTGAATAATGCGCGGGCCGCTTTCAATGCAGTCTAGCATGAATTGAGCCATGTGTGCCAGAGAGTCCTGCCAGACTCCTCTATCTTCATGTTCTTGTAAGCGTTGTGATTGTTGTGATGCACCATATTCGTCACCAGCATCACTTTCTTCCTCTTCTGCTGTCCTTTCCCGCTAAATTGTGGAAGTCCAACGTGCACCGCTCTGTCCCTCGGCAGTGGGGGCATCCAATTCCTGCTCCAACTCCAGCTGTTCCTCGTCCTGTTCTTTGTCATAGCTGGGACCAGCGTTTCCTGAGGCAGGTTGCCTGATGTTGGTATCATCACGCTGATCGTTTTCATCTTCAGAATCCCCCACTTGCATCATGCCAGCGGTTTCCATCTTCAACATTGATTTCTTCAGTAAACACAGCAGTGGTATTGTAATGCTGACTGTAGAGTTGTCACTGCTCAGTCACGCAACGTGGATTGCTCAAAATTTTGGAGGACTTGGCAGAGATCCAACATGGTGGCCCAATCAGATCCACAGAAGCTTGGTAGCTACTAGCTGCTGGAATGCGCCTCGGCACTGCGCAAAAGCGTGCTAGCATGTGCAGCGTAGAATTCCAGCGCGTAGGCAGGGACATCACCCAGCGAGCGATGGTGCGCTGGATTGAAGCGCTCCTGCATCTCTTGGTGAGTCCTTCAGAAGCGGTACTGGACTTTTAACAATGTTTTTTTTTTTTTCCTTCAACAGAAGATCTGCCACGTTGGAGTGAGGAGGACGCCGCCGACCCCGACACCAAGCTGAACCCCGGCGAACTCCAAGCAGAGGATCTTCAGGAACCCTCAAGGCTTTGAGCAAGCTGAGGAGGATCAGCAGTCCCGACGAGACCTCTCCTCATATGCGACTGAGTGCAGTGGAGCTCCCCAGAACAACCTCTCAGTTGTCACTTTGTCACTGGTCACTTTGTCACTTTGTCACTTTGTCATTTTGTTACTTTGTCAGTTGTCACTTTGTCACTGGTCACTTTGTCATTTTGTCACTTGTCACTTTGTCACTTTGTCATTTTGTCACTTGTCACTTTGTCATTTTGTCACTTTGTCATTTTGTCACTTTGTCATTTTGTCACTTTGTCACTAGTCACTTTGTCACTTGGTCACTTGTCCAGATGATCTCGGTACACCTCCTGAGATTCAAATTCCTGCACACATTGCTCTGGGATTTGGGTGTGATGAATGATGCATCTAACTGGCCACCGGAGGCAATTAAGGCCTTCAAAACATTGAAAGCAGCTTTCTGTTCCGCCCCCATTTTGCGTCATGTTGAGTTGTTGACGTCATGTTCATCCTCGGCCTCGCCTTGCATTTCAGTGCGAGGTGCATTTTCCACAGAAAAAGGTTGTGAATCCGGGCACAACATTTGTGGCTGTTCCATTGACCTTTCACAGGTAGAAGATTGTGGGGGTGGGAATAGCTCCTCCGAATAGCCCATTGTGTCCTGAAAACTACTCATTGCATTGCTTTGCGCACACATTTTTTTGTCCTCATGCAAGGCCTGAGTTGCACCTGAAAGCGTGGCCTTCTCCTCCTGCGCCTCCTCCTGTTCCATCACGTCTGCTGCTGCTGGGTTAGCGTTGACGCCCGGTCCCTGTTTATTGAACCTCTTATCTTTATTACATTTATGACTGCATGGCGGTAAAAAGCATGCTATCCGCACGCTTCTTGTCCTCATGCAAGGCCTGGGTTGTTGTGTCTCAAAAAGCATGGCCTTCTCCTCCTGCGCCTGCTCCTGTTCCATCACGTGTGCTGCTGCTGCTGGGTTACCGTCACCGGTCCCTTTTCCTGGAACCTCTTCTCTGTATTACATTTATGACTGCATGGCGACAAAAAGCATGTTACCTGTGCAAAGAAACATGACATTTTCCACATTTAAAAGACAGTTTTTCCTTTGAAACTTTACAATCAATTTTCTCAAAAACTATAAGCTCTTTTTCAAATATTTTTTTTCCTCTTGTACCCACTCCCAAGGTGCACATACCCTGCTAATTTGGGGTATGTAGCATGTAAGGAAGCTTTACAAAGCACGAAAGTTCGGGTCCCCATTGACTTCCATTATCTTGGAAGTTCGGGTCGAACACCCGAACATCGCGGCCATGTTCGGCCTGTTCGGCCCGAACCCGAACATCTAGATGTTCGCCCAACACTACTCCTGTCTTCCCAGCATGTGCTCCAGCCTCACCCGATCAGAGGTCAGTGTGGAGCAGCGCTCGTTCATGCCGGGGAGAGTAACAGCAGGGCAGATGGTTATCTGATAGCAGTAATGGTCCCCAAGCAATGGAATCCTTCTGGTCAGCTGCTGTCTCTGTGCTAGAGACCGGTATTATTTAGACAACTTTACATATACAACTGCTTCCCTTCCCCCACTGCTCTGCCCCAGACGGAGACGTTACATAGTAAATCTAGCTGTCCTGGACATCAGTCTGCAGACTTCCTGCAGTGTGCTGTGCACTCACATACATTTTTATTCCTGCATGTCTCTCACTCTCCCTCTACAACATTTCCCTCTGTCTAACTGACAAACTTTCTCTCTCTTTTTTTTCTTTCCCCTTTCCCAGTCCTTTCCACACAAACTCTCTCTGTCCCTCAAAGACAAATCTATCTCCCTCCCAGACACACCTATTCCTCTTCCCTTCAGTTTGTATTTACTTTTTCTACTCCACCCCCTCTATATACTGCATTTCCTGAATATATTTATGTCTGCTTCCCAGTGCTTGACTTTAAGGGGAGAAGCCACAGCAGAAACCCCCAAGCACTTTTATTTTATCTTTGTAGTGCATGCTGTTTAGCAAGACAAACAAGCATGTCTACACTGGGCTTACTACCACTATGTCAGCCAAGACTTTTGTGAGACTTTTTGAATGACATAACAGAACAGTCATGGGCATGTGTGGTTTTGGGCCTAAATTAGTCACTCAGTCTACAGCCCTGTCTGGTATTATTCCGGCTTTGGCAGCACTCTTATCGGATTGCCCCTCGCAACAGCTACACTCAGTGCAAGATGACTCGGAATCCATTAGCATCATTTAGTGTAATCCTCTACCCCTATCGGCAGTGCCTAACATGATTACCTCACCAACACCCAGTGCGATCCACCTAATCTCCTCCCCAGCGAGCAGCACCCAGCATGATTCTCCCTGTCCATTCTTACCTAATAGTAACACACACCATCACCCTCCTTTCCCGACCATCATGACCTTAATATCCCACCCGGCTACATTTTCATGCCACCCGGCTGGAAAAAAATTCTGGGGAGAACACTGTTCACCTCCCACCCCCTCCCAACCAGCTCCTCCTCCACCCTATCCTCCCCTCACATCCTTCACTCCTACTACCACCGAGGAAGTCAACCACCTACTGCAGACTTCACATACCACTACTTCCCCCCTTGACCCCATCCCTTCTGACTTACTCCAGCCTCACTTCACGGAATTGGCCCCAGTCCTCACTACCCTGTTCAACCTCTCCCTATCCTCAGGCACCTTCCCCACAGACTTCAAGCAGGCCACTGTACTACCCCTGCTCAAGAAACCCTCACTCGACCCCTCGCTACCCTCCAACTACCGTCCTATCTCCCTCCTTCCCTTTGCCTCAAAACTCCTTGAGCGTCTGGTTCACAAACGCCTGACCCAGTACCTCAATGCCAACTCACTGCTAGACCCACTCCAATCTGGATTTCGGCCTGCCCACTCAACCGAAACTGCTCTCACCAAAGTGGTCAACGACCTTGCCTTAGCTAAAGCTGAAGGTAAATACTCCATTCTCCTCCTCCTTGACCTGTCAGCAGCTTTTGACACAGTAGATCATCCCCTACTCCTCCAGTCCCTCCAGTCCTTGGGCATTCACGACCTCGCCCTGTCCTGGCTTTCATCCTACCTCTCCAACCGCTCCTTCACGACCACCTTCAATGAGTCCTCGTCCACCCCCAACCACCTCTCGGTGGGAGTCCCCCAAGGTTCGGTCCTTGGCCCCCTACTGTTCACCCTATACACATCCTCCATTGGCAAGGTTATCTCCTCCATGGGTTTTAACTATCATCTGTATGCAGATGACACCCAGATCTACCTCCACACCCCTGACATATCCACCACTACCATGGACAAGGTCTCCTCCTGCCTATCCGCCATCTCCTCCTGGATGTCTGCTAGGTTCCTGAAACTAAATCTAGACAAAACGGAATTTATGATCTTCCCACCCTGGCCATCCACAAACCTCCCAGATGTGCATGTCACTGTTAACCACACTACCATTCGCCCTACCTCTCAAGCCCGCTGTCTGGGTGTCACCCTGGACTCCGCACTCTCCTTCACTTCCCACATCCAAAACCTCACAAAGTCCTGCAACTTCCACCTTCGTAACATCTGTAAGATTCGCCCTTTCCTGACCTCTGCCACCACCAAACTCCTCATCCATGCCCTCATAATTTCCCGTCTTGACTACTGCAATGCCCTGCTGTCTGGTCTCCCTATGACCCGAACAGCCCCACTGCAGTCCATCATGAATGCGGCAGCCAGAATTATCCACTGCTCCCATCGCTCCACCACGGCAGATCCCCTCCTAGAATCCCTCCACTGGCTTCCTATCCAGTCCAGAATCAGATTCAAGATACTGTGTCTGACCTACAAATCTGTCCACAAAACCTGTCCAACCTACATTTCCGATCTTACTCAGAGGTACACACCTAGCCGCTCACTCCGCTCTTCCAATGAACTTCGCCTAACCGCCCCCCGCATCACCCAGTCCCATGCACGCCTCCAGGACTTCTCAAGAGCTGCTCCAACACTATGGAACTCCCTACCTCCACCCATTAGGGCAGCCCCCTCCTTCAACATCTTCAAGAAAGCCCTCAAAACTCACCTTTTCACTCTGGCCTACTACCCCTCACAAGTGCTCTAAACCTACAGCTGAACTCTGGTCCCCTGCCATTCGTGTCCTTACCTCTCCCTCTAGTAAGCCTTTGGGCAGGGTCCTCCTCCTTTTGTGTCCTACCTGATCTGGCACCTCCATTACTGTGAACCCATGCTATGCATCTGAGTGAATATAACTTGCCTAATCTCCATGCTTCCATCCAGTGACTAAGCATTACCTTGTACTAATACTGTGCTGTGTGATCTGGTTTTCTTGTATTCCTGTATTGTCATATTGCAGTATGTCACCCCTAAATATTGTCTGTAACCTAAACTAATGTTCAGCGCTGCGTAATATGTTGGCGCTTTATAAATACAATAAATAAATAAATAATAAATAAACCTGAATGAACTAGAGATGTTTTGTACAGAGGAATGGTCCAAAATACCTTCAACCAGAATCCAGACTCTCATTGTAACCTACAGGAAGCATTTAGAGGCTGTAATTTCTGCAAAAGGAGGATCTACTAAATATTGATTTCATTTCTTTTATGTGGTGCCCAAATTTATGCACCTGCCTAGTTTTTACATAGTTACATAGTTATTTTGGTTGAAAAAAGACATACGTCCATCGAGTTCAACCAGTATAAAGTACAACACCAGCCTACTCCCTCACATATCCCTGTTGATCCAGAGGAAGGCGAAAAAACCCTTACAAGGCATGGTCCAATTAGCCCCTAAAGGGAAAAATTCCTTCCTGACTCCAGATGGCAATCAGATAAAATCCCTGGATCAACATCATTAGGCATTACCTAGTAATTGTAGCCATCGATGTCTTTCAATGCAAGGAAAGCATCTAAGCCCCCTTTAAATGCAGGTATAGAGTTTGCCATAACGACTTCCTGTGGCAATGCATTCCACATCTTAATCACTCTTACTGTAAAGAACCCTTTCCTAAATAAATGGCTAAAACGTTTTTCTTCCATGCGCAGATCATGTCCTCTAGTCCTTTGAGAAGGCCTGGTGACAAAAAGCTCATCCGCCAAGCTATTATATTGCCCTCTGATGTATTTATACATGTTAATTAGATCCCCTCTAAGGCGTCTTTTCTCTAGACTAAATAAACCCAGTTTATCTAACCTTTCTTGATAAGTGAGACCTTCCATCCCACGTATCAATTTTGTTGCTCGTCTCTGCACCTGCTCTAAAGCTGCAATAACTTTTTTGTAATGTGGTGCCCAGAACTGAATTCCATATTCCAGATGTGGCCTTACTAGAGAGTTAAACAGGGGCAATATTATGCTAGCATCTCACGTTTTTATTTCCCTTTTAATGCATCCCAAAATTTTGTTAGCTTTAGCTGCAGCTGCTTGGCATTGAGTACGATTATTTAACTTGTTGTCGATGAGTACTCCTAAGTCCTTCTCCAAGTTTGATGTCCCCAACTGTATCCCATTTATTTTGTATGGTGCTAGACCATTAGTACGTCCAAAATGCATGACTTTACATCTGTCAACATTAAATTTCATCTGCCATGTATGTGCCCATATAGCCATCCTATCCAGATCCTGTTGCAATATGACACTATCTTCCTGAGAGTTGATGATTCTGCACAATTTTGTATCATCTGCAAAAATAGCAACATTGCTCACTACTGCATCTACTAGGTCATTAATAAATAAATTGAAGAGCACTGGACCCAGAACAGACCCCTGTGGGACCCCACTGCTAACAGTCTCCCATTTTGAGGACGATCCCTTGACCACAACTCTTTGTTTTCTGTCCATTAGCCAGTTCCCTATCCATGCACACAAACTCTTCCCCAGTCCTTGCATCCTCAACTTTTGCACCAGACTTTTGTGGGGAACAGTGTCGAAGGCTTTTGCAAAGTCCAAGTATATCACATCTACAGCATTCCCAATATCCATATTAGCATTCACTACCTCATAAAAGCTGAGCATGTTAGTCAAACAGGACCTGTCTTTAGTAAACCCATGTTGATGCTGAGAAATAAGATTATTTTCTACTATGAAGTCATGTATAGTATCTCTTAGTAACCCCTCAAATAGTTTGCATACAACTGATGTTAAGCTTACAGGTCTATAATTTCCTGGATCTGATTTTTTGCCCTTCTTAAATAATGGGAAAACGTGGGCTGTACGCCAATCCACTGGGACTCTACCAGTTGCAAGAGAGTGACAAAAGATAAGATAAAGGGGTTTATCTATAACTGAACTTAATTCCCTTAGGACCCGAGGATGCATGCCATCCGGGCCAGGTGCCTTGTCTATTTTTAATTTATTTAGTCTTGCCTTCACTTCTTCCTTTTGTTTAAACAATTATTGCACACTTTCTGTAAATCCAATAAACTTCATTTCACTTCTCAAATATCACTGTGTGTGTCTCCTATATGATATATTTAACTGACATTTTTTAATGTAACAATCCAACGATTTATACAGGAAAATCATGACGATTAACAAGGTTGCCCAAACTTTCGCATCCCACTGTATTTCCCCTTGAAAATTAATAGGTGAATTTTGATTGGCTATTGTAGGCTCCACCCACTTTCCTGAATATTAATAATAACTGTGCCAAGTTTGAGAGCCTGCCATTAAAGGAGTTGTGTGTGTGTGTGTGTGTGTGGGGGGGGGAGCTGAGGTTAAAAACAGACACTGGGGCTTCTATCAGCCGCCTGTAGCAGTAATGTCCTACGCCGTCCTCCTCCGATCCGCCGTTCTCCGCCACCGACCCCGGTCTAGAGTGGAATGCCATCCAACAGCGGCTGCTCGGCCGTGGCCACGCGCCTGCTCGCTCCCGCACCCTTCATTGGAAGCTTACTGCGCAGGCACAGTACAAGGAAAACTTCGTACTGCGCCTGCGCAGTAAGCTTCCGATGACGCGAGCAGCAGCGTGCATTATTCATATTGTTAGACGAATAATTGCCTGGTGCCGGCGGCGGGGAACAGCGAATCGGAGGAGGACGGCGTGGGACATTACTGCTACAGGGGGCTGATAGAAGCCCCAGGTAAGTGTCTGCTTTTATCCTCAGCCCCCACCCCCCCCCTCACCCCACACACACACAGAATCCCTTTAACAGTGCAAGGATGGTTGCAGTTTAAATTATAAAAATTTGGTTGTGGTAGGCTCCACCCACTTTTTGTAACCTTGACACAGTCTCTCAATGGACAAGTTTGTGAGCTTTGGGGTCCTTGGCATCAATAATGTGTTAATGGAAGCAGTTTATCAATCAAACAAATACGATTGGCCGATAGAGCGGGACGCTGCGAACGGCTGATAGAAAGACAGCGCATCTGAACTAGAGAGACTTGCCGCTATGACACGCTAACCTATCCCCATTGGGATCTCGTAAGTTACCTGAGTGCGCGAGAGGCGCAGTGTGTTTTTTACTTTTGAACTGACATGCTGCGTGATGATTTTGTCATATATGTTTTATTAAAGGCTTTTTTTTTACTGGAATTGGATATGGTCACTGATGTCCTGAGTGATACATATAAACTGATGTGAGATTGCCACCTGTGATACGGTGGTTTTCATCTGGTGAGCCTTTTAACTTCTAGGGCAGTGGGGATCACGTGTGAGCACTTTTATCACCCGCACCCGTGGAGTATGATATACCTGTTGGTCATACAGTATTATGCTATGTGGAGCTGTTTTATATAGGTTCTGTGGATGAGCGCGCAGTGGAGTGCATAGCACCAGAAGGACAAATACGATTGGCTGTTTGTGGCTGTGCCCCCTGAATTTGAATCCCAATCACCAATGACCGCCTGTAGCAGGTTTTAAGCCTTTGCCATTAATAGTGTAATGGCCCATACACACGGGCTATAACTGTCGCCGCAACCACGTGACACCCATGTGTATGACGCGCGTGCCCCGAACTGTCGCTACTTAGAGCTGTCGCCAGGCGATTGACTTGGTCAATCGCCTGCTACAGCAGTCGCCGCAACTCCGCCGCAACTGTCGCTAGTCCGCCGTGTATCAGGACTAGCGACAGCAACACGCACACACAGTGAGCGGAGCTTCTGATGGGGGGGAGGAACCTTTGGCGACAGCTTCCGCCATGTCTCTGCCTTTGGGCAGAGACGTGTGGACAGCTGTCGCACGGGCGGAGCTGTCGCCGGGCTGTCGCGCGCACGTGCCCTGTTCGCTAACGACTAGCCACAAAGGTCCCCCGTGAGTATGAGGCTTATGAATGGCAGCAATTTAAATATCCCCTTAAAATCAATAGGTGAATTTTGATTGGCTGTTGAAGGCTTTACCCACTTTTTCTAAATATGAATCCCAGTCACCCAGTGACCAACAACAATGGCAGCCTCCATAGTTGTCTTATCTTAGGTTACCTTTTTAAAGAAGCTGAACACATTTAGAATGCTGAAAAATCTATTTTACCCTAGCAACTACATGTCATTGCTGTTTGGAACTACAGTACTTTAAAATCCATTAAATTGCTCTCATAAATTTTCAAAGGAGAGGGAGAACAGGCATGTGCAGCAAGCAGTCCTCTTGTCCCCCCATCTGTTATCTTGTAAACGCCCCCTGGAGCTACTTTCGGGTCAGCCAGGTCGGTAAGCAGTGCGCAGGCGCACTACGTAGTTGTGATGTCACACAGACATGGGCACACGATCAAGGACACACATCCCTGGGCAGCACCTGCACTCTGCTCACCGCTCACCCACCTGGTTGACCTGAAAGTAGCTCCGGGGTCTTTACAAGATAACGGAGGGGGATAGAGAAGATCGGGGGAGCAGTGAGCAAGAGGACAGCTTGCTACACATGCCTGCCCAGTTTTAAAATTTATGAGAGCTAAGGAATCCTTTAAGTGATGCTTAAAAAAGGATGAATCCACAAACCTGAATTCTATGTATATCGTCCTGGCTAGAGCAGGAATGTAAGGATTCACAGAACTGAAAAAAATTAAAACTGAGGCCTAGTGAAGAAAATCAGGAAAAGATCACTACGGCATTGTAAACAGGGGCATAGCAATAGGGGTTGCAGAGGTTGCGACCACATCGGGGCCCTTGGGCCAGAGGGGCCCCGAAGGGCCCTCCCTCAACTACAGTATTAGCTCTCTATTGGTCCTGTGCTCCTAATAATCACTTCTATAGATACTTTGAATTGTGGTAATCATTAACAAACAGTTTTCCCATCCCCTTCTTGCACCTCTGACACTGTATTTGCCATTGGCAGGTTTTGGTGCGCCGTATCAATTGCTTTGTATAGAGTGCTTGGGGGGCCCATTGTAAAACTCGCATCGGGGCCCACAGCTCCTTAGCTATGCCACTGATTGTAAAGGACTATTGTGTTACAAGTGAAAATCCTGATGTGCAGATGAATAACTACAAGCTGAAACATGACTAGAGACTAGAGAACCAGCCACTTGTGCAAGAAAAGGGTTCAAAGTTTCTAAAAGCCAAGCTAAAGTTCCGCTAAATCAGGCTTCGCTTAGCAGCAGATTAATGTGCGTTTCCCACAAGAAAATAGGACATGGTGTTCTGCAGCTTCCCGCCGTAAAACAGAGTGCCCCACCATTATTTACTCTATGGGAACAGCTCTTCAGTAGTATCATAAGCTCATGCTTTATGTAGTGTGACACGAACCTGCCACAGAGCTGCTCCCACAAGACATCCCAGCATATGTATTCCCATTGATTTTTAATTGATTGTAAATTATACAATGGATCAGCCCTCTAACTGTCAACTTTGTAACGGGAAAATCAATGGAGTTCCTAAATAAACTTTAATGTTATGTGAAATCATTACATTACATGAATGAACGGGCACATAACAGATGTGAGGCATATGACAAAATAAGAACGACCTCACAAGCTTGCAAAGGTAAGACAAAGCATTCTATAACATAGCCTGCATTCACCTGATGCTACCTTCTCATGCGCCGCCTAAAAATACCAAGGGTGCTTGGCCGACAAGAACCAATAGACTTGCTTGTGAAAAGAAGACTTTGATCATCTGGATACATTATTTAATTTCACACTTTTGCAGATTAAGGCCTCGTTCACACTAGCAAACGCAAATGGACGTGCTTTTGGGACACAACGCACGTGATCGCATGCCATCTGCTATAGTGAATAGGTTAGCTCTGCGGTTTCCAAAAAAATGCATGCAGTGGTGCGATATCACAATGCACTGTTGTGCGGCACATAAATAGGGATGATCAAAGAGATGCAAATACTTCAGTGTTTATGCAAATGTATGTAGATTTGTATTCAAATATATGCAGCTTGAAATTGGAGAAATTAAGTCCCACCCAGGTTTAAACTGATTGGTCCACTTTCAAGCTGCATATATTTGCATACAAATTTAGATAAATTAGCATACACTCTGAAATATTTGCATATCATTGATCATCCCTACATATAAAGTGACAACATCAAGTAGTACACTATTGATGTTCTTGCATGTCATACATTTAGCCAAAATATCCATTGTAACACCAACCACCCTCCCTACATACACCCAACCCCAACCTCCTCTGTACATACACCCAACCTCAACCTCCTCTCTACATACACCCAACGTTAACCACCCTCCCTACATACACCAAACACTAAACCCCCTCCCTACATAATCCAACACTTACCACCCTCCCTACATACACCCAACCTCCTTCCTATGTACACCCAACCCCAACATCCTCCCTACATACACCCAACCCCAACGTCCTCCCTACATACACCCAACCCCAACCTCCTCCCTACATACAGCCAACCTCAACCTCCATGCTACATACACCCAACCTCCATGCTACATACACCCAACCCCAACCTCCTCCCTATATGCATCCAACCCCAACATCCCTTCCTACATACATCCAACACCAACCACCCTCTCTACATACATCCAACACCAACCACCCTCCCTACATACACCAAACACCCTCCCTACATACATACACCCAACCTCAACCTCCTCCCTACATACACCCAACCCCAACCTCCTCTTTACGTACACCCAACATTAACCACCCTCCCTACATACACCCAACACTAACCACCCTCCCTACATACACCCAACCTCCTTCCTATGTACACCCAACCCCAACGTCCTCCCTACATACACCTAACCCCAATGTCCTCCCTACATACACCCAACCCCAACCTCCTCCCTACATACAGCCAACCTCAACCTCCATCCTACATACACCCAACCCCAACCTCCTCCCTACATGCATCCAACCCCAACCTCCTCCCTACAAGCATCCGACCCCAACCTCCTCCCTACAAGCATCCGACCCCAACCTCCTCCCTACATACACTCAACACCAACCTCCCTCCCTACATACATCCAACACCAACCACCCTCCCTACATACACCCAACATCAACCACCCTCCCTACATACACCAAACACCCTCCCTACATACATACACCCAACCTCCTCCATACATACACCCAACACTAACCACCCTCCCTACATACACTCAACCTCCTCCCTACATACACCCAACACCAACCACCCACCCTGAATACAGCAAACACCCTCCCTACATACACCCAACCTCAACCTCCTCCCTACATACACCCAACCCCAACCTCCTCCCTACATACACCCAACCCCAACCACCTCCCTATATACACCCAACCCCAACCTCCCTCTCTACGTACACCCAACTCCAACCACCCTCCCTACATACACCCAACCTCCTCCCTAAATACACCCAACCCCAACCTCCTCCCTACATACATACACTCAACCTCCTACCCACATACTCCCAACCTCAACCTCTTCCCTACGTACACCCACCACCAATCTCCTTACATACACACCAAACCTCCTCCCCACATACTCCCAACCTCCCTCCCTACATACACCAAATACCAATCACCCTCCCTACATACACCCAACACCAACCACCCTCCCTACATACACCAAACACCCTCCCATCTAACAATAACCCCCACCTACAACTAATACTACCCCCCTGAGTGCAGCACCGATGCCTCTCTGCCACAGTCAATAAAAGTAGTCAGCTATTGCTATAGTTTACACCGTTATTCGGCTATGCATGCTGCGATCTGGAGTAGGGGCTTGTTCACACTGCAAGCGCTTTTCTAAGGGATTGTGATTTTGAAAGCTCCTGCTAATGTAATGGTATATGTGCATTCAAAAATAACCCATAGCATTGCATTAGGAAGAGCTTTTGAAATTTCTGGTGCTAAAAAGCACTGGTGGTGTGAATCAGCCCTAACAGCATACAACTGCATATGGGCCTGCTTCTTATTCTGCTCACCCTTGCCTTTATGTGGACCTAGGAACCATACCCACCACCCCACAAAATTGCAGAAAGGGTTCCTTTCTGATCTTACAGGTGTAGCCGAGCTTCTATTTATTCCTGCTTGCATGCAAATATATGAATCTTGCACTTCCACTATAAGCCTGTACACGCCATGCAATTTTTCATCAGACCGGTCAAATTGCTTATTTCTAACAGGTCTGATGTGATTTCCAATCATTTTTCTAGTTTATTTTGTATAGAATTGATCGGAAATTTGATTAAAAGAAGGATCAGTTATCATATTAGACCTGTCATAAATAATTGATTCGACCCGTCTACCTGACTGGAAATTGCATGGTGTGTACCGAGCATAACATAAGCTGCACAGCCAACTTTCACACAGGAAATGGTTACGAAGTCCTTCCTCTGCACTTCCTGTTTACTGTCCCCATTACTGTGCGACCTGGCGGCACACGTGCACTGGGGTAATGCAGGACGTGCACCGCCAGGTCAGACAGTAACAGGGGAGCAGTAACCAGGAAATGCCAAGGAAGGATGTCAGCAGTGCATGTAGAGACTGTGGGGAAGAGGAGTGTGAAGGACAGTGCCCTTGGAGGACCAGAGCCTCAGTGTACAGCAGCCAGAGCGCGAAAGAGAGGAGAGGAGCACGGCAGCAGAATCAGGGAAGATCTTCCACCGCAGTGTAGCTGGTGGGCATCAGGGGTTAGTGAAGTGTAGTTGGTGGGGGCAGCAGGGGTTAGTGTAGTGCAGCTAAGCAGTGTAGCTTAGAGACAGTTGGGGGGGGGGGGGGGTTAAGAAGGTGCATAAGACACTCCTGACCATAGACATACCAGATTTAGCATTTTTTTTTCCTTATAAAAAATATGCTATGTAAAAAAGGGATGCAGCCATCTCTCCGCATATTTTTATAGTGCTTTTCTCCCTGGCGACTAAGGGCTTTCAACGGGCAGTTGAACTGTGTGCTCAGTAAGGGCCCGTTTCCACTTTGAAGTGATGCAGCTACCTAGCCACATCGCGTCACTTCCGCTTGCAGTCGCATCACTTCCACATCTCCCGATGCGGAATTGACTGGAGGAGACAGGACGCGGCCGTGCAAGAATCTGCAGCATGATGCAGATTCTACGATCGCTCCACATACCAGCATGCAATGGAAACTGTTCCATTACCGTGCATTGGTTACAGTTCGGCCGCGGTGCAAACTATGTAGCCGCACCGCATACAGTGGAAACGGGCCCAGGCAGCAGCAAGCAGTTGTGAGAGTTTGAGAGGCATTTCCCGGCCTATCAACTACCTATTGAAAAGAGGCATCAAAAGCGCTATGAGGCCTGGAACCCTCTACAAGTTACAAATCGCAATCGCTAGCATTTTTAAATTCGCTTTTTGTAAGCGATGTCATGAAAAATTGTAGGCTTTTTGCCAGCGATTGCGATTTCTGATTTTAAATTCTGATTGGTGGTTTCAAATTATTATTTTTTTTTTACAGTTTGCAGTATTTTAAAATCACACAAAACAATGCTATGGGCAGCAATTCATGAGCGATCTGCCAGCTCTTCAATACTTTACATTAAAGCTAAAATGCTTCCAAAATGCTGCATGTTCTGCGATTGCTAATTTTGCTAATCGCAATCGCTACTGTGGAATTTGTTACATTTATTTACATTGGCAGAGCGTTTAGGGAAATTGCTAGCAATTTAAAGCAATCCCTAAACGCTCAAAAAAAGCGCTCTAGTGGGTTCCAGCCCTAACCCTGCATTATGCAGTCTGAAAGGCTCGGGAGTAGAGGTGGGTTTTTAACCTTTTCTTAAAGAGGAGCTGTTAGGTATAAGGTCTCAGAGAAAATAAACACATATATCAGTAGCTAAAGATTGGCTGTACTTACATTACATATGCATTTCACTGTCCACGTTTGGATTTCACAGAATTTGTATATAGTATATGCAGAGATAGATGCTCCTGACAGCTCATGGCAGGCTCCATGTTTTTCTGTCAAATGTGTCGTCATGTCCTGCCTGCTTCCTGATCACAGATAAGCTCGTACTTGAACAACACAGTGTGCAGTGAATATTAATGAGCCATGTGGCTAGGAACAATAGCTGACTCCTGCAGTGTACTCTGCCCGAGATTTATCAGTGCTAAACGATTACAAGCTGCTGTAAGGTCTCATTAGCAGCCGAGGGGAGAGCCCCAGAATGCTTTGCAGTATGGTATGCGGCTTGCGTCTTCTTAAGAATAACAGCCTTGCTGATAAGCACACATCAAAGGTAACTGAGATTTTTATCTTCACTAATTGCTTTTGGGCTTCCTTCTAAACTGTTTAACACAGGAGAATAGAGGTTTAAATTAGCTTCTGCAGCCTGACAGTTACTCTTTAAAGCTGTCCAGAGAAGGAGCCTCTCGTACTGATTGTGGAAGTGAGTTCCATAGAGTAGAGGCTGCACAGAAAAGGCCTGAGCACCAAATGTTTTTAAAGAACATCTGTAACAAGAGGTATGTGGGGGCTGCCATATTTATTTCCTTTTAAACAATACCAGTTGCCTGGTTGTTCTGCTGATCATCTGCCTCTAATGCTTTTAGCCACATACCCTGAACAAACATGCAGCAGATCAGGCGTTTCTGACATTATTGTCAGATCTGACTAGATTAGCTGCACGCTGGATTTGGTGTTATTCAGACACTACTGCAGCCAAACAGATCAGCAGGACTGCCAGGCAACTGGTATTGTTTAAATGGAAATACATATGGCAGCTTCAATATTCTCACATCAGTTGTCATTTAATACTGTGTTAACAGTGCATACAGCAGAGCATACAGGTAATGAAAAGGGAAAAGCTTCCCTGTAGCGGTTTTCAGCTGCATTTAGAGGCAGCAGTGCGTTACCATAACGCAAGCTTTATATCACCCAGTGAATGTTGCATGGACTTAACATTGCAGTGCAGTAACCTGTGTTATAAAACTTTATTAACGAAGGACAATAACGTCCCACTGTGAACATAGCCTCAAGCAAAGAGTATTTCCATAAGAGTCAGAAAGACCTTTTTCATGTTCTATTGAGTTTCCTTTAAAAAGAATTTCATACAAAAAAAATCTGTAAAATCCATGAGAAAAAAAAAAGAAAAGAAAAAAAGTACTTTGACTAGTCATGTGGCCTCAAAGCAAGGAATAGGAGGTTCCAGATCAGGCTTCTTCAGATGTGCGCAGACATTCTGTTTTAGATGGTTATGCTGCGCTAATGAGTGAGCTTCAGTGGCAAAAAACCTTGGCATTTAGCTCCAGACTATCCTCACACCATAGGCTATATGCAAGGATAACTAGTTTTAGGGGGATCAGGGTTAAGGCTCTTTCACACTAGGAGCTGTTCCGTCTGTTTTAACAGAACGCATCTAGGATGCAGTAAGTCGGGTAACATGAACATCTATTGACTTTCATGTAACCGATGTTCATGTTACCTTTCACATTAGACAAAGCGTTACAGAGCTTTGCATTGTAACGCTTCTGTGAGCTGTTAATCATATGATGCAGGCGGTTCCCATCAGGTAAATTAGAACTAGCACCACTAATATGCATCCAACCGCAACTTCCCGCCGTCACGCTGTGACTCACAATGCATGCATGAAAACGGGTTTGTGCACGCATTCATGTGAAAGTCTCCTCTCGTTCGTTGTTGTCCGACAGTTTTGCATTGCTGTCAATTGTTTTTCTGCATGTGAAAAACACATGCAAGTGTGCACTAGCCCATTGATTAACATTAATTTCATTTTTCCTGTACAGAAAATGCACAGAAAAACTGATGAGTGGACAGACCCAAAGGCCTTGTTCACATAAATCGCCAGCGCAAGTGCTGGCGATTAATGGGGCGGTTTTGAAAGCGCTTGTACGGAGCGATTGATTTCTCTCTTACTTCCGGACTTTAATCCAGAAATGAATAAATACAATGTATTCATTCATTGAAGCTCTCAGGAAATTGCAATACAAAGTGCTTTGGGATTTCCCTATACCTGCCATTGAGCCAAAACGCTCAGAAAATAGTACAGGCAGCACATTTGCAATTTTTAAAAAAAATCTTAACTCTCAAATGTGAACAGTCATAGGAAATCATTACACAAGCGCTTTTAGAGCGATTTACAAAATCGCCAGCACTAAAAAGAAAAAAAAAAAAAAGAAACACTGATAGTGTGAACAAGCCCTTAGGCAGTATTATCAAGAATGGCCTCGATTCATAAAAGTTCTGTCGGTAAGGTAAAGTCGAGCGGGGAAACACCGCTGTCGGTATTTCCGCCTTCAGGGTGGTAATTCATAAAAATGTTGCTAGTTGTGACAGGCGTGCGGAGATATTCCGCTGTAGGCAGGCGTTAGGCTGTCGGGAGACATGCGGAAACAGGAGAAGCAGGCGGAATCCCTCCGTGCGGTGTTCTCTCTGCAGCTGCTTGGGAGGTCTGTCCCATTCACTGCACTGTATTCCGCACGCTTCTCGCCACATCAGAGGTAGCGGTAATACCCGTCCGCATACCGCTACCTCTAATCTTTATGAATTGACTACTTGTTACTTTTGCTATGATAATCACCGCGCAAGGCGGTGATTTATCACTCTGCTCGCGAATGTCGGCTTTTCATGCGGAAAAAGCCTTTATGAATACAGATTTTGCTGTGTGGTCGGTAAAGTGAGCCGTTTTCAGCATTTCCGAATGCGGGAATGCTTTATGAATCGAGGCCAATGTGTATACTTTCAAGGTTTTAGGTCAGAATCAAGTGAAAGGTCGTCAGGTTTTGGCAGCTTAAGGGTTAATCAAGCATCAAGGCTAGACAGTTATTTTACACTACATGCAATACAAGTGTTTAGAAGCGCTCTTGGTGTGCACCAGATTCAATCTTGGCTTTCCTCCAGTTTGCCTGAAATAGGTTAAGCCATTGAGAAAGTATTATCATGCAGGTCAGTTTGACTACATGTATGATTGTTTCAGAGGTGACGTGATGAGATAGACAGGTGTACAATAATTTGCAAAAGTATTCCGCCCCCTTCCACATTTTGTCACATTACTGCCACAAACATAAATCAATTTTATTGGAATTCCACGTGAAAGACCAATACAAAGTGGTGTACACGTGAGAAGTGGAACGAAAATCATACATGATTCCAAACATTTTTGACAAATAACTGCAAAGTGGGGTGTGCGTAATTATTCAGCCCCGTGACAATACTTTGGAGAACCACCTTTTGCTGCAATTACAGCTGCCAGTCTTTTAGGGTATGTCTCTACCAGCTTTGCACATTTAGGCCTGGTGCACACCAAAAACCGCTAGCAGATCCGCAAAATGCTAGCAGATTTTGAAACGCTTTTTCTTATTTTTCTGTAGCGTTTCAGCTAGCATTTTGCGGTTTTGTGAAGCGTTTTTGGTGTAGTAGATTTCATGTATTGTTACAGTAAAGCTGCTACTGAACAGCTACTGTAAAAAAAAAAACGCCTGGCAAACCGCTCTGAAGTGCCGTTTTTCAGAGCAGTTTGCGTTTTTCCTATACTTAACATTGAAGCAGAAACGCATCCGCAATCCAAAATCTGCAGCAGCCCGGGAGTATGCGTTTCTGCAAAACGCCTCCCGCTCTGGTGTGCACCAGCCCATTGAAATACATTACCCAAGCGGATCTGCACCCGCAAGCGGATTGCAAACCGCAGCAGAACCGCTCTGGTGTGCACTAGGCCTTAGAGACTGAAATCCTTGCCCATTCTTCCTTGCAAAACAGCTCAGTCAGATTAGATGGACAGCGTTTGTGAACAGCAGTTTTCAGATCTTGCCACAGATTCTCGATTGGATTTAGATCTGGACTTTGACTGGACCATTCTAACACATGGATATGTTTGGTTTTAAACCATTCCATTGTTGCCCTGGCTTTATGTTTAAGGTCGTTGTCCTGCTGGAAGGTGAACCTCCGCCCCAGTCTCAAGTTTTTTTGCAGACTCCAAGAGGTTTTCTTCCAAGATTGCCCACTATTTGGCTCCATCCATCCTCCCATCAACTCTGACCAGCTTCCCTGTCCCTGCTGAAGAGAAGCACCCCCAAAGCATAATGCTGCCACCACCATATTTGACAGTGGGGATGGTGTGTTCTGAGTGATGTGCAGTGTTAGTTTTCCGCCACACATAGCATTTTGCATTTTGGCCAAAAAGTTCAATTTTGGTCTCATCTGACAAGAGCACCTTCCACATGTTTGCTGTGTCCCCACATGGTTTGTGGCAAACTGCAAACGGAACTTCTTATGCTTTTCTGTTTACAATGACTTTCTTCTTGTCACTATTCCATAAAGGCCAACTTTGTGCAGTGCACGACTAATAGTTGTCCTATGGACAGATTCCCCCACCTGAGCTGTAAATCTCTGCAGCTCGTCCAGAGTCACCATGGGCCACTTAACTTCATTTCTGATCAGCGCTCTCCTTATTCGGCCTGTGAGTTTAGGTACACGGCCTTGTCTTAGTAGGTTTACAGTTGTGCCATACTCCTTCCATTTCTGAATGATCGCTTGAACAGTGCTCCGTGGGATGTTCAAGGCTTTGGAAATCTTTTTGTAGCCTAAGCCTGCTTTAAATTTCTCAACTTTATCCCTGACCTGTCTGGTGTGTTCTTTGGACTTCATGGTGTTGTTGCTCCCAAGATTCTCTTAGACAACCTCTGAGGCCGTCTCAGAGCAGCTGTATTTGTACTGACATTAGATTACACACAGGTGCACTCTATTGTCATTAGCACTCATCAGGCAATGTCTATGGGCAACTGACTGCACTCAGACCAAAAGGAGGCTGAATAATTACACACACCCCACTTTGCAGTTATTTGTAAAAAATGTTTGGAATGATGTATGATTTTAGTTCAACTTCTCACGTGTACACCACTTTGTATTGGTCTTTCACGTGGAATTCCAATAAAATTGATTCATGTTTGTGGCAGTAATGTGACAAAGTGAACAACTTCAAGAGGACCAAATACTTTTGCAAACCACTGTATGTACAGTGCCTAGCACACAAATAACTATGCTGTGTTCCTTTTTTTCTTTCTCAGCCTGAAAGAGTTAAACATCAGGTATGTAAGTGGCAGTTCCTGTCATGACTGGGTCAAATATGACCCTCACTGATAAGAAATTACAACTTTAAAACACTTTCCTAGCAGAAAATGGCTTCTGAGAGCAGGATAGAGATGAAAAGGGTTAATAGTTCATAGATTTTTAGCTCTGGCATACTTAAATGAATGTGTCATTGAGCAAAAACAATGAAACAGTAAAAAAACTTAAAAAGTAAATTCATATATAAAACTGTGGAATATCTTAAAAAGTCATTTTTAGGATAAGGAGAATAGATACAATTGTTGATTTCATTAATTTATTTTCACCTCGGGTGTACTTTAAGACAATATAGAATAAAATAAAAAAAACAGGGCAGTCAGTTGCTACCATAGGAAGCACGGTGGCATAGTGGTTAGCGCTCTCGCCTTGCAACGCTGGATCGCCGGTTCGAATCTCAGCCAGGTCAACATCTGCAAGGAGTTTGTATGTTCTCCCTGTGTCTGCGTGGGTTTCTTCCGGGTACTCCAGTTTCCTCCCACATCCCAAATACATAGAGATAAGTTAATTGGCTTCCCCCTAAATTGGCCCTAGACTACAATACATACACTACACAATATAGACATACGACTATGGTAGGGATTCGATTGTGAGCTCCTCAGAGGGACAGTTAAGTAACAAGACAATATACTCTGTACAGCGCTGCGGAAGATGTTGGCACTATATAAATATTAAATAATAATAATAATAAAAGCTTTAACCTGGTTAAGCCCCCAGGGCCCTCAAGCACTGCTAGGGTTCCCCAGGTCTCTCCACCCCCGCTTTATTTTGGCCCTCAGGGCCCCTGTAGTGTAGCGACTCACCTTTTCCGGCTGGCATGCGCTTCTCCATATATCCGTGGCTCTGGGTACTCCAGCCTTCGTACTCACAGTACGACCTCCTAGTGACCCCGGTGCATAACAACGTACACCAGGTAATGGATTAGGGGTTCCCCTGCGAGGATGAAGGCTGGAGTAACCAGAGCCACGGACATATGGAGGAGCACACCACCTGGGACAGGTCAGTCGCTACAATGCAGGGGCCTTGGGGTGGAAATAAAGTGTGTTAGACGAATTTGGCAGTCCCCAGGCTAATTTTGCACAGGGACCCGATTGTACTTAGAACCACCCCTACTCACCATAGGGTCTCTTGAAGGCAGAAATGCAAAATACTAGGTAATATCAGGTTTGAGAGATGGCACCAGCTTCTGTGCTTAAAAAAAAAATAAAAAAAAACAAAAAACTGGCAGCCATTAGGTCAATACTGAGGCTGGCTCCACATTGCAGATTGGCGGTGCGGTGACCGCACTGCCAAAAACAGGCCTTCAGGAATCCCTGTCTGGCATCTGGCCAAGTAGGAAGTGACGTTCACTTACTGTTCAGCAATTGATGACATGCACAGAACCATATTTCTAAAATATGCTTCTGTTATCATAGACTTACATGACTTCTGCTCTGACGCATATCACAGCGCGGTAACGTAGGTATTGAAGCGCGTTAGATAGGGCACTTCCGGTGCAATATACCACAATGTGGGGAGTGTGAACTAGACTGACAGGCTGCGATAAAATTACCGCACCAGTGTGAAAGGTGAAGATCTCCATGCCAGTTTTTTCAGCCAGCACAGGATCACTTACAAAAAGTCTAAGGATACGTTTCCACTAGTGCGGTGTGGAATCGCCGTGGATTCTCTGCGGACGAATTCGCATGCAGGAGCAAAATCGCATGCGGTTGTATGCAAATTTTACCGCAAATTCGCACACGATTTCGCATGGATGACACTGTGTGCGAATTTAACCATGGCAGTGCCTGTGTGCTTTTTCATTGCTTCCATGCGAAATCGTACGCGAATTCGCATGAAAATTTGCATAGAAAAACACCATGCAAACTCCCTATTAAATACATTGTATGCGAATCGCATGCAATGTCCGAATTCGGATGGCTCTGCTGTGCAGATTTTTCCTGCACAAGGAAACGCTCCGTTTTCCTGACAAGTGGACACAGGCTCATTCACTTTTATTGGTTATGTGAATTTGCATGCAAATTCGCGTTAGTGGAAGCATACCCTAAAGCAGTGATGTCTAACCTTGGCACACCAGCTGTAACAAAACTACATATCCCATCATGCCTCTGCCTCCCCGAGTTATGCTTAGAGCTGTCAGAGTATTGCAATGCCTCATGGGACTTGTAGTTCCACCACAGCTGGAGTGCCAACGTTAGCCATCACTGGCCTAAAGTTATTGTTTATTGGCTAAATAAGGAAAAGCCAACTTTGCCCATTTCTAACACGCGCCATCATCAGGATAAATGGGTTGGAAAGGCATATAGAGATACTTGGAGTGAAGAAGGAAAAAGAGAAAAAAAAAAAAATATCAGACCTTCTGCTTGAGCACCAAACATAAGGACAATGAATTATTACAATGAACACAAAAAAACTAAAAAAAGAAAAAGTCAACAGACTTGAACTTGTATTTCCACACACTTTGTATCCTGCGGAACTAGAAGTATTAGCTGCCAGCATCTGCTGGTGCTTGTAGTTCTACACCTTTGTTTAGGCTCATTGCTGTACATGTGGCATCTCACACTTTCAGGCAAACAGTCACTCAGTAGCTGAATCTGCATGGAAGATCAGAGGATATGCTGTTTTCAGGCTTGTGAGGTCTTGCTCCTCTAACCCTTTGATCAGGCAGCTCACTTGGACAATTCACACCTCTCCACAAACTGCCTCTCACTTCCTGTGTGTAAAGGATCAACAACTGTAAACAGCAGCAGCTGTAAATGTGCCATTTGAAAGACTATGGGGAGCATTGTCTTCTCCTTGCTAGCACTATAGCAGGCTCCAGACCACATTTTGCATTGTAAACAAAAGCTTGCATCTACATACCTATCACTCTTGGTGAATTTCTAACAATGCTCTGGTATGTTCTGGTCAGAAGATTTATTTAAAATTGGGGAAAAGGGATAAGTTGAGGTGTTAACACAAACCAAATTCAAACTGTTATTTTAAAAACAGATGAGATAGTTCAGATTGTTTTCTATAACGACCATCACAATGGGCAAAGAGAAAAAGTATCAGCAAGTATCAGCAATTACTATGGATACAAGTCCTATCAGCAATACTTACCTATTGATGTAAGGCCCACATTTTTGGAATTGCTTGAAGGGCTGAATTCTCAAAATCATATTCAGGCCTCTTACACACTACATGCAATTTCCGTTTATTTATTTTTTTTATACGATCCGATTTTTGATTGATAAAAAAAAAAAAAAAAAAAAAAAAACCACCACCTACTGCTACATTTAATAGGAATCAAAAATCAGACGAGTAGATGCAGCCGCGATGCTCCTCATCAATCGAGCCGCTGATGCAGCTCGATAAGATCGGACAGGACGGATCTCCGCACCGCCGATTCCCTGCTCGCTCCCCGGGAGGGGACAATGGCAGGGAATCAAGCGGAAGGTAAGCGGCGCCGGTGGGAACGAGCGGGGAATCGAATGCGGGGCACGCGGAAGAGGCAATCCGGCGGCTAATCGAGCCGCCGGATTGCTGCAACATCTCATAGTGTAGATGGGGCTTTAGGCCTCTTTTTCACAAACACCTAAATTCACAGCCTGTCAGTTGCTCCCATTCACCAGTTAGGCACTTGCTAGCATTAAGCCGCATCTACACGAGTAGATGCGGCCGCGATGCTCCTTATCAATCGAGCCGCTGATGCGGCTCGATTGATAAGATCGGACAGGACGGATCTCCGCACCGCCGATTCCCTGCTCGCTCCCTGCGAGGGGACAATGGCAGAGAATCGAGCGGAAGGTAAGCGGCGCTGGCGGGGACGCGGCGGGCACGTGGAAGAGGCAAACCGGCAGCTAATCGAGCCGCCGGATCGCTGCAACATCTCATAGTGTAGACGGGGCTTTAGGCACAGGCAGTGGAGTGGAGTGGACAGGGCCGGGCCTCCCCCTCATGGAGTTGCATCTAAGCTAAGCAGGTGCTGTCCTCCCATGTGGTTTATGATTTTTTTTTGGGCCACTGGGTAAGGTCACTGCGTTTTAAAACATGAAACACCAAAACGCGATTACATGCAGCTTGTGGCCAGGAGGCTGAACTGACCAAGAAGAGAGTAGTTAAACCGCCTGTGGAAAAGAGGCCATAGGCCTAGTACACACATCCAATTTTTATTGGTCAATTTTACAAAGACAAGACACAGAACATTTATATTGCACTTTTCTCCTGGCAGGCTCAAAGTGCCAGAGCTGCAGCAACTAGGGCATGCTCAGTAGGCAGTAGCAGTGTTAAGGAGTCTTGCCCAAGGTCTCCTTACTGAACAGGAAGAGCCAAGATTCAAACCCTGGTCTCCAGTTTCAAGAGTCCTTAACCAGTACACTATCCAGCCACGCTTCCACCTCCATGTAGTATGGGGGCAAACAGATTTTAAATACTATGCACAGATTGTGGAGGTAAGCTTTCATACTACACGGATGAGGTAAAATTTGCCAATCAAAATTGAATGTGTGTACCAGGCCTTTAAGGTATGCAAGATTACTATGATTTCTTGCAGTGAAAAGATTCATTACAAGAACTATTAATAACCAGCTTTCACAGTGTGCACTAGTCTGTTGGACAGCAGGGGAATGCAATGCTTATAACTATGTAGTCAAGATGGCTAGAACAGTCTGACTAGTCCAATCAGGGTCAGGCAAACGGGATCATTTTGATCACATCTACATGAAAGCCACTTCCTTATTCACTCATCAAAAGTGGTCCTGCCTGCCCAAAATGATTGAATTTTAATGGTGAAAATCAACTGGGCAGAATGGTGGCTAAGTGGCTAACACTTGACCTGTTGTGCTAGATTCCCAGGCATGATTTTAGGCGGCCATTTCTACACCTCAAAAGGAAATACATAGTTAGGGTAATTGTGTTTACCTCCAAACTGACCCCAGGCTGTGATATCAGATTCTCTTTAAAAAGGAGCTCCCAGTTAGAGATGTGATTTATTCTGTGTACAGTGGTGCAATACAAGACAGCGCTATATAAAAGGCACTCCCTCCCAACCCCCCTCACCACCGCATGTCAGCACGCATGCCCCGCGCGCCCACGCCCACCTCCCTGGCCCCGTCCTCCTCCTATCCCAATGGCCGCCTGTGTGGTTCCGCAAAAGCACGGACACAGGAGGAGGAAGCAGGGACACAGGGGGATTATTATACAGGATAAAAACCAAAACAAAGCTTGGAAAAAAGTGGAAAAATCTCTTTGGATGCAGATTGCTGATTCTGCACCACATTGGTACCTTCAGTTACTGCATTGTGGCATATCAATACTCACCAACTAATATATTGACCCAGGAAGTACCTTTTTTTTTTTATTGGCCTCGAACTGTAGTGTGAGGCCATCTTTAAGGCCCATACACACTCAACCAGAAACTGCCTGACTGTGACCAGATTTTGGTTTGTTGGACGACAATCAAGTATGTTTACAGGTGACAACGAGACAGCCATTTCACTTGCACGCTTGGTCGTTCAGTTGGTTGGCGTGCCGGAAAATACAAGGTGTGTAATCGCTGGGTCATGTCGTGGAGTTTGTCGGGCACTTTGTTGGACGTGTGCATGAGCCTTAAGTAAAGGGGGCAATACACTTATGGATTTGCAGCAAATTCGACCAACAGCTACCTGTGAAGTTGAATCTGACAGGAATCTGATATGTGCCACACAATAGGAACAGATTTCTAATAGATTTCAGAATGAATTCTATTGGAAATTGATCTAAACGTATTATTGTGGCACCAATTGGAAAACTTTCAAAAAGTCGGCAGTTTCTAAACACTTTGAAAATGTTCACGGGCGTAATCTCTTTTCCTTCATCTTTCAAGGGGTGGAACGTATAGTGAGTCCTAAGAGGGGTGGGGACATCCACAATTTACTTTTGAGGCGAGAAGGCGAGAAGCCTTCTGGATTCATACTTTGGACACTCGCACTCCTAAGTTTATGACTGCTGAATTTGTGTGTTTCCCCTTTTCTCTCCCCCCCTCTTCCCTTCTCTCCTATGCTGAATAGACCATTATATTTGATCTTAAAGAGAACCTAAAGTCAAAAAAAAAAAACAAAAAAAAAAAACACACACACGAGATGAACTCACCTGGGGCTTCCCTCAGCCCCCTGCAGACGATCGGTGCCCTCGCAGCTCCGCTCCGATGTCCCAGGACCCGCCGGCGAACACTTCCGGTTTCGCCGTCACCGGCCGACAGGCATGGGAACGCGAGCGATTGTTCGCGTTGCAAGCCTGTATATCGCCCCCTATGCTGCTATTGCGACCTCCTGGCCGCAATAGTAGCATAGGGGGCGATATACAGGCTGGGAACGCGAACAATCGCTCGCGTTCCCATGCCTGTCGGCCGGTGACGGCGAAACCAGAAGTGTTCGCCGGCGGGTCCTGGGACATCGGAGCGGAGCTGCGAGGGCACCTGTCGTCTGCAGGGGGCTGAGGGAAGCCACAGGTGAGTTAATCTCTTTTTTTTTTTTACATTAGGTTCTCTTTAAGGTTCCAATGTTTCTTCTAGTGGTAACTTTTTACATTACTTTTTAGTTTTCTCTAATGTTTTCTCTAGTTTTCTCTAACTACAGCCGACCACATTTATATATTATACTTTGTACTTGCAATGTCCTCGTTTTTTAAAATGATATATTTTCACTATGTATATACCTGTAATGTTCACCTTTAAGGCGAGGGCTGGTTGAGGTATAGGGTGGAGCTTTTTCTCCTCCCACCTACATAAAGCCCTCTCCTTGCAGGTAGAGACCTGCAGCGGGTCGGGTACCCGCGGGTAACCCGAAATGCGGGTCGGGTTCACGTACCCGAATTGATTCAAGCTGCGGGTGCGGGTAGCGACTTGCGGGTGCGGGTAGGGTTGCGAGTAGCGGTCTGCGGGTGCGGGTAGCGAAAGCAAGCTAAAAACCTTCTTTAGCTTTGGTTTGTGTATAAAAATAGGTTTTATTAACTTTACATCTCCCCAATGTTACTTTAAAGGTGCACTTTAAGGAAATGTAAAAAAGCGGGTCGCGGGTCGGGTAGCGGTTCTGCGGGTATCAAATTCACCAGAAAGCGGGTCGGGTATGAAAAAGTGGACCCACGCAGACCTCTACTTGCAGGTTCACTTTTAACTATGACTAAAGGCAGATTGTAAGCCCGATACGCGTCAGTTGAACCTTGTGATTTTACTGCATTTGCCATGTGGAATTTTTGAATAAAGAATACCAGCGTTTTTATACCACTGTTTGGTTTGCAGATCCTTCTGTACATATTATTGGACCATTAGATCCAATGCAACTCTATAGGCCCTCGATCTGCTGCCAGCAGCCGATCGACCTAGATTTTCCATCCTGTCAGATAGATCAAATCGAACTAAATCGGCCGCAAAATCGATTGATTTGATAGAATCGATTTCTGATTGATTCCATAGAATTGATCGATCGCTGAAATCAACCAGTGTATGGGCCCCTTTAGGTCTCACAACTTGTAATGCTGAGGCCTTCAAAGACAGCTTAATCAGCAAATGTATACAAAACTTTAAAAAAGATTAAATAAAAACACACGTTTATCAATGATTACATTGAATGATAACGGTTGGTAAATTAGAGACCTCCTATACAGACAGGAACTGCATTCATAGTATTGCAGTGTATAATGTGCTTTATATTAACATCTTGAAAGCCATTTTTTCCTTCAGGGAATGAGAAAATGAGTAGTAGCGGGCTCACAAAACACATAAACCAGCAGTTTACCCTAAACACAAACACAGAAAAATGTGACGCAGGATACCAAGGGAGCATGCCTACATCTGGTCATGTGACTGCAGCTCACATGGAATGACATAATCCTATACATATTAAAACATCACAGGGAGTGCTTAGCAACGCATAAACCAATCATAACCCAGCCTCAGCCAGCCCACCACACAGCTATAGAGTTACTCTAGGTTACTTCATACATCCATTCTCTGCACACCATCTATTAACCCCAAGTGATGCTGATGTGAGAGACATTTAATAAGGATACACTAGCATGCTATGGAATGTGAAAATGATGAAACTAAATCTTCGATTTCAGCACACTGCACACGAGACACCAATTACACCAAACCAGAGAAAGCGTGCTGACAGGGAGCAGGCAACAAGAGAGCAGTATGCTGCCAATATTGTTGTATCAAATGCATGCAATAAATAATGGCAGCTAGCACAAAAATGAAGAAAAAAGGATGGAGAAGGCAGGGAAGAAAGGAAATTCAGATATAGAGCACATATTCCTTTATATAACCAAGACCTACGTAGTTCACAATTATGAAACTGACAGGGATCTGTTTTACCCATAACAAAAACAGTAATAGTCTTTCCAACAGGCTCCATATCATGTCTGTTGTGTTTTATGATCTGGTAATTAGGACAGTCCTACGGTGGCATACAGAGCCTGCATATTTCACATGCTATGACATTTATGTTCAGCTAGCATTTCCTCAATCCCATGCCATGTAACCTTTCAGCTACATATCCTATAAAATGATCACACTAGCAGCAGGCTCCTGTGCAGCAACACCTAGCAAGCAGATCTCCAGCCAGCGTGAGAAACAACATCTCCCAGCACTCAGCAGGACGTGGTGAGCCAGGTAGTCTCACAACAGCTGGAAAGCCACAGGTAACTCCGGGCTGATGTGCAGCAGAATTGTACTGAGACACATTCACAGTACAGGGCTTGTTGGGAGTGTTAAGATGTGCACCTTTCAAAGGAAATCACAAGGTGTGCCACAGATTTATGAAGACCAGTGCAAAGAAAACTGAACGAGATTAGAGAAGGTGCCAAAAGCCACTCACAGAGGTGCTCCACTTTTCCTTTATACTGGTCTTGATAAATCAGTATCAGTGCATCTCTAACAAACTTAGTGAATGCTTGCTGATCGCCCCCCATTTTTACTTAGCAAAAGGTGCTCATGCCAAGTTACTGGTATTGGCTTACAAAGAGCAAGGCAAAGCAGGAGGGCAATCAGGCTCCATCTGTTACAAGACAAAGAGGCTGCCTGGGTAACATCCTCAATTATACACTTCTCTGTACACTTAGGATGGTGGATGAAATGCAAATAATTCTGAGCCGATGCATAATTAAGCAAATTTTGCATTCAAATGTATGCAGCTTGAAAATGCACCAATTGAATCCCACAAAAGGTGGAACTCAATTGGTCCATTTTTAAGCAGCAGAACCTTCACCATCTCTGATTTATTTACACCTAATGGACCATCCCTACTGTGGACTGGCGTAGATACATTTAACCCTGAATACTCTGGTTTGAAAAATATTTTTATTAAAAATAAAATAAGATGGCAGTTGAAGAAGCAAATAACTGGAAGAACATATAGCTAAAACACACATTAACAGATAAAGACTGTCATTCATGCAACAATCTGACTGAACAACATTGAAAAAGGGGTGGTACAAGGCAAGTGAACCGAGCATGTAGGTTCTCATGCAATACAGCTGCTGATAAGACTGCCTTGTGTGTAGCCATCATTTCAGACTATGCTGCCATGTAAGGACCTACACCAGTCTAAAGGCTCGTACACACGTCGGATTTTTGCAAACGACCCGTCGTTTGGACGTCAAATCGGGCGTGTGTACAGTGTCGTTCAGCTGATAAGACTGGACTTGAGCGATCTGCTTGGCGGACCGCTCAAGTCCAGTCTTATCAGCTGAACGACAGACTGTACACACGCCCGATTTGACGTCCAAACGACCCGTCATTTGGATGTCCAAACGACGGGTCGTTTGCAAAAATCTGACGTGTGTATGTAGCTTATGACTGATACACACATGCAGTCTTGATTGGCCAATCTTAACACTTCCATGTAGTATGAGGGCTTCCCCACACAATCTGAGGGCTTTCCCACACAATCTATTCATAGTATTCAAAGTCTGTTGGCCCTCACACTACATGGAGCAGGTAAAATTGGTCAGTTATTAGCCAAAATGTGGTGTGTATGCACTTAAAGGAGAACTGTAGTGAGAGGTATATAGGGGCTGCCAAATTGATTTCCTTTTAAGCAATACCAGTTGCCTGGTTATCCTGCTGACCCTCTGCCTCTCTAATACTTTTAGCCATAACCCCTGAACAAGCATGCAGCAGATCAGGTGTTTGACATTTTTGTCAGATCTGACAAGATTAGCTGCATGCTTGTTTCTGGTGTTTCTGCAGGCAGATAGCTCAGCAGGGCTGCCAGGTAACTGGTATTGCTTAAAAGGAAATCAATATGGCAGCCTCCATATACCTCTCACTACAGTTGCCCTTTAAAGGCACACTGATTAAGACCTCAAGCCTGGTTACACACCTTCCATTTTGATAGGCCAACTTTGCCACATGTAGTATGAGGCTGAACAGATTGGTGTAGCTAAGCTCTCATACATGGGTGATGGTAAAATTGGTTAGGGATTGGACAATCAAAACAAAGTGTGTACCAGGCCTTACTTGCCAAACATACAGCAATCTGACCAATACTGCCACATCTGTGTATTATGCATGGCCTACCCATGGACTCTATTCAAATTTACACTTAGTTTATTCACCGTTATACTACATATATTAGGTAAAATGAGACAACATTGTGCACTTTATGGTCACCTTAATGGCCATTGTAACTCTGGTCAAGAGGTTTCCACCTTGTGCTATGCACAGCTTGCTGGCAAGCTTACCAATACAATGGTTCAGTCAAATTGCTGTATTCCCAGAATCAAAGAATCTGATTGAATCCTTAAGAGCTAAGCTAGCCAATCACAATTGTATACACAAGCACCGTGGTTTCTGCAGCCAGTGATTTTTTTTTCCCATGCTCAAGAACATACTAGAAACAGATGTATGCTGGATCAACTCACACCACAAACCAAATCCATCATTTCTGGAATATTTTATTTATATAGAAATATTTAAAAAAACATGAAGTAGCACCATTACTTAAGTTTTACCTTTATTTATGTAGAACTTTAAATGTCAGAAAAATAAAACTCTTGATACAATTTCAAATCTTGTTTCAGCAAATATAATATTAGTATTTTGACCATGAGGTTAAAGGCCCTTTATCATAAAATAAAATATACTTTTTTTTTTAAACTTTGCTCAGTAAAGTACATTTACGCTCAAGTCACATTACCTACATATACATAAACAAGTAGTAAACAAAATGTAGTAAAATAGAAATACTAAACTAGAGTGGTGCAACAGAATCTTGAAATCGCCACTGAAATCTATTTATACAAATGTTAGAAAGGAGTCAAACGGCTTCTTCTTGTTGGCTTAATATACTCATACATTTCAATTTTTTGTAATAATATAGAATAAAATAGGCTTTATATCACGGATTAGAAAAGTTGCTGGGTGAAGCAAAATTTAAAACCTTGGTTTTCCAGGAACCTATGTTAAAAAAAAGAAAAGAAAAAAAAACTCCATCCCAACACAATACTGTTCAAAGACTTTGTAGGATTTTTTTGTATTTTTTTTTCTACAACGTGTGTATCTTCAACCTCCCCCCACTTCAACCAGTGAGATATTAAAATAATACAGTGTTCTTTGCCAGAAGGCCATACTAAAAATAAAAGATTTAAACCCAGCTACAAAAAAAAGTTCACTGAACTTAAAATTAAAATACTTGTAAACATCTTTGCAATATGAAATATAATTTTTTTTCAAGTCAAAAAAGAATAAAATACTTCAATCTGTATTAATGCAATTCGTCTTTAAAACCTTTTAAATGCATTTCTTATAATTATATATTTATATATTTATAGAAGATATGTTACAATTTAATAATTATTTGTTAAAGCTGCAGTATCATGGGGGATTTCCATGGGGCTCTTTGTTCTCCAGAATAAGTCAAATGGGAAAAAAAAACACATAAAATAAAAAGGGAAAAAAATGTAGACATAATAAAAGCATTTAATATTTAAAAATTGATTGGCTTGTCAAAATAACATTTCTATAGTCTACAAAGCTACACAAAAACACCCCCCAAAAAATAAAAGTAAAAAAAATATATATTTAGATTTTGGAAGAATGGTCTTTAAAAAGTACAGTGTGAAACTGCTTCTAAGATGGTTTTGATCGTACTTAAAGCATGCAATAGATTTTTGTTTTCCCAAGCTGCAATATATGGGCATGGGAAGGGTTATGCAAGTTCCCTTTAAGAAAATAATAATAATAAAAAATTATATATGTGCTGATACTGCTGCTTTAAAGCCACATTCCCACTTGGCAAGGTAGCAACCATTCTTCTACAGTAAGAGCCCTTGTTTCCACAACTCCAGGCCTTGTTGCTTTATTTTAACCCCTCATTGTCCATAACAGTACCTCCCAGCAGTAAAGGAGTTAAAAGGGGTTAATTTTGCTATGTGCCTATATCCAGTTTGAAAGTCAGGCCTTGGGGCCTCACTGCAAATGGCAGAGAGATCATATGCACAAATCAATATTGCTTCTGGAGTGGGTGCATGTAAATTAGCTGCTGCAAGGTATTTACATAAAGAAGCAATAGTGGATACCACTGAGTTAAATGCACAAAAGGGGCCCTTGTTAAAAAGAGACATGCACTTACTATTTGACATCTGGCCCCCTGTATAAACCATCATTTGCCTTTGAATTTGCATGAAAGGCTACTACAAAGACATCTACAACTTACCCTCTCAGAGTATAGAGCTGGAGGGCATAACAAAAGCAAGATCACAAAATAATATATATATATATTATTTGCATATTAATATATTACAATATATTAATATATTAAAGGTTCTGGTAAATAATATATATACAAAAAGACAAACACACGTGTATGGCACCATACAAGTGGGAATGTAGCTATAGGGCATATGTTTGTATTCATAGTACAGAATAAAAGAAGGCTTGAGTGTTTCATTCTAGGAGAAAATGCGAATGGCCTGAGTGACTTCTGTGTGGCACACTGGGCACTGTGGCTCATTCTTCTCGCAGATGCGGTTGGCACACTCCATGCAGAACAGGTTGTGGCCGCAAGGAACTAAGGCAGCAATCACCTCGCTCTCAAAGCAGATGGAGCAATCACGGCTGCCTTTCCTCCTCATACCTGACGAGGAGGAAGAGGAGCTGGAAGAGGAAGAGCTGCTGGAGGATGAGGAAGAAGAGGAGGAGTCTGAGCCAATGTTCGTGTAGGTGGAGTAGCTCAGGCCACCGCCAGGATCACTGCGCACTCTGCGTGCCAAAGGATGCTCTGGAACCACACCGCTTCCATGCAAGGGAGGAGAAAGCCTGGGGGGAGCAGTACAGCCCACCCCATTGATACGTCGGTGGTTAGAAAGCAGCCCATTGGCATTGTTTTGGTAGGAAGATGGGCTGGCACTCGTTGACCCATTACGTTCAAACTGGGACCAGAGCAAAGCAGTGCCAGGTGGAGCTGGGGCAGGGTCAAAAGGGGAGTCAAAAGCCAGCTCAGTGCAGTCAGGTGAGATGGTCTCGCTGGGATACACGTATCCATTGCCATTAACGTTATTGTTATTGTTGCCATTGTTGGTGAAACTGAGGGCAGGGCTAGGAGGGCTGTAGTCAGCCAGCCTTGTGCCATTGGTACCACCAAAGTAAGAGTCAGTGGAGGCACTGCCAAGAGAACTGGAGCTGTCATTACGATAATTTGAGAAAGTCTTGCGTGACCCAGTGCTGGAGTTAACACCCGTGGTAGGCTTACTCCACAGGCTCCCTGTGCCATGTAAATCAAAGCCAACATCAGTCCCATTTGCATGAAAGTCATTCTCCTCAGTAAGCTCTATGATCCCTCCAGTACGGACAGCAATGTGTGCCTCAATTTCCTCCCGTGCACGATCAACATTTTCTGGCATGCCCGTAACTTCAAACACCGGCTCTTTGTCCCTGCTAGGGGTGACAATGTACGTATGGGTCTGTTGCTGGATCCGTTTGATGGTAGCCCCTTTAGGTCCAACCACTAAGCCCACCACTCTATAAGGGACCCGAACCTGAATGGTGGTCTGCCCAGGCAGGTTTGGAGGTCCAGGCACTGACCCCCCATTCAAAGCATTCTTATTACGAGAGGCTCGGATCATTGAAAAGTGCTCTGCTGCTGAGATGATCTCTCTCCTGGCCATGGCTACATCCTCCTTTCTCCCAGTCACAACAAAGACAGGCTCCTCCCCACGGACCGGGGTCTTGATGTAGGTGTTGGTCTTCGCCCGCAGAGCTTTGATTTTACAACCTGGGTAACAAACGGGGATAAAATGGCCAATTACTCCTTGTGCAAAAACAGAATGACCCATAACAAAGAAAAAACACTGTGCTCCCAGCACCAGCAGCAAAGACACCAACATTAAACAAGGGTACAGCTAAAGGTGGGCAGATAAAGAGCACAAACTGCAGTGCCAACACAGCACAAAACATGATCCACCAGCACCAAGAGAAAGCACAAAGCAGCATGCAGCAGCGGCAAAGCAATAACAATCATAAGACACACGAGCACAAAATGACATTCACATGGCAAATGTACATACACTGCTCTAACAAAACCACTACCATGCAGGCTTAGTGCACAACATGCAATTTCCCAGCAGATCAATGGATCAAAAAGATAATTTCTTACAGGTCCAGTGGATTTTGCACAGAAGCGATTGGAAAACACTATCGGAAATCTGGTTGAACCCACTGGTCTGAAATTATCAATACAACCCATTGATTTGACTGGAAATTGCATGGCATGTACCATGCTTATGCCTGGTACACACTATGCAATTTCCCATTGGATCAATGGGTCGAATCAGTCTAATCGATTTTGTACAGAAGTGATAAAAAAAAAATGTAATCAGAAAATATATTGTACTTGTCAGAAATGATCAATTTGACCCATCAATCTGGCAGGAAATGGCATGGTGTGTACCAGGCATGATACAAATCTGCCAGATGTGGTGGGCAGCGATGATCTCCCCCTTCCCTCTCCCCCCACCCCAGGCAGGCAGATTTGGTCCTATAGGTAGAAGATGGTGCAGATCACTGCTCAGCATAACATTCCAGCATTCACAGGCAACAACAAAAGCGCCAGCCTCACCTTGCCTGCCGACGATCTCGGCCACATGCTCGGAGCTCGGCACCGGCACACACTCCGTCATATTCACGCTCTTTTTCCGGGGCTCGTTCTCGTAGATGGAGTTGTCGTCATTGTCCAGCCCGAGCAGGGAGAGCTGATCCAGGGCAATCTGGAGGGCTCGCTGGTCGTCCAGAGCGTCGCCCCCTCCGCTGCCATTCCTCTCCATGTCTGCAAAGAGCGAGCTGGGCATGGTCAGGCTGCTCTCGCCGCACTGCTCAGGAGAGACACAAAGGGAAGCGAGGAGGAGGCCGGCGGGACTAAGGAGAGAAGAGAGGCGGCTGCTGCGGGAGGCAGTGCAATCACGGGGTCACCCACCTTCTCTAGTGGGATGGAGACGCAGCTCCCCGCTTTCTTTGTGGCCACAATATGCCAGAGATGGCAGCGTTTCTTTAAGGAGCCCCTCCCCGGCTCACTCAGCGTTTTTCTCCCCTCCTGTCTGAGCCACTGCAGCCAGACGGCACTGGAGGGGGATAAGAGGGCCGTGACGTCACCGGCAAGGCTTGACAGCACAATGGAACTGACACCGGCGAGGGCTGGCCGTATTGGCTGAGTGTGGTTCTATAGGGCGGGCCTGGGAAGTCTGGCACGCCCCCCGTGCCCTCCTCTCGGCAGAAAGAGCGAGGAAAAACTCCTTTCTTTGTTGTCTAATGCAGAACAATAAAGAAGCGAGACGCGGGGATGTGGGTCCGCCGCTCGAGACGTATTGATTTTCAGCCACCATATGTTGCTTTCCATTTGAAAAGAGGCATCTGCAGTATGCGCTGCCAGTGACGGGGTGCCCGGCTGTCCCCAGTGCTACTTCTCATTGGCCGCCGACCCCAAAGTATCTCCTGAGTCAGTCAGTAGCTGTAGTATGTACCAATAGCGTGCTGCTGCCAGATTCTGCTAAGCTGCTTCACTATCTGCCTCACAATCAGCAGCATCACTCTCCTTTAGCACTAGGAAGTGTCTGAATCTGATCTGATCAGAATGTGAAAAAAAATTGCATGTGTGTATATTCGCTTTCTCCTATATCCGATCAATATCACATTTGAATATCGATCAGATAACTTGCTTCAACATGATCTGAAGTGATAATTGCATGGTGTGTAGCAGCCTTAGGCCCCATTTACACTTAAAAGCGCAAAACGCCGGCGTTTTGCCAGAGTGATTTTTCCACGATTTAACGCAGAAAAATCACTGGACATTGCAGCGATGTTCCTGCAATCGTTTAGCGCTTCTATAGCACTGAAATGCGATCGCTAGGAAATCGCCTGAAAGTTGTGCAGGCTACACGTTTGTGTTTGCCGATTTGCGCTAATCGCTAGCGATTAACGCAAATCACTTAAGTAAAAACGGGCCCATAGGGTATTATACAATACAATAATAATACAATAACATTTGTAAAGCGCTTTCTCCCATAGGACTCAAAGCGCATAATAGCACTAGCGCTTTAAAAAGCGCTTGAGCGTTTCGCCGAAATCGACGTCAACAAATCCTAGTGTGAATGGGCCCTTAAAGAACCTGCTAAACAATGAGCCCATCCTTAATGTCACATTTCTTGTCTGCCTCTCGGCTCGCTTGTTCTAGATGTCGATACGCCCACTACAATAAATCCCACGTGTACAATCACGCTTTTTTTCCATTGCAGGACATTTATATAGATAACTTTGGTGCCTGCATATATCTTCATCTCCAGTAATGTGCCTAGAGTGAAGCAAATTCATCATGACATAAGCATTACTAATTGGGATTACCGCAGCTCTCTCCATCCTAAATTGTATGATTAATATGTACAAAAGCAACACATCTATGACAGTAAATGCATTGGCAGCACACAAGCTGCATATTTAATGCCCATCTTTGCAGCTACATCCAGCACTGGAGCAGGTACAACGACCTTACGTGTGGGTTGGGCTGTTCCACATTGTACGGCATGTTTGGGGTTAAAATCCTGTCTGACACAAAGCAGGAAGACAGCGTTTACAATGCCTATTCCCGTTTGACACGTTGGGAATCGCTAGATAACTCAGAGGATGGAAAGTGGCTAATTTAATTTGTAGCAGCCTCAGCTGAGGTCAATAATGATGCTTTTGGGTGATGATCTAAAGGCTACAAACTGGGAAGAAACTTCAAGTTGCTCCAGGGAAATGTCCAATCCAGGATAAATCCCCTTCTATTTGTTACTGTGCCTCACATAAGATGGGTGACTTCATTGTATGTACATCTGTTATGTATATTATCTTAATCTACAATGACTTCTTAGTAGTGGCACCCTGAAAATAATACCAGCCTCATCATAGATAGACAATGGTTGCTCTCTGCAGACCTTGCCTCTTCACTTTTGCTGGATTAGGGATATGTCCAGGCATGTGGATAGCTTCCCAGCTAATACCGAAGACCTCTTTTGTTCTGCACCATTGCATTGTCGCAGTCGTGAATGAGGAGGCATATGAGGAGGTCAGGGGGACACAATATGTCATCCCCCTGCTACTTAGGCTGAGTTTACATGGACAGTTTTGCAGAGTTAACATCAGAGCTTTTTTATGCCCTACAAATTCTCGTGTATAATTTCCATGCAAAGCAGTGTTTTAAAGGGACCCTGAGCAGAGAGGTAAAGTGAAAATCTGGACATACCTGGGGCTTCCTCCAGCCCCCATAGCCCGTGAGGTCCCCCGGCGTCCTCTTGGTCCCTTCCGTGGTCCCGCTGGCGGCTCTGGTAATCCGGAGACTTTGGCTGAAGTTGCGTGTGTGCTCCCCTGGCGGGTCATCACAACAGTCGCCATAAGCCTCCTGCACATGCGAGGTTCTCTAAAGACTGAACCGTGCATGTGCAGGAGGCTTATGGCAACCAGCTTGAAGACGTGCCGGGGGTGCACGTGTGACTTCAGCCAATATCGCCGCATTACTGGAGCCGCCAGTGGGACCACGGAAGGTACCAAGAGGATGCCCTAGGTAAGTCCAGATTTTCAATTTACCCCTCTGTTCAGGGTCCCTTTAATATTATTATTATTATTTATTGTATTTATAAAGCGCCAACATATTACGCAGCGATGGACGATAAATAGGGATACATACATTGTAACAAGGGGTGACAGACAGAGCAATAGCAAACTGTTTTACAACATAGCACAAGGTTATACATGCAATCAGGGTATAAAATGCGTTTTACAGAGACCCAGCAAATCAAGTCCGAGTTAGTCAATGAGAAGGGTGTCATTGCTGTGGTAGCACAATTAAGAAGGACACCTTAAGGGAGTGGAGAGGGGGGGGGCTGCCAAAGGCTTACAATCTAAAGGGTGGGGGAGGGACACATAAGGTAGGGTTGTGGAAAAGGTGGTTGACAGAGAGTTAGAGTGTGGTAGATGTGGGGTAGGCCATTTTAAAGAAATGTGTTTTGAGGGCTTGCTTGAAGGTGTTAAAGGAAGGAGAGAGTCTGAGGGGGAGTGGAAGGGAGTTCCATAGGGTGGGGGCAGCTCTTGAGAAGTCTAATTAATATTATATTAATATAATATTTAATACGCGTAAGAGGTGTCATCAGCCCTTACTGATCAAATAAGTCAGACACTTTGATAACCAATAGCCACCCTCTGTGCAACATAAATCCTGGTGCCTGCACTCCCACTGGATCTAGTCTGGCACAGTGTCAAGCCCTACAGATCACAAACAGAAAGTTCCTTCTTCCCACATACTGTATGTACTCGCATGTGATTTGCATACAATACTATCCTGTGGGAAATCAAAAACCCTCTCAAATTTGCATGAATTTTGTAAAAGAAAAAAATGATCTGCTAATGTATTTTTGTTTTCAGTTGCTGAATGTCAATATTTAATAAAACCGCAAAACGGAAATGCAAGAAAAATGCAAGATGAAAATGCAAATGCAGGAAAAAAACCGCATATAGCAGAAAAAGCATGTTTTTCAGCACATACAAGTGTGCTCTCACCGTTAACCATTCAGGTATACAAGTGACAGTTTCTCTCCAGTCAGGACCTAGTTGGACTTGCTTAACCCTCACTGATAAGGAATTACAGCCATACAACTCTTGCTTGGTAGAGAACAGCTTCTGACTGCAGCGGGTAGATAAAAAAAGGTCAAGAGTTAATATATTTTAACTCTAGGAAACTGAGACTGTGAAAGACTATCATTCAGATGAGGCAATATAACATTAAAAGATACACAAGGTGACATGATGAGATAGACGTGTACAGTGGGATGCGGAAGTTTGGGCAACGTTGTTAATCGTCATGATTTTCCTGTTTCCTGTATAAATCGTTGGTTGTTACGATAAAAAAATGCCAGTTAAATACTGTATATCATATAGGAGACACACACAGTGATATCTGAGAAGTGAAATGAAGTTTATTGGATTTACAGAAAGTGTGCAATAATTGTTTAAATAAAATTAGACAGGTTCATACATTTGGGCACTGTTGTCATTTTATTGATTACAACATTTTTAGAACTAATTATTGGAACTCAAACTGGCTTGGTAAACTCAGTGACCCCTGACCTACATACACAGGTGAATCCAATTATGAGAAAGAGTATTTAAGGGGTCGATTGTAAGTTTCCCTCCTCTTTTAAATTTATCTGAAGAGTAGCAACATGGGGGTATCAAAACAACAGGAAAATCATGACAATTAACAACGTTGCCCAAACTTTCGCATCCCACTGTATGTACAGTGCCAATCACACAAATAACTAAGCTGTGTTTCTTTTTTTATTTCTCTGCCTGAAAGAGTTAAACATCAGGTATGGAAGTGACAGTTTCTGTCCAAGTCGGACTGGGTCAGACTATAGCATAACCCTCACTGATTAGTAGTTACAGCCATAAAACACTTTTCTGTCAGTAGAGTAGATTTGAGCTCTGGGATACTTCAATGAAGGTGTCACTGAGCAGAGACAATGAAACAGTAAAAACTTGAAACTAGATTTAAATATAAAATAAAACTGTGGGATATCTAAAAAAGTCATTTTTAGGAGAAGATGGATAGATTTAATTAATTCTTTTTCTTATCAGTTTATTTTCACCTCGGATGTCCTTTAAGGCAAGGGTCACACTTGCTCAAAATCGTGTGTGTTTTCTGTAACACGAAAATACACATAATTGTGATCAGTGGAAGCAGTGTGATTTTCAGCGGTAAAAAAAAAAATACCGCCACTGCTGCTTTTCTTCAACAGATCATACACAGTGCACAGACCCATTTGGACATTGAACAATATTATTGGTCCAGACTAGCACTTGGGAAACCTGAATGGTGTGCGACCACACATGTGGATTCTTGATCCCTGCTGTAGGCCTGGGACCCACTAGAGTGCTTTTGCAGCACTTGCCGGTCACTAGCGATCAGCAAAGTGCTACACCAGTGGATCCCTATGGGCAGTGGCGTAGCTAAGGAGTTGTGGGCCCTGATGCAAGTTTTACAATGGGGCCCCCCAAGCACTCTGCACATAATAATTGATACAGTGTCTGAGGTGCAAGAAGGTGATGGGGAACAGTTTGTTTATGATTACCACTATTCAAAGTATCTATACAAGTGATTATTATGAGCACAGGACCAATAGAGAGCTAATACTGTAGTTGAGGGAGGGCCCTTCGGGGCCCCTCTGGCCCAAGATCCCCGATGCAGTGGCTACCTCTGCAACCCCTATTGCTACACCCCTGCCCATGGAGTTAGTCACACTAGCAGTGTTGCGATCGCAAAATGCTTCCTGAAGCATTATGGAAGTGATCCTGGAGCGATCACATCAATGGCTACAGTAGCCAAATTGCGATTGCTCCAAGAATCACAGTGAAATCGCGGCACTTCCATGATGCAGCAAATTGCGGGTGCTTTACAATTGCCACAAATCACCTATGGAGGGTCCCAGGCCCAGGCAACTTTCAGGCTTAGTTCACATTATAAATTGCAAACGCTGAGCACTTTTTGAAGTGACTTTACCAGCGTTTTTGAGAGATTTGCGCTTTTTTTGTAAGCACTTTTGTTTTGTGATTTAAGCTTTTCTGTTTGCAGACAATGAGGACGTGAACTCTGACCTGGAACTTAATATCTTTAGTGTAATTTTTTATGAAAATCAATCACAAAATCGCTTTTCCAAACGCTTTTTAAAGCGCTTTGCTATTTTCATATACTTTCCATTGAAGTGAAATGGTGCAGGACCTGCATTTGCAATTGGAAAAAATGCTCAACATTGAGATTCACTTTTAAAAAACAGTAGCGCTTAAAAAAGGCTCAAAGCGCTCATAGTGTGAACAAGCTCTCACAGTTGAGCGTGGTGTCAGACAATATAATATTATATATTCGGTCCCCTTCTTACAAACAGGTTCCATTCCAGGAGTTTGTTTGCAAGTTGAGTCCTGTGGTAAACATGGTGAAACATGGATAAATGATTTACTTCTGGACAACTGGGAATTTGGACATATAACATAAACAATGTTTTGGGGTTGTTTTCAATGTAATTTTGTGATTTTAAAGTGTTAACTACTTGTAATACTGTAACATGATTCGACAACAAAAATATGTAATACAAAAACAGTATTATATATTTTACACATGGTGACAACTTTGTTTGTATCTCTGAAACACTGTAATTTGAGTAGTTTGTAAGTAGGGGACTGTCTGTATAGTAATGGTATGTTCACATTGGCGCACTAGAAGTACGGTGCAATGGATCCATCGGCATAAGGCGATGCATGTAGTGCATTACCGCATAACACAATAGTGGCAGTGAAGCATTATTTCTATATACTGTATGCTTTACTGTATTAATCGCAGCACATTCATTAAAATTCAGTGCATGTTTTCCTCTCCATTGCATTGTTGTTTTGACAGAGAACACAGCGCAACTCCCCACTGTGAATCAGAGAAGGATTTATGAAATAGGGCCCAAGGAAAAGTAGTAGCTTTGGCTTCCCATGATAGTTTACTGGCTATCTGAAATGGGACAAAGGAGGTGGCAGTTGGGCCCCTTGACACACCACTAGACCCCAGGCATCTGCCTAGGTTGTCTTGTGGATTGATCCTGCTTTGCTCTGAATGTAGCCTGAAGGTGGCCATACACTAATAGATGGCCACCAGCTTGACCATCAGATCCCTCTCTGATTGCATCTGAGCCCACACACTGTACACAGATGTTCAATACATTTCAGCATAAAATCTCTTGGAAATCTGTGGAGCTGTTATTGTTGCCTGCCACCCCTGGGACTTCTCCATCTAATGTGCTCTCCCAGGGTCTTGCCAGCATAGCTAATGCTCACCTGTCCGCTGGAGCACTTCCCTGTGTCTTTTCTACATGCCGCGGTGCTCTTCTTCTCTCTTGCAGTTCCTTTGTCATGTGACAAACGCTAGAGGTCTGGCGTGTATGCTGCTTGGCCTCTAGTGTTTGGCCTTTAGCATATGACAAATGGCACAGGTGCCCCAGGAGCCAGGAGAGAAGACACTGGACATGAGAGGAGGCATGCTGGGGGATAGGTGAGAGTCAGCTCTGCTGCCAACACACTGCTTTGGACACTCCCTATCCACTGCCAGTCAACTAATATCTTCCGTCTAGCACGATCAACCAGTTTGGTAAATTTAAGCTGAAAATTGATCAATTGGACATTGTGGCATCCATTTCTAGCAGACTCAATGAAAGTGATCGAATCTGCCGAATATTAAAGGGAAAAATTGATGTGTTTGGCCACCTAGCTCAGAGGTTATTAAAACCACCCCCAGTTTATGTATCCCAAAGATTGGAGGTCTAGTGGCTGCTGCTGGTTTTGCTATGTAAATGGATGGACCTTTTTACAGGGAGTGATTCTGATGTTCATTGCAATGACATGCTGTTTCCTCTGGATATGTAAATTACGCGCAGCAGCAGATTTTCTTGGGCAGACGACCCCCACTCCTTTGTTCACTGCAAGTGCATTGAAACCATTCATCTGAGCCTCTTTGTTGCATAGGCAGGAAGACCCCTATCCATCCAGGCTAAACCTGTCTGCTGTAGCCTGAACACTGCTCCATGTGTATTCCCAGCACTGTCACACCAGGAGGGGTCATCATAAAATCCCTGCATCATCCCCATTGCTGGTGTGATTGCACCTACTATCAGTACAGTAGGCACATGAAAACCTACCTAAACCTATGTTATGACATATCCCCAATGCCTTTCTAATGAACAGCATAAAACATAGAGTATGCAATGCTAACAGACATTCAAAATGTCTTTATTGTACAGGATCTTTACAAATCACCAGGCTTCAACTTAAATGCACCAAGAGAACAAAACATCATTCTGTGCCTTATTTATCATAGCAAAGCAATGGATAGAGAAGGGATCCCGAGTATGAAAAAGGAGCACAGAGGTTACACGCTATAACATCACATCTTCACTGTACTTCAGCTGGTAAGTGGTTAAACGACATTTGGTAAGTTGCAGACTGATGCTTTAAGCAAATATATATACTGAGCAGAACAGATGGTCTTTAGATCCCATTGGATGCTGTTTTCAGAGCCAGAACACTGGATGATGTCATCCACCACAGCAGTTCAGGTGGATCTGGTGGAATCAAGAGTCTAGCCAAATCCCAGAACTTGTAACACATTAGCACACCTGCTTCAGCGTTCATGTGAGTGCATGGAAATCCTCAGAGGTGCTGCAAACAAAAATGTAAAAATCAGGCTGCAGTTTCTCTTGTTTGTGCTTCGTGACAGTCATCAGTGGTCATGCAAAGTGCAAGCACAGAGTCCAGACCTGTGTTACGGATATCTTGGCTCATGTTATTAATTCAGCCATTAAAATGGAGCAATGATGCTGAAATTAGGCTTAGTTTACAGTGAATCTGAAATCAAATTTAGAAAAAAGTAAGATATTTACATGAATAAAGGGAAGCCTCAGGCACAGGCATGTGCACAGGGGAGCCTCATGGCACTCAAGAACCCCCCCTCCTTTCATGCAACCCACTAACCCCCGCCCCTTCTCCCGGCCTTCCTCCTTATAGGACTGCAACAGGCAGTCTTTTGCACTTCAGTAAGAAACTCACTGCTGGCTCCGCTGGCACCCTCACCTCCGCCGACAGATAAAGGGACAGCCACATAGTCAACAAGGTGAAGGAAGGAACAACTTCCTGGTAGCCCTGTGTCTCTATTGGAACCGCATCATGTCACCTTAACATTATGTAACAGTAGAAACATGGCTGCCAGAGGGAGAGACAACAGGACCTGTGAAGAGGAGGGAGCACGCCGTGACAAACAGGTCTGACTGAGTCTGGCTGTGATGTCATGTGACTCCATTGAATGCAGCCAGTGCCTGCTCTGTGAGTGATTATGTGTATATCTAGGGGCAGGTGGAGGGGCACAGAGGGATGGTGTGGGAGTGAGTAATGCAAAGTCCAGTGGACTTTTATTAATCCAAAGACACACAGGCCCTCTTTATCATGGTAACAGCCAGGGGCATTGCTAGGATCCTACTGAAAAATGGGCATGCCCACATACCAGAATGTGGGTGTGGTCATGGATGGAGACAAATTTATATGAACTGAGCAGCAGTCTAAGTAGGCCTGACCAGCAAAATGTTGAATGAAGCCCCCTCTCCATTAATACAAAAAATAAAATATGCAGCATCCTATATAATAAAACGGCTGTGTCCCTGCATCCTCTGTCCCTGTGTCCGTGCATTTGGCGTACTGTGCATGCACGGCACGCGGGAGGAGTGATTCCCAGTGGGTACCAAGCCTTTGGCATCAACAGGTGAAGTCTAGAACTTACAACACCTCGCAGTGTCTAGACGTAATAATGCTCACATGTATCCGGACTCTTGGAGAAGCATGTGACCAGATGCAAACCTTTGATTTGCTGAGATAATTTCCTGCTTTAGTTCAGGATCGCAACCAGCAAATCTAAACCTTACAAATGAGTAGTCTGTCCAATGATCACATGCTACTCCACGTGTACACAAACATTACTATCCAAGAGGTCCTAAGGCAGAGGGGCAGAGGCATACTTACTCACCTTTTCAACTACTTGATAAATTACTACAGTAAGTCAAAATGATTTAACAGGTAGATTCTCCCTACAGAAGCAAGCTAGGATTGAAACACATGCACAGCAGCAATTTACCACAAGTTGAGAGTGAATTAAATGCATATATTTAGAGTGGCTGGATTGTGTACTGGTTAAGAGCACAACCTCTGGCATAGGAGACTTCCTATTTAGTAAGCCAGTACTTTATTATTATATTATTATTATTTAGTATTTATATAGCGCCGACATCTTCCGCAGCGCTGCACTGCAGTAAGAAACTCACTGCTGGCTCTGCTGGCCCGTGGAGTATCTATTCAGTTCCTATTCAGTAAGAAGTCCTTGGGCAAGACTCCCTAACACTGCTACTGCTTACTGAGCACTCCCCTAGTGGCTGCCTCTCAAGTGCTTTCAGTACAACAGGAGAAAAGTGCTACACAAATGTTAGCATGATTAAAAAACAAACAACAAAAAAAAAACCTGCGGAAAACATGTCATCACCAGTAGCACATAATGGGTTTGATTCACAAAGCGGTGCTAACCCAGTTAGAGACTTTAGGCGTGATAACCATTGCACCACGCTGGTGAAAAGCCAGTTGAGGTGTGATAAGTTTAGGCATGATAAGTTTAGGCATGATAAGTTTAGATCGCGCGCAAAGTCCCGCACGCAAAGCAGCACCATTAAACTCTATGCGAAGTGCACCAGACTTTTGATGAGCTGTGCACTGCGGTGCTAACCCAGTTGGTGCTTAAACTTATCACGCCTAAACTTATCACACCTAAACTTATGCCTAAACTTATCACACCTAAACTTATCACACCTAAACTTATCATGCCTAAACTGAGTTTAGGCGTGATAAAGGGCTTTTCACCAGCGTGCTAACTGTTAGCACTGCTTTGTGAGTCAGGCCCAATGCTTTTAAACGTATGGATCACCACCTTTCTATATCAGAATCCCATCAACCTCCAAAACTCCAAGCTGGCATATCATGCTAAGCTCATCTGAGTCAAACTCAAAAACAGCATGTGGCACTCAAGCATGCACAATCTAATCAGAAGTCCTTTGCGATGTACTGGTAGTGTAGATTGCATGCTACACAATGGACACTCCTGCCCTGCCCCTAATTGATGAGAACCCCTAGCTGCATGGTAGTGCGTGTCAAATGCGTCTGTTTCTATGGTGAGGGGAGGAGGGAAAGAGGCGCGGCGGAGCTGCACCCAGTGGGATGGGTAAAGAGGGAAACAATGCGCTTAGTCAGGGGTCAGTGTCGTTTAACCTTTTGGGGACCACCTGTATTAGATCCTATGCCGCACTTGTGACTGTTCTAGCCTGATGCGGCATAGGATCTATGCTGCCGCTTCCGCTCCTGACGCGATCGTACGCACCCGATAGGGGAGATTAAGCTGTCATATGACAGCTGATATCTCCCCTCAGCGATCAGCAGCCATCATGTATGGCTGCTGATCACATGATCACTACAATCGCCGGCGGATCGTAGTGATCACTATTGGCAGCTGCGGCGATGGGGGGGGAAGAGGATCCACCCACTTCCTGCCGTTCCCACGATGATCGTCTTTCCATACCGCTCTGGCCGGCATCCCCGCTCTCTCTGACGTCGGTGCTAGGTTCCGGCTTGATGACGTCATCAAGCAGCGACCCGGAACTGAGCAACAGCACGAGCAGGGATGCCGGCCGGAGCGGAGGGGTCCACAGCGGCTCATCGCTGGAGCCTGGAAGGTGAGTAATGGCTGCTGCCTATAGGGGGGACACCTGGCTACAGGGGGGACACAAAGCCCAGCATGCCACAGACTGGATCCGGCTGCCTGACCCCCCACACGTGCCCCCTCCCCCTTCAGCAAAAAACGCCTGGTCCTTGAGGGATGGTTAGGTGGCCGGTCCCCAAAAGGGTTAAAAATCAGGTCTTCCAGAGCACAGGGGACACCTGTACACAATCTAAATTCTCAGCAGAGGTGGCCATGAATGGCCGAGTTCTGTCTAGTGTGTGTACGCACCTTCAACCTTTAACTCATTCACAGTCTCTAAATCCTAATCTACACGGTACAATTTTCCTTCAGATCGATGGATCTATTAGATAATTTCCAATTGTATTATCGATTTTGTGATCGATTTTGGGTACTTATCATTGCAAAATCGATTGGAAACAATTTGGATGTCTACACACGATACAATTTCTTATCAGATCACTGGTCGATCTGATGGAAAATTGTACGGTGTAGATGGGGTTCAAAGTTTTGTTTAATGTTATACTAAGTAGCATTAATGATAACCATGCATCTGTGTGGTGAAATGGGTCCTTCCTTTTTCAGTCTTGATGGAGGAAGTGATTGCTGGACTGTGCAAGCACCAGCTCAGACTTTTGGCCCGGCTGCAAGATGCACTGTAACATGTCCTGAGCCTGTTGAGAAGGGCTAAATATTTCACAGATTGCAATTTTCAGTGAGGCATCTGTTGTCTCTTGCTTATCAAATTCACACTGGCTGTAAAGTGAAATGCCATTGTAAAGATGTTGTGTGATTACAACAAGGCACTAATGAGCTTCAGTTATTCTACGTTCACAGTGAGCTGAGGGCCCTTGATGGGCCCCTCTGCCTCTGGTCCAGGGCCCCCTGTGCGGTCGCTACCTCTGCATCCCCTATTGCTAAGCCACTGTAAATAGTGTTGCCAGAAGGATAATATATACGAGTGACGCTCAGTTTACAGTGAATGCACAGGGCAGGTTGCCGGGCAGATTCTGTGCCTTTCTCAATGTAATGGGAATGGATTTGCTGTGCCCTGAAAATGCATGCAGCAGATGTATGCTGCAACGGATGCGTTGACGTTACATTGTACTGGCACCCCATCTGGGCTGAAACTGATGTGCTGACACAACGCATTTACTGTAAAAGTAGCTTTAATGAATGTCAATTACTGCTTTGTTTGTATGAGACATAATGCCTTTGCAACGGAATCTGACTTTAAAGGACAACTGAAGTGAGAGTTAACACTAACCTCTCCACACCTAACACTACCCTCCTCCTCTCCACTCCTAACACTAACCTCTTCACTGCTAACACCTACCTCTCCACTCCTAACACTAGCCATTTTCACTCCGCTCCTATCACTAACCTTTCTCCTCTCCACTCCTAACACTAATCTCCCCCCCTCCACTCCTAACACTGACCTCCTCCTCTCGACTCCTAACACTAACCTCTCCACTACTAACACCTACCTCTCCCCTCTCCACTCCTAACACTAACCTTTCCCCTCTCCACACCTAACACTAGCCATTTCACTCCGCTCTTATCACTTACCTCTCCACTCCTAACACTAACCTCTCCACTCCTAACACTAATCCCCTCCTCCACTCCTAACACTAACCTCCTCCTCTCCAATCCTGAGTCCTAACACTAACCTCTTCACTGCTAACACCTACTTCTCCCCTCTCCACTTCTAACACTAGCCATTTTCACTCCACTCCTATCACTAACCTTTCCCCTCTCCACTCCTAACACTAACCATCCCCCTTCCTCTCCTAACACTAACCCCCCTCCACTGCTAACACTAACCTCCTCCTCTCAACTCCTAAAACTAACCTCTCCACTACTAACACCTACCTCTCCACTCCTAACACTAACCTTTCCCCTCTCCATACCTAACACTATCCATTCCCACTCCACTCCTATCACTAACCTCTCCACTACTAACACTAACCTCTCCATTTCTAACACTACCCCCCCCCCCCACTCCTAACACTAACCTCCTCTTCTCCACTCTTAACACTAACCTCTTAACTGCTCACACCTACTTCTCCCCTCTCCACTCCTAACTCTAACCTCTCCACCCCTAATACTAACCTCTTCCTCTTCACTCCTAACTCTACCCCCCCCCCCTTCTCCTAATACTAGCCATTCCCTCTCCACACCTAAAACTAACCTCCCCGAGGCTCCCCTCTTTCCACTCTTAACACCTACCTCTACCCTCTCTACCCCTAACACTAACCTCCCTTCTTTCCAATCCTAGCAGTAACCTCCCCCTCTCCACTCCCAACACTAACTACCTCTATCTGAATTTGGCTACAGTGTAGCTGAACTCATTACCGCTGTGTTCTCTCATGCCATATAGCTACCTTCTAGCTGAGCTCAGTCCTGGTACCTTATAACACAAGTTATAACTGCATAGCAATGCACAGGAATGATCCAACAATGGGTTAATTCACATTGGCATGTTGGGTCTGCGGTGCATCAGGTTCCATCGTAATAACACAAGCCAAGTTGTGCACTACCAGACAATGTGCAGCTTACGTCCATTTTTCAAATAAATGGCGGGAAGATACTGTGCACTGTATCGTATGCGATGCCGGAGGGCACAAATGTTGAAATCTGTTGCGATGTGCCAAATGCACATCACAACATATTCAACGTGACCTTATCTTCATGCCACATGAAAAACAGCGCCTGGAAAAAAAGGGCGCAGGGGACTGCTGCTAGTAGAATAATGCTAAAATTAGCAATATTCTACTGCTGGATTCCGATAGTAAAATATTGGCAATGTTTACAGAAATTTTACTATGGCTAAACCTAATCTTATGGTTCATACACACGGGGTACGGCTGTCGCTGCAACCACGTGGCACGCTCGTGTTGCGGCAACAGGTCGCCCGTGTGTATGACGCGCGCGCCCCGAACCGTCGCTACTCAAAGCTTTCGCCAGGCGATTGACTTGTTCAATCGCCGGCAACAGCTGTCGCCACAACTTCGCCGCAACTGTCGCTAGTCCACGTGTGTATGCGGACTAGCGACAGGAGACCTAATGCAAGTGAATGGAGCATCCGGTCTCTTGTAGCTATGCAACGGGGGACAATTGTGCCCCGTGTGTATGTAGCTTTACTCTCACACAGAACCCTCCCTCTACCAATGCCTAACCCTAAGACCCTCCCAACCTATGGTGCCTGACCCTAAGACCCCCCTGGTGGTGCCCAACCCTAAGACCCCCCTGGTGGTGCCCAACCCTAAGACCCCCTTAGTGGTGCCTAACCCTAAGACCCTTCTGGTGGTTTCTAACCCTAAGACTCCCTCCTGATGGTGCCTAGCCCTAAGACCCCCCAGGATAGTGTAATGCTTAAGGGCTCTGCCTCTGGCACAGGACATCTGGGTTCAAATCTCTGCTCTGCCTGTTCAGTAAGCCAGCACCTATTCAGTAGGAGACCTTGGGCAAGTCTCCCTAACACTGCTACTGCCTATAGAGCGCGTCCTAGTGGCTGCAGCTCTGGCGCTTTGAGTCTGTCAGGAGAAAAGCGCAATAAGAATGTTCTGTGTTTGTTTGTTTTGTTGTTTGGTGGCGCCTAACCCTTCCTTCCAAACCTTAACCCCCCCCCACCCCCACCCTTGACGCAAAGCTGCAATATGCGGCAAAAAAGTTAACTTTTGGCGCACGGAGGAACCCGATATCGGGCACTGCCATACACCCAAAATTCCGTTCTTTGCCGCTAATCACATCTTTTATGATAGGTGCGTATGGTGGCGCCATTTTTTCTATAGGAGCTCCTGCGCCCTTTTTTTCCTGATTCCTATCCGTATGCTCTATGAATGATAATTCATAGAGAATTAATTGAAGGCAATATGGGCTTGATTATGCTATTTATAAGCAAAGTTTTAAAACACACTATATGTACAATGTACACACATATTATAAGGAGAGCCACCCCTTTAAACATCAATTGGTGCAACTCGTTATCACAAGGAGCCAGCAGCCTACAATTTCAATATTAAGGACTACTGTCTCAAAGCACATACAAAATGATTTTAATAACAGCCTTGGCTACATGTAAATCGCACAACATGATTAAAAAATCCCACAACTAAAAACAACTGTACCTGGCCAGGACATGCGCGCTTTCTATCAATGGGACAAGATCAGGCTTTATGCAGGGTGTGATCACCCAGCCGCAGCCTATTATGCAGAAAACACCCTGCTACCACGATCTATATGTCCTCAGCCGCCACCAGTACACCGCACACACTGTGTGTTAAAGTCCTATATCCGGCTTTCCATGGCTGGTTTGTTTAGCAATAGCTGTACTGTATGGCCATATAGCTTCCACTGATGTTATATCACAGTTGCGTACAGTTGGATCATATAGTGACACTAGCAGACAGGGGGTCAAAGTTGCTGACTGAGCTTCCACAACATAGCTACATCTCTAGGCTGCAGCCTATGATACTTGCGCATATACGTTGGTGAGCTCCAGCTCACAGGGCCCTTCCATTTTCCGCAGTGCACTGATTACTCCGGCTTGTCTCTGCTGATGTGTTATACTTCACTCCCATCTGCTGAGGCCTCAGCACGGCTTATGCTCCAATCCTGTTCCTAAGCCAAGGGCCTGAACAGCGTGTGTCAGTGTTCACATGGGGACATCGCGCGTGCACTCCTGCGGTAGCCACGCCCACCGACGCGTTTCGCCCCGCCCACGGGGCTTTCTCAAGGTGTTGAGTGGCAGGTGGCTCGTTCTCTTTCCTTCTTATGCTTTAGACACACAGCTCACGCCCACGCAGCCTCAGTGCTGCAAACGCTTGTTGTATAAGCAATGCATACAAGTGAGGGAGGCTGGACTTCAGTGGAAAACGCTTTACTGCCTAAAGATTCCCTCAGATCTGACCCATGTCAGTGGTTTTTCAGATGTTTTAGTATTTAATTCATTTTATATCAGCACATATAAATCAGCAAAGACTCATTCTTCAGATAATTATTTTGTGATCACAGCACAAAAGAAACAGGACAGTAGGCAATTATAAAGCTCATATTCAACATAATCTGTCAATGAAAACAAGGAACACCAAGAGCCCCAATAGTGTAATATGTACTGGTAAATGGTTACTAGATAGAGTAAATATTAATACTCACAAACCAGGGTTACCATTAGGCAACCACTGTAAAGGCAGGTGGGGAGATTTTCCTGACCCCACTCAGGAATAAGAAGTCGCTCTCTGTAGATGAGAAAAAGGGGTTCAACCCTCCACCCAGGGTGGACTCAATATTATGCAGGAGAACAGAGGCGCCAAAAGGATAAAAGGAAGCTAAATGAGCTTAAAAACCAAATTCTTGGTAAATAGAGGAGGTAGTGGTGGACTTACCTCCTCCAAGTAGACACACAACGACTGTAGTAAACACAGTCAATATATTTTATTTATGAACTCCAAATATGCAACGCGTTTCGCAGGTTTGATCCCGCTTCATCAGGCAATAACAACGGAGCAATAGCATATGTGGTCAGTAGAAGAGCCAGGCACCTCTGAGAGAGGAGACCCCCTGTCCTTCTCATTCATTTTTTCAATTGCTCCTTCCAAGATTCGTGAGGGATATCCTCGCGTCTTGAACCTTTGTCTCAACTCTCAAACTTCCTGATTATAGTCTCCATCCCTTGAACAATTGCGCCTTATGCGGGTAAATTGGCCATTTGGAATTGCTTTCTTTTGTGTCGGTAAATGGAAACTTGAATGATGAAGCAACGTATTGCCCGCAGTGGGCTTACGATAAGTGCTTGTTACAAGTCTCCCATCATCCCTTTTAATCAACAAATCCAAGAAGGATAATTCCTCTCTATCATATTGATAGGTCAACTTGATATTCCTTGAGTTGCCTTGCAACCCTTCCACGAACAGGGATAGCTGTTCCTCGGTTCCCCGCCAGACCAGGAGCACGTCATCAATGAACCTCAACCAGAGCACAACATTGCTCCGGAAGAGGTCAACGGGGTACACATCCCGCCGCTCCCACAGGCCCAGATGTAAACAAGCGTAGGCTGGAGCACAGGATGCCCCATTGACGTGCCCCTGATCTGGCAGTAGAACCGACCATCAAATGCAAAGCAATTATACGTAAGAACTAATTCAAGAGCCTCACACACAAACTATATTATCCGACTGTCCACAACTGTGATATAACATCAGTGGAAGCTATATGGCCATACAGTACAGCTATTGGTAAACAAACCAGCCATGGAAAGCCGGATATAGGACTTTAACACACAGTGTGTGCGGTGTACTGGTGGTGGCTGAGGACATATAGATCGTGGTAGCAGGGTGTTTTCTGCATAATAGGCTGCGGCTGGGCGATCACACCCTGCATAAAGCCTGATCTTGTCCCATTGAGAGAAAGCGCGCATGTCCTGGCCAGGTACAGTTGTTTTTAGTTGTGGGGTTTTTCAATCATGTTGTGTGATTTACATGTAGCCAAGGCTGTTATTAAAATCATTTTGTATGTGCTTTGAGACAGTAGTCCTTAATATTGAAATTGTAGCCAAAGTGAATGAGGCTGCTGGCTCCGTGTGATAACGAGTTGCACCAATTGATGTTTAAAGGGGTGGCTCTCCTTATAATATGTGTGTGCTAATTAGGTATATAATTGGATGAGACACCCTTTTGTAAGCCACATTATTGGCAATGCTATTGGCATACATGAATATCGCATGAACATTGATTTTTATATGTATAAGTCGTGGAAACGTTGTGCGGAGTATTGGTCCAGAACTGATCCACATTATTGTCAGATAGAGTTTATTATGGCATACGTCATAGGTGAAGATTTAGCAGACGACATTGATACAGCATTTCAAATTGATTCAGGTGACAGTAGACAATCAGAGGTTGTTGAAGAAATAAGGAAGGATTCGTTTGTGCCATTGTTCAGAGAACATAAACGGTTGCTATTGAAATCGCTACGTAGGAGATGGAATATTTCCATCTTGAGATCCTACATTAAGGCACGGGTTGTGCCATGGGGCATAAGGGAGCGAGTTGTTCCGGCTGGACATTTAAAAACTGGGAGGTTCATGGCCTTGTGGAAAGAAAGTTGCATAGAAAGAGGTATACAGATTATGAGTATGATAGTGGATGAGGAAACTATTCAGAATGATGAGCTAAAATCCTAGATTGAAATAAGTAGAAGTAAATTGGAACCATTTAGTAATCAAAAGAATTTTGAAAAATTAAACCAGCAGTTAAAAACCGATGTTGAAAAAACTCAAAAGAAAATTAAGAAGGAGAAACAGGTGAAATTTCAGGAGGATGTAGCCAGTTGGAAGCCAGTGTGAAAGAGGTAGACCGAGAAATCGGTCGATGAGTAGACACAGGTCTCGGAACCCTAGTCCACAATCTGCAGGACCTTCAGGAAATAATCCGTCAGGAAAATCGATCGTTTTTTTAGAACAAGAGTCAGAAACAGAAAACGAGGAAGAAGAGGAAGAGATAGGAGAAAAAACAAAGGGGATTCTGAGACAGGAGGTACAGAAGGTGAAGGGGAAGGAAAAGAAGGAGATTGTAGAGAGAAGGGTGCAACCAACCAGGAGACAACATCGGTAGAACTGAACAACGTCATGAACCTCTCTACACGTGAATTTGAGCCGGGGGTTTATTCGCTCCTGTCCCGTGGTTTAACTTTTGCTCCAGTCAGTAACGGCGATCCTTTTCAGGTATATAAAGATTTGTGCTTTTTCCTGAGAAGGATTCAGCTTTCTCTCACGTATGGTGGTGATAAGCATGTTGAGCCATCCACTGATGCTGAGATCCCTAGATTGGACAGTTTAGGAGATCGTGAGGCTTTGAGAATTTTGGAAAGTCTGGTAGATGAGGGGGGCCTGGGGGTGCTGTCGGGTGATGGGTTGGACGGATCCGCAGAGAGTGGTGCGTCCAACCCGCTACCCGTGGAGGTGAGGGCGAAGTCTAAATATATGCCACCATTGACACATCGTTTATCCACGTTTAGGGAGTTCGTGTGCAGAGATTTTGATAAATTACATTGGACCCCCTATAGTCATGAGAAAAATTTGACAACAGATGAGGAGCAGGCCCTTGAATTGTTAAAGGGCCTGCCGGATATTACAATCAAACCTAGTGACAAAGGTGGCAATGTTGTTATACTGTCCACTGACAATTATAGGCAGGAATGCCTGAGGTTGTTGGGTGATGAGGAGACTTACCTGAGGCTGAGAATGGACCTTTCCCGGCATTGAAGGATAAAGTCAATCGATTGCTAAATGGAGGGCGAGCAATGGGGGTATTGTCAAAACAGGAACATGAGTTTTGCCATGTCGACACATACCGCATCCCGGTGTTTTATACGATACCCAAGGTACACAAACATGCCACGCGGCCCCCAGGTCGCCCCATTGTGTCCGGCAATGAGGGCCCCCTTGAAAGACTTGGAAAATATCTAGACCACAAACTTAAGGGTATGGTTGAGAAACTGCCATCATATGTGAGAGATACTGGCGATGCTTTACAGGTATTAGACACTGTTAGGATGTCAGAGGAAGACTTAATAGCGAGTATAGATGTGGAATCACTCTCTACTTCAATCCCAAATGATGTTGGAATAGCAGCTGTGTCCTTCTTTTTAAATGCGCATTTTCCTGAGTCTCTGGACCATAACCAGTTTGTGTGTGAGGCTCTTGAATTAGTTCTTACGTATAATTGCTTTGCATTTGATGGTCGGTTCTACAGCCAGATCAGGGGCACGTCAATAGGGGCAACCTGTGCTCCGGCCTACGCTTGTTTACATCTGGGCCTGTGGGAGCGGCGGGATGTGTACCCCCTTGACCTCTTCCAGAGCAATGTTGTGCTCTGGTTGAGGTTCATTGATGACGTGCTCCTGGTCTGGCGGGGAACCGAGGAACAGCTATCCCTGTTCGTGGAAGAGTTGCAAGGCAACTCAAGGAATATCAAGTTGACCTATCAATATGATAGAGAGGAATTATCCTTCTTGGATTTGTTGATTAACAGGGATGATGGGAGACTTGTAACAAGCACTTATCGTAAGCCCACTGCGGGCAATACGTTGCTTCATTATTCAAGTTTCCATTTACTGACATAAAAGAAAGCAATTCCAAATGGCCAATTTACCTGAATAAGGCGCAATTGTTCAAGGGATGGAGACTATAATCGGGAAGTTTGTGAGTTGAGACAAAGGTTCAAGACGCGAGGGTATCCCTCGCGAATCTTGGAAGGAGCAATTGAAAAAATGAATGAGAAGGACAGGGGGTCTTTATTAACTGTAAAAAATAATAAAAGGAGCTTTTGTGGAGAGAGCAAAGATCCAATTAGGTTTGTAACCGGATATGGCCCACATTGGAGTGACCTACAGAAAATCCTTCGAAAACATTGGCACATACTAATGCTTGATGATAGAATAAAACGAAATGTTGGCGAAAGACCTTTTATGACGACCCATAGGGCAAAGAATTTTAAAGATTATTTAGTGAGGTTTGAATTTTGTTCCACACAGCCATCAACATGGTTGGACAGATATCCCAGAAGGGATGGAATGTTCCCCTGTGGATCTTGTGTCAATTGTGGGTATGTGGACAGAAGCAAAACCTTTACGAATAACGATGGCTCAAAAACGTTTGAGATAAGAGCTAATATTAATTGCAACTCAACGCGTGTTGTGTATGCGATAAAATGCCCCTGTAACTTGTTGAATATAGGGAAGACAAAAAATCGCTTGAGTAAACGAATTGGGGACCACATTGGATACATTCGCAATGGTGACCTGGACAGTCCGTTGGGAAAACATTTCATGGAGTTCCATGGAGGGAAACCTGATGGCCTGAGGTTTAAAGGAATTATAAAACAACGGATCCCATTTCGTGGTGCGGACATAGAAAAAGAACTATATAAAATCGAGCAGATGTGGATCTACCGTCTGGGGACTCTTACCCCAAAAGGTCTGAATACAGACTTGAACTTGACATACTTCCTATGAATCATTGACAGCTTATGTTGAATATGAGCTTTATAATTGCCTACTGTCCTGTTTCTTTTGTGCTGTGATCACAAAATAATCATCTGAAGAATGAGTCTTTGCTGATTTATATGTGCTGATATAAAATGAATTAAATACTAAAACATCTGAAAAACCACTGACATGGGTCAGATCTGAGGGAATCTTTAGGCAGTGAAGCGTTTTCCACTGAAGTCCAGGCTCCCTCACTTGTATGTATTGCTTATACAACAAGCGTTTGCAGCACTGAGGCTGCGTGGGCGTGAGCTGTGTGTCTAAAGCATAAGAAGGAAAGAGAACGAGCCACCTGCCACTCAACACCTTGAGAAAGCCCCGTGGGCGGGGGCGAAACGCGTCGGTGGGCGTGGCTACCGCAGGAGTGCACGCGCGATGTCCCCATGTGAACACTGACACACGCTGTTCAGGCCCTTGGCTTAGGAACAGGATTGGAGCATAAGCCGTGCTGAGGCCTCAGCAGATGGGAGTGAAGTATAACACATCAGCAGAGACAAGACGGAGTAATCAGTGCACTGCGGAAAACGGAGGGCCCTGTGAGCTGGAGCTCACCAACGTATATGCGCAAGTATCATAGGCTGCAGCCTTGAGATGTCGCTATGTTGTGGAAGCTCAGTCAGCAACTTTGACCCCCTGTCTGCTAGTGTCACTATATGATCCGACTGTCCGCAACTGTGATATAACGTCAGTGGAAGCTATATGGTCATACAGTACAGCTATTGCTAAACAAACCAGCCATGAAAAAGCCGGATATAGGACTTTAACACACAGTGTGTGCGGTGTACTGGTGGTGGCTGAGGACATATAGATGGTGGTAGCAGGGTGTTTTCTGCATAATAGGCTGCGGCTGGGCGATCACACCCTGCATAAAGCCTGATCTTGTCCCATTGAGAGAAAGCGCGCATGTCCTGGCCAGGTACAGTTGTTTTTAGTTGTGGGGTTCTTTAATCATGTTGTGCGATTTACATGTAGCCAAGGCTGTTATTAAAATCATTTTGTATGTGCTTTGAGACAGTAGTCCTTAATATTGAAATTGTAGCCTATATGTACAATGTCTTACATTTAATGGTCCAGAGAATGTTAAAAACACATGCATTGTCTATGTAAGTAAATAGCACAGAAAAGCTATGTAAAGAATTCTCTTTTATCATTGTGTGGATTTTAGGGGATTCCCATTGCTTGGGTGTGCTCCCTGTCAGTAAAATTAATAAGACTCGAGACAGCTGCTCCCTGCTACGCACCACAACTGTCTCTTGTATTTCTCTTGGTTTTTTTCCTTCCCACTTTTCTACTTCATCTGCTCCTTTCAAAGCATGAATAGTCACAAATGTCCCCTGTGAGAGCACGTGCCATTGCGCGGCTTGCTATTCAATATGTAGCAATAATCTTTCCTGTTTATTCGTTCTTCCAGCCATTAATTACTGCAGAAACATGACGATCATCAATTTCACTTCCACAGAACAAGTTTCTTATTTTTTATGAATGGGATCTCTGCCTGAATTCAGGTGTTCACACGAATAAACAATGAATCTGAGTTCAGGGACGTCAGGCTCATATCGGTGCCGTCTGCGGGGCTGTGCACGCAATCATGCTGGCGGAACCCTGCAATCGCGATGGTCCCGGCGTCAGGGGGGATTGGTGGTCGCAGGGAACAGAAGTCCCCTGAGCCAATCCATGCATATCCGCTGAGAATGATCACTGTTTTTGTTCAAAAACAGTGATCCTTCTCTATTGGTACTCCATCCTGGTCACTCGTTTCCGCGGCTCTTGCCGCTGATTGATATATTCATCTACCCTCCTGTAACCGTGATCGCAGGCATCAATGAGATGCCTGCGTCACTTCCGAAGAAATACAGCCACGCATTACTTCCTATTTAGCGTACTTATGGTACGCTTATAGGAAGTAATATGCGAGGACTTCGTGTGGTCAAATAGTAATATTACACCTACATACATTGGGGAATTTTTTTTCTAATATGTATGTCAAGAGGGCATATTATTATTAAGTTTTGGGCTTGTAGTTAGTGATGAACATAAAACTGAAAACATGCCCATTTATTTCCAAATAAGACATTGTCACCATACATTGTACTAGGGATATAATTTATACGTTAACTGGGACAAATAGGCAAATAAAATGTGTGGGATTTATGCACAGTAGAACATTTTATTTTAAAACTATAATGGTCAAAAACTGAGAAATAATGAATTTTTTTCCCATTTTTTTCTTATTATTCCCATTAGAATGCATTTAGAATAAAATAATTATTAGCATAATTTACCACACAAAGAAAGTCTAATTGAGGCAGAAAAAACAAGGTATAGATCAATGTGATAAAAATGCAAAAATTCTTCTCGTCCATAAGGTGCAAACAAACCGCGGGTTGAAATGGTTAAAGAAAAGGCAGTGCCACAGCACAAAACACTATTTCCATTTAGGGTTTACCATTAGGCATTATAGAAGAGGCTAGGGTTAGAGAAAATAAGAAGTTACCATTGGAGGGAAAGGTTAAGATTAGGAATCAGTGAGGGGTGGGGAGGCTAGGGTTAGATACCAGGAACAGGTTAACTAGAGGGGGATGTTAGAGTTAGATACCAGGAAATGGTGAATATTAGAGGGGAATATTAGAGTTAGATACAAAAAAAAAAGGTTAAAGAGGAACTCCAGCCTAAACAAACATAATGTCATTAAGTTACATTAGTTATGTTAATTAAAATAGATAGGTAATATAATCTCTTACCCACTCTGTTTTAAAAGAACAGGCAAATGTTTGATTTCATGATGGCAGCCATCTTTTTGGTTGAAAGGAGGTGACAGGGAGCATGAGACATAGTTCCAACTGTCCTGTGTCCTGAGCGCCTCTCCCAGTTGCTAGGCAACGTGAATAACAACGTAGGAAATCCCATCATGCTCTGCACAGCATCAGGGGAAAAAAGCCCAGGCTTTTTTTCTTTGATGGGTGAAGCTTAGCTAAAAATGCAGCTAAAAATGATGCTTTGGTAAGAAAAACAAAGTTCTGATGCTGTGAAACTGTTAAAGAAACACCAAGCCTTTTCAGTTCTGCTGAGTAGATTTTTAGTCCGGAGGTTCACTTTAATCTTAAATTGGGGTTGGGTGGGTTAGGGTTAGATACCTGGAAGAATTACATGGTTAGATATCAGAAGGGAGTTAATACTAAAGGGCGAGGTTGGGGTTAGATACCAGGAAGAATTAATGTTTAAGTGGGACATTAGAGTTAGATATCAGGAAGAGGTTAATAATAGAGGGAATGTCAGGATTAGAAACCAGGAAGAGGATAATAGTTAATATGGGGGGGTTAAAAATAAAATAAAATAAAAAAAGTGGTAAATATTAGAAGGGTTAGAAATCAGGAAGAGGTGAATGTTAAATGAGGAGCAGGGAGGTTAATATTACATATTAAGAAGTTAATATTTCAGGAAGAGGCTGGGGTCAGATGTCATGAAGGAGTTGGGGGGTTGACGTTACATTTTGACATTAAAGAGTACCTAAGGTGGTTCTTGGGGGGGGGGGGGGGGGCAGATGGGACACAGAGGCATGTTCTCTGCCTCAGGAGATGCCTCCGTGTCACCCCACCACCACTCTCTGCTCCCCCCACCACCACCTTTTACCCCCCCACCCCCTCCTCAGAGATTAGCGACAATATTTGTCGCTATCTCTGATGTAATCATAGGGGAGATGGATTATCTGCTGAAAACACCCATCAGGAGCGTTCCTGCAGGGTTTCCAGAACTGCCATTGAGCAGCTCTCTCTCCCTAGCTGCACCTCCTGCTGCCGATCCCCTGCCTTCCTGCGCGCTGGTGAGAGACAATCTGTTTCCAGGGTCCTGACCTAGAGTGAAAGTAGGCCATTGCGTCCATCAGGAGCGACGGGGAGCAGCGGTTTTTGAGGCTACTTGTTCCGCTCAGCCCCCCGGATCAATCAGCCTACTTTTTTTTTATTTTATGAGCTCACCTCTGGCTCTCTTTAAGAAGGTTATAAGGGGATGGTTAGAGGAGAAGATATCACCCCAAAACAATTTCACATACCCAAAGTGCCCAAGTATTAGCAATCACTTTGACTATACTCTGCTCTGATCAAACCTATATGTACCCCACCCCCAACTCACTAGTGCAGGGTCTACAAGCTGCATATGCTGAGTTAATCATTAGAGATAATCAGTGAGAAGCAATTCCGGGTTTGCAATTTAAATAGAATTAATATTTGAACAAATCCAGCAGCTACTAAGTGTGTATAGCTCAGTCCCAATATTTATTCTATTTGTATGCAAACCCAGAACAGTTACACCTCTGATCGAGCAATGTAGTATCTTTGAATATATCACGGCCTCCTCCCCCCAATTTTGCAGCATCACTGCTATTTGCAGACTCCAGCAGAGCCCACGGTGTCTCCGGACTTGTCCACTTGCCTTCTGTCCTGGCTAGGGCCATGGAAAAAAACATTTGCTCAGGAAATTTATTTCAGTTTGAAGGAAACTGGAAATTTGCAAGATCTATTCAGAATCAGCACCTGCTTATCAGTTCATTGGAAGCTAATAAATTAGTTAACTGGCAGATAATATATTTACCAGCTACTGGTTAATCAGTCATGAGTGACTGATTGTGATTAGCCCCTGCTGTCCCCGGCTCCAGTGGAACTGAAATTTGCATATGGTTCAAATTTTGTGCTCATCATTACTTAGCAGCACAACACATGTGGAAACATTACTCTGCCAACTCCTGACTCCTGTCCGTGGCAATGTTACTCCTTCCTGTTTCCGCTTGAGCAATTACCCTGCCCATACATTCCCTTCTTTAGGTTTTTTCAATCAGATGGCCAGTTCAGCCTCCTATGTGCTGGCTACTGAGGGACTCCCGGCTTCGATTCTATGCACCCAATGGCATTGTTTGCAACGTGTAATCCCATGGGTGTCAGCAGTGACACATAGTGTGGTTATGTGGCAGTGAAGAACTACCTCATGTCACATCTGAATACAGCCATGTCCATGCTCAAATGTGCATGCATGAGATGAACACCTCCCAAATGCCCTTACCCAGCGGATGCACCAAACCAGCTGCCTGCCCTTGTAAAATGGCTTGGCCTTAAGGTTAAAACCCACTAGCAGCCTTTTCTAAGCGCTAGTGATTTGAAAAGCTCTTGCTAATGCAATGGGTGATATTTATAAAATCACTCAAGTGGGGTCAGACCCATAGAATTACATTAGCAAGAGCTTTTCATATCAAAAGTGCTTAGAAATGGCTTAGAAATGTATTTATATATTTATTTACTAGCTGATGGCCCGGCGTTGCCCAGGTATGTATTTGTCAGGTGTTGGCTCCGCCCACTTTTTCTAACCCTAACACACAATTACTCAATTACTCAATATCCTAGTTTGTGAGTTTTGCGGTCTTTGGCATCAATAATTTGCATTGAAATTAAACAAATCTGATTGGCTTTGGCTCCACCTCCTTTTCTGAATTTGAACCCCAGTCACCCAATGACTAACTGTACCAGGTTTGAGGCTTTGCAATTAACAGTGCAAGAATGGCAGCAATTAAATATTCCCCTTGAAAATCAATAGGTGAATTTTAATTGGCTTTTGTAGGCTCCACCCACTTTTTTGAATATTAATCCCAGTCACCCAGTGACCAACTGTGTAAAGTTTTAGAACCCTTTTAGAATGGCTGCAGTTTACGTTTTCCCAGTGAAATTTGTATTTGTCTCTGCAGCGCTGTACAGAGTATTTATAATATTAGTGAGATTTAAGTATTTATACAGTGCCTACATATTACGCAGCACTGTACAGAGTATATTGTCTTGTCACAAACTATCCTACAGAGAGGCTCACAATCTAGTCGCTACCATAGTCATATGTCTATGTATGTATTGTGTAGTGTATGTATTGTAGTCTAGGGCCAATTTAGGGGGAAGCCAATTAACTTATCTGTATGTTTTTGGGACGTGGGAGGATACCGGAGTGCCCGGAAGAAACCCACACAGACATGGGGAGAACATACAAACTCCTTGCAGATGTTGTCCTGGTTGGGATTCGATCCAGGGACCCAGCACTGCAAGGCGAGAGCACTAACCACAACACCACCATGCTGAACCATAATGAACTGCTAGTGGGTTCCAGGCCTTACAGTGCACTGTCGTTTTGAAGTTCACTATTCATACTCCCAACTCAACCAAACAATATCACTAAAGAGATGAGGTGTATTTTTGTCTCAGGGGAAGTCGTAAGATCATACAGAGGTTCTCCAATACTAGAGAACATACATGATCCTGAAAACATAACCTGGATGATAGTATGAAATGAAGATGACCTTGCAAGGCCACTGTGTATCTATTAGGTAGTAAGGCTGCATTTCACCAGCACTGCACTGGCTGCTGTCACAAATTGAATGCAACCAGAGACACAACTAAAAACTCCACTTTGCATAAGTACTGAGCCCAGGCAGCTGTCAAGACAATAAACAATTCGTAAGGGGGCTCAGAGCTACTAATTTACAAATGTACAAACTTTAATTTATTTCTAAATAGATCACAAAACCCCATAAAAAAGGACAAGGCAATGACAACATCAGGAACCAGGATTGGTGTGGCCAGCATGGCATGGGTGGGCAGAGATGGGGTATGGGCAGGAGAGGGCACGGCTGGCTCTTTGAACTAAAATGTCCAGCCATAAAAAATGGCCCTCAGGAGACCAGCAGAACCTCATTCGTGGCAGCAACTTGTCATGTTTGAGGTATTGTGGCTGTATGGTATATAGCCGTACTACTACTTTATGGCCATGAAATTGACTCATCTGGTACATATCAGACCATAGTGATGGTTGCTGAATTGTTTGTATATTAACTCGCAGTCTTGTGCATTTATAACTTTGATGCAGGGTCGGGCCGAGGCAGAGGCTGGAGAGGCTCCAGCCTCAGGGCGCAGTGTAGGAGGGGGCGCATAATTCATTCAGTTGTCATTCCCAATTGTGTTTGAAGCAGAAAGAAATAAGAAAAGTGGATACATGGCAGTGACTGCAAGTCAGATAACTAAAGATTAAGGTGTTGGGGAGGTTGGGGGCCCTGGGGCGCCTCTTAGTCTAGTAGCAATCAGTGTGTGACGGCTGGGGCGGAGGGATGGAGGGGCACACTTTGGTGTCTCAGCCTTGGGTGCTGGAGGACCTTGTCCCAGCTCTGCTTTGATGGTCTAATTTAAAAATAAAAAAGGGTTCTGAATATGGGTGTAAATGCACCAGGGTTGTCAACGTATACTTGTATTTACTGATCTGCCCTAATGTATGCAGATTTTTTCTGTTACTTACATATAATGAGTGCCCTAACTGCATCTACCTAGCTTGTATATAATTCATATTTGTCAGTAATATGTGAGTTGGAATCAGTGGCATGCACATCACTGCATTAGTCATTAGCAAGCTCACTTTAAACTATTAGGCATTACTTATGGAGAGAGCTACCCCAACACACAACATAAAATGACCTCATGGAATGAACAATCAAAAACAATCTATCCTGCAAAGTGACTGGTCTGCATATGGGAAAAAACACACACTGCAATGTCATCATTACCAGTAGGGAAATAGCTCATGCCACAAAGAAAAACCTCTATTTTCTTTCATATCAGCTTCCCTATACTCCTCTCAACATTAAGAATTCAGAGATCTTCAGTAGCCTCTAAACAGCAATATCTAGGGCATTGCAGCTGAGGATTTGCTCCAGGTCCCATGGGTTTTGGTGGATTACAGCGCATATCACATGTACAAATGTAAATTGAGTACAGTATTTTATGTTACATTTCAGTGTCACAAAAACATTGTCATTCTGACCTAATCAAATCTGACTAATCTTCTTCAAGGAAGATACACCTAACAAACAACCAAAACGAGAAACTGTCAATATACAGTACAGTGCTGCCCATACCCCTGACAAATTTTGACTTAAAGTTACTTTTATTCAACCAGCAAGTAATTTTTTGACTGGAAATGACATAGATAATAAGACGATGTACAAAAGGCATTATTGTGAGAAAAAACAATTCTCAGTTTTTATTTAAATTTGAGCAAAAAGTGTCCAGTCCAAAATTATTCATACCCTTCACAAAAAGTCTGTGGGAAAATCCAAAGTTCTATACCATTTCAAATAGTTCAAGCTGTTCTAAAGCATCCTAAGTACCCTGATTAATTGGGATCAGCTGTTGTAATCAATTCAACAGCTCTCTGCAGTTGGTTTGTGGGCAGTCATGGCTAAGGGCTGGTTCAGACGGACGTCTGCGTGGCGTCGCGTCTGGGGGCGTTGCGGCGGCTGCGCGGTGAGGCTTTCAGTAGCCTTCGCGTTGCGTGTACGGTGCGGTCGCGTTTCTTACCCTAGGGGGATATTAGCCATCGCGGTTGGCCGCCCCCTGGAAGCCACATGTCGCTTCCAGGGGCAGCTCGAACGCTACCGAAAATCGGGACCCGAACGCCGCGATCGTGTAACCGCGTGCAAAAGCTCAGTGTAAACGCTCCCATTCACTTGAATGGGAGCGTCTACCGCGACGTTCCGAACGCTTGCGGTAAACGCTCCGCAAGCGTCCGTCTGAACCAGCCCTAAGACAAAGGAGCTCAGTGAGGACCTGCGGCTGCGCATTGTGTCTGCTCACAAGTCAGGAATGGGCTACAAAGCCATTTCGAAATGTTTTCCAGTGGCTACAGTGCAAAGTATTATTAAAAAAAAAACAAGATCGACTTCCGGTTCCGGCGCCTGCATGGAAGGGTGAGAGAAGCGGAGCTCCGCTAAGCCCTTCGTCACGCAGCAGACAAACCTGCAAATAGACACCTGGTACCTACCGCCCCAGGTGCCGACAACCACCCCGAAGCCACAGAGATCCCGGATGGATCGCTACCTAACGCGGAGAGCTGCCAAAAAGGGAGAACAAGAGCGGGGCCTAGAGCAGCAAGCGTGCAGCAAGATGGCGCCTCACCCGCGAGCTCAGGACACATACGCCACAGAGGACTCCTCGCAGCAGGAGTGGGAAGAGGACTCAGAACGAGAGAGGCTGGGTAAGAGAACCCCTAAGACTCAGAGATATAAGCATATGGCCAAAGAAGTCGCTAAATACCTGATGCCAGACCTGCACAGCATTATAGAATCGGCAGTCACGCAATCACTGACCGCCATTACCAAAGAGCTGCAGACACATACAAAGCAAATAACAGAGGCACAGAAGCGCATTTCACAATGCGAAGATGATCTCTATGAGGCATCACAGCAGCTGAAAGAATCTCGCAGGCAAAATGATATCTTTCATGCACGCATAGAAGACCTAGAGAACAGGTCCAGGCGAAGCAACCTGCGCATTGTAGGCCTCCCGGAGACAATTAAGCCGGAGGAACTCAAAGAGTTCTGTGAATACACACTGCCCAGCCGCCTATCAATTTCTGACCAGTGTAAAACAGAAAGAGCCCACAGAGTAGGCCTGCAAAAACGGAGTAGAGGTGAGCCACTGCCGCGCATGGTAATGGTAAAGTACCTGGATTTCACAGACAAATCTAAAATACTTAGAGCGTTCAAAACTGCTGAAAGTTCTTTAGAATATCAAGGGGCAAAACTGCGTATCTTCAATGACTATTCTCTGGAAGTCTCGCAAAAGAGGCAGGCCTTCATCCCAATCTGCTCAGCCCTTGCGAAAAGAAAGGTGAAATTTGCCCTGCTTTACCCAGCTACACTCAAAATAACTGATGCTGATGGTCGCTTTACTATCTTCAAACACCCTCAGGATGCGGAGAAGTATCTCCAATCCACGCTATTCACACCGCCGCGTAAGGAGGGTAGATCTCCTAACCACTCGCAGGAACAACCAGTAGATGGGAGAAACACTCTCCTAAATTCGCCTACTAATAATTCACCTTCTAATCTTGATCTAGCCTGACTTAAAAACCATCAGAGAGTGTAACTCTTCCAGCTCTCCTCCATAGTCAGGCAACCTAAAATACTTGGCAAATTCTGCTGCGGATGTCTATGGGACTTAAGGGGCGAGGATGCTGTATAAGGTATGATGTGGGGAAGAAGTGAAGTCCACACACCATGTGGTGATGATAGGAGAATCACATATGTTCAATCTCCATTAATGTTCATCCAATTTGTTGTTTTAATACTGTTCTTAACCTTAATGGGTAAAATGGCAATAGGTTCTTTATGTTTGTTTAAGGGGATTTATAGTTGCTCACTCTCTAGTGTACATAGTAATAATGATGTTGTGTTTCTGTTATGTATTGTGCCTGGGAGACGCCTGGAAGATGCACACCTCATCAGCATGCGTGTCCTGCTATAACTAACTTATGTCAGTAAACATTTGTTCCTGGAACGTCAAGGGTCTGAGATCTCCCATTAAAAGAGGCAAAGTATTACGTCACCTCAAAAAACTTAGGGTGGACATAGCTCTGTTACAGGAGACTCACCTCCGAGCTGATGAATACAAATTCATGCACAAAGGGTGGGTAGCAAGTTCCTTTGGGTCAGAAGCGGTAAGCAAAAAAGCGGGGGTAATGATATTAATTAGCAAAACTATTAAAGGGAAAGTGGAACTACTCCACTCAGATACATTGGGACGCTGTGTGGCTGTGAGGGTGCATCTTCCCGGAGAATGTCTAAACATTTACAATATCTATGGACCCAATGAAACTAAGGCCAAATTCTACAAATCACTGAAGACACAAATAGCACGAGGAGATACTGATAGAGTTATCATAGGGGGTGACTGGAATGAGGTGATGGACATAGCTGAAGACACAAAAACTGAGTCTGGAGGTAACAGGAGGAGGAATGGAGGGGAGACAAACCTAGCCAACCTCGCCCGTGAACTTAACCTCACTGATACATGGAGATTTCTCCACCCTTGTGACAGAGAATACTCTTTCTACTCTCCCCCCCACTCCTCCTTCTCACGCATTGATTATATTTTCTTGGGTCACAATCTAATACCCAAATTACAAATAGCAGAAATTCATGATATATTAATCTCGGACCATGCCCCAATCACTATGAAACTGATGACCCAGACCCCCCGAGGTACAGACATCCTATGGAGATTTCCCTCTTACATTTACGGGGATGATGAATTCCATGTTCTCATGCAAAATTGGTGGGAAGAATTCAGTCATGACAATGCACCTCATTCCGGTGACCCTTTTCTCTTCTGGGACGCCGCTAAGGCAGTGCTCAGGGGAAGAATAATGGCTCACATGTCCCATAAAAAGAAACAAGTTAATAAAGCCTATGAAGAAGCAATCTCACAAGTGCGCAAAGCATATCAATCTTATCTGGTGTCCCCAAACCCCCTCACTAAAACGAACTGGCTTAAAAGTCAGACAGAGGTAAACAAATGGTTTACCCTCCGAGAAATGCAGACCTTATCGAGCAAACGCCATTTTTTCTTTAAACACGGAAACAAATCTGGGAAATTGATCGCTAAAATAGCCAGAGGATCTTTAGACTATGATCATATCCTGCAAATCCAAAATAAAAATGGGTCTTTAACTCATCACCCGAAAGAAATAGTAAACACTTTTCGTGATTACTATGAAACACTATACGCAAAACCTAAGGATTGCAGTGAACAGCAGGCCACTAAATGGCTAGATGAAGCCAAACTTAACAAAATCAGTCCCCAGGATTTAGAAGAACTAAACATAAAAATAACTTCAGAAGAGGTCATTAGCACTATAAAATCTCTATCTAACCACAAAACGCCTGGCCCTGATGGTCTTCCCGCAGAATTTTTCAAGATACTAAAAACAGAAATTGCCCCCACACTAGCCCGCTTATATAATAAAATTCTGCGAGACGAAGGTTTCCTAAAAACAGCTAATGAAGCATACATCAAACTTATACTTAAAAAAGGAAAAGATCCTTTACTCCCAGAATCGTATAGACCAATTTCCCTAATTAATCAAGATATTAAAATCCTAACCAAACTAATAGCAACCAGACTCTCCCATATCATCCCAAAAATAATACACCCCAATCAGGTGGGGTTCATAAAAGGGCGATCCGCAGTGGCAAATATTAGAAAGGTCCTCACAATACTGGAACACGTAAAAGCATACCCACAAACATATAAAAATGCTGCTCTACTTACCTTAGATGCTGAAAAAGCATTTGATGCTGTACATTGGAAATGGATGAACCTGACGTTAATTAAAATGGGGTTCTCCGGAGCCTTTCTAAATCTGATAAATCAAATATACTCCAATCCTAGAGCGCGAATTCACCTGCCGGGTTTCATCTCCAGTCCCTTAAATATATATAGAGGGACTCGCCAAGGTTGCCCCCTCTCTCCTTTATTGTTTGACATTGCATTAGAGCCCCTAGCCAGGTTACTCAGCAAAGCTAACCCCGGAATAAGCATTAGTGGCAAGCGAGTCACACAGGCACTTTTTGCAGACGATGTCATTCTTTTTTTAAGCGAACCTTCCCAACAAATTCCGACCTTGTTGGATTTAATTCGGCAGGTGGGTTCGGTGTCAGGGTATAAAATAACCGCCATCAAAAGTGAATTAATGCCCCTCACCAAACAGGGAGTATCATTGCATAATAGCAACCTAGAAGTTCAAGTCACGAAAGGCCCTATTAGCTATCTAGGCATTAAAATAGCACCAGATCCCCATTCACTTTACCTTCTAAATATCACCCCATTAATTAAAAAAATCATAAATCAGATTAAAAATTGGGCAAACCTACCCCTCAATCTAGTGGGCCGTGCTGCCCTGCTGAAAATGGTAAGCTTCGGTAAACTGCTCTACCCCATGCAAGTCCTCCCTCTGCTAATCAAGCATCAGGATGTACAACTGCTAAATAAAAACTTTTCCCAATTCCTGTGGAAAGGGAAGAGAGCAGAGTCCGCCTAAGTAAACTCAGCTTACCTAAAGATGTGGGGGGGCTGGGGACACCAGATGTTAGGCGATATAATATCGCCTGCCTTGCTAGGCATGTTCGAGATTGGATTGCTGCCACCTCCATGTTCTCCAATTACCCGCTAGAAAGTGCCATAGCAGAACCATGGACCCTGGTGGGTCTCATGCATGCATCATGGCCCCAATTACCCCCTAGGATTCGAAATAGCATCCTATTTCGTGACACTATTCTCACTTGGAGGGAATTGCGCAAGATGTATCACTTACCATGGAGAATCTCCAAATATATCACACTGTGGGGCTCTCCAGGCTTCAAGGCAGGCATGCAACATGGGGCTTTTCTTAAATGGGAAGAAAAGGGCTTGCTGAGATTGGGACAAATGCTAAATCTGGAAACTCATACCTGGAGGCCTTTCTCAGAAATCAGAAATTTGTACCAAATTCCTCATACAGACTTTCTGATGTATGCCCAGGTCCGGTCCTTTGTGTCATCTCAAATAACCAAGATCTCCACTGTAGCTAACATCTCTTCTTTTGATGCCTTTATCAAACCAAGGGGAGCTGACATGACACTCTCAGCTACACAGCGAGCCCTTTCTCTCCTACAAACTAAAGGCCAAAGTAAACAGAACTTACAAGCTTGGAGTAGACACTTCCCGGATACGCAACTAGAAGAAAAGATCATTGAAGGTAACAATAAAATTAGAGCACTTATAACTAATGAGACCTGGAGAGAATCCCACCTGCTCTTTATACACCGGGCTAAATATGCGTTTGACATTAAATATAAAGTTCCTCCAAGTGGCTATCAGCCATACTGTCCAAAATGCAAACTGCCCCAAGCAAACCTGGTTCACTGCATCTGGTCATGCCCCAGCATACAGAAATTCTGGCTCTCAACTATAAAATATATCAATAGTATGTGTCATAAGAAACTAACGTTAGACCCTATGCTCTGCCTCTTCAACTACAACTCCTCTACTCCTGACCCAGCAGACCGATCCAAAATTCCATCAGAATTAGCACATATATGTGTTGCAGCTGCAAGAAAATCCATATTTAACCGCTGGATATATCCATCTACTCCTTCCATCTGGGACCTCAAATCGGAACTAAACGAACTATTCGCTATGGCCAAGATTGACACACTAATGCATAAAGAGAAAAGCTCCAAAAGCTTCTTCAAGAGGTGGAAACCGTATATTATCTACAACTTCACTAGGTTGGAAATAAAAGCTCTGATGGAACCCTTTAAATATACCGCGTGGTATGCCACTGAGGATCTTCTGGGCACTCTGGGCAAACTGGCGCTGCCAGGTAGGCCTGAACAGACCACAACAGTCTGAAACTCTCTGCAAACCCATGCCGGGGACATGGGACCTCTATATCGCTAAGAGAGAGAGCTTAGTTTACTGTTCTGGGGGGGGGGGGGAGGGTTAGATAGTTAGGTGGGGAGGGGGGAAAAAGAAAGGGAAAGGAGAGTATGACACTTAATCTGAAATCGTAACTCAAATTAATTAGGACATTTAGAACTGCTATATAGATATGTGATGGTTTTTTATCTGACAAATAACTCTGCTTTGTAGCCAATTTGGGCAGCCTCTTGCTGTCACCTGTCTTAGATACTTTCAACTGTTGTAAAAGATCCTTTTCCTTGAAAAAGTTTTAAAAATCAAATAAAATATATTTGAAAAAAAAAAACAAAAAAACAAGATGTTCTGCACTGTGGAAAATCTCAGAGGACATGGTCGGAAGCAAAAAGTAACACCTGTGCTGGCCAGGAGGACAGTGAGAGAGGTGATAAAGAATCCAAGGATCCTCACCAAGGCCATCCTGGTGAATCTGGGCTCTGCTGGTGGCAATGTCTCAAGGCAGACAATCCAATGGACACTGCACACTGCTGAGTTCCACTGATGCAGAACAAGGAGGCGACCACTTCTCCAGATAAGGCACAGAAGCTCGTCTGGCCTTTGCAAATGCTCATCTGGACAAAGAAGAAGACTTCTGGTCTTCTGTGAAACAAAAATTGAATTGTTTGTTTACAATTATGTTTCTTTCATTTGGCGTAAAAAAGGAGCAGCCTTCAACCCAGGCACGGAGCTAGGGGGGGTCGGGGTAGGTCAAGTGCCCCCGGGCGCCGGGTCCCTAAGGGCGCCCAGCTGAGCTGATTTTTTTTTTTTTCTGCGGAGGGGAGCAGCGCAGAGAAGAGAAGAGGGAGAGCTATGCGGACGGTGGAGAAGGGGGCCATCTCCCCCCCTTCTCTCACCTTAGGGCTCTCCCTCCCTCCATCGCTGTCCCCTCCGTTATTGTCCGGGTGCTGGCGCAGCGGGCGGGACTCACCTCCGTCTCGCTCCAGCGCCGGCCGGAAGTTCGGATCCCGCAGCCGCTGCTCTGGTCTGGACTAGACCAGAGTAGCGGCAGATCCATCCGCGCTGCGACGAGACGGAGGTAAGTTCCGCCCGCCGCTGCCAGACACCGGACAGACATTGGAGGGGACAGCGAGGGAGAGAGAGAGCAGCTCTTCTCTGCGCTGCTCCCCTCCTGCTGGGGAGGGGGACACCTGGCTACCTACTCTGGGCATATATACCCCTGGCTACATCTACTGGGCATATATACCCCCTGGCTACATCTACTGGGCATATATACCCCTGGCTACATCTACTGGGCATATATACCCCTGGCTACATCTACTGGGCACATATACCCCTGGCTACATCTACTGGGCACAAATACCCCTGGCTACATCTACTGGGCATATATACCCCTGGCTACATCTACTGGGCATATATACCCCTGGCTACATCTACTGGGCATATATACCCCTGGCTACATATACTGGGCATATATACCCCCTGGCTACATCTACTGGGCATATATACCCCTGGCTACATCTACTGGGCATATATACCCCTGGCTACATCTACTGGGCATATATACCCCTGGCTACATCTACTGGGCATATATACCCCTGGCTACATCTACTGGGCATATATACCCCTGGCTACATCTACTGGGCATATATACCCCTGGCTACATCTACTGGGCATATATACCCCCTGGCTACATCTACTGGGCATATATACCCCTGGCTACATCTACTGGGCATATATACCCCTGGCTACATCTACTGGGCATATATACCCCTGGCTACATCTACTGGGCATATATACCCCCTGGCTACATATACTGGGCATATATACCCCCTGGCTACATATACTGGGCATATATACCCCTGGCTACATATACTGGGCATATATACCCCCTGGCTACATATACTGGGCATATATACCCCCTGGCTACATCTACTGGGCATATATACCCCTGGCTACATCTACTGGGCATATATACCCCTGGCTACATCTACTGGGCATATATACCCCCTGGCTACATCTACTGGGCATATATACCCCCTGGCTACATATACTGGGCATATATACCCCCTGGCTACATATACTGGGCATATATACCCCCTGGCTACATATACTGGGCATATATACCCCCTGGCTACATATACTGGGCATATATACCCCCTGGCTACATATACTGGGCATATATACCCCCTGGCTACATGGACTGGGCATATATACCCCCTGGCTACATATACTGGGCATATATACCCCTGGCTACATATACTGGGCATATATACCCCCTGGCTACATGGACTGGGCATATATACCCCCTGGCTACATGGACTGGGCATATATACCCCCTGGCTACATATACTGGGCATATATACCCCTGGCTACCTACTCTGGGCATATATACCCCTGGCTACATATACTGGGCATATATACCCCTGGCTACATATACTGGGCATATATACCCCCTGGCTACATGGACTGGGCATATATACCCCCTGGCTACATATACTGGGCATATATACCCCTGGCTACATATACTGGGCATATATACCCCCTGGCTACATGGACTGGGCATATATACCCCCTGGCTACATATACTGGGCATATATACCCCTGGCTACATATACTGGGCATATATACCCCCTGGCTACATATACTGGGCATATATACCCCCTGGCTACATATACTGGGCATATATACCCCTGGCTACATATACTGGGCATATATACCCCCTGGCTACATGGACTGGGCATATATACCCCCTAGCTACATATACTGGGCATATATACCCCTGGCTACCTACTCTGGGCATATATACCCCTGGCTACATATACTGGGCATATATACCCCCTGGCTACATATACTGGGCATATATACCCCCTGGCTACATATACTGGGCATATATACCCCCTGGCTACATATACTGGGCATATATACCCCCTGGCTACATGGACTGGGCATATATACCCCTGGCTACATATACTGGACACATATTATTCTCCTGGCTACATATACTGGGCATATATACCCCTGGCTACATATACTGGGCACATATACCTCTGGCTACATATACTGGGCACACATATCCCTGCCTACATATACTGGGCACATATACCCCTGGCTACCTGTTCTGTGGACATCTCTACCCCTGGCTACCTGTTCTGGGGACATCTATACCGCTGGCCACCTATTCTGGGGACATTTATACCGCTGGCCACCTATTCTGGGGACATCTATACTGCTGGCCACCTATTCTGGGGACAACTATAGACCTGGGGCTACCTATTTTTGGGGAACCACGTCAGATTGAGTGTATTTTGGAGAACTGCTGCCAGGTGAGAGGTGTCTACCATATTAAGGGGGCATTCTACCTATTTATGTGAAATGCTGTCTATTTATGTGACTCATGACTGCTGAATTTGTCTTGTTGGGGGCCTCATGGTTACTGAATTTGTCTTGTTGGGGGCCTCATGATTTGTTGGGGGCCTCAAGATCGCTGAATTTTTCTTGTTGGGGGCCTCATGATTGCTGAATTTGTCTTGTTGGGGGCCTCATGATTGCTAAATTTGTCTTGTTGGGGGCCTCATGATTGCTGAGTTGGTTATGTTGGGGGTCTCATGATTGCTGAATTTGTCTTGATGGGGGGGGCTCATGATTGCTGAATTTGTCTTGGAACATGCTGGAAGGTACATACTGAGGGAGGGTGGGTGAGCGTGAGCCTGCTAACCTCCATATACATTTGGCTCCACCCATAACCACGCCCACATTTATTATGTGACCACGCCCCTTTTTGGCGCGGCGCGCGTAGCAACCTTGACTTTGGGGGGCGCATTAATAGTCTTTGTCCCCGGGCGCTGAAAACCCTAGCTACGCCTCTGCTTCAACCCAAAGAACACCATCCCCACTGTGAAACATGGTGGTGGGAACCTAAAACTTTGGGATTGTTTTTTCAGTCAATGGACCAGGGAACCTAATCACAGTAAACAGCACCATGAAAAAGGATTAATACATGAGGATTCTCAACGACAACATCAGGTTGTCTGCAGAGAAACTTGGCCTTGGCCACCAATGGACATTTCAGCACGACTATGACCCAAAACACATAGCAAAAGCGGTGAAGGAATTGTTTAGCAGACAAAAACATTTACCTTTTGGAGTGGCCCAGCCAGAGCCCTGACTTGATTTCAATTGAGAATCTGTGGAGGGAGCTAAAGATCAGAGTGATGGCAAGAAGACCCTACAACATGAAAGATTTGGAGCTCATTGCTAAAAAATGAATGGGCAAAAATACCAGTGGAGACATGCAAAAAGCTGGTCTGCAATTATAGGAAGCGTTTGATTGCTGTAATAGCTAATAAAGGCGTTTCTATTGATTATTGAGAAGGGTATGAATAATTGGTTGAATAAAAGTAACTTTAAGTCTACATTTGCAGGGGTATGAATAATTATGGGCAGCACTGTAGGTCATATGGGCCCTGATATTGCCTTGATTTACTAAGCTGTGAAGCCAAAGCAGTGCAACTTAAATTGAGCAGCGCAAGTTAAAAATCCTGTGCACGCGATATGCGCTGTAGTGCTATGTAGCGTAGTCGCTACTAACTTACGCCCACTCCTTTCTAAGTACCAGCTGCTCCTTTTATCTCACCCTCAGCCCCGTCGGGTCCAGTGTCTTTGTAGGATGTGATTCCTGCACTTTGATAGGCCCAACAGGTTGCCTGTCAGTGTGACTACACTGCCCTCTGCCATATGAAAGCTTGTAATGGAACCATTTATATAAGCTCTTATACATACAGTATGAGTATGTATACTGCAGACAGACTGATAAAAAAATGGCTGTCTATATCTCATCTGAGCGGATCATATACATCAGACTCCTGCATCATCTTGGTGTTTCCAGATTCTGAAAATGTCATATTTTAGCCTTTTATTGGTAATTTCATATTTTAGCCCTTTATTGGTTAACGCTTCTCATTTTTTACTCATTAAGGTAAAAAAAAGAGAGAGGAATGGCTTGGTTTGGTCAACATCAATAACTCTGGCTATTTACAGTGTTCACTGAAAGCTCCTGGGAATAGAAACATTCCACATGGACTTGTGCTGTGTCAGAATATTTTCCAGCAATACTCTTATTAGATTCAGGTACTTTTTAGTGCCCCTTGACCTGTTATACTAACAGAGCATGAAATAAATGATATTATTTAGTAATACCAATTGGTTAATTAGACAGCCAGAGCAGTGAGTAGGTGTTCAGCCCCGAGAGTACGACTATAACTATGAAGACCAGCCCTGCATCACTGTGTATCTACGTGTAACGTTCAGCTCGTGTAGATCATGCTATGGATTGTGGACTTTTATACACCAGTAAATCTCGAGATGAGCTGAAAACATTGTTCTTTTTACATTTTTAAGTTGAAAATGATGAAAAAAAACTAGATAAATGTATCGTATCCATATTATAAAATAATAACACAGAGAACGCTTGGGGGGGGGGGGGATGTTGGAAAACTAATCTAATTAACCTAATCTAAACATTGCTGGGAGGGTGGGCTTACATCCCAATATACAGCAATATATAGATCCAGGTAGTGTTTCTGCTGCTGAAACCAGAAAATGACCATAAAAATGTTTCTCCTGAATAATTTACTGTATTCACTACAGTGTCTCTTTAAATTTATCTCCATATGTGCCCATAACCACAGCCAAAATACTCAACAGGAATCAACATCTGAACCTGCCATTTACACTTGTACAGCATAGTCACTACTTCTGCTCTGTAAACAGAACCTTCTATAATGACTACTCGACTGTGAGCAGTGGTGTAGCACAGGGGCGTAACTAAGAATCACTAGGCACCCTGCGAAATGTAGGATACCCCCTCACTTTCTGCGCAGGTAAACTGAGAACCAAAGTTATTCATTTGGCTAGTGCACACTTGGAGGTGTTTTCCCCATGCAGATAAAAACAGACAGCAGTGAAGCAATGCACATTTTCTCTATCAATTGCATTAGCTTCTGTGATACAACAGGCACGTTTTCACACATACAGACACACATGGGCCTCAATTCACTAAGCTTTAACAAACACTTTATCAAACGATTGATAATTTACCTCATGGGTAAAATCTAATTTTGAATTCTCTAAGGTGTTATAGTTTTATTGAATGTTTTATCGATAAAACGTTCAATAAATCTATAACATCGTAGTGAATTCAAAATTAGATTTTACCCATGAGGTAAATTATCAAACGTTTGATAAAGTGATAAAGCTTAGTGAATTGAGGCCATGGTGTGCAGAGAAGGCATACAGAAAACCGACAGACGAGTGTGCTCCCAGTCTCAGCTTATTATACTCACTCTATCTGCGTCTGATGGAGCAGAACTGGCTCTGCAGACTTCTCCAGCATCACTACAGTACACAGCACTTGAGGAGAGGTACAGAGGTTGAGGGCAGGTCACTGTATTTAAGACCATGCTGCAAACTGAATAGGGGCTGTCTACAAATCTTTGTCTACAAAACCTTGTATGATTCCTTATCAGTGGCTGAGCAGACACAGTCATTAGAACACTTGTGCAGAGAATAGAAAGCTTTTTCTCACTGTGCCCTTAGTTGTCAGTCTCTCTGGACAGGGAAAAGAAACTCCTCCCCTCACAGGCCCCCTGCGGTGTCTGGGCCCCTCTGCGATGCATCTCTTGCAGGGGCTATTGTTATGCACCTGGCATAGCAATAGGGGATACAGAGGTTGCAAACGCACTGGGGCTCTTGGGCCAGAGGGGCCCTCCCTCAACCACAGTATTAGCTGTCTATTGGTCCTCTGCTGGTAATAATCACTTCTATAGATACTTTAAATAGTAGAAATCATTAACAAACTGTTCCCCACCCCCTTATTGAACCTCTGATACTATGGTTGTCCTTAGCAGGTTTTGGTGTGCGGCATCAATTGTTTTGTATAGAGTGCTTGGTGGCCCCAATGTAAACCTTGCACTGGGGACCAAAGCTCCATAGCTACACCACTGACTGTGAGGTAGAGGTAGCAAAAGGAATGACAAAAATGAATAGTGTTGCATTGTAAAAGCCCCCTCTAACATACGGTAGCATGTTCCACCAGCCTTTTACTCTAAAAGTCTAATGCTAGGTACACACTATGAGATTTTCTGGCAGATTTACTGTCAGATCAATTATTTCCAACATGTCCGAACTGATTTCCGATCGATTCCCGATCATTTTCCGTTCACTTCTATCAGAAATCGATCGGAAATCAGATTGGACATGTTGGAAATAATCGATCTGACAGTAAATCTGCCTGAAAATGTCATAGTGTGTACCTAGCATAAAGCTTGGTACACACATCCAATTTTGAATTGCCAATGACTGGCCAATTTCATTCTCCAGGGCCAACAGATTTTGAATAGTATGAACAGATTGTATGTGGAAGTGGTAAAATTGGCCATTGATTGGCAAATCAAAATTGGATGTGTGTACCAGGCTTTACAGAGGATGCAACCAGCCAGTCAGGTAGTACCAGACTTTCTTATTAGAAAAACAAATATCAGGGATGCTTCCTGTGTTGCACATATGTTTCATATAAACATTTAACACAGATAATAAGAAACTGATAAAAACATCAATCTGAAAATAAAATAAAAAAATATTGTGGAAAAAAAAAATCATATTGTAAATTTCTCTCTGGAGTTCGGCCTGTATCCTGCAACCAGCACATAAAATGCTATTATAATGATAACATTCCACTATAAATATGACCACTACAGCCTAATGTGAATCATAAGAACATCTGAAATGAAGTCATCAGCTGACACGGGAAGGAAACTGTCATTCTCTATGACACATAGAGTGTAAGTTTGAAAGAAGGTTGAAGTGGTAATATCACAAAGCACCAATTATAAACAATGACATCACCATGCAAAGTTCAAGAATTTATCCTGCCAGAGATTATACACAGTATCTCTGCCTTTAGCATAAACAGAGGGAACACCTTGTGATATGTGAATAGGACTAATATATGCTAGGTATGCAGCCAGCCTCATTATCCACCAATAGGTGTGGGACCGACTAGCAGGACTAGTGATTTGAACAGCTCTTGTTAATGCAATGCTATGGGTGATTTTTATAAAGTCACATCGCTCAAGTGGGAGCTTTTAAAATTACAAGCGGTTAGAAAAGGCTTAGAAAAGCGCTGCTAGTGGGTCCTAGGCCTAGGCAGTGTTAACACTTATTACAAAACACAATGTTCTCCCCATGTATGCGTGGGTTTTCTCCGGGCACTCTGGTTCCCAAACCCACCCACATTCCAAAAACATACAGATAAGTTAATTGGTTAAGTTAATTGGTTCCCCCTTAAAATGGCCCTAGAGACTATGATGGATGTTTGACTATGGAAGAGATTAAATTGTGAGCCTGTTCTGAAGGTGCGTACACACATGTGACTATAGTCATTTGAAACGATCGTTCCACGATCATTTCAAACGACGATCGTTTAAAAAAAAGCAGCCAACGACCATTAAGTCTAACGACGGACGAGCTAGATCGTTAAAAACGAACGATCTACCTTGGCGGATTTTTTCCAACGAGGATCGTTTGCAAAAGTAGTACATCGTTGGAAAACGGTCGTTCGTACTAGGCTTGACGTGCGCATTTTGCTATTTCTCCATGGAACTTTTCATTTGTATGCGCAAGCGCAATAGTTGCTTTACGTGATGGAACGTTCGTTCTAACAATCAGATCGTTACACACCTTTAAAAACTAACTTTACTTAGGTCGTTCTTTCGTCAATTAAAAGTTCGTTCGTCGTTCACAATGAACGATCGTTGTCGTATGTGTGTACGTAGCTTGAGAGACATCTAGTATATACTACTGTATATATTGTTTAAAGGCAGTACTGCAGAAGATGATAGCGCTCTATAAATATAAATACTAAATAAATGGTGTCACAATTTTTGCATGTTTGTATGCAATTTGCATTTTGTAATTTTTTTTTTTTGTATTTTAAAAATCACTAAATGATCTGGTTTTTTTGGTGTGCAATGTGTGATTTGTGTTTCAATGCAAATCAATGGCAATGCAGAAAAATGACATTAAAGTTGTGTTTATGCATAAAAAAAAGTGTGCATGATTTTGAAGCTAATTAGATGCATTTTTATATAAATCAACTTCGTTTGTATTTATGTAAAATCGCAAAATAAAAATTTGTATTCAAAAACTGCAAGAACACCCGAAAGTTCCTACAAAAAAGAGACAAAAAATCGCAAACACAAATTCATGAATGCATGGGGTACATTGCATGAAAAAAATGCTATGAGAAGTGTGGAAGGCCCCAACACAGGCAGCACGGTGGCGTAGTGATTATCACCGGTTCGAATCCCAGCCAGGGCACTATCTGCATGCAGTTTGTATGTCCCCCCCTATTGTCTGTGTGTGTTTCCTCTGGGCACTCTGGTTTCCTCCCACATCCCCAAAACATTCAGATAAGTGAATTGGCTTCCCCCTATTTTGTTTCTAGACTACGATACATACACTACACGATATAGACATAGGACTATGGTAGGGATTACATTGTGAGCCCTTCTGAGGGACAGTGAAGTGACAAGACAATATACTCTGTACAGCTCTGTGAAATATGTTGGCACTATATAAATACTAAGTAATAATAATAATAACACATTTAGTAGAAGGCACTTCCATATTGGGGAGTACGTTACATTCTGAGATTCCTCATAGGATCTGCAGAACAGCTGGCATGATGGAGAAAAATGCCATTTGATGGATGAGATGAGATTATGCGATCTCTTTTCCTGGAATAAAGGGCAGGGAGCAGGAGAGGTAAAAAGGCTAGATAGATAGATAGATGTCTCTCATTTCCTTTACACATACTCTTTAAACTTCTCACCATCAAGAGTGATTTTCTTCTTTCCTATATATATTGTTCTGGAAACTCATCTGTCTCAATACGCCACGAGCGATCAGGAAGGTGGCCACATTTTAAAAACAAACTTGAGATTTTTTTTTTCATTTTAACCACTTGAGTACCAGCACCCTCTGCCCCCTTAAGGACCAGAGGGTGCTGGTACAGTAAACCGCCGCTTCCCGAAGAAACGCCGCAATAATCCGTCGTTCCCGCCGGTCACGTCGCTCTGTCCCTGCTGCAGGCTGCTCTCTCCGCCGTCGCTATGACGGCAGAGCGCTGTGCGCCGGTCAGGAGACGCTTTAATTGGCTCCTGACCCTGTCACTCCATGTAAGCCAATGGGAACGGCTTACAGGAATGACAGGGCCAGGAGCCAATGAAAACGGCTCCTGCCCGGCTCACAGTGCTCTGCCGTCATAGGGGCGCGGTGGGTAATGTCAGGTATAGGTGCCCCCAGTATAGGAGTATAGGTAATATAGTTGCCCCAGTTTATGTAGCATAGTTGCCCCCCCGTAAAGTTGGCCTAGTATAGGTAGTAAAGTTGCCACCAGTATAGGTAGCTACTATAGTTGCCCCCAGTATAGTTGCCCCTATTGTAGGTAGTATAGTTGCCCCAGTATAGTTGCCGCCAGTGTAGGTAGTATAGCTGCCCCCAGTATAGCTAGTATAGTTGCCCCCAGTATAGCTAGTATAGCTGCTCCCTGTGTAGGTAGTATAGTTGCCCCCAGTATGGCTAGTATAGTTGCCCCCAGTATTGCTAGTATAGTTGCCATCAGTGTAGGTAGTATAGTTGCCCCCAGTATATATAGTATAGTTGGCCGAGTATTAGTATAGTTTCCCCCAGTATAGCTAGTATAGTTGCCCCCAGAGTAGCTAGTATAGTTGCCCCAGTGTAGGTAGTATAGTTCCGCCCAGTGTAGGTAGTATAGTTGCCCCCAGTGTAGGTAGTATAGTTGCCCCCAGTATATGTAGTATAGTTGCCCTCAGTATATATAGTTTAGTTGCCCCAGTATTAGTATAGTTGCCTCCAGTATGGCTAGTATAGTTGCCCCCAGAGTAGGTAGTATAGTTGTCCCAGTATTAGTATAGTTGCCCCCAGTATAGCTAGTGTAGTTGCCCCCAGTGTAGGTAGTATGGTTACCCCAGTATTAGTATAGTTGCCCCCAGTATAGCTAGTATAGTTGCCCCAGTATTAGTTTAGTTGCCCCCAGTATAGCTAGTATAGGCACCTCCAGTATAGCTAGTATAGTTGCCCCCAATATAGATAGTATAGTTGCCCCCATAGTATGGGGGAAGTTTGGAAGGAGGGGCAGCGGGGACAGCGGCGGGGAGGGGGGCTAGACCCCCCACCTCCCTCACTTGGGTCCCTCCTTCTGGCATTTTCCCCCTCCAGATTAGTGGCGGCAGACAGGTGTGGCGGGAGAGGAATTACTCACCTGATATCTGCATTCCAGTCGATGGTGCTCAGCATCATCGTCACGTGACACTGGTCTCCGCCTTCTCCACCGCTCACTGTGCTTTCTCTAATCAGGAAGCACAGTAACACCCCTGTCTGTCACCCGGTGCGTCCCGCCCCCTGGAACCTTATGGCAGGAACGCCCCTTGCTTCAGATCAGGTGTTTCTGTGGTTACACTTGCTATGGGTGTGAGGATTATGATGTCCACACTTGTTTTATGCCCCTTGCAAGATGGGCCTGCAGGCTGTGAAGATTACCAGGGTAGTCAAGGAAAATGGTGTGAATATTGCGGGGCCCTCATCAATGTTTTGCTGGGGGGTCCCATAATTTGTAGGCACACCACTGCGTGAGACTCACCTCAGAGTCACCTTACTTCAGATGTGTGCATTAAAAGGTTTTCAGCATATCTTATTTTAACCTTATTATATTGTTTCTACATGTATAGACCAACACAGCCAAACACAGGGTCACACCAGAAAATGTCAGATAGCTGTGCCGGGGTCTGATGCAGTCGCCTCATTCCGAGGCAGGTTACATTGCTGATATTGCAGAATCATCAGACGTGTGAACAGCCCCACAGAACTGTATGGGCAGTGAGTAGGCATGCAGATTTATTCTGCAACGCAATAGACGTAGTGTGAAAGGGCCCTTAGGGCCTACTTACACTGAACACTGAAAAACAGATGTGTTTTAACTGATCAGTTTTTCCATAGAAGTGCATTGTGAACAAGCTTCAGTTAAGACACATCTAATGTGAACTGAGCCATAAGGAATCTTGGACAGCAACTGATTCAGTGTGAATCGATCCTAAATCAGTTGTTGTCAGTTATAACTTCTCACTAAATCAGTTGTGGTCAGTTATAGCTGAATAGACAACTGATGCGCAGCCCAGGTGTAATATCTATGTTTCCTATGGGTCAATAAGCTTTTTCACAATGCACTGCTATGGAACAAATCATCAATTAAAACACACCAGTTTTTCTGCATACAGTGTGAAACAGAACTACTGTAATGGATTTAGGAGCCATTCACACTTAAAAGCGCAAAACGGTAGAGATTTTTCTGTGATTTAACCTGGAAAAATCACTGGACAAATACGCGTTTTTGGAGCGATCGTGATTCAATATACGGTATGCTAATCGAGATCATTCCCAAATTGCCAAAAATGCTGCAGCTTACGCGTTTGGTGATTGCCGCTGATAACGCATTGCCCGCGATCGGCGGCAAACCTTTGCAGTGAGATCACTGCCGTATACTTACTGTTGCAGCACGGTGATGTAGTGGTTAGCACTCTCGCCTTGCAACGCTGGGTCCCTGGTTCGAATCCCAGCCAGGTCAACATCTGCAAGGAGTTTGTATGTTCTCCTCGTGTCTGCGTGGGTTTTCTCCGGGCACTCCAGTTTCCTCCCACACCCCAAAACATACAGATAAGTTAATTGGTTTCCCCCTACATTGGCCCTAGACTTTGATGCATACACTACATGATATAGACATATGACTATGGTAGGGACTAGATTGTGACTAGATTAGTGACAAGACAATAAACTCTGTACAGCGCTGCATAATATGTTGGCGCTATATAAATACTTGAATAAATAAATAAAATTAAATAAATAATTGCGGTAGCGCTTTAAAAAGCACCATCGCTTTGGCGATTAGCAGGAATCGCCCTAGTGTGAATGGGCCCTTAAGCCTACCTCATACAAATGATTGATAACAAACTGCTTCTCTCTGATAGTTTACTGTTTTAACTGACAGCCTGAAGGAGAGATGGCAGAGTGGGTTAAAAACTGTGATTTTTTTAATGCATTGTGCTGACATAATGAACTATAAAGCAACTCCCATGCAGGCAGCAAACAGACAGTAAATATCAGTTCAGTAACAGTGAAAACATACTGTAGAATGTAAAAACTTTTGCGTTGCAGAATGCTCTCTCTACATACGTAAACCTGATTTCTCAACCAGTATTGGTTGTACTGGCTGAGAATTTAAGAGAAATAGGAGAAACAGAGAGTGCATACTATGTATTGACTTTTATTTCACATTTTACTCAGGGCAAGTCCAACAGATTGACTCACTAAAGCTCCATACACACGACTGTCGCCATCAACGATCGGAGCTTGATCTCTCTGGTGACAGTTCAGGACCAATGTATGTACTGTTACTTTGGCGGTGGGAGGAGGGCTGACAGCGCCGTCAGGGCCGGATTTGTACTTCTAACTGCCCAAGGCCGACTATTACCAGCCGCCCCAACCGAAACCGTATCCTACCACCTCTCTCCACACACACACACCCAAAAAATTTTGGGCCGCTGGTGTCCACTATTGTGGCTAGTGCCGAGGTCTCCATGGCAACGTGAAGTGAATCAATCACGATCAAGCGATCTACAGGTGATGGGCGTGGTGGGAGCCGTCCACCACACACACATTGTCAAAAGTGGCTCACAATTGGACATTGGGTGGGGTCAGCAACACGTAAAAGTGAGTCCTGTACCCACTGCTGTTTTCAGGGTAACAGTGCTGGCCAATCAATAATTAAGAAATGGGTACTGTGAGAGGCTGCCTTCTGTATTCTGTACTATTTGCTGGTGCTGTCCCTGGTCCTTTCATCCCTCACACCAAGTGTGTGAGACCCGGCCTTCTGTAACTGCCTGCAGCTGCTGCTATGTCATTAGACAAGGTCTGGCTGTTTGCTAGTCACACACTGTTCACAAACATTTAATTAACGGACTGCAGCTGCCTGTAGCACTGCACAGGCAGATGCCAGCTGGTACTAATAGTGCAGTTATCCTGACCCCTTTCATTTGTTTGGACACTTGCAAATAATGCCCTGCAAATAATGCCCACTGTCCGCAGGCCGCCCCTTGTTTATCTGGTGCCCTAGGCCATGGCCTATGTGGCCTTGCCAGAAATCCGGCCATGAGCGCCGTGCGAAAGCAGGAAATTTGGGTAGCCGCTGGAATTTTGGGTGCTGCCATAGCCTCGATGTTAATTGCAGCTGTAGCAGAGCCTAATGGACAATTCAGGCATTGGATGTAGCTAAAGTGTCGTAAGCAGGGCAGATAGCGCTGGGATGTTGGAAATATTAGTGATTAAATGCGCAGATAGCAGAGGAGTGCCAGATAGCAGCAGAGGGTAAGTGATCAGGTGCATGGGCTTTGGATATTATGTAGCCCACATAGACACTAATAGTGTTAACTGTAGGTGGGAGCGGGGAAGGGTTAGTATTCGGCATAGGTAGGGGGTAGGTTATTGTTAGGAGAAGGGGAGATTAGTGTTATGCATAAATAGTGGGGGCTTAGTGTGAGAATTAGTTCACAATGAGGATGGCAGAATATTGGTATAATTACCAATATTCTACTAACAGAGATCGGAGATAATAGAATAGTAAGATTACTGATATTCAACTAGCGGCTTCACTAGGCGCGCACATTTTTGGGTGCCTTTTTCGATGTAAGTGCTACTGCGCAGGCGCAGTACGCTCCCGGCTGTGTGAGCATGACAGGGTGCGCGTCCGCAGAAGAGTGCAGCTAATCAGATTACCACGGGCCATAGCAAGTGAGCGGAGCAGGCGAAGAGGATGGCGAGGGAACCCACACACCTCATGGGGTTGGAGGAAGCCCCAGGTAAATATAAATACATACATTAATCATGTCTCAGGTATCCTTTAAGGCTATAGAAGCAATAGAAGAGACAGATGATCCCAACCTGCTCTTGAAAGACTGGTTTACTGTGAACATGTGCTAGTGAGCTTTAGGCTGGATTCACAGTGGTCAGTTGCATAACGCACATGTTAAAATGTGTGTGAATTGCAATGGAGACTGAACACAGACTTTAAAGAGACACTGAAGCGAGAATAATTCTCGCTTCAGAGCTCATAGTTAGCAGGGGCATGTGTGCCCCTGCTAAAACGCCGCTATCCCGCGGCTAAACGGGGGTCCCTTCACCCCCAAACCTTCCCCCCCCCCCCCGCAAAATCAACGACCAAATTGGTCGTAGATTTTGCTGCTCCTAGAGGCAGGGCTAACGGCTGCAGCCCTGCCTCCAGTCGCGTCTATCAGCAGCGCATCGCCACCTCTCCCCACCCCTCTCAGCGAAGGAAGACTGTGAGGGGCGGGGGAGAGGCGGAGATACGCCCTGACAGACGCGCGTGGGGCAGAGCTGCGACGGTTAGCCCTGCCTCAATCCGGAAGAGATCCCCCGCTGCTCGGAGGGGATTTCGGGGGGGTCAGAGACCCTCGTTTAGCCGCGGGATAGCGGCGGTTTAGCAGGGGCTCACATTTATTCTCGCTTCAGAGTCTCTTTAATGCAAAGCCTGCATGTAGCAAGTTAGAATAACACGATCAGTTACTGTGAACAGGCCCATAGAATTGTATGGGCAGTTTCTTCACATGCGACATTTTTCTGCAATGCAACTGAGCACTGTGAACCTAGCCTTAATGCAATGCACAACTGATGCGCAGGGCAAATTAAGGAAATTTCCATGTCTTCCTATGAGTCAGTTTTTATAAACACATTTTAGCTGAAAAGTGTTTGTTTGGGTTTTTTTTACAACGCACTACTCCATGCACTCCATGGACTCAAAACATGCAAAAGCGCATACATTAAAGCCCATATGTTTTCAGCGTAAACCTAGCCTTAATCAGTCACATACTTCTCCATAGCTTGTCTTCTATCAGCAATGCATATGCCAGACAGGAATGTTCACAAATGAATATCAGATGCTTATCACCTCTAATGTCACGGTCTCATCAGAATATGCATGTGTGTCTAACAGTCCTTGGTTTTCTGTGCTGGACTTTCAACTGGCTGCCTTTCTTAGCATTTCCTCCTCTGTGCTGTTTTTCTTTTGTGTTTTTCCCCCCAGAATGCAGGCCTAGGCCACAATTCCAGCTAATGTAGCTTACATATTAACTAGAGCCTTTTGTCACACTATAAGCTTCCTCAATGGGTTATCTCATCAGTCGGCTGAAGTGTGCCTGTCAACATCTGAAATATTTCAAGTGTCCAAAGTGTAAAACATACATTGTGTTATTTTTTATTAAGTACACACACAGAACATTTTATTTTAAATTGAACTTATCACAACAGACAGCCACAACAGCTACAAAAGTCACAATCAGTCAGCAAGTGCTAGTAGGCAATATCAGTAAGCAGTATATGTGATAAAGTGTGGCTTAAAGCGGACCTGAACTCAGAACTCCTCTCTGCTCTAAAAGATACGCAACAGCATAATAAACTTTAAACAAAAAACATTTCTTTGTTGCAGCTGATACATATCCTAAAATAAATCTACACAGTTTCTACTTCCTGATTCATGGAAGCAGACATATTGTTAACATACTGTGCTTTCAAATGAGCTTATCTGCCATCTCTGCCGTGGCAGTCATGTGACACAGGGGAGAGATCAAATTACAACTAGTGATTAGACACAAATGAGGGGGAATTAGGCTAAACTTTGTGCCCCAAATATGAGGTTCCGGGGTGCCCACTCAAGTGTTTTTGCTGTACGGTTCCAGTTTTCATGTGACACACCCCGTCATCTTGTGGGCGGCGCTCGTCGCTTGTATCATGAGCCTTCTTCTCTCTTTCCTTCCCCTCTTGCAGCCAGCCTCCTCCCATTGGTGCCGCTGTACACCACTGACCCCGGCTCGACAATCACTTGCACCTGGCAGGAGGCACGGATTTGAGCTGTAAAGCAGCGGGCTAGAGCGCTTGAATAGCTCTGCTCCCCTTCTTATGTTCAGATGCTGCAGTCAGATGCCATTGGCCCACCCACCATATGGTGCCCTGTTCCTTGCTACCGCATCCACCTCCATTTTCAGGCCTTGGAATGAAACCATCTCTCCTGCCTGCCTCCTTCAGCCGAAGTCCTCCCAGGCAACAGCATCCAGCCACCAAAGCAGTGCCAGTGGGTAAGTGACAGCACCATCAGTCACACAGGGCAGCTGCCGGGAGACCTCGAGACCAAGGAGAGTGCAGTTGCAGCAGTCAGAAGTTCACTTCACACACAGCATCAGGACTGGGCCTGTGTCAGCCAGCATAGCGCAGCATCACCAGGCCAGCCACAGTCCAGTACAGCTAAGCAGCTGGTCCTGGTTGGTAATGGTGAGCCACACAGAATCACTGCCTGCAGGCCACAGCATCACTGCCAGCCAGGCCACAGCATAACTGACAGCCTTGCATCAGCATCACTGCCAGGCAGGCCACAGCATCACTGCCAGCCAGGCCACAGCATCACTGCCAGGCAGGCCACAGCATCACCACCAGCCAGGCCACAGTATCTCCACCAGCAAGGCCATAACATCGCTGCCAACCAGGCCACAGCATCACTGCCAGCCTTGCCTCAACATCACTACAAGGCAAGCCACAGCATCATCTCTGGCCAGGCCACACTCTGCCTAGTTATGTCAAATGCTGCCTGTCTGTATTTCTATTGGGGGGGGGGGGGGGGGGAGGCGGCACACTGTCTAAGTATTGATTTTGTGAGGAGGAAACACTGCCTGATTATTTTTTTACTTATTTTTTATTGTTGTTGCAGAGCCTTTGACTAATGCTGCCTAAGGGCCCGGGCACACTATCACATTGCTGAGTAGATTTCAGCAACATGTATCAGTGTATGATGCGCAGGGACATCAGACAATGCATGGAAGGCACTATCTGATGGGCACACTTATGTATTGCACAAAAGTGCGTACTGAAAATGCACTACTGCATGTATTGTGAGAGCAAGGCAGAGCTGTCTCATTCAGTTGAATTGCAACAGAAAACAACATACGTGTACGTGCCAGGAGTTTGTTTAAAACACACAACCATCCTTGTTGCAGAGCAATGTGTTAGTGAGCCCAGGCCCTTAAAGGATACATTTGGGAATTAAAAAAATTTACTCACCTGCAGCTTCTTCCAGCCCCTAGAAGTCTGTTAGGCCCCTCTGTGCATTTCTGCTCTGAGCCTCCGGTCTCCCCTCTGTAAAATTGCGACCAGTGACCGGTTCAGAGCGGAACCGCACCAGAGAACCTAACAGACTTCTAGGGGCTGGAAGAAGCCCCAGGTGAATAAAACTTCTTTTTTTTTTTTAATTCCCAGATGTATCCTTTAATATGACATCTTATAATGCTGTTTATATGCTGTTTGGATTTTTCTTATTAATTAAGGGGGCTTAAGACAATGTTTTGCTGGGCAGGCCCACTGTCTAAGTTGCACGGCTGCTAAGTTCATGTACATTTTGCCCCAACCATTACCACACCCATTTCTCCCCACTACATGGCCGCATGGCATGCAGCTGCACAATGCAAATTGTTATTAACTTGGTGCCCATGCATGCCTGTGCATTCCCAGGATCCTAGCAATGCCCCTGATGAGGGAATCCACTAAATGAGCAGATTGATGCCACACTGGGAAATTCTGCTGTACAGTGGGTAGATAATAGTATAGTAACGATTCTGAATATATCTGACTGGCCAGTATAAAGAAAACTTAAGTGCTAACATAAGTGTGTTTTGCTGTCAGCAAAAAGTGAACTTGCATTTTCACAAAAACATTTCTGTAAACAGTGGCAAAGTGAAATCCCCTGATTTCACCGATATTTAATCTGCAAAAGAACGGTTTAAAGAGGAACTCCAGTGAACATTTTACTGTTGGCAGGTGATGTAGCTGCTGCATGGTTTTTGGCACTTGGAAACAGCTGTAAACAGCTATTTTCCACAATGCAACAAGGTTCACAGACAGAAAACTGCCAAAAGTTTGAACTTTTCTTGTGGGAGGGGCTTCTTGTGGGAGGGGTTTCACCACAATATCAGTCATACAGCGCCCCCTGATGGTCTGTTTGTGAAAAGGAATAGATTTCTCATGTAAAAGGGGGTATAAGCTACTGATTGGGATAAAGTTAAATTTTTGGTCGGAGTTTCTCTTTAAAAAGCACAGTTGTCACTGTGGCCCTGTGCCATAAATATAAGCAACTGTCTGTATTTTATGAGCACCAGGTTCCAACAGTTTAATTGCCAGTGTTCTGTACTGCAAGAATGATTGCAAAACATTGCACTCTACATGGTTTGAAGCTAACTATAAGCAGGCAAATAATTTAACTTGGGTAAACTTGTGAGTTTTTTTAATATTCTATTGACTGGCCAATGTGAACGGTTCCTCTGACGTGTACATTCACATTGGTATTGCCTGAAGTTTGCAGGTGCTTTCGCTGTGGATAGATGCTTTTGGCACATGCTGGCTAGTGCTGCATTTGCTGGGCGTACATTTTAAAACACTGCGTGCTAATTTGGGCGCGGGCATAAACAAACAAAAAAAGACAGGGCCAGTTTACACGGACGCTTGGCGGCATTTACCCCCAAATGTATGGGACTCGTTGGTTTAACATTGCGCGGTTACTGTCGATTACCGTCGATTGCGCAAATGCGGCGTTCTGATTCTAATTTTCCCTGTCGTTTCAGCCGACCCTAGAAGCCACATGCGGCATCTAGGGTTGATTCACTGCTGCATCTTCATGTACCCTTGCTGGGACGAAAACCGCTGATTGCTATGGACGCCGCCAATCGCTGCAGAAAAGCCCCAGAACGAGACGTCGCCAGATCAGACGAAAGGAAAAGCCAGAAGCCACCCATTTGCCCCCCCCCCCCCACCCTGCACCAGAACATGGTCACCCACTAGTTCACATAGCCACAGTTCACATGGTAGCAATGCCACTATTTAGAGCGCACCAGTTTTTGTCCTGCAACAATTAGCTGCTCCATTTTCTGGTAACTTGCAGTCATAGTATTTTATTGACTCATTCCAGAGAGACGACCTATCATCTGCCTTGTAAAAGTCTGGTCTATTGAGTTACTGTTGGAGATATTGCAGTGGACAGAGATTGCCCTATTTACTCACTTCTGTGCAGGGATATAAATTGTCCATCCTTCATCCTGGAAGGAGCACACAAACCCAGTTCCGTGCAATCAGGGTCGACTCGTAGCAATAGGGGTTGCAGAGGTTGCGACTGCATCAGGGCCCTTGGGGCCCTCCCTCAACTTCAGTATTAGCTCTCTATTGGTCCTGTGCTCATAATAATCACTTCTATAGATACTTTGAATAGTAGTAATCATTAACAAACTGTTCCCCATTCCCTTCTTGCACCTCTGACACTGTAGTTGCCATTGGCAGGTTTTGGTGCGCTGTATCAATTGTTATGTATAGACAGCTTGAGGTGCCCCATTGTAAAACTTGAACCGAGGCCCACAGCTCCTTAGCTACACCACTGCGTGCAGTCCTTGACCTGTGACCTGGGCCACCAAATCACGTACCCCTATTAGAATCCTGCCAATCCCTGTGCTGAAATGACCTGATCTGGTGCAGAACATATACATTTCAATTAAATTCCTTTTCTAAAAGCAATTTCCTACACAAATCCCATGCCACTGCAAACCAGACCACCATTTTAACACAAAGATCCTAATTTACTATTGCTTTGGTATAGAATCTAAACCCACAATTGGATTCACTAAATAAAACAGGTCATGCACATATCTCCCATTATGGCACACTGAGAATTCACTATGAGGTCCAAAGCTTCTGCAGTGCTCCAGGCAATGGCTACAGTGAATGCCAGCTGCTGATGCTGTTAATTAAAGGGTTTTTTTCAGGGAAAATGTCTGTATGAAATCCCTGCAAGGTCAAATAAGTCTCATATAAATATTTTAATATTTATTTTATTTTTTACAAGGTAAATAGCATAGCCCCCTACCAAAAGTCGTAACTCCTAGTCCCATCACGCAGGCTGGATGGTCAAGAAGGCGTATTACACTTATAGTAATGACATACATGGCTTTTAACACCAGATGTACCTTACAATGGGGGTGGGGAACCATTGAATTGAAAAGCAGAGGGTAGGAACACACTAGACAGAATCGCATGAGTTTTCCACATAGCACATAGTGGTAAATGCATATGCAATTCTGCCTAGTGTGCTCCTACCCTAAGTCACATTTTGAGGGTAAATTGGAATGGTGCAACAATTTATTGACCTAGTTCCAAGCTGCAGACCATTTGCAGTAAAATTTCAATCAGCTTGGAAAACTAACATTTCATTGGTCATCTGTAGTAGAGATTAGGGACTTCATTGTTGCTTACACATGCTAGGGATGACCAATTGAGAATCATAAATTCAATCTCATATCGAATCGGGCCTTTCTCACTTACCAACGTTTTCTGCAAGAGAGGTCCAGTAAATCACCATGCAGTTGATTTTTCGCCAAATGATCGCAGGCAAAACTAGAAGGTGGTATGGTGCCAAAATGTCGGTGGGAAGTTCGTAATGGGCATCTGCTGGGAAAATAATTTTCTCCCAGGATGCACAGCACGCCCCAGCAGCCAATAAGAACAGATCCCACCAAAGGCAGATACAAAGATGAGTTACACCCCTGCTTAGTTTTGCTGTACAAAAAAAACAAATTGTCCCTCAAAGTGTACCTGAGACCGCCTGGATCCTCCACTAGGCAGCCTAGTAATTTGGCAAGTTAGGAATTCACAGTACATATGAGGCAGTCCGTGCACAGCTTCCTTAATTCACATTTATTTTAACATTGACTTTCGCCAGCAGACATAACAACATGGGATGCAGGTTCACAACATGTGTAAAGCGGAACGATCTGACCTGTATCGAAGACGGGTGCGGGAGTGTGACCAGGGGATGAGAGGACGGCGCAACAGCCGTTTCGCGCCGGTGTGGCGCTTGTTCACGTGTGTATGTGTGGCGCTTGTTCACGTGCGTATGATCAGGACATACGCACGTGAGCAAGCGCCACACCGGCGCGAAACGGCTGTTGCGCCGTCCTCTCATCCCCTGGTCACACTCCCGCACCCGTCTTCGATACAGGTCAGATCGTTCCGCTTTACACATGTTGTGAACCTGCATCCCATGTTGTTATGTCTGCTGGCGAAAGTCAATGTTAAAATAAATGTGAATTAAGGAAGCTGTGCACGGACTGCCTCATATGTACTGTGAATCCCTTGTTGCCTACGTTAGCCTGGATGCACGCCTCCTCACATATATAAAGCACAGAAGTGGAATAGGACGGAGCTTCCATTTAAAGGTGCTGAGACCAATCCATACCCCCATCACTGAGTGCCAGGCACAACAGCTTCTTTTGTGTACTAATTTGGCAAGTTAGCACCAGTCAGTGAGGGCATAGTCTGGCCTTGCACACCCCCCCTTTCCAATTGATGGGAGCATGATGGTGTGTGCGCATGGCCGGGAAGCGCATGTGCAGTGCGCCCAGACTTGCAAAATTACCTGGCCGCCGACCAGAGGATCCAGGCGGCGGAGGAAAACGGTGAGGGACCAATCAGCCAAAAGGGGGCTGGAGTAAGCCCCAGGTATGTATAAAACTTTTTTTTTTTTTTTACTCATCTCAGGTTTACTTTAAGATCAACCAAGACTAGACCTGATCCAGTGAGAGTATAGAAAAAAAAAACTTAAAAAGCATGGGCCAATTAGCTTCATAGCCAGAAAACTACCTTCCTGACTCCAACACGGTAAACAGAGAAAATCCGCTGGATCAACGTTCTGCTATTTATTACTGGAAATGTATGTAGTTCTCTATATTTCGCCTTGTAAATATCTCTCCTGATATCTGACTGAGAAGAAAATGCCAATTTGTTTTGAAACAGGTATTCATTTCAATACATTCTCAACAAAGAGAATGTAAAATAAGTTCTCAACAGGAAACCAGTATAAGTGCAAGTGCATACACAGTCTCATACACAAACACAGACTGTCAGCCTGGCAGCCCCATCCCCCACCCTCCATCCAGCACCAACATACCCTGTGTGTTCCTGTGAGCTACAGCTAAACCTAGCGCTCTCATTGTGCATTCACTCTGTTTTATGGTTATTGGGCAGCAGAGGTCGTGTACAGATCATTAAATCTATTGGCGAAATAATCTGTTCCATACAACCAACACCTATATATTATATATTACACTGTGTCTGCTCTTTACTGTGTGTGTATTACTGGGATGTATAGATTTCCTTGTGTATTCGAGCATATCAGGAATGGACGCAATCCATGAGAACGTGCAATCTTGCAGTTATACCTTGAAGAAACAATATATTCATCTAAAATATCCTGTTGGGTTTTTTGTTTTGTTTTCTTGAATGAGGGCGGCTTTGTGTTGCAGAGCAGGAGTGCTGATACAAAAGCTTTAATGAAAAAGGTACTGCATTGTCCCTGACTCTGAGCTGCTATACATATGTTAATTTAAGCAATGCCAATCTGTTAGCATTTTCTACAAGTGAACTTTATTTTCAGCCTATTGAAGTTGACAGAGGTTTTTTTTTATCCCTCTAGTCTTTCCTTGAACCTTTCTGACCCTCTCTGCCACTAAAATTAATGTCAGGCCAGTGAATAATCCGCCTGCTCTTACATTACATTTTTGTAGTCAGGATATGTCTGAGTGCAGAGAGGGGAGAATGCCTGTATGTTCTCGGGATCAGATTTCTGTTTCTTGAAGGATTGTGGCGTACATGACCATTGTGTGAACTGAACCCAAGGCAAGCATTCAAATATATATATATATATATATATATATATATATATATATATATATATATATATATATATATATATATATATATACACATATATATATTTATAGTGCTGCCCATAATTACTCATACCCCTGGCAAATTTTGACTTAAAGAGAACCAGAGACGAACAACATAATACATTTATTCAGGCGCCGGCGAGACGGAGAGGAGTCCCCGCGGATGAGTACAACTGACCGCGTCTGGCGGAAGTGACGGGTGAAAGAGGCGGCGGAGAACAGCGGCGTGGGAGCAATCCATGCTGATGGGCTGGAGAAAGCCCCAGGTACGTATAAATCTATTATGTGTTTCGTCTCTGGTTCTTTTTAAAGTTACTTTTATTAAACCAGCAAGTAATTTTTTTGGGGGGAAATGACATACAGTAGGTGTCTCTCAAAAGGTAATAATGCGATGTACAAGAGCAATTTTTGTGGGAAAAAAACATTTCTCAGCTTTTATTTACATTTGAGCAGAAAGTGTTCAGTCCGATGTGATGATGCGCAGGGTGCGTGCCAGGGGTGCAACGCGCTACTTTAGCCGAAGTCGCCAGATTACTGGAGCTGCCAGCTGGACCACGGAAGAGATGAAGAGGATGCCAGGGGACCTCGCAGGCTACGGGGTGTGGAGGAAGCCCCAGCTCACCTATCTGCGCTGGCGTGCATCCTCCTGTGACCCGCGTCTTCTCTCCATTACAGCCGGGAGCCTGCACCCCATGACCCGACGGCCACAAGGTCACAGGGTATAGATGTTCCGGTGGTGATGGAGAGAAGACACAGAAAGGCCATGCCAGTGGAGAGGTGAGCTTAAAGGATACCAGAGCACAAATTAATAAGAGAAACGGGGGGGGGGGGGGGAGCAGGCATATATGGTGAGCTGTCCTGATGCTCACTTAACTCCGGTCAGCCTTTTCAGCCAATCAAAGTATTGTATTAGTGGGTACCTTACAGGATGCAAACCATTTCATTTCAGCTGTTCTGTATATAACCAGACATTGCGCTGCTTTCAGTACCACATTTTAGCATTTGTTATTACAAAAATAAGTATGCAACAGAAGTGGTGGCGCTTGTGGAGCTTATTATCTCTTAGTAAAATTTGGAGGTATGCAAGGAGACATTCTCTAAAAACGTATGAGTAACAACGTGTTAATCAGATTTTCAAACAGAATGGATGATTTAGCAATGTTATTAAAGTAGAAACAAGCAAAACTGAAAAAAAATGGCCTGAATATTTTAAAAACTGTTTTCAATTAGGTGGCAAATGTTTACAACCCTTACCTGGGCCATATCAGACCATCTTCAAAGTTTTCTGGATCACAGAGGATCTCCAGCCCTAGAGAACCTTTTAGGAGGTCAGTTCCTAATTTGGGGTACAACCCAGTAGAGGTTTGCAAAGTTTTGCCATCTAACAGCAAATTTCAGGAACATAATTTAATTTATTAAAAAAAGAATACTCACTGACTTGGTAGACCCAAGCTTTGGACAGGTGCAGTTAAGGAACCACTTCTCATGCCATCACATAATAGCTGAAATGACCTGAATAAGGAGAAAAAAATGTGTAGTTTCCATCATTCAGCTACAGATTTCCTGATTTAAACCCAACGTATCCTACCTAATAAAAGTACAGGTGTCTGCATCCACCTGTGTCCATGTGTGCCGCTACATGCAGTGTGTGTGCACGGGTGGGGGGGTGGGGGAGGGGCTGCTGATGATTGCAGGTCCACAGTCTGGTGTGTGCTCTTTCACTGGGAAAAAAGGTTGCCAAGCATGGATGCGTTCAGGTGCAACCATCTCAAGACATAAATCTAAATATCGTCTATCTAATAGCTTAGTAGTAAAATTGCTCACGTGTTACCCTAATTTGTGACAGACACATGCAGGTAAAGCTGGCCATACACTGGCCCGATTTGCGGCCGTTTCGACAGCAGATTCGATCACTGGGATCGAATCTGCTGCCAATCGTTCGCGCTAAACGCACCCGCTGATCCGATTTCCTCCCGAAATCGGATCGGTCCGTCGATCGCGCCGTGCGGAAAAATACCATCGATCGCCCGCGGGTAGGGAGCGCGTCGCTAGCGGCGTCCGATCCGATCAGGTATACATTACTTGACGCTGGCTCCCGGGCATCTTCTCCGCGTCTTCTCCGCTCTGTTCCTGCTTCCATCCCAGCGTACATTAACTTCCTGTGTCACTGCAGTGACCAGGAAGTTCAAATAGAGGGCGCTTATTTTTAAACTGGAATTGGTAAAACTGAGAAATAAATGTTTTTTCTATTTTTTTCTTTGTTTTCCCATTAAAATTCATAGAAAACAAAATTGTTTGAGGGGAAAAAATGGCATACAATGAAAGCCTAGTTTGTCTTGAAAAAAACAATATATATTTCATTTCTGTGTCATAAGTAGGGATAAAGTTATTTCTGATTAAATAAGGACATAGCTAAACTGTCAAAACTGCTCTGGTCCATAAGTAGGAAAAAAGGTCTGGATGTGAAATGGTTAAAGCGGATCCGAGATGAAAAACGAACTATAACAAGTAACTTGTCTATATATCTTATCTAAAGTTTAGATAGTTTACACAGCAAATCTAGCTGCAAACAGATTTAATAGAAAATGATTATTTCTTCCTGTGATACAATGACAGCAGCCATGTTGTTTGTAAGCATTACACAGAGGCAGGCTTATCTGCACCATCAGCACTCAGACTGTGATAAAAACCTATTCCCCCCTCCTCCCCTCTGCCTCTGAAATCAATGGCTAGTAACACCTCCTCCCCCTGCCCAGACTGAGCTCCCATGAGCCCTTGCTACTGCCAAGGCTCTCTGAAAACCAGTGGGCGTGGTTTATTTAGTTTATAGGGAAGTAGAGTATTAAAACAAAAACAAAAAAGTATTTGGCTTGAGGAATGCCCTATAAACAATAGGAAAGCAACACAATTATGCAGTGAGTAAAAGTTCACCTCAGATCCACTTTAAAGTAGCAATATATATGAAAAAGAAAGCTTTAACCAGTTCACCCCCAAGGGTTTTTATCCTAACGGACCAGAGCAATTTTTAGTTGTCAGCGCTCCTCCCTTTTATTCCCTAATAACTTTATTACTACTTATCACAAGAAAATGATCTATACCTCGTTTTTTTCGCCACCAATTAGGCTTTCTGTGGATAGTACATTTTGCTAAGATTTTTTTTATTCTAAATGCATTTTAATGAGAAAAACAGGAAAAAAAGAAAAAAAATCATTATTTCTCAGTGTTCAGCCTTTATAGTTTTAAAATTAAACATTCTCCTGTGGATAAAACAAACACGTTTTATTTGCCCAGTAGTCCCGATAATTAAACCGTTTAGATTATGTCCCTACCACAATGTATGGCGACAGTATATTATTTTGAAATATAAGTGGTTATTTTTCTGTTTGTTCTGGCCATAATTACAAGCCCCTATGTAATAAATTAAAATTAATTTTCCCCCATAAAATATAGAATAAAAAAAGCTGAGTCCCTAAGGCAACTATTTTTTTTTTTTTTTTAAGCTGATTTTTTTTTTACAAGTGTTTTTTTTGGGGGGGAGGGTTGGAAGTGTAATTTTATTAATGATGTGTATATACTTGAAAATGTATGTATTTTGTAGGTGTGTTATACTTTTTGGCCACAAGATGGTGCTAGTGAACACTCATAGGACGTGTTCACTTTTTTTTTTTTTTTTTACACACTTTATTAAACTGTTACATTTCCTGTTTATGTGAATGGACGTAGCCGCTGTTCGCGGTCACGTCCATTCACTCCAGGCACTGCGATTGGGTAGAGGACTGTTCAGTCCTCTTCCCCAATCGCCCAGCACGGGATCCCGACGGTAATGGCGGCGGTAGCGGCGGACACACGGCGGTAGCAGCGGCGGGAATGCGCGACGTATTAAAACGTCATGTTGCTGTTAATAGCGGTAAGCATGACGTTTTAATACGTTAGGATGGCGGTAAATGGTTAAATATTAACATTTAAAGTGAACATTCTTATACTCGGACAAAAGGTTGTTGCTCCAAATAGATAAAATCCAACTTTGGGTAAAAAAAATTCTCAAAGGAGGTCTTCATTTTTAAAATGCTCTCAGAAATTGTTGTACAAAGTAGTGTTTAGACTAATGTTTTCCAGAAAAAGAGGAAATCGCAGGTACTTGGTTGGATCTTGGAACTCAACTCAACTCTGTAAACAGGAAAGAATATTAATTTTAGCTGAATCTTTAGCATGGCATTGCAAACTACAATTAGTTTCCAAATTTTGCAATAGCCTTTATTGGTTGAGTTTCTTCTACTTTTTTGGAGAATAAATAACTTTACCTCTACAGCTTCAAGTTAATTAAAATGTAGATTTGCTGAATTTGTATAGAAGATCTGCTCTTTGGACAGGAGATCCCCTGACAGCAGAAGCTCTATTGGTAGCATTTGAGATATTTCAAGAAATAGAGCAAATCATAGTCTTCTTAGCCAGTACGGTATTATGGCTATTGCTTCTGAGCTCTTGAACTTCAGCCTACGTTATGCTGGGTACACATGATGCGCTTTTTCAGTCGATTTCCAGTTCGATCAATTTTCGATTAGTTTTTTTCGCTCGATTTCCCGCTCGATTCTCTTATCTTTATTATGAATTTGCATTCACTTCTATGAGAAATCGAGTGGTAAAACGATCGAAAGTAATATCGGACATGATGGAAATGATCAATCGAATGCATATATCGACCTCAAAAATGCAACGTTTGTACCTAGCATAAGAACGCTGAATCTACTCCTGCTGAATTTACATACAGGGACTAAACATAACTTTAAAAAAAAATAAAAATGTAATATTGTGATTTGTTGCAATTGGACAACATCAAAGTTGGACTAATTGGTGAAATACTTTGGTCGTCAATGCCAATCTTATATTGTCCACTTTGTTCCTGGAGAGAAAGTTTGAATGTTCTCCCTTTGTGGAATTTACAATGTCCTTAGATGATCTGAATGCTTTTTGACCCAATTCCTCATTGGAGATATCATTCTCAAAAGAGTTTGCCCCAAAGTGTATCTAAACATAAGATACTGCCATTTTGTTGTCAGGCATAAGAATTGCCTTCTAAAGGATTCCTGATTTTAGGGGTTTTTAAACTTAAAACAGCATTGAGCACCCCAACCTCAATGAATGTTATGTTATGAATTGTTATGATCGTTTAATGGTCAGGAACAAAAGATGTGCAGTTTGTCAATTTGTTCTTGCACCAAAGTAGTGTTTTTTTTTCTTCATATGGGGTTTTAGAGTCACTTTCTAATAAAAAAACACTTTTTCCACCGATGAAGAAAAACTATTTGTAATGTTCTTATTTACTACCAGCTTCATTTCACAAGTGGTATGGTGATAGTTAGTGTGCCTACAAGATGCAGACACGGTCTAAATACATTTTCACCATCAAAGGGGATCTTACATTAGTTTCACATGAATGTCTGGTCAGCTGCCCACTGCTTTAACCATAACACTCTCCTAGCTGTATTCAAGAATAACACTGATTACCCTTTCACAATCTGTTGCGTCTTCCCTAAAGCCGCATCTACACGAGTAGATGCGGCCGCGATGCTCCTTATCAATCAAGCCGCTGATGCGGCTCGATTGATAAGATCCGACAGGACGGATCTCCGCACCGCCGATTCCCTGCTCGATCCCCGCGAGGGGACAATGGCAGGGAATCGTGCAGGAGATAAGCGGCGCCGGCGGGGACGAGCGGGGAATCGAATGCGGCGCATGCGCGGCGAGCGGGGACGCGGCGGGCACGCGGAAGAGGCGATCCAGCGGCTAATCGAGCCGCCGGATCGCTGCAATGTCCCATGGTGTAGATGGGGCTTAACACATTCTGAAGCAATTGTTAAATCTTGTAACACCAATAAGATATTATTATGACCATCCACTTTTACTGTGTCTTCAGTTTATTTCAGTCCACGATGTTAGGGCCTTTGCTATGAAACTGTACATGGGCCATCAAAAGAACATAATTCAATCTTAATATTGATTGTTTAGGCCCACTAACAGAAGTAAAGCTGCTTTCCAATCAATCAGATTAATGTAATTGATCCGAAAACTGGATCAATGGGATCTATCTTACGATCAAATCTGAGAATCGGTCGTCTAAAGAGTTGTATCATTGATGGCCACCTTTAGATGGTAATCAAATCTTAAATAGATATTAATCAGTTTGTTTGAAACCATCTGCTGCAATATCTGTAAGAGCTGAGACATTAAAATTGCCTCAATTCACTAAGCTTTATCAAACACTTTATCAAACGTTTGATAATTTACCTCATGAGTAAATTTTGAATTCACTAAGGTGTTATAAATTTATCGAATGTTTTATCGATAAAACGTTCAATAAATCTATAACACCTTAATGAATTCAAAATTAGTTTTAACTCATGAGGTAAACTATCAAACGTTTGATAAAGTGTTTGATAAAGCTTAGTGAATTGAGGCCATTGTTTCAATTAGTATTGATACCTGTCCTTTTTTTTTTCTTCTTTTTTTGTACCACGGCCATCTTTACTCCCCCTCCACCACCCCTTCTCCTATTGGGTCAGAGAATTGTGAGGACACAGTGCTACACTTCAATGACACAGAAGAAAATAAATAAATGGAATACAAAGATAGACACACACAATTTATCATATATAAATAGAGTATATTGCATATGTACACATGTTAGTTACACACATACATAGTATATGTACAAATGTTATGGATTACACACACTAGTACTCCAATAGAATATGCAGGTCTGAGTGCTCCAGAGAGGAACAGCACACATGCATTCATGGAGTCTAGCACGGACGCCCAGTCCTTTTAATTATTTAGGTAGGAATGCCTCTGCCCACACAGAACATGATTGATATGTTAGGTTTTTATTCACAGCAGCCAGAATGCAATGCACTTTCACCCGTTAACTTGCAGTCTGATATGTTATGGCCGTCACCCAGGGCCGGATTTCTGGCGAGGCCACAAAGGCCTGTGCCTTGGGTGATAGCTGGCCAAGAGGCGCCTTTACATGGAAGAGGGTTTGCTGCATATGCAAAAAGAGGATGCAAATGGAATATAGAGGTTGCACATAAGGATCAACATATGGAAAGAGGGAGCTGCTGTCCAAGGGACCTATATACTGTATAACTGAAGGGTGCTGCTATACATTAATGGAAGAATGGGAGGGGGATATTACACATAGAAAGGGAGCTGCAAGAAAGTTGGCCTTGGGGCAGAAAAAGTATAAATCTGGCCTTGCTGCCTCCATGTGAGAATACCGAGCCCTAGGACTAATGACCCGGATTTCAACGGTGCTCAGGAAAAAGATAAAGAAACAAGTTAAACATAGTAGACCACATAAGTAAACCAAGGCAATCAGTGAATGAAGACACATTACACTCGCTGACCTAAGAAATTCTCTATTTGGACTATATTTGATGATGTTTCAAATTCAGCATAGAGACACCACAGAAAAAAGGATAAAACCTATGTGGATGTTATCTTATGCATTTAGGAAAGAAAAAGAAGTAATACAAAATATGGTCTCTACAAAGAGGATAGAAAATGGTCTCTACAGAGTGGATAGAAAAAATGAATGACCTTTGTCCTGAACATGAAAAACTTATGTAGAAGATTAGTCCTGTTAGGGTTGAAAGGAGGCGGAGTCATCCTATCAGTGTGCTGCCATGAAGGCACTAGGGAAAGTGCTTTTCTTTGCAAATGCTGCAATCCCGCACTTGTAGGAGAAATTGGCCATGTCTAGTAGCTAACATAAAACACACACACATACAGTATAGTATACTGTAGCTCAGCATTTAAGCTGAGCTTTTACAAGTTTTACTTGCGGTCCTTCATTGCTAAGAACACTGGAGCTGCGTGTAATGGTTCTTCTAAGAATGCATTAGCACATGTTCTGTGTGACAAATACAGACTACTTGTGAAATAGCACTAGCAATAGAAGTACATGATAGCAAATAATGGCAGCACGTTCAATAGCTAAGAACATTATAGTATAGGCTAAAAAATAACTTAATAGCTTCTAGTGGTTTCCTCACTGTTTATTATGTACATGAAACGTACTATATTTGAGGAACTGTCAGAATATTTTATGGATCTACAAGTCAACAAATCAGATTTTTTTTTTTTTTACAAACATTAGCTATTTAGTTATCAAGTCTTCTGTATGCAGTTATTGCAAGTTATATATGCTCGAACAATCATTTTTGATTGACAGAAGACTTCATAATACAAGCTTACTGTATGCAGTGTAGATCACATTTGTTTTGCTTATAATATGCATTTGTACATGTTCTTAAAGGACTCACGAGGTGAAAATGATTAGCAATCATTACTTACCTGGGGCTTCTTACAGCCCCTAGCTATCTTCTTGCCCCGGGTCCATTGCCACAGCTCCAGTGCTCGCCGCTGTCCCACTGGCCACCCATGAAGCTTGGTGACCAGTCGGCTCTTCTGTGTATGTGTGGGTGCATGCCCACATCATTGGGCACGTACTGCACCTGCGCAGACTAACTGTATGCGCCTTATGACGTAGGCACTTGGCTGGCCATGTGCGCCCGCACATGCGCAGAAGAGCCGACCTGCCAACAGGTCACCGAGTTTCATGTGCGGCCAGCAGGACAGCAGGTTGCACCAGAACAATATGCATAGAGCTGTGAACAGATAATACAGTGCCTTTCATGTGATGTTTTTAGTAATGTAGTATCAAGTAATCTACCGTTTTGTTAGTTGCTATGGAGTGGGGAGGAAGGCCAATGACAAGGCGCATGAAGGAATGGGCAGAGTGAGTAGGAGACCAGTGCTCTCGTCCTCTGCTCGGCTGAGATGATCCACCAGGCAGAATGCTTTCCAATGCATTTAGGGGTATTGGGGAATGCTGTACACATGCTAGAATTATCTATCATGTGTGCAGGGCCTTAAGTAAACACCCTATAAAGGGAACCTGAGGTGAGAGTGATATGGAGGCTGCCATGTTTATTTCCTTTTAAACAATACCAGTTGCCCGGCAGTCCCGCTGATCTTTCTGGCATCGTTGGTGTCTGAATCATTCACCTGAAACAATAATGTGGCTAATCCAGACAGACTTCAGTCAGAGTACCTGATCTGCATGCTTGTTCCGGATTTATGGCTAAAATTATGATCAAGAGGACAGACAGGCAACTTGATTTTTTTTTAAAAGGAAATAAATATGTCAGCCTCCATACAGTATCTCTCTCACTTCAGGTGTCCTTTAATAACTTGGACCACCATATATACAAGGATCACCCAGAAAATGTTTTCATTTAATCAATAAAGAAAACATTTTATTTCTTTTATTTTAGGCACAGTGCACCTGATCCAATTCAGTTTTTCTCGTACGTTTTTTGCTAGGTCATATTTTCACGTTATCAATAAAATGCAGCAATTAATTTTGGTCACCTCCATACACCTGGTAATTTGGTGCTGCATAGATTACAATGGTAATAGTGGCTATAGCAGCAACTAGTGTTTCATTTGGGCAGCGGAGGCCAAACGTGAGGGATTGGGCTTATCCTCATGTATATATGGTAGGTATAGGAGCATTGGACAATGGCTTCTGCAGGCGTATTCACAAATCCTTTCATAGACACAATATATGACATAGAATATAACAATACTGTATTTTAAAAGCTGAGGTTGTAAACATTGTTACCACTACAAATTTACAGTTTGCTGGTCTGCTTTATGCAAATTTAGTTGTTTTCTTTCCACATTGGCCTCAATTCACTAAGCAGTTTAGACTAGTCTACTGATGGTTTGGTGTAATGTTTTAAGCCCCGTCTACACGGGGAGAGGTTGTAGCGATCCGGCGGCTCGATTAGCCGCCGGATCGCCTCTTCCGCAGTCCCGCCGCGTCCCCGCTTGCCGCGCGTGCGCCGCATTCGATTCCCCGCTCGTGCCCGCTCGTCCCCGCCGGCACCGCTTATCTCCCGCACGATTCCCTGCCATTGTCCCCTCGCGAGGATCGAGCAGGGAATCAGCGGTGCGGAGATCCGTCCTGTTGGATCTTATCAATCGAGCCGCATCAGCGGCTCGATTGATCAGGAGCATTGCGGCCGCATCTACGCGTGTAGATGCGGCTTTAGACCTGTTTTTAGAGCTGGTCTAAAACATTTGGTAATTAGGTTGGAAAAGCAGGTCAAATTATCAAAAGATGCAATTCACAAAGGCATGCCCACTTTTTCTGACAGAGATTAGACCAGCTGATTACTGACGGTAAAGTACTTCTGTGAGGTATGTTAGACATGAGGATGGAACCTTTTGAGTTAATTATGCAGGAGTTTAATTGTATCCAGAGGAGAGCTCATCAGAGGAGAAGGATGTCAGTCATAGCTACTCATTTGTGAATTGCATCTTTTGATCATTTCCCCTGCTTTACCGACCTAATTACCGAATGTTTTAGACCAGGTCTAAAAACAGGTCTAAAACATTCAGTAATTATTAGTGAATTCCCTTTTGATGTAACTGATTTACACCAAACCATCAGCAGACTAAAAACCATCAGTAGACTAGTCTAAACTGCTTACTGAATTGAGGCCTATCCAGTAAGAATAAGAAACTACATTGTAAACAGTACTGTTTAGTCAAGACCAAGGAGCCGTTTTTGAAATGACTGTTGGCAAAGTGCATAAATCACAGGCCTCTTTGTCTTATGACACTGGTGCTTTGGATTTAACTATACTAATAGCAAGCACTTTCAAAATATGCCTAAATAAGATGGGAGTATTATTAAGGTCACATAGTATATTTGCTGGGAAAAGGTGTGAGGGGAAACCCATTTTCACATCTGTTTGCAAGATGTTTAGCATGCTTGACTTACATTTCAAGCTTCATTACATTCACTGTAACAATTTCTTTTTTTTTAAAGATTTTTATTTTTTGAAAAAAGTTTTTGTTTAACAATAGTAACAAAAAGACACAAAGCGCTTCACATCGCGCCCGAAATTCACATGTTTTACAAAAACCAGGTGACCAACCAGCGTCACCATGCCAGTAATTACAGGGCGCAATGAATATATCTAAAACATTTCAGCTAAAACAGGTAATCTATTTTAAATGACAATGAGAAATTAACAATAACATCGCTTCTCTATAACACATGGCTGCCCCCATGTGTATGATTTGGTAAACCGGAGAGGTTTCCACTTAGGTTTCAATATTTCTGGTGCACCTGAGGCCCAGAGGGAACATACACTCAGGATACACCCTCCTAAGACATCTCGGTTCAAGCTGTCCGGGTACATTCATTTCCCTGTTAGAGCTGGTTCAAAACAAAGACAATACAAGACAGGACAGAAGACAACACAAGTACAGTAAGAAGAAAAGAAGAGAAAGAGAGAGAAGGTCCGGCCGGCCCCAAATGTGCAGGGAACCACAGATGCCTGTATAAAATTTTTGGTTTCAAAGAGTCTCCATCATATCTTATATAAAACAAGACGCTCACACTATGCCAGGGTAGTGGGATGGGGGGTGTGTTAATTCCCCATTCTATTTTTATATTCATCAGATTCAGTAAATTCAAACCAAGGTCTCCATGTTTTCAAGAACTGTTCGTTTTTTGAATAGATTGTGTGTGATAGGTCCTCCATGCGTTCGGTTGCTTTAATCTCGAGCAGCCATTCAGCTATTGAAGGGGCCTGGGGTGACTTCCAATGTCTGGCGATAATTATGCGGGCCGCATTAATCAAATGTTTGGAAAGGGATTTCTTATATTTCCCAAGTGTTCTTGGTGTGTTATGTAGAAGATAATAGGCAGGATCTTCGGAGGCCTCGACCCCAGTTACCTGCGTGATAATGGTCTTTATGGCATCCCAGAATGGGCCAAGGGCTGGGCAGCTCCAAAATATATGTATCAGGGTTCCCGTATGTGTCCCGCATCTCCAGCATAAAGAACTGGACTCAGGCAAGATTTGATGTAACCTTTCTGGTGTGCGGTACCACTGCGTTAAAATTTTGTAGCCTGATTCCTGGATTCTAGCTGAGGTAGAGCATTTGTGAGCCAGAATAAGAATCTTACGCCATTGAGTGTCTGAGAAAGTTTGATCTAGGGAGGTCTCCCACTTGGATCTTAAAGAAATAGTTAATGAGGGATTTGTGATAAGCATAGCATATATTTGAGAGATCCCCTTAGTGACACAGCCCTCCCCGTCGCAAAGTAGCTCAAATGGCGTAAGATTTCGAGTGAAGCATTGTCTATTTCCCAGACTGAGTAAGTAATGTTTAAATTGAATCAGAGACCAGGGGTCCAGTGAAGATAATTGTAGTTTGGTCTCTAACTCGGCTATGCCCAGCCAGGAGCTCCCCTCTAGTAAGTGATATGCCCGCAAGGGGCGGGCACCTCTCCATTGTTGATATGCTGAACGGTTCATGCCAGGTGGGAACCCAGGATTATCTAAGAGTGGCATCATTGGGGATGGCCAAGGTGAAAGCTGAGAAGACCTATTAATCCTAATGAACGATCTTATAGTGTCCATAACCAAGGGATACGTTGACCCAGGTGCAGCAGCGCCCCTCCTCACCCAGGGGAGGCCGGGCAGGGAATGGCAGGCAAGGTCCCCCTCCATTCCAACCCATTGTTTTGCTTGGTCATGGCGATGCCAGTCCACTATTCGCATCATTAGTGCTGCTGAGTGATACAGTTGTAGATTTGGCACCGCCATGCCACCCTGTTCTTTAGGGAGAGTGGTTAAGGCGTATTTTATTCTAGGTGGCTTACCTCTCCAGATAAATTTCTGGAAGCATTTGCGGATCTCTCGAAAGAAGGAGATAGGTACAGAGATCGGTAGAGCTTGAAAGATATATAAGAATCGGGGCAAAACATTCATTTTAATTATATTGACCCGTCCGAACCAGGAAAACTTCGCCACGTCCCATCTTTGTAAGTCTGAGCGAATTGTGGCAAGTAATGGGGCATAGTTAAGTTTGAAAATCTCAGGTAAGGAGCTCGGAATTTTGGTTCCTAGATAGGTGATTGCTTTGGGTGCCCACTTAAACGCAAAATTGGCTTGCAGATTTGATTTTACACCCACTTTTAAACCCACATCCAGGGCCTCACATTTATCGTAGTTGATTTTTAAATTAGCTAGATGGCCATAATCAGCGAATTCTTTTAGGAGATTAGGGATAGTAATATGGGGGCTCGTGATATAAAAGAGCATATCGTCCGCGTAGGCAGCTATTTTGTGCTCTGCCGACGGGAACCTAATTCCCTTGATATCTGGGTTGGCTCTAATTTTACGGAGCAGTGGCTCTAGTGACAGGGCGAATATAAATGGGGAAAGGGGGCACCCCTGCCTCGTCCCATTCGAAATATCGAACGGGTCCGAGAGTTCCCCATTAACCTTCACTCTGGCCGAAGGGGCAGAGTAAAGTGCCATGATACGAGAGAGCATATTTCGGGACAACCCCACATGACTTAAAGTATTTTTGATGAATTCCCAGTGGACACGGTCGAAGGCCTTCTCCGCATCCGTAGACAATAGCATCATTGGGGAGGCCTCCGACCGTGCCCGGTGAATCACTGCCAAGGTTCTAATTGTATTGTCTCGGGCCTCTCTTGAAGGAATGAAGCCCACCTGGTCAAAAACAACCAGTTGGGACATCATAGGGGACAATCTGTTAGCTAACATTTTTGCGAACAGTTTCAAGTCTAAATTGAGTAGGGATATAGGGCGGTAGCTAGGACAAAGGTTAGGGTCTTTTCCCTGTTTGTGAAGTACTGTTATGTGGGACATGAGCATGTCTTTCGGGAAGGAAGTGGGGGACTCTAGGTCCGTTAGAGAGTTTAATGCTTTTAGTAAAGACGGGTGGAGGATTCCCATGAATTTCTTATAATAATCCAAGCTAAAGCCATCTGGCCCTGGTGCTTTTCCTGAGGGAGACTGAGTGATAGCCAGACTCAGCTCATCCAGAGTGAGCGGCTCCTCAAGATCTTTTATACCTGATAATGTGGGCATGCCCGACTCCCTTATATAGTTCTTAATCCTACAGGATAGTGTGTCCCTGGTCCCCCCAGACGCATCCCCAGGCAGATTGTAGAGGGATTTATAGTAGTCGCGGAATATACGAGCTATTGAAAGAGACCTGTGATGTACTGCTGTATTGGCACCCTGTATGCTAGGTATATAATTTGATGTCTGCTGCGTTTTGAGGGCTCGAGCTAGTAAGCGGCTACATTTGTTGCCATATTCATAATAATGACGCTTACAGCGCTCAGCTGAGAATCGTGCTTTATAGAATAATAAGGATTTCAGTTTCTCTCGTTCTGCTGTAAGAGGCTCGAGGTCAGCTCTCACTAAGGTGCCTTTATGTATGAGTTCTAGTCTGTGTATTGTTTGAAGTGATTTGTCAATTGCCTCATTTCTCTCCCGTTTAATTCTGCTGCCCTCTTGCATGAGCACTCCTCTGATTACGCACTTGTGTGCTGCCCAAACCGACATTGGGGAAATCCCGTCAGTAGTATTTGTTTCGAAGTAGGATCTCAGGGCTCTTTCAATTTTTGGAGCCACTGTTTGGTCACTCAAGAGGGAAGTATTTAACCGCCAGGAAGATGGACCCTGTCTACCCTCCAAGATATGTAGTGAAGCTTCTACTGGTGAGTGATCTGAGATGGGACACGTGGTTATACGGACATTTGAGGCAACTGATAATAGGTTATGTGAGACAAAGATATAGTCAATACGGGAGTATACCCCATGTGGGCCAGAGTAGAAGGTGTAGTCTCGATCAGATGGATTACAGATCCTCCACAGATCAACTAATTGCCTAGAACGAAGGGCCATCTTGCATTTATTAGCTATCCTGTAGGGAAGTGCAGCTCTGCCTGAGGATGTATCCAGCGCGGGATCCAGCGCCACGTTGAGATCCCCACCCACGACCAGGTCCCCCTCAGCAAAGGAGTCTAATTCCTGGAGAAACCGCTCCAAAAAAGTCTGCTGACCAGTGTTTGGAGCGTAAAACGAGCCAAACGTTATCATGTGGTTGTTCAGTAGACCCTTCACCAAGATATACCTACCCTCTAAGTCTGAGCTCTGCTGCACCCGGGTCAAACCCACCCTGCTGGAAAGTAAAATGGACACGCCCTTAGTTTTTGTATCTCTTGATGTACTATGGAAAACCTGGGAGTATCGTCTATCCCCCAATCGTGGATGATCCTCTCCCCTAAAATGCGTCTCCTGTAGGAGAGCGACATGTACCCTGTTTCGGTGCAATTCTGAAAGAAGGGAGGAGCGTTTCTCAGGGATTTTAAGTCCCCTGACGTTGAGCGTCTGTACCTTAAGTGTAGCCATATTGATGGATGGAGAAGGTGTGCCATAATGAGTCCATGGATCCCGACAAAAGGACCGGCCTTAGAGAAAAGACAGACAATTCACTAAACAAAACAAGACACAAGAACAACAGTAAGTGGAACACCAGCTCCATGGTGTGGCACCTGAGGAGGGAGGCCTCCCCAGGGGCCACCACCCACACCGGGCTAGTCCTCTCCATCAATAAGAGAGAGAGGGTGTCACGTGTGACAGCCCAAAGAGGGGAAGGGGAAGGAAACGAACCTCCTCGGAGAGCGATTCCTGCCCCTCCCAGCCACATTATTATCAACAATATTAACCTTTAGTGAATGAAACCCAAAATTTGAACTCCCAACATATATGAAAACCAGTTAAGAGAGAAGCGAGAGTCCCCCGAGCGGCAAGCCCCAGACACAACCAGCGCCCTAAATAATGTAAGGAGGAAGCACCGGGACGGACGCAGGTTCTCACGAATGTGGATTTTTAGTAAATCTAATGATTACTTCCGCATCCCTCACCGGCGGTCCCTCAGGGCATAAGATTATGTATCCGGCCCTCGCCACACGGGGGCCCCCGTGGACCCAGCATAAGCACCCCAAAAATATGTTAAACCACAGCAAGTTAGACCTCATCCCTCCCCCCGCCCGCGCACGCAGGGAACAGCCTCCCCCGCATCCCCCAGAAGTACACATAAGATTGTAATGGCAGAGTGCGCACTACCCCAAACCCCCCTCACCCGCCCAATTAAATATGAATTCTCCCCTGTTTGATCCCATAGTGGACCTAAAACAAGGTAGTATTAACCCAGCACTAGAGGATTATCATATTTCGCCCAATATGGGATAAAGTTATATGCAATTACATTGTAATCATATTGGAAATATTATAGTGCTTCGCTATGCTCTAAGGCTTTCTAAAATCGGTATCAGAATAGTTAAACATTAGCAATTTAGCAATAGGTATAAGTTCCGAGGTTCCAATTACAGAGAGTAATATCCCATGTTAGGTGAGCTGACTGTGTGTGCGATCATATTCAAACCTGGTGCGCATCCATATAGTGCGATATCCATTTGGGTCTAAGCACGAGTGTCTGAAAAAGTTCTCCACGTGTGGTGAGGGGAGAGAGCCCAAAGCTGCACCTGACTCTGGGGGCATATGAAGTCAGTATCGGGTGGTATAGAGCGTGGGGAGGGCCTGCCAGGTCATTCAACCGAATGTTATACGGGATGGGTGTGGATGTACCGAGGGAGGACGGGGCCACATGCCCGCACGGGACAGCGGGAGGGGGCTAGTAATATAGTACTCACTCAGGTGCATTTTGGTCAGGGTGTGAAGAAACGTTTTGGTCAGCTTGCGTGTTTCGTGGTCGGCGTACCCGCTGGGGGAGAGCAAACTCCCGATCATCAGGCTTCCACTCGGGGGCCGCCACCGATTGGATTCCCAGGGTGTTGAAAAATTCCGGCAGCTCTCTGGGGTGTCTCACTGCTGCTGATTTAGATCCCAGACGAGCATGAAGTTGAAAGGGGAAGCCCCAGTTATAAGTCGCTCCAGCGCGTTGTAGAGCTGACAGGACAGGCCTCAAAGCGCGCCTCTGCGCCAGGGTGAAGGGTGCCAGATCTTGATAGATTGTCAGGGTAGCCCCATCAAAATCCACCGAGCCCGAGGATCGCGCCGCAGCCATAATGCGATCCTTCAGGGCGTAATCATGTATTCTGCAGATCACGTCCCTCGGAGGCTCTGAGTTCCGTGGAAGCGGGCGCAACGCCCGATGAGCCCGGTCCATCTTAATGGCAGAGCCTACTGGCCTGTTGAGAAGGCCATTGAATATGGCCTGTAGAGAGGGCTGGAGATCCTCCGTCCTGGTGGCCTCCGGCAGACCCCGCACCCGTATGTTGTTACGACGGCTGCGGTTTTGGAGATCTTCAATTTGTGCTCTCATGTCGCTTTGAAGCAGCGCCTGGCGATCTCTGTCCGCGCTGAGTCTCGAGACCTCCGCTTTCAAGGTGTTTAGTTCAGCCTCTAGGCCTGAGACTCTCTGCGTAGTGGAAGCGATGTCCGCGCGCAGCACTGCTATTTCGGCCTTTGTAGAGCAGACTATGCGCTCCGTCTGCTGCTGCATGTCATCTTTGGTCGGCATCCCTTTCAGGAAGGTCCATAGCTCTTCCAGGGCACGATTGCTCACCGAGGAACCCGGCGAGCTAGTTGGAGAAGGGCCCGCCACGGGAGTGTCGGCCATCTTTGAAGAAGAGCTTCTCGTTGCTCGTGGGGTAAGGAAGCGGTCTAGAGTGTCCTTAGACGACTTGGAGGCTGCCGAGGGATCCTTTTTTGTTGTTCTATGCCTTCTCTTGCTTGCCATACCACATCTGGGTATCAAGGGTGATCGAAAGGGGCTTGAAATTCAGGCTTTTCTAGCATGTGGCCGGGAGCTCAGGAAAAACACAACCTCACGCGGCCATGTTGCGCTCCGCCCCCCTGTAACAATTTCTTAACAAAGGGGAAGGGGAAAATGTAATTCATGTTTTGGGCAAATTGTGCCGATCAGCAGCAATGCATAGTATGTAGTGGAGTGCTCTGCTCACTAAAAACAGCTGTTCCACATAAATGTAATCCATAAACCAAGTGTTCCTTCTTGTTATTGCATTACTGACATACAGCTAACGCATCACCGACCTGGATAGAGAAATCCAAGCACATGAATGAGTAATGCATAATTGGGATAATCTTGAGTGAAACTTCATGTCAAAAAGACTAGTAGCTTAAAGCGGGATTGTCAGCCACAAAATCAAATTCCATTTGCTCTGCGTTTATTATGCAGTCTAGATGCAGTCTGCATTGCAAGCATTCCAGTATAACCATAAATGTTTCTGCTGTAATCAATCTTATCTCAGTCAGCCTGGCTCCTTTCTGGTACATTGCTGGAGAGAGGGAAGCTTGTCATCTCCCCTCCCATATTCCTGCTCCTCAGTGATTGTCTGAGGGCAGTTCAGTGTGACAGGCTGAGGCTGAGAAGGGAAATACACCTCACCCCTCTGCAGAAGCTGCTGAAATGCAATCTATACTGTGCTCACATATGTTTACAAAGCAAGCTAGATATAACAGTGCAGTTTCTAGGAGGAAAAAAAAAAAGATAAGGTAGGAATTTACATCAGGATTGGCTTCAGTCAAAGGCAGTAAAGATGGAAAATGCCTGGAACAGTTTTCTCTTCCTTTGCTATATAAATTTCACTGAAATCAAAACGTGGATAGTACAATACATATGTCATGTAAGTAGAACAGGTGTTAACTTATATATGTGTTTTTTTCCTGGGATAGTATGGCTGTCCCTGCTGCTTTAAAGCGGTATAAACCCTAACATAATATTCAATAAAAACATGTTTTCCTACTTGTTATATGCCATACGGTTATCATATTTGCTTTTGTGCATAAGTATTATTATTCATTTAGAAATTACAAGTTTCCAAAGTACAACTTTTTTCTCTGAGAGCTGACTTTGCATTTTATTCATAACTGTTTTTTTTTCAACTTGAAATATAAGCAGAAATGCTTTTTGACCTTCTGTCTGTGTTCAGGAGAGTCTGCAGTGTCAGAGAAGTGTTTGTTTACATTCCTCACTTGATACAATTAAAAACAAGATAACATTATCTCTAGTTGAGATGCGTCCAACTTTCCGGCATTGAGCTTTTCTGTCCTGTGTTTAACCCTTTGAATGCTGTTCTAGTAAAAAAAAATGCTTGAAGTATAAAATATGCTGTAAATAATGTTTTAGAGCAAAGAAGAATAGCTGGGTTTCATTCCGCTTTAAGAGCTATAAACTGCGAAAATGAAATACAAAGTATAAGTCAGCCTCAATATTTATGACAAAGTGTACATTCACACCATGTGCTTGGCATTGCGGTTTAAATAGGCACGGGCAGCTTAAATACAAGATCGAATTTTAACCTTTTATATTGAACTTGTGAATTAAATTACTAATTAAAATGTAGATTCTAACTATGCATAACTAGGAAGGAGACAAATGTGCCCTGTATGAAACTTCCAGTTACCAAGATATATAAATATGCAGGGATTATTCATAATCCTGACCTGCTGATGTACTGATGTATTAGATTTATCAGCTGTTGGTTAATTGATTGGCAGTTCTGGATTTAATTAGCTTCTGCATATCAGTGGCTTAACTAAGGAGCTATGGGCCCCGGTGCAAGTTTTACATTGCACCCCCCCCCCCCAACTACTCTATACATAACAATTGATCCGGTCCGGTGCACCAAAACCTGCCAAAGACAACCACAGTGTTAGAGGTTCAAGAAGGGAATGGGGAACAGTTTGTTAATGATTACTACTATTTAAAGCATCTGTATAAGTGAATATTACCAGCACAGTACAAATAGAGATTTAATACTGCGGTTGAGGGAAGGCCCATTTAGGCCCCTCTGGCCCAAGGGCCCCAATGCGGTCACAACCTCTGCACCCCCTATTGTTATGCCCCTGCTGTATATCTCAGATTTTCTGTTCATTTGCAAACATGGTGAAGTGTCCCATTCCGGGTTTATTCCCACTGCATGCATTTCCATTCGGTGTTGCCTCTATTTTACTGATTCCAAGTTCATTTTTGTTTTAATGTAGTTTGCAGCACTTTGCTTCCAGCAGTGTGATTCAAAATTTGGCAAAACACAAATACAATATATGCATGATTGTTGGTGTAATTGCTTTTCTGTTCCATTCACTACAATTGAAAGGGTCTTTGCAAGTGCAACAATAATCTCATAGCAAATGCAAAGAATTTTTTATTTTTTTATTTTTGGTTTGTGCTTTGCAAGTTGCAATGGGAACCGGGCTTAATGCCTGGTACACACCATGCAATTTCCCTTCAGATAGACGGGTCGAGTTGATTATTTTTGATAGTTCTGATCTGATTTCCGATCATTTTTCGAATCCATCAGAAATCAGATTGGACTTGCTGGAAATAATCAATTTGACCTATCTATCTGACGGGAAATTGCATGGTGTGTACCAGGCATTAGGTATCTGATCCCATGCACTGTACACTGGGAGCTTGCTAGAGCTCGGCATGGGGAGTGGAGAGGCAGCCTGGTGTCACACCTGAGTGTGGAAGCACTACTCAGACACGACATGGTGCATTTCTTGCTGCCAGGAAGTAACCACTAGGGATGCTACAGGTGAGCTCCTGACTGGCATACGGAGCTCACCTGTCTGTTAGACAGCTCAGTGAGTGGGCTACGGTGGAGCTAGAGCAACACAAATTACAAGAATTACAGGACCCCTCAGACACAATGTGGTGCATTTCTTGCTGCCAGGAAGTAACCACTAGGGATGCTACAGGTGAGCTCCTGACTGGCATACGGAGCTCACCTGTCTGTTAGACAGCTCAGTGAGTGGGCTACGGTGGAGCTAGAGCAACGCAAATGGCAAGAATTACAGGACCCCTCAGTTCAAATCTATGCCCTGGCAGGAATAACAGGCCATGAACAGGGTGCACATTTCAACTACGTGTTTCAGTAGATATTAACTTGCCCCCAGGAGGTATAAGGAGCAGATCAGGTCATTTGGGCATAGGAATTGGCAGGCATCAAATAGCCTGTTTAAATTATCTGTAATCGGGTGCCCGATGTGGACTGTAGCCGATAAGCTACTAGATAAGAAATAATGTTTTTAGATGATCAGAAACAACTAGTGGTCATTTTGGTGCCAAAGATAGTGTTAGAAGTGGGGGGTTAGTTTTAGGCACTAGATGGGGAGGATTCAATTGATAATGGGTACCAAGATAGTGCATAGTAAAATATCTGTAATTTAAATTATCAATATTGTTCACAAGTGGCACCACGAGTTCCCAGCTCATGTCATGCCCCCCCGTGCAGCATAAAATACATACCGAGCCTCCAGCGTCATCTTCTAACCTTCCTGTAGCTCCTAGCGGCTTCCCAGCTTCCTCCATGTATGGCTTCCAGGGTGTCAACTGACCCACTTCAGGTCATTTCACACGTCGGGAGCCGAGCACAGATATGAGAAAGCCAGTGGCGTGCCTACCATAAGGCTGCAGGTGCTCACAGCACCAGGTGCAGCTGTGGTGCTCAGTCACTGTGTTCTTCCACCTGGGACCTTTTTTCATAGTTTGGGCAACATTAGGGAAAATAGCAGCAGGTAGTGCAGGGGACTGTACTACTTCCTGCACTAGATGTAGTACCCCTCCCCCTTCCTGTCCTGTGGGCAACTACTTCCTGCACTAGATGTATCACCCTTCCCCCTTCCTGTCCTTTGGGCAATGTGTCTCCTTGCTCTCTACACACAGCCTGCAGTGAGTGAATGCGCAGAGCAGCAGCAGGGTGATTAGAGAGATCGATTGCTGTGCTGCAACTGGGAAATTAGCAGGGAGAGGTGACAATGTTTAGTGCTTCAGAAGTTGCCTGTCATTAGTAGCCATGTGCACTGGCTGCTGTAATACAGGAGTGCCATAGAATATTGATTATTTAGTCTGATCAGAGTAATTAATCAATAATGCAAGGCAGTCTGCTGTTGCAGAAGCCAGTGATACAGGTGCTGACAGCCAACTTCTGTAGTGAGCAGAGAAGCAAGCTCCAGGCAATTTAGATTATCTTGATTGCAAGTAATGTTATCTCTTTTCCCAGCTCCCCCTCCCACCCTGTTGTCTTCCCCCGTGACCCTTTCCTCTTTTTAGATTTTGCTGGCTTCTTTTAACAGCATGTCCCTGCCAAAGAGCACTCGTGATGTCTGCAGTCCTGGTGAGAGGTCTTCATGCCATTTCTCCTCTCCCACCAGGTTCTCTGTCTTGTGCCTCTACCTCTTTACCTTCCCCTTCCTCCTATGCATCCCCCTCTTTCGTTTGTCCATCTTTTCTGACTTTCCTCAGAGGAGCTCACAATATAATCGTACCATAGTCATAGTCCAATGTCCTACCACATTGTTATTGTGTATTTATATTGTACTGACATTTTCTGCAGCACTGTATAGAGTACAGAGTACTGAGTTTCATAATGGTTAGCTTTATCCACATCCTGATGACTCCTTTTTTCCAAAAATCTCAAAAAATTTGACATACTAGGCGCCCCTACCCATTAACCCTCCCATCAAAAAAATTGTTGTTTTGGGGTTTGTAAGTACTCAGCACGGGGGGGGGGGGGGGGGAGGGGGGCTGGAGTATCTGTAAATGGTTAGCACCGGGTGTCAAATTCCCTAGGTACGCTACTGGGGAAAGCTGCTAGAAAGCTGAAAGCTACAGGAAGGTTAGTGGATGGCACTGGAGGTTCGGTAAGTATTTGAAAGCCCTACTAACCCCCCCCCCCCCCCCCCCCCCCCAACAACAACAAAAATCCCACAAAGCACAGTCCCCATTATTCCCTCAGGCATGCTGGTTAGTTGAGACTTCCAGTTGCCTGAGTTTTGGATAACAGGGACTTAGCTGTACACAGCGAGGTAAAATTAAGCACTCGTGTTATACAGAGCTGTGCCTGGTCCCAGCAGCAACTCAAACGCATAATTGACAGTTTCACTGTACTTTCCTGATTATTAATTGCCTTTTCTATTCAGGCAGCATTCCAGTATTTATAATAATTCAGATGTTTTTTCTCTGTTTTGTGTTCTTGTCACACGTAGGTTTGTAATGGGCAGGTTGTCGAGGGCTCCTTCAGGAGCATCACTGCCGGAATCTAGTAACTACCAATAGATGATATCTTATTTAAGCAGGTATTACTTCTCCTGCCAACATCATAGGGAGAAAAACAGCACAGCATAAACACAAGCAGCCTCACACTAATGTGATTTTCTCACAGCTTGAATGCAGATCCTAGGATGATAAGTGAAGTATGGGTGAGAGTGTGTAAATAAGGGTCTCGACAGCATTATGTTGTGAAATGGGACATCAAACACATTTCCTGCCGTTCATTCCCTGTCTTGATTTGCAGGTGCTGTGGCTCTATAATCTTTAGATGGTTTTCTAAGTGGTAAATGCAATCTTGCTCATTGCTTTATTTTGAAAGGTCATCCCAGGATATAATTTCACTGACTCTAAAGCATGTTGATCAATATTCTGAACAGCACTTTGCAGTCAATGACACTGTGCAGTCGCATCTATGACCTTTTCTCTACATGGGGAAACTAGCTGGGAGTTTTGTGGAATGCCACCACAGTGTATACTGGAAGTAGTCCTTGTTTTAGCCTCCTCCTGGGGACCCTTCTGTCTAATTACATCTTAGCCTGAAAAAATAACTGTCAGGGGTTCACCGGTGGAAGGAAAATAAATCAATTATTTCAGAACCCCAGAGGGCATAGATATACCATAAAATATATACATTCATCCTTTTCCACCACCTGTGATGGCTTTGCAGAAATAATCATCATCCCCTTCTACAGACCCCTTCCCAACTGTACATTCTCAATGGTCATAAACTCGCAAACCGAGAGATAAAAAGAGCTAAAGTTCACCAGTCAACCCAGATAGGTTAAACTCAAGGTACTTGTAAAATATAATTTGCTTCCTGGAATTTACGCAGTGACAAGCGATGGATTATTCTGAAGGTTAGGATCATTTGAAAACATTTAACTCTAGCTATCAAAATGGGTAGAATGTGTCTGTGATCTCCATGACAGGTAAAGCACAGTGCTGTGTACATTGTTTATCTGAACTTCAGGTTCTCAACAAACCTATGTGAAAGTTCCACTATAATGCCATATTTTGAAAATTTTAAAGAGGAACTCCAGGCTAAATGAAGAAACAAGTATAGTATGTTAGGTTAGCCAGGTACAGTTTCCCCCAGTATAGGTTGGCCAGGCACTCTCTTCACTTCCTGTTTCTGCCTGGTGCTGCCCTCAGACTTCTGCCGCCTGAGGAAGTTGCCTCACTTGGAATCATAGGCGGACCAGGCCTGGTTGTATCCCTGCTTATATGTTTTGGGGGTTTATTTCTTGAAAAGATTGCGAAAAAATAGTATGGCTGCATTTCCTGCATTCCTGAGATGTCAGTGGGAGTACTGCTATTTCTTCCAGTGTCATGTGAACCCCAGGAGAACTACAAACTTGGGGCACTGCTAGTGCTGCTCCCCATTGTTGGGTGCATGAGGAGGCCTACATGAGGTGCCCCTGTTAAGGGAAAAGCAGTACAGTTAGTTTAAAACCAGCATATTCAGGCAAGCAGATACAATTTGCATATGCTGTGCCTTTAAATTTGTTGAGAGACATTTCTGCAGCCATTATAAGTCAGGAGCTACCTGGTATGAGCACATACCTCCTGTCTCTCCCTTTGCAGTCCATAACTAAAAACTGACACCATCCATTAGGATTCAGGATTGTGAGCTGAGTATTAGCAGTTAGCAGTCACTGCTAGGGACACTGGGAAGTGGGAAGTGTAGTCCTGTGTCCAACAGACAGAAAGCAGTATTATCCCTCCCAGTAGTTTTACTGATAATAAGTGATATGAGTGAGATGTGAGCTTAGTTTTAAAGTTTTAAGGCTTGAGTCTTCATTTTTTCCTCTAACCCTTTTCCACCCTCAACTAACATGATGTTGCGCACACCCACCTAACAAACCTCTCCATACTCACCTTCATGGGCCTTCAATTTTAAGCATATGTTATCCCACCCTTTGCCCTGATAGCCATACCCCCAACTCAGATTCCTTGCAGGAGCCAGGCTGTCACCATAATGTGGTGCCCTACTTTAAATCTCAATGGGAGCCAGGATGGAAAACCCTTTGATGACATTTATAGGTATCCCATTGAGTATAAGGGAGGTTTTTTGCATTGGTGGGTACCCTTAACCACTTTGTCCTCCTTGACGTATAAAAACGTCAAGGAGGACATGCGCCCTCCTGCGGACGATCATGCACGTGCACGCGCACTCCCGGCCGCGGATTTGGTAGCCCAGGAATCAATGAATGCCCGATGGTGCCCGATCACTGATTCCTCTCCCCCGCAGAAAAAGCGACAGCTTCTCTCGGAAGCTTCTCTTTTTCTGAGTCTATGTCCCTCTAAGCGTACATTGTACGCTTAGAGTGACGTCATGTAAACAAACTCAAGTTTGCCATCTTGTGGCCAAAGAGTAAAACTACACCTAAAAGTAAAAAAAAATTACACTACACAAATTTTTCCCTAAATAAAACACTATTTACCGTATTTTGCGGAATATAAGACGCTCCGGCATATAAGACGCACCTAGATTTAGAGGGCAAAAATCAGGAAAAAAAAAATAAACTAAACCTAGGTGCGTCTATGGTGCAGGGGCTTCTTATGGACCTCTAACTCCCCCAAAACTGTCTTTATCTAAGCTACACTGCCCATCTATACTAACACCTGCTACACTACACTTCACTTTACCCCTGCTGCCCCCATCAACTACACATTACTTCACTAACCCCTACTACAACTACACTACACTACACTACACTACAGTATACTACACTTCCCTCACTAACATCTGCAGCCAACCCAAACTACACTACACTTCACTAAGCAACCCCTTCAGCCAACCCAAACAACACTACACTACACCCCTGCTGCATCTCACCTGATCCTGTCGCCGCGATCCTCCCCTCCTCCATCTGCCTGTCATCACCCGAGAGTCGCAGCAGCCGTCATCTGAGGGTCCCATTAGGTGTCATCAGAGGGTCCAGCAATCCCATCCAGTATCCCCGCTCTTTAAGTGTCCAGGTTGCCGGATCCTCTTCGCTGCAGTCATGCTTGTATGCAGCCCCGGGGTGATCACGCGGTGATTACGCGCTGCCGGGGCCGCCTTCCTCCATAGTTACAGCGTCCTCTTCTTAGATACAGTGCCCCGTTCTGCGTGACGAGCGGCGCACGTGCGCCTGACGTCATGCGTGACCCCGGCGCACATGCGGGGGCACTGTATCTAAGAAGAGGACGCCGTAACTATGGAGGAAGGCGGCCCCGGCAGCGCGTAATCACCGCGAGCCTGCATACAAGCATGACTGCAGTGAATTGGAGCCGGCGACTTGGACATTTAAAGAGCGGGGATCAGTTGGGGATACTGGATGGGATTGCTGGACCCTCTGATGACGGCTGCTGCGACACTGGATGACGGCGGACAGACGAAGGAGGCTAGGATCGCGGCGGCAGGATCCGGTAAGTATGTTATGGGGCGAAAATACCGTACCTTTGGAATATAAGACGCACCCACTTTTTCCCCCCAGTTTTGGGGAAGAAAAAGTGCGTCTTATATTCCGAAAAATACGGTACTTCCCACCCTCCCAAAAATACCCACATAAAATGTTTAGTAAAAAAACAAAAACATTACAATAAAAAAAAACACATAAATATTTACCTAAGGGTCTAAACTATTTAAATATCTATGTAAAGATGAAATATTTCTATATTTTTTTTTATAAGCTTGTAAATAGTGATGGATGCAAAACGGGAAAAATGCTCTTTTATTTCCAAATGAAATATTGTCGCCATACATTGTGATAGGGACATAATTTAAATGGTGAAATAACCGTGACAAATGGGCAATTACAATACGTGGGTTTTAATTATAGAGGCATGTATTATTTTAAAACTATAATGGCCTAAAACTGAGAAATAATGAATTTTTTCAGTTTTTTTCTTATTCTTACTGTCAAAATGCATTTACAGTAAGGTAGCTCTTAGCAAAATGTACCCCCCAAAGAAAGCCTAATTGATGGCAGAAAAAACAAGCTATAGATCAGTTCATTGTGATAAGTAGTGATAAAGTTATAGGCGAATGAATGGGAGGTGAACATTGCTCGGATGCATAAAGTGAAAACGACTGACAGCTTAAGTGGTTAAGTTAAATAGGTGGGAAGGGCCTAAATTGTTTAATACTGGGGATTGTCTTTAAAGCACAAAATTGGCAACACATCCACTGTCAGAAAAAGTCATGCAGGTCGGATTTGTGCATTGTGCAAAAACCAGGACACATTAGAGATGGACATGTGTGAACAGGTCCACGTTTCCTATAGGAAAGCAAGAGATCCATTCTGCACGTCCATTAGACTGCCGCTGTTGACTTTGGGATTCGGGAAGCGTTCTGGCAGACAATAAATGGTATAATTCTTATTCAAAACTTTCTACTTTAACTGATATAGTACTCTACTGCTGCTTAAGAAGTACATTTAATCATAGGATGTTGAATATTGGTGGTAACCAATGCCTCGAAGAATCTGTAAAATTGAGAGAGATTAGGAGCCCACTGGTGCAATATCGCCAGTAAGTTGGGAATAGTGTAGAAAACATAATTTAATCACAAAGGTAGGTTGCAAAACTGCAACCACCGTCCGAGCCTGCAGCAGATAACCGTCCACACTTGGCATTCCAAGACTGCTACGCAGGAACTGGTCAGTTACTCTCCTTGAGTTTTTCAAAAAATACTAATGTTTCTACGAAAACTATCACCCCTGGACGGGAGTGTAAAACGCTATTAAAATCACTGGTAGATGTGCCCTAAGTATATGTTTGTAACAATTGTAAAAAAGTAATAAATGAGAGGTGATCTGAGTCTTGCCTTACCTCTCTAAAAGGACATACAATATAACTGGAAAAGTGTTAATTCGTTCATGTACGAACTCATCTGCCTTTAGTCAGCTGAGTTCTGACCCAGAAAGGCCGTGCAATCGCGTCTTGTACATGGGAGCCACTATAGTTTTAACGCCACAAGTGCAGCGTAGTTTTAGGCCTCTTTCACAGTGGGACGTTGCGTTTGATGCGACGTTAAAGTCGCACAATGTGCCACTAACGCAGCGCATGTAGGTTATAAAATTGGACGTTATTTTGCACTACGTTATGTGTCTCTTGGTGCACCGTTTTCGTCGCATACCGATGGAACGAAAACGGCGCATGGGTTACATAAAAAAAAAAACATTACTAAGCATGTGCAACACACATAACACAGCAAATGTATTGCTAAACGCACAGCATGCAGCACTTTCTAAATATTGCTACACAATACACACAACGCAACGTGTGCACTGTGAATGTCGCACAGACTTTGTATTGCTGTGCATTAGTCTGCGTTATAAATTTTTATAACGTGCGACTTTAACGTCCCACTGTGAAAGAGGCCTTAACCATCGCTGTTTCTGATCTGATTAAAAATGTCAATTTTATGTCTGTCATGATTATACTTTTATTTTAGTAGTTGGTTTTTGTTTTGTTTTTTCTGTATTGTTTTGTTTCTGTGAGCGGCACATCTGCAAGAGGCATGGTGAAGTCTTAAAGGGAAACTTAACTGAGAGGGATATGGATGTTTCCTTTTAAACAATACCAGTTGCTTGTCAGCCCTGCTGATCGCTTTGGCTGCAGTAGTATCTGACTCACACACCTAAATCAAGCATGCAGCTAATCCAGTCTGACTTCAGTCAGAGCACCTGATCTGCATGCTTGTTGAGGGGCTGTGGCTAAAAGTATTATGCTGGGGATACACGGTACATTTCTGTACCGTGTATCGACCAGCTGATCCGGCCAGGTGATAATATTCAGCTGGCCCGATCATGCCGCTCGATCCCCGCCGGCGGACAATTGCAGGGAATCGAGCGCTGATAAGGAAGCGCCGGCGGGGACGAGCGGGAATCGATCCGCGCGCACGCGGGGACGCGGCTGGGGTCGATCCGGCGGCTAATCGAGCCGCTGGTCGACCCGTGTATGCCAGGCATTAGAGATACAGGCACAGCAGGAGAGTCAGGCAACTAGTGTTATTCTAAAAGGAAAAATCCATATCCTTCTCAGTTTAGGTTCCCTTTAATCTGCATACATCTTACGGGTCGGTAAATCACAAAGTATTAGAAAAAGGCAATCAGCACAACAGCAGAAGTCCAGGTAAGTATTTTTTTTTCCAAAGGAAGATAGCTACTATATCAGTGTCCACCAATCTAATCTAGGGGTCTAGGGATGGTGATGTGACTAGTGAGAGCAGCTTAGAGAAATCCAATGAAGCTTTAATGGGATGTTCACTGAATAAGAATACAATTTACAATGTACCGTATATCTTTTTAAAATAAAGTTCCTTCTTTAAGTTATTAAATGCAAAAGTTGTAATATTCCATAAGCAGAAAAACAGTTTTTAACAGATTTTCAAAGTGATGAGAAATGCACTTAAAATCATTTGTAATAATTGACCAAAGTAGAACAGTTTTATTTAATGCTTTATGGATTTCTTCTTTCATACATTTGTACACACATCAGATGATTGCCAGCCATGCAGGACATGACTCAGCACCCATTGCCATAGATCGGGCTATGAACATACAACTATACATGCATGTTCATTCCTATGGAGGGGAGAGGAACTCCTGCTGTGGTAGAGTGTAATAACTATAACATCGTTATGCAGAAGTAGTGGCAAAAATATCCAGTGTAATAATTCTGTTTGCAATCACACTGAAAATCACTGCAGCCAGTCTCTCCACATAATTCACTGGCTAAACGATAAGCATTAGACTAAGTTGCACAGTTTAAGCTGGATATTCTATTTAGGGATGAGCGAAATCATCACTGGCAAGTTCAAATTCTGATCTGACTGAATTTTGGCAAATTACTATTTATTGTATTTATAGAAGGCCGACATATTACGCTGTGCTAAACAATAAATAGGGAGGCAGACGACAAGGTACAAAATCATGGATGGTATTAAGTCTTAAGCTACGTACACACCCATGACGAACGTCGCTGAGGCTGCTGATATAACTGCCTCAACCGATAATCATGCATATGTACAGTTGCCCCCAACCGCCGCCTCGCGAGTGATCCATGGGTGGATTCACCTGAGCAATGACCTATGCTATTGTACATGCCGATACCCCACCCATCGTACGACGTCAAGCACAGGCTGCTCCATCGTCCTTTTGCTCCTCTTGCAGAGCAACAGAGCACATTTGTCAACTATACAGCTGACTTTGCTTCTGTATACTGTTGGCCCATCGATATATATCCCGATTTCCAAGGGATCAGGTCCCGATCCCCGACAGGCAACATCCATCAACAGTATGGACTTTTAGAGACCACGTAATTTAAGTCCCAGTCAGTCCGCAGGAAGAGTACCCGATGATGGGGGTGCATGTTCAAGTTGGCTACTCTAGGGTAGAGGACCCTGCCAGAGGTTTACAATGTAGAGGAAAGGATCAGTTTTGTGAACCTGGAACATTTGCCAACATTTTGAAGTGTACAGTGCACACTGAGGTGAAATGATCAAAAAATAAGGTGAAAAAATGTATAAGGTTTAATTTTAAAACAATTTACACATAAAATTCTTGTAAACTCTGTGTTCTAACCTACAAGGCCACATAGCGAACTTGACTTGATTTCTCAAGAGTCTTGCTAAGCAAGATTGGGGCCAATTTGCAGCAAGATGGAAACTTTTGCTCGCTCATCCCTAGTTATATTATGTAACTAAAGCTCTCAGAACTTAAAGTGGAGCTACAACCAAAACTGTTCCCTGATTGCATAGGTTGCATTCCCCATCTGGCTTTTACTGTTATTTAAAGCCCTAATTCACTGTCCTGGGCTTTCCGTTGGCGGTAAAGGTGAATATGCAATTACATTGTTTTCATATTTGATGTTGTCTCTTTGGAAAAGTCAGTCAAATGAAGTGTCAGTCAAGTGACGTTCCCCATCTAGTGAACACTACTCACCCCCCACCCAGCACAGAGTTATCACCTGACCGCACCCACCTCCTCCCTCTACTGCTGAGAAGTTAACTATTTGTGGGCAGCACTGCAGCACTGAGTCCTATAATTTCCCTGTTCTCTAAAAGCTTGTATCCACTACGCAATTTTTTGGACTATTTTTCAAACGCCCGGTGATTTTTTGAGCAATGAGGCATCGTTTCCACAATCTTGCAACATGGGTACAGGTGCGCGTTTACACAAACAATGTTTGGCGGTGCGCTGCGACAACAACCATCAGGGCGGATCCCTGATGACTGCTGCATAAAGTACCGCGATTAATTGAACTCTCATTCACGCCGTTGTGTGCCATTGCATGATGTTGCATGTACACTCATCGTTGGGGAAGTCACTGTGATCCATCTTCCTGCGTTGTTAGGTAAGTATTCAGCTTTGCTCCTTGCTCAGTGTGTAATAAAGCATTTAACCCTTCCCACACCCTTGTGAGAGTGCTTATGAAGGTCACATGTAGTTCTTATCATGTAGGTTAGATTGTTTGCTTGCCTGCACATAAACTTGCTATACAGATACGATGCAGAATGACATTTTAGATCATTCCTACCAAGGAAGGAGGTTAAAGTGTAACTTCAGACTAAAACTACCGGTAACTATTTTATGGCATACTGAATGCTGGTCAGTTAATGTCTGTGGGACAGTGAGGTTACGTTCATACTCGTATGAGTGGAAACTGCACACATATTACACATTTTTATGGACTTAACAGCATTTGTAGGTAAAAATACATTTGCATTTTTCCACAGATGGTAATGTAAAAAAAGAGACAATGCAGACCCCCCAAAAAAAATTACATTATATGGGCTGTCCATTCTGGTGGGAATTTGCAGTGTGGAGGAACGCATGCGAAGCAGTGAAGTGTGAACCGTGCCTGAAAGTGCAGAATGTGTATCATATCACAAGCCCAATCTCCAGCACTAATAGGAAAAACAAGAGCTATATTTGTTACTATACAGGTGCAAAACTCAGGATGCAGGGGAGGAAAGTGGAAAATAATAAAGTGGTGTTTTATTAAAGGGAACCTTAAGACTAAAAAAAAAAAAAAAAAAGTTTAACTTACCTGGGGCTTCTTACAGCCCCCTGCAATCAACTTGTGCCCACACCGCCACTCCGCGATCCTCTTGTCAACTGTATCGGCCTTCGATACGCTATGTATGGCCTCAGGCAGGGCCGGTTCTAGTAACAATGGGGTCCCCGGGCAAAATAAATCTGGGAGCACCCTTGACAGACACAACTGGATTGCACCACATTTCCTCCCAGAGCCCCTGAGCCATATGCTGTCCCCCCACCACCACTCCCAACTTAACTGTGCTGACTGGGGCCCCTGCAGAGTCCTTGGCAGAGTAGTGTCCCACACTCTCTGTCAGTTCATGTCTCCATGCACTCCTGACTTCATCGTCACAGGGGCGCCTCTCCTCCATGACCCAGTGTATGTTATTACGTAATATGCCACAGATCACAGAAAAGATGCAGTCATCAGTGGATCAAGATGGGACTGCCCACCGGGACAGGTGAGATGCTACTCTGCTAAAGACTCTGTAGGGACCCCAAAGAGCAACAGTTAAATTGGGGGGAGACACCCTACAGGCTTTGGGGCCCTTGGGAAATTGCACCCTTTGCCTCTATGGTAGTGCCAGCCCAGGCCCCTCCTCATTGCTCTCCCATTCACGGCAGTGTTATGCATATGCACAGTACAGAATAATCACTGCTGCGCATGAATGGAATGCTCCCGTCTATGGGAGCTTGATCAGGATGCTCACAGCCATGCAGTAACTTGCAACCAGCCGCAACTGGCCAGCTTTGAGAGGTTCACTGCTGCTGGCTAGAGGGATGCGGAAGGACAGCGGGTAAAGGATGACTGCAGTGGGCTGCAAGAAGCCCCAGTTAATTTAAACTGCTTTTTTAAAATACTTTTAGACTCCTGATCTCTGACGAGCAACATCAGTTGGAACTGTGTACATGGCCTAAGACTGCAGCTCCCACATCAGGATATTACTCTTTACTCCCTGTCATTTTCTTTCTCACCTGAGCATGGGTGGCTCTACACTGAGGCACGCTGGGGCACTGCCCCCCCCCCCCTGGGAATCACTGTCCCCCTCTCCTGATGCCCCCCCCCCACTCAGTAACATACAGTTAACTGTTTCCAGGCTCCAGCAGCATACAGTGAACTGGATAGGGTCTGTAAAAAACTCTCCATGTCAGCCTGAGTCTATATAGGTTGGGGTCTTATCTATTTGCCATACATACGTCACAAGCCTTGCAAGATCCCTTGTAATTAATGGTTCTGGATGACACTTATATTTGCAAACAAAAAATTTCTATACTTCCTTCTGATTGTATGTCCTAACATTGTCAGTTAACAGGAATAGAGTCTGAAGAAGGCTTACAAGCTGAAAACTTCCTATTTTTCTTTTAAACTAGCCAGTAAACTAGCGCTTGTATGTTACAGACAGGAAGTTTTGAATTAGGCTAATAACACTTATTCAAAACTTCCTGTCTGTAAAATAAAAGCTCTAGTCTTCAGCTATTCTTATCTACTAAGATAAGGAATTACACACAGTGTTTCTCTCCCTCCTGCCTCTTCCCCTCCCCTTGCTTGTAGAGTCCTGAGACACAGGCTGGGGGCTGGAATGATTTGTCTGCAATCTGCCCACACAGGAGCAGCTTGTTAGCAAGTAAGGATTAAAGCATGCCGGCAAACTAGCCAAGTATATCTGTAGGTAACTTTTCTTCTAGAATAGCACCATCATTTGGACAATCTTCTCTGTTTAAAAGCCTCTGAGTTCTGTTTGTGATGATTACATTTGGTCCCTATCATTACTGAACTAGTTAGGGCCCGTTTTCTGCAAGACGCGTGGCAGCACTTCCGAATCTGCGGTTACGCTGATGAATCCCATGGTTCGCACAGATTCGGATGGAAAAGCCGGCCGAATCGCTAGTGCAAGCGTTTCGGCCGGCGGCTCCATCACTCCCTATGGCCGAGTTTCCCCGCGCGATTTGCCTGCGGGGAAACTCTGCGGATTCTGCCCGGTTTCCGCACAAGTGGAAATGGGCCCTTAGACTTTTAGGCAAAAAAAATAAATCTAAAGCTCGCCATGCAAACATTGATTTTGATCACCCAAATGGGCCCCAACCAGCCATTGTGTCCTCTAAAATTTGAATCTGGAGCCACCACTGCACCTGAGGCAATAATCAGTTCACTTTTCTCCTGAGTTTTCTTCCAGGAGATGTTTTCACACTTTAGCAATAAAATACCCACAGCAAGCCAGAAAATGCTCAAAATAAGTTTGATGTTACTGTACTTTGATACCTATTTTTTTTAGAATTTTTTTGAGGTAAGATGAAAAACACACACTATATTCTCTGCTGAGATTGACCTAAACGGCCACCATTGCTAAGTTCCATGTAACGTGTGTACATTGTGTACATGACAGTCTGACAGTGGAATTTTTATGCAATAAGAAAACAAAATAATCCTGATGAAAAATTAATCTGTGCAACAATATGCATTGCTGAATTGCTTTTTCTCAAAAAAAAAAATAAAAAAAAAAATAGAAAAAAGGTGGAGGCTCACTTTAAAAACATCTTTTTATTCTTATTATTTTACTTCTTTTTGAGCCCGGAGTAAGTTTCTCCAGGAAACTTACTTCAACAATACATCAATGCGCGTTGTGATTGTTTCTCATTGGTTTACTAGATGGCAGTGCTGCTTAACGTTGTCCGCATTACAGCCTCTGATCAGCAGAGCTAGAAGGACCCTAAGAAGAATGTGTGTAACCAGCAGCAGCAGCAGCAGCTGTTAGGAGAGCACTCAGATGATCAGGACAATGTGACAGCTGGTTTCTGCATGTCTCTCTTCACACTCCTATTAAAGCAAGCATTGCCCTCTTCCCCTGCACTGTCACCAAGAGTGCTGCACTCCAGGAGCAAACTGCACTCACAAGTGTATTTCAACACTTATCCTAAGGGACGCAGTCCTTAAAGAGAACCCGAGGTGTGTTTAAAGAATGTTATCTGCATACAGAGGCTGGATCTGCCTATACTGCCCAGCCTCTGTTGCTATCCCAAACCCCCCTAAGGTCCCCCTGCACTCTGCAATCCCTCATAAATCACAGCCACGCTGCTGACAAACAGCTTGTCAGAGCTGGCTGTGTTTATCTCTATAGTGTCAGTCTGCTGCTCTCCCCGCCTCCTGCAGAACTCCAGTCCCCGCCTGCATCCCTTCCCTCCCTGCTGATTGGAGGGAAGGGACGGGGCAGGGACTGGAGCTATGCAGGAGGCGGGGGAGCAGCCGAGACTGACACTACAGATGTAAATACAGCCTCACAGCACGGCTGTGATTTATGAGGGATTGCAGAGTGCAGGGGGACCTTAGTGGGGTTTGGGATAGCAACAGAGGCTGGGCTGTATAGGCAGATCCAGCCTCTGTATGCAGATAACATTCTTTAAACACACCTCGGGTTCTCTTTAACAATAGTCTGCAGCATAGATAAAGGAGGATCTGTGTTTGTGGATTTATGTTGCACAGAGAAACAGACACTCCAATCAGGGTGAAATTACTATTATTATTGTTATTGATTTATAAAGTGCCGACATTGTCTGTGGCACTGTAAAAAGTAAGAAACAAACATGGGTACACAATAATTCAAACAATGGTATACACTAGGCATGGGCAAACTCGGCCCTCCAGCTGTTACGGAACTACAAGTCCCACAATGCATTTGCCTTTATGAGTCATGACTGTGGCTGTCAGACTCCTGCAATGCATTGTGGGACTTGCAGTTCCTTAACAGCTGGATGGCCAAGTTTGCCCATGCCTGGTATACACCAATATACAAAATACAGAGTTGGTAAAAAACACAGAATTGGTACGAAATACAGAATTGGTTATTAAAGTGACAAAAGTAATATGAATAAAATGTGTAACACATTCCAAGACACAAAAGGATGAGAGAGCCCTGCCCTTGCAAGCTTACAATCTGAAGGAATAGGCAGGAACAAAAGGTGGGGTAGTATACAATATTCCTACTTAGAGGCAGTGTGCTTTAGGTTATCCAGTAGGAGTACAACTTGGCCAGAGGTCAAAGGGGAAATGATCTAAGGTAGAGCATATGCTTGATGGAAAAGCAGGTTGGGTTGGTATCTGGAAACTAGTAAGGAGATGTACAAAGGAGAGAGATTGTGGAGAGTTGTGTAAGCCAGGGTTAAGAGTTTGAACTGGATCCTCTGGTTAATTGGTTGCAAATGTAGAGCTTCACAGAGAGGGCCAGCAGAGGAAGAGCGAGAAGAAAGATGAATGAGACAGGCAGCCGAGTTTAGTACGGGGTAGAGGGGTGCCAGTCTGTTAGTTGGTAGTCCACAGAGTAGTATGTTACAATAGTCCAGACAAGATATTATAAGAGCATGTACTAACATTTTAGTTGTGTCTTGAGTGAGAAAAGGTTGGATGCAAGATATGTTTTTGAGTGGGAGGTGACAGGAGCTGGTTAGGGAGTTAATGTGAGGGATAAAAGAGAGAGAGGAGTCAAATAATGCCGCTAAGTAACGTACTTTGGGGACTGAAGTTAGGCGGTTGTTAACATTTATTGTTATATCAAACAGAGAGGTGGACAGTGATGGAAAAATGATTAGTTCTGTTTTACTCATATTAAGTTTTAAGAAGCAAGAGGTCATGAAAGAAGATATAGCAGACAAGCAGTCAGGGACATATGTGAGGAGGGAGTTAAGGTCTAAGGCCAAGAGGTACAGTTGTGTATCATCCGCATGTAAGTGGTATTGAAACCCAAATGAGTTGAGTTGATTGCAATTCACTTTTCTTTTCAGGCAGCAGTTGACAACAGTTATGGTGGTGGATAGAGATGGCCAATGGTGGTGGATAGAGATGGCATGCGCATTGTACGTAGATTGGCATTGGACCAATCAAAAATGACAAAAAGTACATTTGACTGGCCTATTCCTAAATTGCATATAGTTTGCAGAAGTGGTGAGTGTGGAAGCAGCATACCTATCTGCCGCACGCATCCTCTAGTGTCTTCTCTCCATCGCCGGTGATACCTGTACCCCGTGACCCTGCCTCATGTACATGACGTCAGTGCACATAAGACGCTTGAGCAGCAGCGTTCAGCAGAAGATAGGTGAGCTGCAACACTCACCACGGGTCGGGGCACGTTCAATTCCTTTGATCATTGGAATATCTAATGCCGCTGCAGCCATGCACCCAAACAAGTCCTTTTGAACAAGATCTTTCCAGCACGCTGGAATTGTTTTAATCAATTCAGCTGTCAATCGATTGGGTGGCAAATTTTGAACAGGAGACAGCAGTGGCCCGGGGGGACAGAGCGAGGATCGGAAAGGCTCTATGGATCCAAAGCCTTCCCTCTTCTTAGGAAAGTATCTAAAGCCTCATCTACACGCGTAGATGAGGCTCCGATCCGGCGCTTATCTTCCGCTCAATTCCCTGCCATTGTCCCCTCGCGGGGAACGAGCAGGGAATCAGCGGTGGGGAGATCCGTCCTGTCGGATCTTATCAATTGAGCCGCATCAGGAACATCGGAGCCTCATCTACGCGTGTAGATGAGGTTTAAGTCTTTCTTTTATATTGCTTCAAGTTTACTTTAACCACTTAAGGACCGCAGTCTTTTCACCCTTAAGGACCAGAGCCTTTTTTCCATTCAGACCACTGCAGCTTAAATGGTTTATTGCTCAGTCATACAAGCTACCATCTAAATGAATTTTACCTCCTTTTCTTGTCACTAATACAGCTTTCTTTTGGTGCTATTTGATTGGTGCTGCGATTTTTACTTTTTATTCTATTCATCAAAAAAGACATGAATTTTGGCAAAAAAATGATTTTTTTAACTTTCTGTGCTGACATTTTTCAAATAAAGTAAAATTTCTGTATACATGCAGCGCGAAAAATGTGGACAAACATGTTTTTGATAAAAAAAAACCCATTCAGTGTATATTTATTGGTTTGGGTAAAAGTTATAGCGTTTACAAACTATGGTGCAAAAATTGAATTTTCCCATTTTGAAGCATCTCTCTCATTTCTGAGCACCTGTCAGGTTTCATGAGGTGCTAGAATTCCAGGATAGTATAAATACCCCCCAAATGACCCCATTTTGGAAAGAAGACACCCCAAAGTATTCACTAAGAGGCATTGTGAGTTCATAGAAGATTTTATCTTTTGTCACAAGTTAGCGGAAAATGACACTTTGTGACAAAAAAAATAAATAAAAAAAAGTTTCCATTTCTGCTATCTGGTGACAAAAAAAAATGAAATCTGCCACGGACTCACCATGCCCCTCTCTGAATACCTTGAAGTGTCTAGTTTCCAAAATGGGGTCATTTGTGGGGTGTGTTTATTGTCCTGGCATTTTGGGGGGTGCTAAATTGTAAGCACCCCTGTAAAGCCGAAAGGTGCTCATAGGACTTTGGGCCCCTTAGCGCACCTAGGCTGCAAAAGAAATGTCACACATGTGGTATCGCCTTACTCAGGAGAAATAGTATAATGTGTTTTGGGGTGTATTTTTACACATACCCATGATGGGTGGGAGAAATATCTCTGTAAATGAGATTTCTTTTGATTTTTTTACACACAATTGTCCATTTACAGAGATATTTCTCCCACCCAGCATGGGTATGTGTAAAAATACACCCCAAAACACATTATACTACTTCTCCTGAGTACGGCGATACCACATGTGTGACACTTTTTTGCACCCTAACTGCGCTAAGGGGCCCAAAGTCCTATGAGTACCTTTAGGATTTCACAGGTCATTTTGAGGCATTTATTTTCTAGACTACTCCTCACGGTTTAGGGCCCCTAAAATGCCAGGACAGTATAGGAACCCTACAAGTGACCCCATTTTAGAAAGAAGACACCCCAAGGTATTCCGTTAGTAGTATGGGGAGTTCATAGAAGATTTCATTTTTTTTTCACAAGTTAGCGGAAATTGATTTTTATTGTTTTTTTCACAAAGTGTCATTTTCCACTAACTTGTGACAAAAAATAAAATCTTCTATGAATTCCCCATACACCTAATTGAATACCTTGGGGTGTCTTTTTTCTAAAATGGGGTCACTTGTGGGGTTCCTATAATGCCATGGCATTTTAGGGGCCCTAAACCGTGAGGAGTAGTCTAGAAACCAAATGCCTCAAAATGACCTGTGAAATTCTAAAGGTACTCATAGGACGTTGGGCCTCTTAGCGCACCTAGGTTGCAAAAAAGTGTCACACGTGGTATCGCCGTACTCAGGAGAAGTAGTATAATGTGTTTTGGGGTGTATTTTTACACATACCCATGCTGGGTGGGAGAAATATCTCTGTAAATTAAAATGTTTTGATTTTTTTTACACACAATTGTCCCTTTACAGAGAGATTTCTCCCACCCAGCATGGGTATGTGTAAAAATACACCCCAAAACACATTATACTACTTCTCCTGAGTACGGCGATATCACATGTGTGACACTTTTTTGCAGCCTAGGTGCGCTATGGGGCCCAACGTCCTATTCACAGGTAATTTTGAGGCATTTGGTTTCTAGACTACTCCTCACGGTTTAGGGCCCCTAAAATGCCAGGGCAGTATAGGAACCCCACAAGTGACCCCATTTTAGAAAGAAGACACCCCAAGGTATTCCGTTAGGTGTATGGTGAGTTCATAGAAGATTTTATTTTTTGTCACAAGTTAGTGGAAAATGACACTTTGTGAAAAAAAACAATACAAATCAATTTCCGCTAACTTTTGACAAAAAATAAAATCTTCTATGAACTCGTCATACACCTAACGGAATACCTTGGGGTGTCTTCTTTCTAAAATGGGGTCACTTGTGGGGTTCCTATACTGCCCTGGCATTTTAGGGGCCCAAAACCACGAGGAGTAGTCTGGAAACCAAATGCCTCAAAATGACTGTTCAGGGGTATAAGCATCTGCAAATTTTGATGACAGGTGGTCTATGAGGGGCCGAATTTTGTGGAACCGGTCATAAGCAGGGTGGCTTCTTAGATGACAGGTTGTATTGGCACTGAAGTGCAGGAATGTTCTCAAATCATGACCTGGACATGGCAATTAAGTCGTACCAGCAGTGATCAGAAAAAAATTTTCTGTCACTGCGGTGGGGCGGGTGAGGGTTTGGCCGGGTGATCAGAAGCCCGCAGGGGGCATATTAGGGCCTGATCTGATGGGTAGCAGTGACAGGTGGTGACAGGGGGTGACGGGGTGGTTGATAGGTGATCAGTAGGTGATTACAGAGGAGAATATATGCAAGCAATGCACTGGCGAGTTGATCAGAGGGGGTCTGGGGGGGCTAATTTAGGGTGTGGGCAGGTGATTGGGTGCCCGCAAGGGGCAGATTAGTGTCTGATCTGATGGGTAGCAGTGACAGGTGGTAACGGGGTGATTGATGGGTGATCAGTGGATGATTAGAGGGGAGAACAGATGTAAACAATGCACTTTCAGAGGTGATCTGAGGGTGGGTCTGCACGCAATCTGGGGGTGTGGGTGGGTGATCAGGTGCCCACAAAAGGCAGGTTAGGGTCTGATCTGATGGGTGGCAGTGACAGGTGGTGACAGGGGGTGATTGATGGGTGATTGACAGGTGATCAGTGGGTGATTATAGGGAAGAATAGATGTATACAGTACACAGGGGGGAGGGTCTAGGGAGGATCTAAGGGTGTGGGGGGGGGTGTGTTCAGGAGCCCCCAGGGGGCAGTTTAGGACCTAATCTAAAAAATAGCGTTGAGATAGTGACAGGGAGTGATTAATGGGTGATTAGGGGGGTGATTGGGTGCAAACAGGTGTCCCAGGGGTGGGCAGGGGGGGTCTGATGGGTGCAGTGGGCGATCAGGGGGCAGGATCAGTGTGCTTGGGTACTTACTAGGAGGGCTGCAACCTGCCCTGGTGGTCCCTCAATCACTGGGACCACCAGGGCAGGAGGCAGCCTGTATAATACGCTTTGTATACATTACAAAGCGTATTATCCGCTTTACATGCGGAAGATCGGGGGTTAACAACCCGCCGCCGCTGCTAATTGGCTGGCGGGTTGACGTCGCGGGTGGGCACATCCAGCGTGCGATCCCCGGCAGCTAGTCCGCAACGAGCCGCCGCCGATCGGCGTATTGCGCGGTCGTTGCGGGCTCCACTTTGCCGCCGCCCCTAGGTAGGGGCGGCCGGCAAGTGGTTAAAATCACAATCCAGTAAAATATATATATATATATATATATATATATATATATATATATATATATATATATATATATAGATCTATATATATATATAGATCTATTTATATATATAGATCTATATATATATATATAGATCTATATATATATAGATCTATATATATATAGATCTATATATATATATAGATCTATATATATATAGATCTATATATATATATATATAGATCTATATATATATATATAGATCTATATATATATAGATCTATATATATATAGATCTATATATATAGATCTATATATATAGATCTATATATATATAGATCTATATATATATAGATCTATATATATAGATCTATATATATAGATCTATATATATATAGATCTATATATATATAGATCTATATATATATATATAGATCTATATATATATATATATATATAGATCTATATATATATAGATCTATATATATATATATATATAGATCTATATATATATATATATATATATATAGATCTATATATATATATATATATATAGATAGATCTATATATATATATATATATAGAGATCTATATATATATATATATATATATAGATCTATATATAGGTGGTTGGGAGGGGATCAAGGGATACATGGGGGGGGGGGGGGAGCTGGAAAAAAGTTTATTTTTACACTAAAATCGCACAGCCTGTCACGGCTGCAGGCTGTGCGTCTCTCCCTGTCACACAAGATCCACAGTGACAGGGAGAGGGAGGCGGAGAGGGAGGCGGAACGGCAACTATGTTGCCTTTCGGAGGGTGATCGCTGTGATTGGCTCACAGCGATCACACGGCAGGGAGCCAATCAGTGACGGCTCCTGCCGATACCCGGAAGCCTTAGCTGTCATAAGACAGCTAAGTGCAGCCGGTTCGGTGCGCGCGATCGCGGCGGGGAGCGGCGGCGCCGGTGATAGAGATCTACGCCTTGCCAGCCAGGAGCCCATCAAAACAGGGCGTAGATCTCTATCACTGCGGTCCGGAAATGGTTAAAGATATCTGTGATAACAGTAAAACTTGTAGAGTATGGCAACTTTTACTACCTTCTGTAAATGACTTATGGAAAGGCAACCAAGAAATGGCATCTGCTGACACAGCTTTCCTCTTCCTCTACCTGCAGAGACACTACAGTCAAGATCAGCAATTCCGATCCAGCACCGATAGACCCTTTGCTGCTTATTTTTCCTGTACAGAGCCCTGTCTCCCAGACAAGAAGAGTTCCCCACTCTGGAAGGTCTTTGAAACATATAGGAGAATTAGATTTGAAGATGAAACCCTTTAGTCAGAACCTTGGGCTGTTCTTTGATCACAATAAAACTCTTGGAGATCTAAACTTCACATGCAACTTCTCTTCTCCTCTAAAACATTAAAATACAATTTAAAAATGCAGCCGTGTTTATAGGCAGAGGGCTTCTGAAAAGCATTGCTTTGATATGTCATACAACAGAAATGAAAAAAAAGGAAAAACATTTGAAGGTAGGGAAGTGTTTAAGAGGTTACGACAGAGACTGGTTCACTTGTGCAGCTCTCTTATTAAAATCAGAAACTGAATGCCAAATTTACAATGGAGTTAAATCCTCATGTCCTATTTATCAAAATCTTAACCTTAAGCTGCAGTTTAGTGGGAGATGTGTGGAATTTAATGAGGTCTATTGTGGCAGCTACATTATACTATTATTTTAAGATGTCAGCGGCTGGTATTGTGCTGATGTTTAGTGGATATAAAAAGGGATGGTGAGCGCTTTTCACACTTTTGCTTAATTTTTATATTCAGTACAATAAAATGCCATATTAAAAATCAAAAATAACCATTTTTAACTAGGTAAATATGACATCTTAATATTTTACATATAGCACTTGACATTTTATGCAGCTCTGTACATTGGAATATTTATATTAATGTATTATTATTTATATAGCCATACAGAGTACATGGTCATGTCACTAACTGTCCCTCAGAAGGTCTCACAATCTAATCCCAATCTAATATCTTCTATAGTCATATGTCTATTACAGTCTAGGGCCAATTTCATAGCTCGTAATTGTCTTTTGTTAGAGGGACAGTCCTTCTCTGGGAACCCGTCCCTCTGTCCCACTTTCTTCCTCACTTGTCCCTCTTTCAGGACTGATGTACAGATCTATGTAACTATATGTTTTTGTTTCTCCTGAACGATGTTTTAAATTGACTCTAAATTTTATTCTCATCCTTTAAATTAATATATTTCTTACTTTTTAGTGTTATTAAGAAATAAAACTAATAATGATAAATGATGAAACCACATATTTGTTTATGAATTCTTTGTGATATGTGTGATTAGGGGTGTGGCTGGGTGTGGCTAGAGGTGTGGCAGGGGTGTGCCTTCTTAACTCAGAAGGTTGAAAGGTATGCAATTTAGGTTCCGTTGGAATTCTCAGCAATTTGTGTGTTTACGGTGGCAGTGAAGCATATTTACTTGAGTAGTGGAAAGCCTTTGGATAGTCCAGAGACATCCCATATCTTCTTATACCCCACCGTTCCAGTGCCAGGCCCCTCTCTACCTAATGTTAAACCGTTTCTGACATCTCACTCTAACCTCCTGCTTTAATGTTAAGCCATTTCTGACTCCTAAGCAGGGCCGGGCCGAGGCATAGGCTGGAGAGGCTCCAGCCTTAGGGCGCAGTGTAGGAGGGGGCGCAGAATTCATTCAGCTGTCATTCCTAATTGTGTTTGAAGCAGAAAGAAATAAGAAAAGGGGATACATGGCAGTGACTGCAAGCCAGATAACTAGTTTTTAAGGTGTTGGGGAGGTTGTGGGCCCTGTGGCGCCTCTTAGTCTAATAGCAATCAGTGTGTGATGGCTGGGGTGGCAGGGATGGAGGGGCGCACTTTGGTGTCTCAGCCTTGGGTGCTGGAGGACCTTGTCCCGGCTCTGCTCCTAAGGCCACGTTCACAGTGGTGCATTGCGTTATAATGGCTTGCGGTGTGGTGACGCACTGCATGCAGTGTGTTAGCTCTAAACCTGCACATTAACACTAAATGTGGAGCATACTTTTCATTGACTTTATGCTTCACTGTACCTGTCACAAACCTGAACAGAGGAACAGGGTTTGACCACAGTTTGCAGTAATACAGACACTAAGACCAGGAAATAAGGTGCAACAAAGGTTTTATTACGACCAGATAGTGCATACAGATGACAATACAAATATGATGCAACCACATGCACATCACGCTATATACAGACAACCCGGGAAGGTAGTGACAAATATATACAATGTTAATATGATGCAACCACATGCACACACACCATAACAGAACAATCACCATACAAAGATAATCAATGTGCAATACACCAAGGACCCTATCTATCTAAATAACTAAATATATACAGGAAATATACACAGGATTATTATTATTTAGTATTTATAAAGTGCTGACATCTTACACAGCACTGCACAGAGTATATATTGTTTTGTCACTTAACTGTCCCTCAGAGGAACTCACAATCTAATCCCTAGCATAGTCCTATGTCTATCTTTGTATCCTGTAGTGTATGTATCATAGTATAGGGCCAATTTAGGGGGAAGCCAATTAACTGTTTTGGGGATATGGGAGGAAACTGGAGTGCCCGGAGGAAACCCACACAGACATGGGGAGAACATACAAACTCCTTGCAGATGTTGACATGGCTGGGATTCTAACCAGGGACCCAGCGTTTCAAGGCAAGAGCGCTAACCACTACGCCACGGTGCTGCTGGATCAATATATATACAACCAATCGCAGTACAAAAGGGAGCAGGTAGAAATCACGCTCAGAACATAATACAGATTCAGCCAGGCAACAAACCAATCGCAATACAAAGGAGCAGGCAGGAATCAGGGTCAGACAGAATATACAGGGTTCGGCAACAGTAAGGGCAAGTATACCAATAAATTTATGTCTGTTGAAATTGACAGTCCACCACTGCCTTCCAAGCATTTTTAACCATTTTGGTCTATTTTATACTTTTGGTGCTTCTATTTACGACGCAGTACTTGTATCCATCCCTGGTGGAGGGGTATACCCCCTTTTTTCCTATCTACAGAGAGCGAATTCTTAATCCTGAGTGGAGACAGGTTAATCTCCTCACCTGCCTATACAGTGGTTGCCTTGGAGGTAACCCTGGTTTGTGAGTATATATTTGTACTCTTTTATTATCATCCATTTACCGCTACATACTACACTATATTGGGCTCTCAGTGTCACTTCTTTTGTTTTAGATTTAAGGGCAAGGAACAGGAACCAGGATGTCCAGAATCTCAGGCCTGGAAGCACAAAGTTCTGGCCATCAGCAGGAGGAAGAGGCAGATCTTAAATAGTCCATGTGATTAGCGAACACAGGATGCAGCTGGTGGTGAGAGTTTACTTGAAGCCATCCGGAGGCCAAACAGGGGACTACAAGTCCGTATAATATTAACAGGCACCCTGCTGGTGGATGGTGGAGGTTCAGGACAATGCACAGTCCTCAGAGCCATGATCTGCTGGTGGAATAATGGAATTCCATGACAGTCCTAATCAATGCTGCCACCAGCAGGCAGAAAGCGGCAGCACAAGGTTCCTGACAGTATTCGATGCAATGCGTGGATAACGTGCGGTGACGCCGTCCCGATCTGTGACGTTGCTGTCACAGGGAATGCAATGGCCACTGTGAACATGGCCTCACTCTTCCAAATAGTGACCCTGTCTTGGTGCCTAAACCCAACCTCCCCCTTAACATTAACAACTTCTTGATGCTTGACCATAGTTCCCTGCTCTAACTTAAACCTTACCTGGTGCCTAACCTTACCTCCAGTGTTAATCCCTTGTTAATGTCTAATCTTTACATTTTAGCACTGAAAACTATAATGAACCTACTTCTACTTGAGCCCCTATTACTAACCCTAACACTAGTCAATTCTTAAAGGACCACTACTGTGAAAATTGTATAATTTAAAATACACATACAACTGAGAAGTATGTTTCTCCCAGAGTGAAATGAGCTATAAATTACTTTTCTCCTATATCGCTGTCACTTACAGTAGGTAGTAGAAATCTGACATAACTGACAGGTTTTGGGCTTGCTCATCTTCTCATGGGGGATTCTCAGGGTTTTCTTTATTTCTATGAAAGCCTATGGACTTTCCTATTATCATGCAGACTGTATACCATGTGCAATGCGTCAGAGATGACAGTACTGCACATAGTGTGCATCTGAAACATGGAAAACTCTCCATTGTTCACACCCATTAATAGTCTTATTTCTGCATCATTAATAGCAAGGGAGGGTCAGGGAGAAGTTCTGGACAGCATATTTTAATTTTTAACAAAACCATAAAAGGGTAATCACTGTCATCAGATAGTTACTAAACTGTCTCGCATTTGTGCTAGAATGTTACATTGTACATCAGTCTTTTGCTACAGGAAGGAAAAGCATTACATGTTTGACTTTAGTTGATAAAGGTGTTCCTGCTCAAATCACACATTATGTGCCAATCCATCTCATCTACAAGTGTATGTTATGTTGTTGTGACAGTGCCTGTGAATCATGCATTCTGTACTGTACAGATGTGTACAGACATCAGACATGTAACATCTATTGTCAGTCTGATGTCTGAAAGGGCAACTTCATCTTCTACAACTGTCACATGTTATGTGACAATCGCCCACCGCAGAATGTTTCAACCTGTTACTTGGGGCATCTCCTATTTCTCCTGTCCCTCCCATCTGCATAGTACTGTACAAGCTCATCACCCAAACCAAGCATGCATAAAATATCACAGGCGTCTGCAGACTATCATCAACAACTATCATGAATTATTGTTTTGGCTGGTAAAAAACTAGTGTATGTATGAGTCTTAGGATACACGTTAACCCACAATTCTCAAAAGAATCGCACAGCACAACCGGTGCTGATCCCTTACCTTTCTCAAAAGAATTGCACACCAATTACCGCCACAGAACCACCGCTGCCCAAAGCCTGTGCGCACCACCGAAGCCCAAAGCCTGTGCATACACACACCAAAGCCTGCCCACCACACTAACGCAGTAGGTGGTGGTTGTGGTATCTGTAATTTACTAATATTCTACTACCAGATATAACCACTGAAGTGGGAAGTTGCAGGACCATTCCCTCAGAAAGCAGAAACTTATTAGTTAATTAATTCCAGAAATTACATGAGAGACAAATTACTTGTCTACAAATCTGGGCACTGGATGCTGATACTAAAACGTAGAGCACACCTAAAGCTTGGCATTAGTACAGTCTGTGCATTATTTATCAAAGTAACAATAAGCTGCAATTTACTGTGCCAACTGGAAAAAAATCAGTTGCAGTATTTATAGAAAAAGTGCCTGCGAATGTCTTCTGCATCACATTGTGCATGTATTAATGCCAACTGCTCTTCAATCAAGCAAGAAGAACACGTGTAGGAACTAAAAGGACATATGAAGAATTTAAAACAGACATGGATGTACTCTGTGATTGATTTGGAACTACAGGAGACATAAGTAAGTATATATTAATTTATTTTAAAGCCACGTGTTTGTGCTTTTTTCATTAAAATATTTTAAATTTAGTGGGTTTTTTTTGTTATTTTAACCCTTTGCATGAATTAATAAGGGTTTTATGTAAAGATCCCTTTCCTTGTTGATCTGTGTGGGAGTTGCCATCTGGTCCCCCATAAAGGAAGCAACCAGTAGGCCATAAGCCCTCCATTATATTAACATTAACGCCTCCTGGTACAGTGGGAGAGAGAATTAGCCCATTCTCCCTAGACATTGGCACAAGGGTGCTCTGCTGGGGAGTCTGTCTGGTCCCCCTTGTAAAGTACCATGGATTGCCAGGTTCATTTTATTAAACAAATAAAATGGTACACATGTACTGATAGGGAAACATGCACTAATATCCCTTTATTTGCTTAAAGGGAAGGTTCAGGGAGGGTGGAGAAAAAATAAAAATCAATTTCCACTTACCTGGGGCTTCCTCCAGCCCGTGGCAGGCAGGAGGTGCCCTCGCCGCCGCTCCGCAGGCTCCCGGTGGTCTCCGGTGGCCGACCCGACCTGGCCAGGCCGGCTGCCAGGTCGGGCTCTTCTGCGCTCCAAGTCCTTGTACTTCTGCGTCCCACGCCGGCGCTCTGACGTCATCGGACGTCCGCCGGGCTGTACTGCACATGCGCAGAACTACTGCGCATGCGCAGTACAGCCCGGCGGACGTCCGATGACGTCAGAGCGCCGGCGTGGGACGCAGAAGTACAAGGACTTGGAGCGCAGAAGAGCCCGACCTGGCAGCCGGCCTGGCCAGGTCGGGTCGGCCACCGGAGACCACCGGGAGCCTGCGGAGCGGCGGTGAGGGCACCTCCTGCCTGCCACGGGCTGGAGGAAGCCCCAGGTAAGTGGAAATTGATTTTTATTTTTTCCCCACCCTCCCTGAACCTTCCCTTTAAGAAAAAAAAAATTAGAATAGTAGCAACTTCATCATCTCTATCCGCTGTATTCTGATAGGGAAGGCTACTGTTAACCACTCCTCCCAGTTAGGAGGCAGGAGAGGGGTGTGGCCAGGGTGAATCTCAACCTCTCTCCTGCAGGGTCAATGAGAGGGGGGTTACATGGGCGGTGTGACTCTTTAAAATTGCCCATTAACAATCCAATTTCCCATCCATTCAAACATCTAATCTATTGGATTGGGCAATCTTGATGGTACCAATCCACAACAAATGTACGATTTACAGATCATCCCACCAGTCCATTTTTCAGATCAATTCCTCGGCCAATCATCAGAGTGGTTAAGTTTTCCTTGCCGTTTGTGGACCTGATCAATCATTTCCAACTGATCACTTTTATTAGATCGGCAAGTTAGTCATTTAGGAAATTGGATCATTAATGACCTCCTTAACCTCTTGCCGACCACGTCATGCTGATAGGCGTGGACGCAGCAGCAGCCCCAGGACCGCCTAACGCAGATTGGCGTAAGGTCCTTGGGGTCTGTTTTGCAGGAGATTGCGCATGCTGATGTGCGCGCATCTCCGCTTGGTAGCGATCACCGCTAGGAGACTGTTAGATGCCGAAACTGCCGTCTAATTACTCTGTACAGCGCTGCGATCTAAGGCACTGCTGTCACCTCTGTAGCTGCGGAAGTGATCTGCTGTCATAGGCTGAAGCTATTACAGCCGATCACGCTGATTGGCTGGCGGCAGGAGGGAAGGAGGGGGGAGTAAAAAAAAAAAAAAAATAGTAAAATGTATTTATAAATTATTAACAAACATTTGTAAAAAAATAAAATAAAATAAAAATCTGGGGGGTGATCAGACCCCACCAACAGAAAGCTCTGTTGGTGGGGAAAGAAGGGGAAGCGGGGAATCACTTGTGTGCTGAGTTGGACGGCCCTGCAGCGAGGCCTTAAAGCTGCAGTGGCCTATTTGTTAAAAAATGGCCTGGTCTTTAGGGGGGTTTAACACTGCGGTCCTCAAGTGGTTAAAGGGGCCCATACATTGGTTGATTTCAGCCATCGATCGATCGACTCTATAGAATCGATCAATCGATCAATCGAATTCCCCGATTGATCGATTTGCGGCCGATTTCGATCGATTGGATTTATCTGACAGGATGGAAAAACTAGGACGATCTGATGCCAGCATGGCCCATAGAGTTGCATTGGATCTTATGGTCCAGTAATGCATTTAGATCGATTTCCAATAGATTTCACAGAGGTGCTAAGCATATATTGGAGCCCTGGCTGTGTGATACTCCTGTTTTTTATTGCCTGAGGAAGCTGGGATATACCTACGAAACGCGTTGCCTGTTGTTTCTAGGAGTATGTAAATACATTTGTTGTTACTCTAATCGACAGCATTGTGTCTGTTTTGGGTTGGCCGGTCCATCACTGTCTTCCAAACACTTTTAACAATTTTAGCGATTTTTATCCTTTGGCTCCTCTGTTCATTCTTTCAATACAAGAAGTCCACCCCTGGTGGAGGCAGGGCTGGCCTTTGACCGGAGCGATTGGAAGCACAAAGTTCTGGCCATCAGCAGGAGGAAGAGGCAGATCTTAAATAGTCCATGTGATTAGCGAACACAGGATGCAGCTGGTGGTGAGAGTTTACTTGAAGCCATCCGGAGGCCAAACAGGGAACTACAAGTCCGTATAATATTAACAGGCACCCTGCTGGTGGATGGTGGAGGTTCAGGACAATGCACAGTCCTCAGAGCCATGATCTGCTGGTGGAATAATGGAATTCCATGACAGTCCTAATCAATGCTGCCACCAGCAGGCAGAAAGCGGCAGCACAAGGTTCCTGACAGTATTCGATGCAATGCGTGGATAACGTGTGGTGATGCTGTCCCGATCTGTGACGTTGCTGTCACAGGGAATGCAATGGCCACTGTAAACATGGCCTCACTCTTCCAAATAGTGACCCCGTCTTGGTGCCTAAACCCAACCTCCCCCTTGACATTAACAACTTCTTGATGCTTGACCATAGTTCCCTGCTCTAACTTAAACCTTACCTGGTGCCTAACCTTACCTCCAGTGTTAATCCCTTGTTAATGTCTAATCTTTACATTTTAGCACTGAAAACTATAATGAACCTACTTCTACTTGAGCCCCTATTACTAACCCTAACACTAGTCAATTCTTAAAGGACCACTACTGTGAAAATTGTATAATTTAAAATACACATACAACTGAGAAGTATGTTTCTCCCAGAGTGAAATGAGCTATAAATTACTTTTCTCCTATATCGCTGTCACTTACAGTAGGTAGTAGAAATCTGACATAACTGACAGGTTTTGGGCTTGCTCATCTTCTCATGGGGGATTCTCAGGGTTTTCTTTATTTCTATGACAGCCTATGGACTTTCCTATTATCATGCAGACTGTATACCATGTGCAATGCGTCAGAGATGACAGTACTGCACATAGTGTGCATCTGAAACATGGAAAACTCTCCATTGTTCACACCCATTAAAAGTCTTATTTTTGCATCATTAATAGCAAGGGAGGGTCAGGGAAAAGTTCTGGACAGCATATTTTAATTTGTAACAAAACCATAAAAAAGGTAATCACTGTCATCAGATAGTTACTAAACTGTCTCGCATTTGTGCTAGAATGTTACATTGTACATCAGTCTTTTGCTACAGGAAGGAAAAGCATTATATGTTTGTCTTTAGTTGATAAAGGTGTTCCTGCTCAAATCACACATTATGCGCCAATCCATCTCATCTACAAGTGTATGTTATGTTGTTGTGACAGTGCCTGTGAATCATGCATTCTGTACTGTACAGATGTGTACAGACATCAGACATGTAACATCTATTGTCAGTCTGATGTCTGAAAGGGCAACTTCATCTTCTACAACTGTCACATGTTATGTGACAATCGCACAGGCGTCTGCAGACTATCATCAACAACTACCATGAATTATTGTTTTGGCTGGTAAAAAAAACGAGTGTATGTATGTGTCTTAGGATACACGTAAACCCACAATTCTCAAAAGAGTCGCACAGCACAACCGGCGCTGATCCCTTACCATTCTCAAAAGAATTGCACACCAACTACCGCCACAGAACCCCCGCTGCCCAAAGCCCGTGCGCGCCACCGCCACCCAAAGCCTGTGCATACACTCACCAAAGCCTGCCCACCACACGAGCGCAGTAGGTGTTGGTTGTGGTATCTGTAATTTACCAATATTCTACTACCAGCTATAATCACTGGAATGGGAAGTTGCAGGACCATTCCCTCAGAAAGCAGAAACTTATTAGTTAATCAATTCCAGAAATGACATGAGAGACAAATTACTTGTCTACAAATCTGGGCACTGGATGCTGATACTAAAACGTAGAGCACACCTAAAGCTTGGCATTAGTACAGTCTGTGCATTATTTATCAAAGTAACAATAAGCTGCAATTTACTGTGCCAACTGGAAAAAAATCAGTTGCAGTATTTATAGAAAAAGTGCCTGCGAATGTCTTCTGCATCACATTGTGCATGTATTAAATGCCAACTGCTCTTCAATCAAGCAAGAAGAACACGTGTAGGAACTAAAAGGACATATGAAGAATTTGAAACAGACATGGATGTACTCCGTGATTGATTTGGAACTACAACAGGAGACATAAGTAAGTATATATTAATTTATTTTAAAGCCACGTGTTTGTGCTTTTTTCATTAAAATATTTTAAATTTAGTGTTTTTTTTTTTGTTATTTTAACCCTTTGCATGAATTAATAAGGGTTTTATGTAAAGATCCCTTTCCTTGTTGATCTGTGTGGGAGTTGCCATCTGGTCCCCCATAAAGGAAGCAACCAGTAGGCCATAAGCCCTCCATTATATTAACATTAACGCCTCCTGGTACAGTGGGAGAGGGAATTAGCCCATTCTCCCTAGACATTGGCACAAGGGTGCTCTGCTGGGGAGTCTGTCTGGTCCCCCTTGTAAAGTACCATGGATTGCCAGGTTCATTTTATTAAACAAATAAAATGGTACACGTGTACTGATAGGGAAACATGCACTAATATCCCTTTATCTGCTTAAGAAAAAAAATTCGATTAGTAGAAACTTCATAATCTCTTTCCACTGTATTCTGATAGGGAAGGCTACTGTTAACCACTCCTCCCAGTTAGGAGATGAGGATAAGGACCAGAGGCGCCAAAAAGAGTAAAAACAATGTACTCCCAGATGCTACGCGTTTCACGGGATTAACCCGCTTCCTCAGGTCGGGTTAATCCCGTGAAACGCGTAGCATCTGGGAGTATCAATAAATTGCTGATTTTTTGATCAAGCACTGTGTTTTCTATCGGTTTTTGGTCTGTTGGATGGGTGGCGAGCACGTCTCCCCCCATTTTTTATCCTTACATTGTTTTTACTCTTTTTGGCGCCTCTGGTCCTTATCCTCATCACATTGCTGTCCACCTATGGTGGCAAGGATTTTCTCCTAATTTCCTTCTACAGAGAGCGACATCTTATACCTGAGTGGGGTCAGGTTCTAGTTCTCCCCACCGGCATATGGAGTGGTTGCCTAGGGGCAACCCACGTTTGTGAGTATAAATTCTTTCGATCTATTGTGGCTACATTGTCTAGATTTACTACACCATTTGGGCTCTCGGTCTTTTGTCTTTGTTTTCTAAAGTGCCTCCCAGTTAGGAGGCAGGAGAGGGGTGTGGCCAGGGTGAATCTCAACCTCTCTCCTGCAGGGTCAATGAGAGGGGGGTTACATGGGCGGTGTGACTCTTTAAAATTGCCCATTAACAATCCAATTTCCCATCCATTCAAACATCTAATCTATGGGATTGGGCAATCTTGATGGTACCAATCCACAACAAATGTACGATTTACTGATCATCCCACCAGTCCATTTTTCAGATCAATTCCTCGGCCAATCATCAGAGTGGTTAAGTTTTCCTTGCCGTTTGTGGACCTGATCAATCATTTCCAACTGATCACTTTTATTAGATCGGCAAGTTAGTCATTCAGGAAATTGGATCATTAACCTATTTTGGTTTCTGGACGTAGAAACTACGTCCAGAAACCATGTGCGCTACCGCGCGCCCCCGCGGCCGATCGCGCGCGTGCACGCGCACTCCCGGCCGCGGATTCGGTAGTCAGGGAATCAATGTATCGGACTATGAAGTCCGATCACTGATTCCTCTTCCCCGCTGAAAAAGCGACAGCTTCTCTCGGAAGCTGCGCCTTTTCTGGCCATTCACTGCCTGATGCGCCACTCTAAGCGTGTGTTACGCTTAGAGTGACGTCATGTAAACAAACTCATGGCCGCCATCTTGTGGCCAAAAAGTAATACTACACCTGAAAATAAAAATGAATTAAAATCAACACACATTTACATTATAAATCTATTGTTTACCCCCCACCCTCCCAAAACTACCCAAATAAAATGTTTACTATAAATAAAAAAAAACATTACAATAAAAAAAAAAAAAAAACATGTAAATATTTACCTAAGGGTCTAAACTTTTTAAATATCAATGTAAAGATGAAATATTTCTATATTTTTTTTTATTTTAAACTTGTTAATAGTGATGGATGCAAAATGGAAAAAATGCACCTTTATTTCCAAATAAAATATTGTCGCCATACATTGTGATAGGGACATAATTTTAACGGTGTAATAACCGGGACATATGGGCATATACAATACGTGAGTTTTAATTATGGAGGCATGTATTATTTTAAAACTATAATGGCTGAAAACTGAGAAATAATGAATTTTTCCATTTTTTTCTTATTCTTCCTGTTAAAATGCGTTTACAGTAAAGTGGCTCTTAGCAAAATGTACCCCCCAAAGAAAGCCTAATTGGTGGCGGAGAAAACAAGATATAGATCAGTTCATTGTGATAAGTAGTGATAAAGTTATAGGCTAATGAATGGGAGGTGAACATTTCTCTCGTGAAAACCACGGAACCTGAATGGGTTAATGACCACCTTAAGCTCTTGCCGACCACGTCACGCTGATAGGCGTGGACGCAGCAGCAGCCCCAGGACCGCCTAACGCAGTTTGGCGTAAGGTCCTTGGGGTCTGTTTTGCAGGAGATTGCGCATGCTGATGTGCGCGCATCTCCGCTTGGTAGTGATCACCGCTAGGAGACTGTTAGATGCCGAAACTGCCGTCTAATTACTCTGTACAGCGCTGCGATCTAAGGCACTGCTGTCACCTCTGTAGCTGCGGAAGTGATCTGCTGTCATAGGCTGAAGCTATTACAGCCGATCACGCTGATTGGCTGGCGGCAGGAGGGAAGGAGGGGGGAGTAAAAAAAATAAATAAATAGTAAAATGTATTTACAAATTATTAACAAACATTTGTAAAAAAATAAAATAAAATAAAAATCTGGGGGGCGATCAGACCCCACCAACAGAAAGCTCTGTTGGTGGGGAAAGAAGGGGGAGCGGGGAATCACTTGTGTGCTGAGTTGGACGGCCCTGCAGCGAGGCCTTAAAGCTGCAGTGGCCTATTTGTTAAAAAATGGCCTGGTCTTTAGGGGGGTTTAACACTGCGGTCCTCAAGTGGTCCTCAATGCGGTCCTCAATCAACATTGGTTGATTTCAGCCATCGATCGATCGACTCTATAGAATCGATCAATCGAATTCCCTGATTGATCGATTTGCGGCTGATTTCGATTGATTGGATTTATCTGACAGGATGGAAAAACTAGGACGATCTGATGCCAGCATGGCCCATAGAGTTGCATTGGATCTTATGGTCCAGTAATGCATTTAGATCGATTTCCAATAGATTTCACAGAGGTGCTAAGCATATATTGGAGCCCTGGCTGTGTGATTCGCCTGTTTTTTATTGCCTGAGGAAGCGGGGATATACCTACGAAACGCGTTGCCTGTTGTTTCTAGGAGTATGTAAATACATTTGTTGTTACTCTAATCGACAGCATTGTGTCTGTTTTGGGTTGGCCGGTCGACTACTGTCTCCCGAACACTTTAAAAAATTTTAGCGATTTTTATCCTTTGGCTCCTCTGTTCATTCTTTCAATACAAGAAGTCCACCCCTGGTGGAGGCAGGGCTGGCCTTTGACCAGAGCGATTGCTCAGGGCGCCTGTCCGCCGGCTTCCAAGGGGCGCCTCGCTCCTGCCGCATATTTTTATTTTGTGCTGCAGCGGCTGTGGGCTCCGGCTTGGTCGATTGCGTTTCCCTCCGGCTCCGCCCCTTGGTGCCGGCACTGGGGGTGATGGGGGCGAAGACCAGCGCTGTCTCTAGGAGTCAGTGTGAGACTCCGCCCAGCCACCGTGATAGGATCATCATGGATGGACCCAGGAGCGCTGAAGCGTGCAGCACGTGTGTGTGTGTGTGCCAGCCACCCTACCCTGCTATGTGACTGTCTGTCCACTCCTCTGTGAGACAGACCACCTGGCCATCTTCTCCTCTCGTGCTCCCCATTAGTGACCAGCAGTAAAAGTAAGGCTCCACATGATCCCATCCCTAACCTACCTACACTATGGTATAAGGACAAGGTATATGCTTATTAATATCTATCAGATCTTACTATTCTTCTATGCTTGATACGGGGGGGGGGGGGGGGGGGGGTTATAGATGGGAATCTGACTTCTGCCTAACTAAAAGGGGAACTAGCAGTGGCCTAAGCTTATATATACACTAAGGGGGATCTGCCAATCTATATACACTAAAGGGGATCTGCCTACAAGACTAGTAGCCTATAATATACACTAAGGGGGATCTGCCTATAATAATAATAGGCAGATTCCCTTTAGTGTATATAGGTTACTAGTCTTGTATATGTAGGCAGATCCACCCTTTGGTGTATATATAGGTGTATAGGTGTATATATGTAGGGCAGCACGGTGGCGTAGTGGTTAGCTCTCTCGCCTTGCAGCGCTGGGTCCCTGGTTCGAATCCCAGCCAGGGCACTATCTGCAAAGAGTTTGTATGTTCTCTCCGTGTCTGCGTGGGTTTCCTCCCACATTCCAAAAACATACAGATAAGTTAATTGGCTCCCCCTAAAAATTGGCCCTAGACTACAGTACTTACACTACATAATAATGGCAATGGTAGGGATTAGATTGTGAGCTCCTTTGAGGGACAGTTAGCGACAAGACAATATATATATATATATATATATATATATATATATATATATATATATATATATATATACACTGTACAGCGCTGCGTAATATGTCGGCGCTATATAAATACTAAATAATAATAATAAATAATAATAATATATACTATACACTATATATACACTAAGGAGGGATCTGCCTAATATATATATATATATATATATATATATTTATATATATATATATATATACGCTAAAGAGTGGGGGCACATATAGCTGGCTACCTTTACTGAGGGCACCAACACCTGGCTACCTATACTGGAGGCCCCTATGCCTGTCTACCTATGGGGGGATGGAGACCTTCAACTGACTTCTTGTACTGGGGCACCTATGCTTGGCAACCTATATTGAGGGCACCTACACATAAGATCCTATACAGGGGGCACCTACAGAGAGCGACATCTTAGTCCTGAGTGGGGACAAGCCTAAACTCCTCACCTGCCTTATCAGTGGTTGCCTGTGCGTGTGCGGTAACCCTGGTTTGTAAGTATAAATACTTACGATTCACATTTTCTCTCTTTTTCCAATACATACTACACTAAATTGGGCTCTCGGTTTTCTGTTTTATATCCTACACAAGCTATTGGAAATCTATTCCTAGTGTATTGGACTTAACAGGCATCTGACCGAAATCTATCTGATGGTCGAATCTGCTGCAAATCTATAAGTGTATGGCCACCTTTAGTTTCCAAGCAAGAACTGTATTGCAGTTATGGGAGCCCATGAGACTGAAGTCACACGACTGCCACTTTTTTCCAAAAAATTAAGGTGTTAAGAGTTAAACGATTCTATTCTACTTAACAAGGCTAGTGATAGAGGAAGGGATGGATATTTGTATAAAATATGAAGGTGGACAGGGTATTTTAATATATAGATGGCTTCAATTGTACTTATGTTTCTTTAGAGTTCAGGTTTTAAGAAATAAGGGTTGCATTCCATACATACGGCAATTTCAACAAATCTTTGTACTACAGTATAGTACCAGATTTGGTGATACAGCTTTTATTTATTATTATTATTTATTAGTATTTATATAGCGACATCTTCCGCAGTGCTGTACAGAGTACAGGGTGGGCCATTTATATGGATACACTCCAGCCGCCGCGTCACTCAGACCTCAGGATCAGGCGGCGAGCCGGCGACCAATCATGCGGGCGCTAGGACCCAGAGCCCGCACTGATATGCGGAAGTGACATCACTTCCGCATATTGAGCGGGTGCGTCCGGCGCCCGCTGGTACTGGTCAATTCGCCGCTGATGATGAGGTCTGCTGCGAGGTAGGGGGGGGGGGGGAGCGGCGGCGGCGGCTAGAGGGGGGAATCCCTGTCACTCACTCACTCCCTAAAGGGCCTCCCTATCACTCACTCACTCCCTAAAGGGGCTCCCTGGCACTCACTCACTCCCTAAAGGGGCTCCCTGGCACTCACTCACTACCTAAAGGGCCTCCCTGTCACTCACTCACTTCCTAAAGGGGCTCCCTGTCACTCACTCACTTCCTTAAGGGGCTCCCTGGCACTAACTCCCACAAGGGGCTCCCTGTCACTCACTCACTACCTAAAGGGCCTCCCTGTCACTCACTCACTCCCTAAAGGGGCTCCCTGTCACTCACTCACTCACTCCCTAAAGGGGCTCCCTGGCACTCACTCACTCACTAAAGGGGCTCCCTGGCACTCACTCACTGCCTAAAGGGGCTCCCTGGCACTCACTCACTGCCTAAAGGGGCTCCCTGGCACTCACTCACTCCCTAAAGGAGCTCCCTGGCACTCACTCACTGCCTAAAGGGGCTCCCTGGCACTCACTCACTACCTAAAGGGACTCCCTGGCACTCACTCACTGCCTAAAGGGGCTTCCTGTCACTCACTCACTGCCTAAAGGGGCTCCCTGTCACTCACTCACTGCCTAAAGGGGCTCCCTGTCACTCACTCACTCCCTAAAGGGGCTCCCTGTCACTCACTCACTCCCTAAAGGGGCTCCCTGTCACTCACTCACTCCCTAAAGGGGCTCCCTGTCACTCACTCCCTAAAGGGGCTCCCTGGCACTCACTCACTGCCTAAAGGGGCTCCCTGGCACTCACTCACTGCCTAAAGGGGCTCCCTGGCACTCACTCACTGCCTAAAGGGGCTCCCTGGCACTCACTCACTCCCTAAAGGGGCTCCCTGGCACTCACTCACTGCCTAAAGGGGCTCCCTGTCACTCACTCACTACCTAAAGGGGCTCCCTGGCACTCACTCACTGCCTAAAGGGGCTCCCTGGCACTCACTCACTGCCTAAAGGGGCTCCCTGTCACACACTCACTGCCTAAAGGGCTCCCTGTCACTCACTCACTGCCTGAAGGGGCTCCCTGGCACTCACTCACTACCTAAAGGGCCTCCCTGTGACTCACTCACTGCCTGAATGGGCTCCCTGGCACTCACTCACTGCCTGAAGGGGCTCCCTGGCACTCACTCACTGCCTGAAGGGGATCCCTGGCACTCACTCACTGCCTGAAGGGGCTCCCTGGCACTCACTCACTGCCTGAAGGGGCTCCCTGGCACTCACTCACTACCTAAAGGGCCTCCCTGGCACTCACTCACTGCCTAAAGGGCCTCCCTGTCACTCACTCACTGCCTGAAGGGGCTCCCTGGCACTCACTCACTGCCTGAAGGGGCTCCCTGGCACTCACTCACTGCCTGAAGGGGCTCCCTGGCACTCACTCACTGCCTGAAGGGGCTCCCTGGCACTCACTCACTGCCTGAAGGGGCTCCCTGGCACTCACTCACTGCCTGAAGGGGCTCCCTGGCACTCACTCACTACCTAAAGGGGCTCCCTGGCACTCACTCACTACCTAAAGGGGCTCCCTGTCGCTCACTATCGGGGTCCCTGTCACTCACTACCTAACTGGAGGCGCTTGTCACTCACTAGCTAACCTGGGGGTCCCTGTCACTCACTACCTAACTTGGGGGGCTACCATATTAAGGGGGCATTCTGCCTATTTATGTGAAATGCTGTCTATTTATGTGCCTTATAACTGCTGAATTTGTCTTGTTGGGAGCCTTATGATTTGTTGGGGGCCTCATGATTGCTGAATTTGTCTTGTTGGGGGCCTCATGATTTGTTGGAGGCCTCATGATTGCTGAATTTGTCTTGTTGGGGGCCTCATGATTTGTTGGGGGCCTCATGATTGCTAACTGCGAGATTATGGGAAAAGCTGAATCCTTATCATATGAGACAATAGCATTAAACCTACTTTTTTAGCTTTTTAAAACAGAAAATAAAACTGGGAGGTTCTAAAAAATTGAATACATTTTTCAGGAGTAGGATGGATGAAATTGTTTATCTTCACAGTTTATTTTCAACCTGGATTTTCCATAATGTTCATGTATGAGTTAAAACGTTTGTACAGTATTTAGTTTAAATTGCTGTTGCCACTTTGCGATAGATAAGTGACTTTTGGGTTGCAGTTTGGGCACTCGGCCTCCAAAAGGTTCGCCACCACTGTCATAATCTAATGTCCCACCATTGCTAGGTTCATGTAAATTTGTCTCCACCCGTTACCACACCTATATTCTGGTCCATGGCCCACCCATTTTTCGGTGCGGCGCGATAAGCACGCCGCACAACGTGATCCTCGTATTTTTGGCACGCTGAATTCTGCTGCCTACAGTATGTACAGTATACGCTGTTCTCTAGTGCCTGCACTGTGTGCTGATTTACCTCCAGTGTGTACAGTGTAAGGTGTTACTCTGTGCTTTTACTGATTGTAAACCAGCTATATTGTATGCTCATCCCTGCTACTTTCAGTATGTACAGTATTAGCTGTAAAGCCTGGTACACACATACAATTTTGATTAGCCAATTTTAGCTCTGTCCATAAAATTCATTGTCTGTTGGCCCACTTACTGCACGGGGGTGGTAAAATTGGGGGTCAGTGATTGACCAATCAAAATTGTATGTGCGTATACATCTTTGATCTATGCCTATACTGATTGTAAATTATCCAAATAAAGGACAGGGGGCTCCATCCAATATTTCGATGGGCAGGCCCGTTATCTGTAGCTTACACCGCTGCTAAGTTCATGTACATTTGGCCCCACCCATGGTCACGCCCACTCACCTCATGGCCACGCCCATTTTTGGCATATACCTCCTCGCCTGGTGCCCACAGGTGCCCCCAATCTCCAAGGACCCTAGAAACGCCCCTGGTTACAGCCATTGACATGTCGCCAAGGTTAACACGTGAGGAGCAGATAGAAATTGTGTTGATGTCTGGTTAACGCAGTAACCGGGTCATTGCAGCAGATTTCAATGCAAGACACCCTACAAGACCACCCATCTCCCATGCTACAGTTAGCAAACTGCTTGCTAAGTTTCATGAAACTGGACCAGTGTTGGATTTGCCAAAATATGGACACATAGAATCTGTCACTAATGAAGAAACATCAGTGGCTGTCCTAGCTTCATTCAGCAAGAGCCCACAGCGTAGCACTCGCCGCATGTCACTGGAGAGTGGCATTAGTCGAACATCCCTTAAACGGATATTAGCTACTCACAAATGGCACCCTTACAAACTCCAACTACTGCAGCATCTCAACGAGGATGACCCAGATCGGCGCACTGAATTTGCAGAATGGGCAAAACAAAAATTGGTTCAGGACCCTCAGTTTACGCAGAAGATTTTGTTCAGTGATAAGGCAAACTTTTATGTGAATGGTGAAGTTAACAAACAAAACCACCGCTATTGGTCTGACACTATCCCTCCAAGACTGCTGGAACAAAAAAATTGATGGTATGGTGTGGTATATGGGTTACAAAGATAGTGGGGCCATTCTTCATCAATGGAAACCTCAAGGGCACTAGAGATGGCCCGAACGGTTCGACTGCGAATTGATTCCCGCAAACTTCGGTGGTTCACGTTCGCGGTGAACCGCGAACTATATGCGAGTTCGACCCGTCCCCTATACTACATCATTAGGGTCAACTTTGACCCTCTACATCACAGTCAGCAGACACAGGGTAACCAATTAGGCTACACTCCCTCCTGGAGCCCCCCACCCCCTTATAAAAGGCAGGCAGCGTCAGACTTTTCACTCACTTGTGTGGCATCAGTAATTAGAGAAGGAAGAGAACCTGCTGTAGACATAGGGAAAGCTTAATTAGGGTCTTGTGTTAGGCTTGTTAGCTTGCTCCTTGCTGATACTTATTGCTAAAAAGCACCCCTCAACAGCTCTTTTGAGAGCTAATGTTGTTCTAGTGATCTATTTTTGTTTTGTGTGTGTGTGTCCCACAGACACTTGTGTTGCATATACAGCCCTGTCAGTCAGTCGTAGCTGGCCCTTGGCCCCTTGGTAATTCCTACTGTGCCACTGCCAGGCCCAGCACATTTAGTGACTACCTGTGTGTGTGACAGCTGCACATTTGTAATACCAATCACTGCATACCCACCTGTTCAGTGCGCCTACCTACGTGAGCGCATGCAGTGTTATATACCACCAGTCACTGCACCTGTTCATGGTACCTGTGTGTGTGACAGCTGTACATTTGTAATACCAATCCCTGCATACCTACCTGTTCAGTGCATCTACCTACGTGAGCACACGCAGTGTTATATACCACCAGTCACTGCACCTGTTCACGGTACCTGTGTGTGTGACAGCTGCACATTTGTAATACCAATCACTGTATACCTACCTGTTCAGTGCACCTACCTATGTGAGCGCACGCAGTGTTATATTATATACCAATCACTGCACCTGTTCACGGTACCTGTGTGTGTGACAGCTGCACATTTGTAATACTAGTCATTGCATAATTGTTCACAGTACCTGTGTGACCGCACGCTGTGTAATATACTAGTCTGTGCATACCTGTTAACTGCACCTGTGTGACAGCTGCACATTGTATTGTAATACCAGTCACTGCATACCTTTCACTGCACCTGTGTGACTGCACATTGTATTAGTCAAGTCAGTGCATACCTTTCACTTCATCCCCCCCAATATGGACAAAACAACAGGCAGAGCCAGGGGCAGAACCAGAGGCAGACCACCCGGCAGGTCTGTTCGAGGTCGTGCTGACGTGATTTCATGCGGCCCTGGACCAAAGTATAGTGCTCAGAAGAAGGCACGTCCCATCAACTCCCAAGATTTTCAGGACGTGGTTGACTATTTAACACAGAACACCTCATCTTCCGCAGCCACCAACGCTACTACAAGCACCACATCCGCTGCATTTGACACTTCGCAGGAGTTATTTGGTGGGGAATTCACTGATTCACAGCCATTATTGTTACAACAAGATGAAGGCGCTAAGCAAGTTACACCACCTCATATGTCTGAGTTAGGCGACACTATGGACATAAGGTGTGAGGAGGAGAATGATGAAGTACCTGCTGTTGGTGCAGTTTTGGAGGTGTCTGATGCAAGCGAAGCTGGGGAGGATGATTATGATGATGATGTGATGATGATACTGCCATGGATGCCACTTGGGATCCTAATATACAAGATGACCAAGGGGACAGTTCAGAGGGGGAGTCAGAGAGGCGTAGGAGGAGACGAGTTGCTGAAAGAAGCAGAGGGAGCTCGTCGTCAGAAACAGCTGGTGGCAGTGTCCTGCGCCATGTATCGCCACCTATGGACAGCCAGGCAACATGCCCTTCAAGGTCAGCTGCTGACGCCACCATAGTGCCCACACCCCTGGGCTTAGCGGTGTGGAAATTGTTTTGTGTGTCTGCCTTAGATCAGAGCAATGCCATCTGTTCTCTCTGCCACCAAAAATTGAGCCATGGAAAGGCCAACACCCGCGTAGGGACAACTGCCTTACCTTCGCACATGGAGAAAAGGCACAAACTGCAATGGCAAGACCACCTGAGGAACAGCAGCACACAAAAGCAAAGCCACCCTCCTTCTCCTCTTCCTCCTTCAGGTGCATCATCTTCAGCTGCTTTCTCCCTTGCACCTTCACAATCACAGCCACCCTCCTCTACTCCGCCTCTCACCTTGAGCGGTTCCTGCTCCTCTGCCCACAGCAGCAGCCAGGTGTCCGTGAGGGAAATCTTTGAGCGGAAGAAGCCAATGTCTGCCAGTCACCCCCTTGCCCAGCGTCTGACAGCTGGCTTGGTGGAACTGTTAGCTCGCCAGCTGTTACCATACCAGCTGGTGGACTCTGAGACCTTCCGAAAATTTGTGGCCATTGGGACACCACAGTGGAAGATACCAGGCTGCAATTATTTCTCCAAAAAGGCGATACCCAAACTTTACCGTGAAGTTGAAAGGCAAGTGGTGTCGTCTCTGGCACACAGCATTGGGTCAAGGGTCCACCTGACCACAGATGCCTGGTCTGCCAAGCACAGTCAGGGCCGGTACATTACTTACACAGCCCATTGGATCAACCTGGTGACCGCTGGCAAGCAGCGAGTACATGGCTGTGCAGCGGACCTAGTTGTGATACCTCCACGGCTTGCAGGCAGGCCTGCTGCCACCTCCTCTCCTTCTCCTCCTACTCCTCCTGCTACATCCAGTTTACTGTCGTCGTCCTCCTCCTCATTGTCTGAGTGGCAGTGCAACTCTACTGGTGCTGCAATCTCCTCTCCAGCTACACAGCCCCAGCTCCCCAGGGCCTATGCTGCATGCCAGGTACGATGGTGTCACGCCATCTTAGACATGTCTTGCCTCAAAGCGGAGAGTCACACTGGAGCAGCTCTCCTGGCTGCTCTTAACAAACAGGTGGATCAGTGGCAGACCCCGCACCAACTGGAGATAGGCAACATGGTATGTGACAACGGCAGCAATCTCATTTCGGCTTTGAATTTGTGAAAGTTGACACATGTACCCTGCATGGCACATGTGCTGAATCTAATAATTCAGAGATTTGTGTCTAAGTACCCAGGCTTACAGGATGTCCTGAAGCAGTCCAGGAAGTTCAGGCGGTCTTATACGGCCATTACACGCTTGGCCGATATTCAGCAGAGAAAGAACTTGCCGGTGAGATGCTTGGTTTGCAATAGCCTGACTTGCTGGAATTCAACCCTCCTTATGTTTAACCACCTGCTACAACAGGAGAAAGCCTCAACCTGTATCTCTACAACTACAGTAGGACCCACTCTGGAGATATGGGGATGTTCTGGCCGAAGTACTGGACACACATGCAAAATGTCTGCAGGCTCATGTGGCCGTTTGAGGAGGTGACAAACTTGGCTAGTCGCAGTGAAGGCGCCATCAGCGACTTGATCTCATATGCTTTCTTCCTGGAGCGTGCCATGCGTAGAGTGAAGGATCAAGCTGTGGAGAAGCGTGAACAGGAGGAAGAGTTGTGGGATCAATTCTCGGAACCAGATGTTTCCTCAACACCTGCGGCAGCACATAGGAGGAGGAGGAAGAGTCATGTGGGGAAGAGGAGTCAGATGATGAGGAAGTGGGGTTTTTTTGGAGGAGGAGGAGGCAGCAGGCATTGCAGGGGGCTTGTGCTGCTCAACATTCCTGTGGTATTGTTCGTGGCTGGGGGAGGAGGAGAACTTACCTGACATTACTGAGGAAGAGCAAAAGGAGATGGACAGTATGTCTGCATCCAAATTTGTGCAGATGGCGTCTTTCATGCTGTCCAGCCTGTTGAGGGACCCCCTGTATAAAAAACTCAAGGGGAATGAGCTGTACTGGGTGGCCACGCTACTAGACCCTCGGTATAGGTGCAAAGTTGGATGCAGCACTTGCAGACCAAGCTGTCAACTATGCTTTACAGTGCGTTTAAGGGTGATGTCACAGCACAATGGAATAAAGGTGCCACTGCCAGTAATTCTTCTTCTCCCATGTCCACGCAGGCAAGGACAGGACGCTCTAGATCTCATGGTGATGTCCAACGCCTCGCCTTAGCCCTTCCGGATTCCACCCTCCACCAATGCCTCGATCGGCAGGTAGCCGACTACCTGGCCTTAAGTGTGGATGTAGACACTGTGAGCAGCAATGAACCCCTGGACTACTGGGTGCGCAGGCTTGACCTGTGGCCAGAGCTGTCAGAATTTGCCATCCAACTTCTCTCTTACCCTGCCTCAAACGTCCTGTTAGAAATAACCTTCAGCGCAGCTGGAGGCATTGTCACTGAGAAGAGAAGTCGCCTAGGTCACAAAAGTGTTCACTACCTAAATTTTATCAAAATGAATGAGTCATGGATCCCAGAGGGTTACTGCCCGCCCAAAGACTAAGTCAGTCCCCACACACAGCATCTCTGCCTGCACGCCATGTGACTGCCTGCCCCAAGACTAAGTCGCTCCCCACACAGCATCTCTGCCTGCAGGCCGCTTGACTGCTTTCTCCGCCACCACCAGCAGGGTCCAGGACTCCAGGCGGATTCCTGAATTTGGGGGGGGGGGGGGGGAGGGCACACCCAAGATAATAAGGTTGTTGCTTCATTGTGGACAGACCAAATTCGATCAGCTGGACAGTCACTGTTGTTCTGTCATTGAGCTACCTCAGCCCGGCGACCGTATGGGCCTAAAAAACGCTATTGCCCACACTCTTGCCATGGTGCGCATCAGTCCAGCATGGCCGTCACTACAAAAACAGCTGTTTGCGGTGCGTTACACAGGGAATTTGGTCTGTCAGTGTGAAGTAGTACACTAATTACACTACCTGAGTGATGTATACACATGCAAGATGTTTTAAAGCACTTTAGGCCTCCAAATTAGCATGCAATGTGATTTCTGCCCTTAAAACACTGCTGTGCGTCAAATCCGGATGTCGAGGTTCGCGAACCGAAAATCGGAGGTTCGAGCCATCTCTAAAAGCCACTGGATATGCGAAATTGCTACATGATGATGTGTTTCCCTCTTTATGCACTGAAGCTGGCACGTTCCCTGAGTTTTTCCAGCAAGATGGTGCACCACCACATTATGGATGTCAGATCCGAGCATTCCTAGATGAACAGTTTCCTGGAAAGTGGATTGGTCGTCGTGGGCCACTTGAATGGCCCCCAAGGTCTCCCGATCTGACCCCCTTAAACTTTTATTTTTGGGGTCATCTGAAGGCAATTGTGTATGCTGTGAAGATACGAGATGTGCAGCACCTGAAACTATGGATACTGGAAGCCTGTGCTAGCATTTCTCCTGCGGTGTTGCTATCAGTGTGTGAAGAGGGTTGCATTGACAATCCAACACAATGGGCAGCACATTGAACACATTTCATAAGTGGTCTGAAACTTGCAAATAACTCATGAAAGAATAAAGTTACGTTAAAACCAAGCACACCATTGTTTTTCTTGTGAACTTCCCAATACGTTTGATGTGTCACATGACCCTCTTCCGATTGAAAAAACAAAAGTTGCATTCAAAATGGACGACTTCAAAATGGCCACTATGGTTACCACCCATCTTGAAAAGTTTTCCCCCTCACATATACTAATGTGCCACAAATAGGAAGTTAATATCACCAACCATTCCCATTTTATTAAGGCGTATCCATATAAATGGCCCACCCTGTACATTATCTTGTCACTTAACTAACAATCTAATCCCTACCACCGTCATATGTCTATGTATGTATCATGTAGTGTATCATGTAGTGTATTATAGTCTGGGGCCAATTTTTAAGGGCAGCCAACTAACTTATCTGTATATTTTTGGGGTGTGGGAGGAACCTGGAGTGGCCAGAGGAAACCCACACAGACAGGGGAGAACATACAAACTCTGTGCAGACAGTGCCCTGGCTGGGATTTGAAGAAGGGACCCAACCCTGCAGGAAAAGAGTGCTAACCACTAGGCCACCAAGCTTTTATCATGTTTGTGCTCGTCATCATTGGTTTTACCTTACAAGCTGTAATGAATAGCAGATGAAATTGTGTAATGTTATGTATATAAGGTATGTACAGCCTAAAGGGAAATCCTGAAATATTGGAGAATCGCAGCAGGCATTCCCACGTTTTATCTTTGTGTAGATAAATGCTGAACATTTTTCACTATGGAAACTAAAATGATATTAACAAAACCGCGTATTCCAATTTGTTAAACTACATCTGTGACACAAACAAGTATTCTGCAATTCAGATTAAATGTCGGTAAATACAACACACAGTTTTAATTACCATCTTAATGAACAATCATATTTTTGATAGACAGTATAGAAAGCCACGCTCATCTAGACAAAAAAAAATGATGAAAGAAGAACGCAAGGGAATCATAATATATCAGTCTAATTACAAAGTGTCAGCACTGAACATGTTAAGCAAACAATTCTGCTTCTATTATTTCATTAATTCATTTCATTCAGTGGGTTATGTTAAATATTACATCCTCCCACACACTTGTCAGCATGTCCTTATGTTTTGATTTGTGGTATAAGCAAACTAGTGTGGCTTGCAGCAGATCGGTATTTAAGATCTCTCCTTTTCCAAAGAAATAACGTTTTTGTTTCATTGTGAGTTTTAAGTTTAGATTATGAGCTGTGCTATTTTTAGGACTGTCACAAAACAGATAAAAGTGCATGGTATTCTGCTATTTGCAGGGTAGCTGTTACTATGGCAGCTGCTCAAGGTCAGCATACCAAACTGTAGGTGTTTGTAGGAATGTTCTGATTGATATGCCTGTGAAAATGATGGAATATTATTTCCTGCTTTGCTTGTATGAGGCTTTAATGGTTTCAATAGAGGTGGTGCCAGGAAATGCGCGTAATTGTGCTGCACTCAGAAGGGTCTTGAGTTTCTGGTACTGTGATGACATCATTGTTTTGAAAGAGGATGTTTACCACCAGCCATCCCTCTCTCTGTTCTGTGAATACAAGTTTGATGTCTCTGAGTCAGTCAGAGCAACTCTGATCTTAGCCACACACAGGTCACTTGAGGTATGTTTGATCAACAGAATTTTCCAGCAATTTTAGTTTTGGATTTAAAGAGGAACGGTAGTGAAAATAACATTGCTTATTTTTTACAATATTCATTTATAGATTATTTAGTCAGTGTTTGACCCCTGTAAAATCGTTCCTCTCCCTGATTTACATTCTGAGATGTCACTGGTGTTGACATCTTTAGTTCTGCCAGGTGATCTGTATGGAATGTTCGTTACTGAGAGTTCTATGCAGAGGTTCACAGACCACAAACTGTAAGGACCATGGTCATGACATCACACCGTGGGAGGAGTTTTACCACAATATATCAGCCATACATGTCCCTGATGATCTATTAGAGAAAAGGTAAAGATTTCTCATGGGAAAGGAGGTATCAGCTACTGATTGGGATGAAGTTCAAACCTTGGGCTCAGACACACTATAAGCACTTTTCTGAGTGCTTTTTGGCCATCAGAGCTTTCTGAGAGTTTTAAAAACCCGCTCCCATTGACATACATTAAAATTGTGGTAAAACTGCGCAATATTACTGCAATTTTAATATAAGTCAATTGGAGTGTTTTTTAAAAAGCTCTTAGAAAGCTCTGATGGCCAAAAAGCGCTCAGAAAAGCGCTTATGGGGCTTGATTCACTAAACCGTGATAATTGATATCACGGTTGCACTAGCTTTTTGCATGTGTTCACGCGCAATCACCAATTTTCGCGGCCGTTTTCACGTTAAAATTTGCTTTTGCGTGCACAATTCGTGATTGCATGCGAAAAACTTTACACACTTTATAACGTCTGCAAAACGCTAGTGCGACCGTGATATCAGTTATCACGGTTTAGTGAATCAAACCTATAGTGTGAGCCCTCAAAGTTCCTCTTTAATGGATATATCTATACTACACTGTCAGTGGAAAATATGTGGATAGAAGGGCCTCACACAGACTAGAGCTGCACCTGCATAGGGTTTGTATGTGATTGTACAAAGCAGTTGTTTTGCCCTTCTTCACAATCTGTAGGTACAGTATTCATCAGAATTTGACATATGCCTGTTTGATGTATGCTGCAAAGTTATTGGTACATTTAGAAGCAGATTTACATTCATTTTGTCACGTCTCTCTTTACTTTGGACCATTTGCCGTGAACGACATTGTTTCCACTGCAATAGGAGGATGCACCCTTTTCAAGTCTACTACGGCAACTGAGCCAGATAAATACCTGTCAGAAACTGCATGCAAGGCTCTCATTCAGTCACATGTCCAAGATGAGGGTGGTGGCTTATCTTCTTTGGCTCTCAGTTGCTTGGTAACCATGCAGTTCAACCCATACAAAACTGTCTATATAATAAACAAGGTGTAAAGCATTTGATAAAGGAAAAAACAGAGGCACCGGGAAGATTAAAATGTACTTAAAGGAATACTATCGATTCACATATTTTTTTCAATTGACACAGAAATTGTTTGGGAAGTGCTGCTAAGTACTGGTGTATACATTTTAGTAGCAACTTCTTTGTTTACTGTTAGCAAAATACATTCAAAGTTTACTGACGCCAAAACTGAAGGCTGACTGAGCCATGAGGAGAGGGGGAATTCCCCTAATGCTAGGTACACACCATACAATTTTCTGTTAGATTCTTCTGTTAGATTTACCTACAACATGGAAAAAAGCTATCTGGCAGGTAAATCTAAGAGAAAATCTAACAGAAAATTGTATGGTGTGTACCTAGCATCACACTTGATCAGTTAACTCTATGTGTAGCTCTGTGTGTGACAGAGAGAGACAGGACACAGGAGCTGCAGCTGTTGGGAGCTCTGTTTCTGACTGACCTGTCTGAAAATAGCAGAGGAAATGTAACTAATTATCACAGCTTTTTCATACTGTTTTTGCTTTCAGAGTTTGATATGTTTGATATTTGCTTTCTGTAGTC